>NC_140590.1:1213071357-1213671357 GCF_964204655.1 Triturus cristatus
TTTCATAATGTCTAGGATCAGTTCTGGAGGCTTTGGAAGGCCAGCTTTCAATGTCAGCCAAAGGTTTTGGTGCCGAACCAGGTCTGTCTCTTTTGTCCTTCAAAGTGGAAGGTTTTGGTTCCGAACCGGACTTGCCTTTCGGAGCAGAAGTCTTTGGTTCTGAAGATGACTTTTCTCAGCTCGATCCTGAGCCGGAATGTTTGACTGGCTGTTTAGGTGTCGGGCCCGAGGTTGGGGCATGGGAAACATCGTCTAGGTGCTGACCATGGCCTGAAGGCAGAGGTGGTGCAGAAGCCTTTTGTTTGGTCAAAAAGAGTTTGGGGGGTAAAGGGCCTTTAGTACTCACTGCACCCTGTCCCAGTGGAAAGTCTTTGGACTTCAACTTGATTTCCAGTTCGGCTGCCTCCTCTTCTGCTGCCGACGCTTCAACCTCTTCATTTTCCGATTCTTCCCCAAAGATATCCAGTGTATGTTGGATGCTTTGTCGCTGTATTTCTCTTCGTGGAGTCTGATGATCCTGTAGAGTCTTTTTTTATTGGAACGACCGACAAGCCTCACAAGCTTTTCCTTTGTGCTACGGTGAAAGGCACAAGTTGCAGACTTTATGTAGGTTGGTGTGAGGGTACTTGGAGTGGCACCGAGGACAAAATTTAAACAAAGTCCGTTCCATTGGCAGAAGGTTGGCTGGTATGGACGGGAGTAGAAGTCAAGCGACGAGGCTAGGTTCAAAGGCCGCCCACGATGTCTTCGCCCGAAGATGGAGAGTTTCTCGATTGATTCAATACAGGGAGAATAGTAAAATGCCTTCGATAACAATACCATTGAGGGTACAGTGGATTGCGCATTGAGTGGATTCCGAAAGATGGTTCCGAATCGGATTGCCGCAAACCACATCCGGAACCAGATGGCAGAAAGATAACAATCGAGTCAATACTCATGCACAATATCAACAAAATGAGGAGTCACCTTAAATGGTGACTAGAAAAGACTTCTTCGAAGATAAACAACTTGCAAACATCCAGACCCAACACTAGATGGCAGGAGAATGCAAAGCATGAGTATCTACATCACACATGCCTTGAACAAGTATTGTCTGGCATAATAAGTAGTTACTGAGATACCTCAGAGAAGAAGCAAAATTGTTCCATTCTTAGCTGCCACGTATGACAAGAATGTGCACCAACACATTGTCAGAAAAGGATTGGAGGATATACGGAAGGATGTAACTAGTTGAGCGTTGCTGCAGATATGCCAGACCTTGATGGTGATCGGCTCAGTGACAAATACACAATGATTTGAAAATAGACTGTTTGGTTATTGCAAGCCAGTGAAGAGTCTTAAGGTGACAGGAAATGGAAGAAAGAACATTCTTTACTATACATCGTTCGTGTAATAATGAAATGAAAAAAGGATTTCTAAAGCGCATGGCTGCCCTTGAGCGTCCCAGCGCTAAACAATACACAGAGCCACTATCCCAGGAAACCAAGAGGAAACCTACAGAGGGAAAAGATAGGTCTTCAATACTTTACGGAATTTTGCCAAATTAGGTTCTTTACGCAGGGCCATCGGTAAGGCATTCCATAATTGACCTGCATTAATGGAAAACGACGTCCACCCGTTTTCTTCTTTTTTGCTCTGGGTATCACAACCAGATTCCCATCTTCAGAGCGAAGGGCTCGCGCAGGTTTATAGGGGCGGACCAAATCTCTTAGAATGGGGGGACCCGAACCTTGTAAAGCTTTAAACACTATACAGAGGGATTTGAATTTAATACGCGCTCGAATTGGTAGCCAATGCAAGGCCTTCAAGGCAGGCCGAGCCGAAGAACTTTTGGCAGTACCAGTGAGCATACGCGCAGCTGCATTCTGCGCTCTTTGGAGCACATTCAATGTGGATTCAGGTGCCGCAAGAAAAAGGGCATTGCTGTAGTCAAGCCTCGAGAGCACCAATCCTTGCACCAATAGTCTCCTAGAATTATCAGGGAGAAGCGACAAGATTTTTTGAGCTGACCGAAGCAGCCCGTAGCACGTCCCCGCCACACGTTTGGCTTGAGTAATCATAGACAACTCAGGTTCCAGCCATACCCCAAGACTTTTTATGGCCTCCTTAGGGGCTGGGGGGACACCCAGACTGGCCGGCCACATACATTTGGGCAATGACGTGCACAGATTGCCAAGCAGCATCAGCTCCGTTTTCGACCCATTCAGTTTTAGCCGGGAGTCCGACATCCATGCCAAGATGTTAGTAAGGCAAGCAGCAAACTTCACCCCCTGGGTTTCCGACAGGGACAGAGAGACCATCAATTGAGTGTCGTCTGCATAGGTTGCCATTATCACCCCAAAGGGTGCCACCACCTCCTCCAGTGGGGCCATATAGACGTTAAAAAGCGTAGGGCTCAATGAAGAGCCCTGCGGGACTCCATACTGAAGGGGGGTAGGCAAATATCTAAAATTGCCATCGCAAACCTGGTAGGAACGAGAACTCAAATATGACTTAAACCACTGAAGGGCCGACCCTCCTACTCCAATCTCTCCCAAACGGTGGATCAGAATATTATGGTCCACCGTGTCGAAAGCAGCGCTTAGATCCAGGAGGACCAACGCAGCGGATCCTCCCGAATCCAAGATACATCTGCCTTCCTCAACCATCGATATCAAAGCCGAGTCGGTTCCCTGACCTGGGCGGAAGCCAGTCTGCGTCCGAGCTAGCAAGTTATTAGCTTCCAAGAAGCATGAGAGCTGGCGATTGACAAACCTCTCAGCGATATTATTCAGGCCAGGCAGAAGCGAGATGGGACGGTAATTTGCCAGATCAGTAGGGTCAAGGTCGGGCTTTTTCAAAAGTGCCTTGACAGTGGCCTGCTTCCAACTAATAGAATCTTGCAATCTGTATATCTGCTTTGCACCTACTATGTGTGTGAGGAAAGCTTGAAATACAGATGCCTGCTGTGTACCTGCTCTCTGTTAGCAAAGGTTTTCCTTCTCTTGGTAATGCTATAGTCAGTCTCTGTGCTAAGTGGAAACTTGCACTGATGCCCTTGCTGTTAATATTCGGATGCATGCTGAGGAAAGCCTGCAATATATACCTGACGCTTGAGGGGGAAGCTTCCACTGTGGATGCTTGTACTGCAGCTATCGCACACTTGAGAGAGGCTTGCACTGTGGAAGACAATATTGTACTGGATCTGTGTGTTAGAGAAGTGTGAGCTTCAGGTGACTGAGCTGCACAAGTTTGCATTGTGAGTTCCTATACTGCACTTGTTGACAGGGGCTGCTCGATTCTGACCAGTCACCTATGTCAGTAAGCTGGGGAATTGTGAGAATGAGAGGGTTAAGCATTTAAACTTAACTTGTCACCACGTCACTGTTCCTTCTTAGCATTTTAACTTGTCAACAATGTAAAGAGACTAACTGTTTTGTTTCTCAAAGCTTCTCTTTCCCCTAACGAGACTAAAATCTAAAGAGACAAATTTCATCACTCATGATGACTGACACTCCCATAACTCTCCTGCAAGCTGATACAAAATGTCCAAACAAAGCAATGGCTGAGTAGAGGTGCTTCAATGTGACACTGTATGAATGCTGTCCAGTGGGATGCACCAAAATGCACCTAACACTTCAAGTATGCTATCGCAGAGTGTGGTGACCCAAATTCCTCTTCTATGTTGTGTATAACTTACAAACGGTCTGGAGAGACAACTAAAGCAGTCCTTGGCTCCCACCTAATAACGTCAGACAAAGGTGAGACAAGGAGAACAAAATTGGATGAACAACAAAGAAAAGAGGGGGCATAAATATGGAGTCAAAAATGTTTTGGTAGAAGATAGAATGACAATTAGAAACAAAGATTAATAGAAGAGTACCCATTTATCAACTCATGAAGTGATAAGAAAGATCATGCAATTTTTGTAAGATCTAGACACAGGAAGAGATGCAGGTCAGTGAACTTTCAACCACAAAACATACCCAAGCATTCTTCATTCTTGATATGTCTGAGATCCTCTTGCATTTTCCCATCAGCTACTGCTTCTTTAAATAACAAAGAAAAAGGTTTCAATAATAAGACTACTAAGGGCACCACTGCAGAATGGGGCTGTTGGAGTTTCTGCTGATAAACAAGAGATATCTAGGTGAGAAAGGTTCATGAGGAAATCTGTTTGCTAATTGCATGCCTGTCTAATTAGGCAAAATCACAATTGCTAATAAAAGAGTGGAGGCAAAAATGGAGGCTTTGCCTGACAGATTAATGTTGGTAGAACAGAGTATCCCGAATATGAGGGAGACTGTGGTCACTTTGAAGACATCTTGAACACTGAGGTCCTCCATACATGGAATGGCTGATGACAAAGACTGCGTAGTCCGCACCTTGATTTCAATAGAGAACCAGCTAAAGCCCCTTGAGAAGGTCTGCAACCAATCACAAATATGCATGGTGGGTCTTACCTGGAATGGAATGCCAGTGGAGTTCATGAGATTGTGGCTACTTTATTGGGCTAGGTGCTGGAAAGCCAGACTGGAGTGGTGATGATGGGTAGAGTCTTCAGACTTCCGACTAGGACCCTGACTAGTCAAACAATTTAGGCAGTGCAGTCCAGCTGATCCTAAAATGTCCTTGAGGCACGGGCATACTCGTCAGGTTGACTTTAAAGCAGTCTTTCTGAATTACTCTGACTGCTAAATATAACTATTCCTTTTACTGTGCTCTCCTAAATTTCAGAGGAAGTAGTTTGTCTTGGGGATAGTTTGTTTTTTACGTTTGATGCTGTTATCTTAGCATTGTGGTATCTATCTCTGTCTACAGCTTATACTGCTCTGTGAGGAACGTGTGCATTACAGTGCTTAGGGATCCATTATTCAGAATACTTTCCTCCGACAGACTTCAAGCATAATTATGCACATGCTCTACTGGAATCAGAGGAAAAATGAGTCTGCTGTATTACTTGTTAGCTGAAGATGGGTCAAACTTTAGATCCGAATGAATAAAGACTCATTGCAACAAACTTTGTGGTTAGAAGGTCTGTAAAGTTTTTTAAATGTGCATGATGTCAATGAACAGGAATTGCCAGTAGGGGTGGGGAATGCTACCTGCTAAAAGGAGATGGATGTGAAGACCTACTGGGTTATTGACAGGAAGTGTAGAAGCTGGCTTAGTTCTGAACAAAAGGTGATGACATCAGAACGATATCTGATAGTGTGAGTAAGTTGTGGAGCAGCGTAATTAAGGCTCCACCCCTATATGTAACAAAAATACAATTATATACTCGCAATTGACATTATATTTAATGTGTGCCTAAACTTCATTAACGTGTGTAAAGCATTTTAAATGCATTAATGAAATGCACTCATTGTAGGGATAATAGATTCATGAGAAACATCGGTTACATCGTGATCTTCACACCGCAATACCTTTACAACGTGGTCATTACAACGTAAGTCATTAAAATGACTTGCGATGGATGGCGCTCTAAGCTAAGGAATAGTATGATTTACTATTCTAACACCTTCCCTACTGTAACGTAGGCTGGAGTTGAAATAGTAAATCATACTATTCCTAAGTCCAGCGCCCTCCAGTTAAGTCGTTGTAACGACTTGCGTTGTAATGCCTGCGTTGTAAAGGTATTGCGGTGTGACGACCGCAATGTAACATCACATATTCAAGATTTATACATATATACACTAATGTTCAGTTGAAACATGTAAGCATGAATTCTTTTTCACATTTTGACACTTAGACTTCAAGTTACACTGGCCTGTGTAAAGGTATTTTTTACTCCCGTTTACATTTATTCCTCAAGTTACACATGTGCATGTATTCGAAGGGCATGTTAATTGTTTAGTTAAACTTAGCCTGACTACAGGTCTCAACTGAAATGCATTTTGCTTTAGCAGCATGTTCTTTCTTTCTTTGCAGGTGTATTATCATGATTCTCGTTATTTAGAGAAATGCTTATTGTTTGTCTTAGAGTGATGATGGCGAGGCCTGGAGGGAATAATTTGGCAGTGAACATGGAGAAATAATGGTCGAAGGAGGCCTTCTCTTCATCATGTACCAGGACGGAAAGATGCTCAAGGTTGAGAACTACAGTCTAAGCTCAATGGGATGGGAAATTGAAGGGATGTTGCAGATGCACTCAAGTAAAGATTTGGTTGGTTCCTGGTAATGTGAAAAGAGAAAGGTACTTTTCTGAGTCTCCTGTTACTTTTAAATCTGTTCTCACACTTAGGAGATGCTGAGATTCCCTTTGTATTTCGAGAGGTACAGACCTCGCTGCTTGCTTTATTTTTGTAAGTGTGAAGCTTTATGCTAAACACTGGTTTCCTTTTTTCAAGACTTCTACTGAAGTCTAATCATGATGACACCTTCGATGCTCCTGAAATACAGACCCTTAGTAGATGATTGCATATTTGACTTATGATTAAGGAGAGATTTTATGGAACACCTGTCTGCCCTATTTGGTTTCTTTATTGCTGTTGCTATCACAATTCTGTATCTCATTTTATTGCGCCTCAACTTGCTCAGACATTTCAGCTTATTTGCTGTATTGCTGGATTTACAGAACTTATTATTGGTTTGCGTATATACTAGATTGCTTGTAAATTAAAAATAAAACCCCTTAACTGTATTTGGCGATTCCTGGTGACCTGTAGTTCCTAGGCCCCCCCCCCCCCAAGGACCTGTGCGTTTTAGATGACCTAAACCGAGGGCTTAGTGGGCAGATGGACTCTGTACACCCCCACAGGATGAGTCAGCTGTTAGACCAGCTAGCTCTTCGGTGCCACTACCACCCTCCTGTATTCTACAGCAATGTAGGTAGTTTCTGGCAACCACCGAACATGACAACCTTAATTCCTCAAGTATCGTGGAAAACAATATGGTATCTTTCGGTCAGTCACTCGTGCTTACTTTTCTCAGAATACACATAGAATGACGATTGGAATGGTTTCAATAAGTATTTATTTGTCAAGCATCAGTCTGTTGTGAAACATATTAGCTGTGACAATCAACAGACAGGAGCAGACAAATATTAATCGCTAGCACTTAATATTGTGAATAGCAAATACATTTCTACCATAGTGCGAATAAGATGAATAAAAACAAATTATATAAAACAATAGCATTGGCGTACTCCTACGATGCATATCCTACCTAAATGTACCTAGCCTAGATATGTAGGTGAAGCATGTGTATGTAAGTGCTAGGATATATCCTAATGGAGCCAAGAAACCCCTGAGAAAGTGCTAACCCCTCACCTGGTGGTTTAGAATGAAGGACCCCATCTGTGCGTCGAAGATTGCCCCCGCAAGGCATGTCAGGTCTCTGCTTGTTGAAGGAAAAGCCTTCAGAGTCTCGGTCCAGCCTGGAAGGAATTCTCCTCTGCTTTGTAAGGGGGGGTGAGGGTCTTTTATACCAAAGTGGTCACTCCAGGTTTTCTTCTAGAATCGATATGTTTTGAAAACATTCACTAATCCCTTGCTAATCCTTTTCTAAACAAAACACTCGTGCACAGTTGGCTGTTGGCCATGGATGAAAAAAGTGGTGACCCTTATACAGAATCCATCTGCTGTGCCTGAGGACATGTTTATGTATGTCAGATACAGGGATTAAAAATAGGTTACCGAGAGCCTGGTGTCGAAGAGACAGAAGTAAGCTACTAGGTAACAGGTTACCTGTGTAGAACAGTTATGTCGTGTGGATGGGACAAAATGTATGTAATTGGTATGTGCATGATGGAACTATCCTAAAGGACGTGACTCTGGTCCTTTTTTTGGAGTCACATTGGCTTCACAAGTTGTTGATATCTTCTCCCTTTCGATGCTTCACATCAACCAACAAAGGTCCATATGACCAATGGGAAAACATTTTTAATTACTTGACAATGAGATTACCTTATAAGGCCCAGAACTCTTTCTGTTGCAAGCAAAGGAAGGTGTGAGGCTTGATATGGTTGTAACTTTTACCTACATGTTCATGTGCCGTTCTGGTTAGCTGTCTGTAATGAGCATGGTTGGGTCAGCTTAAGCCTGTAGCCCTGGGTACATTAGGTAGTTCCCTTCCCCCTCTGAAAATAAAGTCTATGGTATGGTACAAAGTCAGCCGAGTGTGAGTCTTTAATTGTAATTCATGCACATTAGCTAGGCTTCTCGGCACTCATAACCAGGTAGAGACATTATCTCTATAACAAGTGTTATAATGGGTAAGACATGTGCCCACAAATCCATTTGTTAATGCCACAACATAGTATATGGCCTACAGTGGTAGGTAGTCAAAACAAAGAAACCAGTTTATGAATGTGCAGCACCTAATATTGAGAAACTTCTGCTACAACAGCATGTAATAAACCAAAATATAACAATATAGACAGAAGTAGTACATACCAGTACACACTTTCTCCTTAATTTCTCCAAGGTCTTCTTCCACTATATCCTCAGCTACTGGTTCTTAAAGTTAAAAGTTAAAAAAAGCAAGGTTTCAATAAGAAGGACAATTAGGACAAATACTATGATGACCAAATGGATTCCCAACAGTGGTGCACTGAAAAGGTGACAGAGAAGAAAAAAATATGCATACGCAGAGACAGGAAGCAAGAAATGCAATGATGAAGCAAGTATTAAAAAAGAGGGAAAAACTGATGTACGGGATATTCACAGTAGCAGTGGAAGAGTCACTATAGGCCTAAATAACTGAGTTTCTGCATCATTCTAATGTAGGTCATTCAAACGTAGAGCAACTGCAAAGTCTCATTGACTTCCCTTTGGTTCTTCCTTTAAATAGAGCTGCCCAATCTCATGGTGTTGGCAAGTACTGAGGGTAGCAATCAACACACACAATGCGATACAGTTAATATTTTGGCTCTGATTTAGAGTTTGGAGGATGGGTTACTCTGTCACAAACCTCGGGACTAAACGCCCCACCTTATTACTAGTGCATTATATCCTATTGCATTTGTAATATGGGGGCCGGGATAGCTGTCACATTTGTGATGGAGTGACCCATCCACCAAATCTCTAAATCAGACTCTTAGTAATTTAAGATTCAGATTAAGGTATCATTTATAACTGTCCAAATGTATTACGTAGATGCAACAAAATATGATGGTGATTATTGGAGAAATTAATGTAAAAGTAAATTTAACAATTTTATAGGGTTCACTCATGGAAAAGTATTCTGTCTATTTATATCTTGGAGGTCAATTAGAAATGTCGCAAAATGTAAAGTGGACTTTTGGGTCTGGTTAGTGTTATCATGATCACTGGGGAAACTGGGAAGTAGTCAGTTGGGACTGATGAATTTACTGAACCGACTTTCATTAATTCAGGTGGAACCAGGTCACGTAACAAGCATTGGCATAGCCAATAGGTCTCGCCTTTGGGACATTTTAACTGCTTAGCCATGCCTTGCGCCCTCACCCCTAGTACAGACAATGCTGTTTGCCAAGGAAGTATGGTACCATCATACATAAACACCCAGAGTGAACATCACCTACTCACAGATACATGTATTAAAGCAAGCTACTTACCAATATCCCACAAGCACTGGCAAAGTTAATAGATCTGGTATTAGCCTGCCATCCTTTCGGCTTTGTAAGTGCTTGCTTTGAGGTATTTTTTGTAAAACATTATTGTTCCGAAGCTGTCCTGATCAATACAAAAAAAATACCACTAGCTAAAACTTATTTTTCTACCGGGTTTGAAACCTGGACGACCCCACTCACTTAGAGCCCGGCCTGCTGCACAGAATAGAGGCTTCGAGAACGAATAAACTAATAACTGAGTGTGATATAGCTTGTACGCACTGAGTGCTGTTTTTCTCCCTCCCCCCGCATGGTGGCTTCATAGAACATAAACATCATGATAACCCACAGTTAGGACATACCATGCATGCTGCCCATACATTCTGGTCATCACTCTCAATCCTCCTAAGCCAATTCACGTAATATAGAGAAGATGCAACCAGTACCAAGATATCTGCTAAACATCGGTATGATTAGAACTTCAAAGCTCAACGCAGTATCTTGACTTCACTACAGGCCTGCCCTTCACCCGTCCATCCAAGATTATAAAGAGCTTCTTTTCAGCGCAGAATGTGGGCTGGTGGTTTTAATGAGATCTAACCTTGTGTTGATAACTGCACAATAACCAGGTCATTAAGCAGCAACAAAGGGCCCATTATGTGGCAGAAGGTGGCACATTTTGTGATAGCATTACTACATTATTTTGTCGTTTCTATACCTTAACACTGTCTTTGCAATGGGTTCATCCTATCAGTACACGTTTAATACCCAAATGCAGCAACATGCAACTTAAAGGTTGCAAGTCAATTTTGCTAAGGAATTTCCACTACCTAAAAACATATTTTGTTGCATCATTAGTAATTTTTTAATCCGTGTGAGATGGAATCCACATTTGTTGGGTTAAATTCCGCAAATTATTTAGCAGATGAATAATAATGCAGCAAATGCAGTAAATACATGATCATGCAGAAAATTCAGCAGCCTTTCAATCACAATATTTCAGTAATCCTCATAATAACTCACAATCTCATGATTTAAATGGTGTGTGTTCTGTATCTCACTCTTCTCCCACCGCTATATTAGTACATGCTGCGACCAAAGACAGGATAACAGCACCACTCTGGTCTTTCACGCATCTTATCAAAGAGCTTTCCACATGGCCCAGACTGCAACTCAATACTTCCAACCAAGCACTTTTGATACGATGCACGTGTTACCCACCTGTTAATCAGTGCTTTAAATGGGAAAAAATAAGTGCAGGTACTCATTAAAATGAGTATTGTTGATGTGTTCTCTCTTTCAATGCTTCACATCAACCAACAAAGGTCCATACGACCATTGGGGAAACATCTTTAATGACTTGACTATGAGATTACGTTATAATGCCCAGCGCTCTTTCAGTTGCAAGGAAAGAAAGGCGAGAGGTTTGATATGGTTCGGACCTTTACCTACATCTTTATGCGTCGTTCTGGTTAGCTGTCTGTAATGAGCATGGTTGGGTCAGCTTAAGCCTGTAGCCCTGGCTATTTACAGTAGTCCCGTTCCCCCTCTGAAAATAAAGACCAATGTATGGTACAAAGTCAGCCGAGTGGGAGTCTTTAATGGTAAGTCATGTACATTAGCTAGGCTTCTCGGCGTTCAAACCAGGTAGAGACATTATCACTATAACAAGTGTTGTAATGGGTAACACATGTGCCCACAACTCCATATGTTAATGCCACACCCCAGCATATGACCTACTGTGTTAGGTATTCAAAATAAAGAAAACAGGCTATTTATGTGCAGCACCTCATATTGAGAAACGTCTGCTACAACAGGCTGTAACAAAGCAAAATGCAAAAGTATAGACAGAAGTAGCACATACCAGTACACACTTTCTTCTTAATTTCTCCAAGATCACCTTCCACTTTATCCTCAGCTGCTGGTTCTTAAAATAAAAAAAGAAAGCTTTCAATAACAAGACCAATTAAGACAAATATTATGATGACAAAATTGATTCCCAAAAGAGGTGCACCAAAAAGGTGACAAAGAAGAAAGAAACATGCACACACAGATAGGAAGCAAGAAATGAAATAGAGGGAAAAACGGAAGTACAGGATATTCTCAGTAGCAGTGGAAGAGTCACTAGAGGCCTAAAGAACTTTAGCTGAATTTCTGCAGTATTCTAATTTAGGTCATTCAAACGCAGGACAACTGCAAAGTCTCAGTAACTTTCCTTTGGTACTTCCTTTAAATAGAGCTGCCCAAGCCGGAGGTGTTGCCTGGTGCTAAGGGTAGCAATCAACACGCACAATGGGATACAGTTAATACATTGGGCCTGATTTAGAGTTTGGCGGATAGGTTACTATGTCCCAAACCTCGGGACTATTCTGTCCCCCATATTACAAGTGAATTATATCCTATGGCATTTGTAATATACATACATATAAATCTTTATTCAATTTTACTGATAAAATCATAAAAGGCACAACATATAAAAACAACATTCCGAGTGTCAGTGCCATATTCATTCATATTTTAGAACTCCCACCAAGAAACGTACGAGGAAAAAGTGGATAGATGGTGAGTTCAACAACTGTAAAAATAATAAGGCTAGCCTAACTTGATTAAAATTTGACGATAATAAAATTGGGCGTATGAATTTGTGCCGCAGGTTGCTGTATTTTTAACAGAACATAACCACGTGTAATGTGTCATTAATCAATGTGTTGTCACAATTACAAAGGGGCAGATCGGAGTCCTTAAAACAACCACGATTAAAAGGAACCAAGCAGTAAAATAAATGTAATCTAAAATAAGTCAGCAATCGGCGTTGGTGGTGAGTTATATCCCAAGTCAGATAAGGTTCAATATTACTAACTGTTTTTAACAATAGTGTGTGTTGCATTGAATGGTTTGTTAAGATAACGCCCTCGTGCTCTGAGGTCATCTTGTCCATAAAAGTGGTTTCCACCCATTTTCCGTCGACACGGGTTATGTTTGTGGTGTTAACAAACATATCCGGCCTCCCTATTGCTAGCAAGCTGCGCACCACATACGCTACCCAGGGAATCTGTGAGGACTTATCTAATAGTAGGCAGTCTTGCAAAATCAGTCTACTAAAACTCAATTCCTCCCTTGTCCAAATTTAGTTCCAGAGTTTTAATGGTTTGAGGCAGAGCCGGTCAATTAAAAAATCCATTCCTAGTTCTTCATGGACAATTTCGTAAGGTGTGGTTTGACAGACTCCCAGAAGACTCTGTAAAAACGTATTTTCCGCGACTTGGAGAGGTGCTACCTGGCTGTAACCCCAAATTCCTCTACCATAGCACACTAAGGGGATGCATTTGGCCCTATAAATGTCCAAAACCGATTGGATATGAGTGCGCCCCAATCGACGGGAAAAATCCCTGATACCAAATATTGCCTTGCCAAAAGAGAAAACATTCTGAGTTATAAGCGGATGCCAATTAAGCACAGAATCCAATTGGATCCTCAAATATTTGAACTTGTCCGCCATTCTAATATGATGGCCATCTATCACATATTTCATTGTTTTCATTTTAGATGGACCAAACTTCATGACATGAGATTTTGAGAAATTTGTAGATAAGTCAAGGCTATTCATAAAATTAATAAAAAAGGGTGAGAAGCTTCTTCAGGCTTTTAGCAGTGTGAGCATTAAAACTGTATCGTCCGCGTATAGCAAAGCAGGGATGAGGAGGCCTCCTTCTCTATGGGAACATCAATACCCGGGTCTAATAGAACCTGTTCTATGTTATTGATATAAAAAATAAATAAAAAAGGAGCTAAATGCATCCCTGCGGGACCCCTTTCTGGAGTTCAAAGTGCTCAGTGCAGTCCCCATTGGGGTCGTACCTAACGCTTGCGGAAAGACCGATGTGCAAATCACGCAGAAAATTAATTAAAGCTAAGTAACACCCATCTGTTCCATCATGGACCAAAGCTCAGAGTGGTTAACTCTATCAAAGGCCGAGCTAAGGTCCATGAAGGCCAGGTGGATTGACCCCTTCTTGGCCATGGTATACTTGCAAGTTAAAAGGTAGAGGTTCAGGGTCTGTTCTATTGTTCTCCAGTCAGGGCGAAACCTGTACAGAAGGTCAGACCATATGCCTCACTCTTCGGCCCAATCTGTAAGGCGATTTAGTAAAATCCTGCCAATAATTTTTACCTTCAAGTCTATAAGAGAAATGGGTCTAAAACAGTCCAGGTCCGATCTCTTGCCCTTTTTAAAAATGGGGACTATTATACACTGGGACCAAGTTGATGGAAAATGATCAAATATGGCAGCGTTTGAGTGTAGTGTCAAAATCGTGGCCCACAGTTCTTTTCAATCCTCATATAAGTACCCCGGTACCCCATCAGGCCCTAGTGCCTTGTTTAGAGGCAACTGGGAGATAGAAACTCTGACCTCAGACAGGTCAAAGGTTAAATGATGCTCTATCCGGAGGCCTTCTCAAGGCTCCGCCTCTGCTTCAAGGATATAAATGGCCCTAAAATGATCCTCCCAAGCCTGAGCTGGGATAGTACATGGCTGCTTAGTGAGGTGGTCTTCATGAAGAAGAGGTGAGTTGATAACAGCCCAGATAGCAGCGCTATTGCGCTGCTGACTATCTATTACCAATTTATCCCAGTTCTCTTCTTTAATTTGGGCTTTATGATCGTTGCAGGCTTTCTTATATGTTGCCCTGGCCTTCCTGACATTTTCTTGACAACGGAGATTAGCATGCAGGAGCTTCCTTAGGTCTTTCTGGGCTATTGTAATATGGGAGGGCGGGATATCTGTCACAATTGTGATGGAGTGACCCATCCACCAAATCTCTAACTCAAACTCTTAGTAATTTAAGATTCAGATAAAGATATCATTTATAACTGTTACAAATGTATTACGTAGACGCAACCAAATGTGATGGTGATTATTGGAGAAATTAGTGCAAAGGTAGATTTAACAATTTTATAGGATTCACTCATGGAAAATTATTCTATCTATTTATATCTTCTAGGTCAATTAGAATTGTCACAAAATGAAAAGTGGAATTTTGGGTCTGGTTAGTGAGGAAGCTGGAAAGTAGTCTGTTGAAACTCTGATGAATTTACAGAACAGAATTCCATTAACTCAGGCGGAAACAGGTCACATAAAACCCGAGGTCAAACAATCAGCCCACAGCCTCCATCAGTGAAGCAGAGTCATTTGAAAAATAAATTCTGACCAAAATGAGAAGCTTCTGGAGGCCAAATCAGGATCCACTGCTGCAGAACAGTGTCCTCTGTTTTTGCCCCTTTCACTTTATGGCCTCCATTAAAAGTAGATCAGATTAAAACCCATTATTTCACTGCCAAGGAATTATTCTTTCCATGGTCTAGGTAAATCCGGGGGCAGGAAAATAACGTGGATTAGAGTTTCTGAGGAATGACCTGGGGTATTTGGTGCTTCAGTGCCGATTCCTCCAAATTATTTCCCCCCGATCTTTCACATGGAGACTTCGGCTGCTGAAAATCCGATGGGCCTGGTAATTCTAATTATCGGGCCCATCACAATTTATTGGCGATCCATAATAAAGGTTCATTTATTATGGTCCTGACATTCAGCAATTTCTGTCTTTGCTGGAGATCCTCATTCTGTGAGTCTACTGGGGACAGCCAGAGGTATTTTATCACCTTCATTGAAATACTTTTTTATGTACTCTGGTGTCTGTGGCAAAATGTCACACACCGCACTAGGACACATCGGTGCTTTAGGTCATAGCTTTTAGATAACTCGTTCTTGGGCTTGTGTGAATGATTTCTAGGATTGGTGGGAATCACTGGGAATTAGGCAAGTCTTCTTTACAGTTCCAGATCCCAGAATTTAAGACCATTTGTCAAACTGGTTAATTGAACCGGGATAAAAAGGTGGAAAGCAGGGATGATATGCCTATCAACAATACCTTTTGTTTCAACTTTGCACACTCGTGTGCCACAGGTTGGAACCTAGATTTGTGCTACATTTACTTGAAAATCTCTCAGCTCAACTGGGGCCGCATTTCACAAGTGCCCAGGGGGTGCAATAGGCCTTTGCGTCCGCTGTATGCGGCCCAGGGCATTTTGGTATTACAGAAGGGGTAGCAGATGCTTGTGCGGGCCCCTTAGTAATACAGATAGCGCTGCAGCACATACAGTATCAGCATTATGTTTAGAGGGTGTTTCCTCACCCATGCAAATGAGGGAATCCCTTTGCGCCTCTGCACCCGTGCAATATTACCAAAGTGGGCGAAGAGGCAAACATGCATTTAGAAGACTCAATGAAAGTACGCATTTTCAGTGAGCCTTCTGATGTAGCCCTCTAAAGGGATGAAAGAGGTCCCATGGACCCCCCCCAGAGATCCGATTGCAGGCAGGTGCAGTCACTCACTGCACCCGCCTGCAGGGGGATCTTTAATCCCTTTCAAAAGTGCAGGTGGGTTGCAAACTGCATAGAGAAACACGGAGCAGCTTTTAAACAGCTGCTCTGTATTTCTCTTGATTGAGCTGCTCGAGTTTGCGACGGCCCCAAAAGCAGCACATTCTTCGAGATATTGCGCACTTTCTATGTTTGCACCCTGGGCATCTGCGCTATGGCGCGCCATAGGCCAAGCATGAAACGTGCGCCCTAACTGTAATAGGTGCCCTGGTTAGTTGCATGTTTGAGGAGGGAACAAGCGGTGGGTGTAACTAGCATAATTAATAAAAAATTTGTCACAATTATGCTTAATTGTGTGAGAAGGGCAATCCAGCCTTTAGCACTATTTTCTTAGAGCAAAATGCATCCTTGCATTCATAATGGGCCCAAGGATGCATTTTGCACAAAGAAAATAGCACTAAATGCTAGAGGACACGAACAGCAGGAGCCATCAGCCTCTCCCTTTCTGTTAGTTTATTGTTCCTGTGCTCCTGTGGTGGAATGTTTGCCCCAAATTTCTCTAAGTTCCACAAGATGGCATATACGCATAATTTCGGTAATTTCATAAGAGTAATGGATAATTACTGAAATTACTCTGATTTCTCCAGCGTAATTATCATTTCTGACAGGCCTAGAGGGAACGGGAGATCAGTGAGACTCAGCACGGCTGTTGCAGTTTCATGAACAACCAGAGAAAAACTGGTGCACCGCTGGAAGGCATTAATGCAACTCATTTGTATGCTTGCACTGACAGGGAATGCAGGTGTGTGCCTGACGTGCGATTCACCGATTATTAATGGGTGCCAACTGTAATACCATCGACACGTTTCAGCCAGTGAAGTTTGCAGCGAAGAACAAATGAGCACACTGTGAAGGCAATGGTGGGTGCTGCATGGGCAAACGTTAGTGCCCCGCAGTCGGCATAGTTTCAGTTCAGAATGTATTGCCATTTTCTATTTATTGCTTCACGGATCTCTAATTTTACGTTTTCTGACCATAGATGAACCAGCTCTATATATGATTATGTTTAGATCAACTTGGCGACTTCTACATTAGGATTTAAACAATTTTCTTAGAAATGTTTCACAATTCTATGGGTGCAACGATGTGGCACTCCACACTTCTGTGCCCGTTTTAGATCAAACAAATTTATCAAGTCCAATCAAGAGTTTTTAGTAAATGTCCAATATATCGTTTCAATAATGCATTTTCAGGGGTAAATTTAGTTCTTATTTAAGGCATTTCAATAATCTTTGTGATTCCTCAATGTATCCATCAGTTTAATTTCCAAGTGAACATTTCTCTTCAAATGTTCACAGCACATATTACATAATATACAACTGTTAAATATTTACACTCTTACTCACGGTATTTGTAGGAAAACCCAAATTCTTTCACCATAAGCTTCTTCAGATAACCGTCCAGAAGAAGATAATGGGGAAATGCTTAGGAAAGAAACTGAAGGATAGATGAACAACTCACTAATAAGAAACAAAAGCTATAAAATGGACGGATTGAAAGGATGAGGAAGAAAAAAGGGAATGTGAATATGAAATCAATTAATCTTTTCATAAAATATATTTTTCATACTATCATTTAAGAAAGTATTGATAGGAGAGATGCCCTTTGCTAAGATAAAGAACTTGAAATACAGAACTTAAAATGTGTCTCATGGATCCCCATAGGTAGCACAGGAAGAGATAAAAGTTGATTAACGCTGCAACAGAAAACATCCGAGCACATTCTTCCTTTTCGAGTTCCTCAACATCCCCTTGCACTTCCCCATCAGCTACTGGTCCTTTAAATTAAAAAGAGAAACGTTTAAATAAAAAGACAGACCTACGCAAGTAACAGGATGCAAAAAATTGATTGCAAACAGGGGTACAACAAAAGCATGACAAAGAGGAAACAACAGAGAACACACAAGAATAAAAGCACGAAAAGAAGCAAGCCGTTAAAATGAATGGAAGAGAAATATACAGATGTGTTTCTCCAAGAAGTGGTAATCCATTGTGAGAGATCTACCCTAGCAGGCAATAGTTTGCACTATTTAGAGGTCTATGTGCCTTCAAAGGAACCACCGCTGAGAAGGCTCCTTAGAAACCACTTTGCTGAACGGCCACCATGTTTAATGAGACTGCTCAGCACACCTTTATGTTTTTCAGAAACAAACCCCCAAAGCAGGAGTTTGTTTAAAAAAATAACAAAATGTAATGACCCTGACACCCTGGGAGTTTTCTCTCAAGATGTGAGAGTCAATTAGAATTTTTCCTGTTTGGAGATTCCAGGCTTTTCCTGCTGGCAGAAACATGACGGTCTACCTAACTATAAAAAGAGTGGGCGGGCTGACGGTTTGGTGGACAGATTACTGCACCACACTGGAGTCGGACTACCCTCCTGTCCTCGAAAGTCTAACTAAGCCATGTGAGACGCACATCCTTGGCTCTCCAGTTAAATAACCTGCCAATCTGAAGGTGCTGAGAGTTGGAAATCATCAAGTGAAACAAATCATTTATAGTTAACCGAAGGCATGCTCATTCAATGCTCCTTGGTTTCTAATCGATAAGGAATGCTTTTTTTACAGACTCACAAATGAACTCTTGACTCTAAAAGTTATTATCAAGCTCACAGCGGCATCACTATTGGGGTGCGGGGGGGATGCGGACCGCACCGGGTGACACCCTCACTTGGGGTGACACCCAGCAGGGCGCAGGGGGAGGGCGTAGGCAGTGCGGAGCGAGGTTGCCTGTCTCTGATCACCGAGTTGTGGGCCCATCTTTTGAGCTGTCGGGAGGCCTGCAAAGACGACTTTCAGGCACAGCAGCTCTGTGTACAAGCTGAGGCCTCTCGCCTGCTAGCCCGGCAGTTCTTCTCTTACTGAAGACAGTGGCTGCAAGACGGGGTTCTCACTCTCTTTCCTCACCTTTCTTTTATTTGCTTCCCTGTGAAATGGATCCAAAAAAGAAAATCACTTTTGCTGGAAAATCAATGTCGTATTTTTCTGACATTTAATTCCAAAGTGCAGCATCGGGAATAAAAGTTTAAAAATATGAAAAATAAATAACTAAATAAAGTAAGACAGAGTGGTAGCAAACCGGCCAGATTGATGTTATTCACACCCAAACACATTTGCGCCACTTTTACAGAGTTTACCAGTTAAGCGCTACTTTTGTTGTCTTGGCTTCGTTTTCCCTGGGCTTGGAACTAGTGCACCAATCCTGGAGGTACTGCAATGTGAGGATTGAAAAGCAAAATTTGTACTGCTGCTCTGCATCTAGGGATGTTGTCTTTTTACCATACTGCTTACGTTTTGTAGGGATATAAGCAATGGCCATTGAAATGGGTCCATTCAGGGCCCTGTAGTCATGTCCTTAACTTTTCAGGCAAAAGCACTCACTGATTTCTGAACAGTGAGTGTAAAAGCGTTAAGGTAACCATGTTGTTCCTGCTTACATTTCACATGGTTTGCAAAATTTTGCATTCTCAATGATTGTTTGCTTTTTCCAGGATGCGGTTACTTTTTTTTGTAGGCCACATATTGCTCTTGCCCAGTGCGTAATTTAAATTGAGCCGCATCTAGGTGTTTATAGCCGGCAACAATTGGGTTGTAGTTGAAGGCAGTCTGAGTTTTTCTCAGTGGGGCAGTATGGTGTTCAGTGGGGGAGAGGATGTGGCACTATGGCCAGAGCTACTGAATTTGGAACTGGGGAACCAGGTTCAGCCTTAATAACCAGTCTGCCAGACCACTCTCCTGAGAGAGCACTATCTCATGCTAGACCTTAGAAGGCTTCGCAAGACATTAGAAGCCCTGGAATCGTAGCACCAGCAGGTGGACCCTAGCATGACAAGTGTAGGTTAACCTTCAAGGCTTGTCCACCACTATTCATACTGAAGTTCACCTCCAGTCTTGCGGGCAGGCCTATGAAGCAGTACACCCTAGAACAACAGTGACCCTGTCACTGAGATCACAGGACCCTTGAGAAGGACCAGCTCTAGGGCGGTGTAACCGGTGTGACCGCACCAGGTGCTGACTTTAGGTGGTGGCATTATGTTTGCAAGTATATTAAGGTTTTAAAAGCGCTTGCTGCCTCCTTCCTGGCCTCCAGCAATTTTCTGTAACAATAAAAATGTCATGATGACTCTGGTGATTAATGTTCTTCCTGGAGAGAGATCGGAATTTTGTCTAATGGAAGATTTGACTCATGGAAAGGTAGCTCAGAGGGTTAATGTACCTGCTGCAAAGAACATGTACCATGCAGATCACAAAGTACACATAATGTAAATAGGCCAGTGGGCTACTGCTTTTGTCAGAGAGATCCTTTTGTTACTTGCAGTTTCTAAGTTAAAATCCTAACATAGAACAGTGAGCTATTAACTGTCATCTACTCCACAGCAACACAAGTCACATTTTTTATTAACTTTTGATACGTTTGAGCTACATACAATTTATTAATTTAAATGGTCAGATCATGCAGCAGAACTTGCATTATGAGGCAAATATGGCAGAGCCATTATTATTTAGAAAACATTTGCAAACTAGGATTTTTAGCCATTCATGTTTGAACTGCTGTTTTGGAAAAGGGAGAAGTGCTGATGACAGAAACTCCATGGCTCGGAGACAAATGGCTTGTGCTTCCAGATTTTAACGTATTTGGGGACATTCTGTGATTAGAAGTAACTTTGTGAATACATTTTACTGTCAATAACTCGTTATAACCTTAAATAATCATGTGTATCCATTGTGTTGATAAAATTGGGCTGTGAAACCAAACAAATACAAAA
This sequence comes from Triturus cristatus, assembly GCF_964204655.1. Taxonomy (NCBI): domain Eukaryota; kingdom Metazoa; phylum Chordata; class Amphibia; order Caudata; family Salamandridae; genus Triturus; species Triturus cristatus. The sequence goes on from NC_140590.1 coordinate 1,213,092,069, forward strand.
AAATGGGATGTTTGCGCATTCTGGCCACACTTCTGGCTCCGCCCACTGATCCAATCCTTGGGTTATTCCCGCCCTCTGACTCTCCGCCCACAGTTCCCCTACTTTTTTCCCTCCACTTCGACCACTGATATATGGTGTTGCTGGATAGTGGGAACACCACACCAGTACAAAGTACCATACCTATGATATTATAAATTCCAATAAACTGTTGACTAGCAGGTAGCCCACTGTACAACCTGATTAATGAGTCATTATCTCACTGTTAACAGGCACATTTTGTAAATCTAGGACCTACATTTACTAACGTTACTAAGGATTCTGTATGGTCCCGTTATTTGCCAACTGTGTCCACTGGCGGACTCGGAGCGGAGGAGGTCCATGCGGTAAGTCGTGAGGGGGTGACACCATGAGTTACCCACACCGGGTGACACCAACCCTAGTGACGCCACTGCAAGCTCATAGTATTTTCATATTTCAAATTATGCAGAAAAAGCATTCTATACTTCATACATTCAAATGTGTCGCAAATTCAATTTTACACATTCCTTCTCAATACATGCATTCACTTCTTACATACAATAACATACATTATACTAATTCCTACTTTTTAATATGTTATCTCTGGTGGCCCCAGGCTGTTTTCATCTATAAGCAACAAATCTGAGAAACTAACAGTGGGTATAGTCCAGATTAAATATGGAAACCCTTGCCTTCAGCTTGCACTTTTTGTTTGGTATTAAATAAGTGAATAAAGTTCAAGGAGAGAGAGAACAGCACATGCCTATGATCAAGAGGGGTGCTTATTCTCAACAGTACATCATCGTGAATTCTTACTCTCCATTACTTTTAAATAAACATCACAGTGATATTGCATATTATGACAAATGAAAATTAAACAAAGTGAAAGACAAACATGAAATAAATAAAAAAAATATGGAAACTGAGTAAGCAAGGTTTAGGGAAATTGTCAGAGTAACAAACGTTAGCATACATGTGTTTATGACATGCCGGTGACAATAATGGAGGCTAACTAACCTTATCTGCAACAAGTATACTACTAAACACACGTTCACTCATTTATTAATACAGTGCAAAGCTCAAATTCCCTGTAATTGCCATTGTACTGCTTAATTGACTTGAGACAACAATTCTATTGTTTCATTGACTCCATTCTAGAATCAATGCAGAGAAAAAACATAACTGAAGTCATACTAATATAGCTTTGTTATTGTGAATCTATCTAACAGCACGGGTTTAACCCCTTGTGCTCTGGATATGGTTGTATGTATCTGTTTATAACTATTGCAGTTGAAAGAACCGCACAGCAGCACCATACAAGCAAATGCACAGACTGCAATGACATGTATTATTATTGTTGAGAGAGGGGAGGGCACAATGTCCCACACGATGCTCCACTGCTAGTGAATCATGGTGGCTCACCACACTCACTAATGGCAATAAATAACATGTAGCACTCTGCACATCTGCACATAGTCAATACAAACCCTGGGGAATATATGCAGGTCTATGAACAATAAACCATACCTTCATTCTTTATTTCTTCTTCACTCTCCTTTACTTTCCCAGGAGCTCCTAGTCATTGAAAGTGACAACATACAGAAGACAACGTTACCACATGGTGTGACAATGGAGAGCAGGGAATGTATGCGGAGCACGGATATGGGGAGAAATTGCCAAAACAGAAGTGTAAAGTATTAAAAGAGAAGAGAATTGAACAAACTACAAGATAGAGGAATAAACCAGTGATACAGAGTAAAGGAACCTCCTGTGCATGAGTACTTCAGCTCAGTGGTCACTATAACAATGATTGACTGCAACAACATCATGGCTCCTACAACTGATGTTGCTTGCCATAACAACCGTGTGATCAATGCAAATATATGTACATTTGGAAATGTTCTTTCCTCTACATCTCACCACTTACTTTTCATATGTGGCAGGCAGCTAATCATGGAGCCTTATTTCAGCCCACTTTATGGAAATTATGGCAACTCTGAATCTTGCTCTGCATACATCATTGTGCTTATTGGGTATTGTTAATCATTATATTTCTATTTTTGCATTTTTTTGAGCATGACAGGGCCACCGTTGCAGCCTCTGTGACAATCTCTTTGTTGGATTTCAGCATCTTGTAAAGTTTCTGAATGGCAATGAAGTTGCCAGCAAGTTAAAATACACCCCACCTAAACCATATCTCTACTCACATCGTCCATCCACTCAAATATACATTCATAATTTCACATATCTGCTCATCAATATGTCCACATATCCATCTATCTATTCTTCCACTTATCCATCCTTTCACTTTTCCCATCTGTCCATTCCTCAACATCCCACTTGTTCTCCCTGTAACCTATCATTCCTTCTGCTCATTCATCCATCCTTTCACCATTCCATCTATCCAATTTTCCACCCTTAAATCTTACCTTTCACGTTTTCTTCCTTCCTTACTTTTCATTTTCCTTTTCTTCTTCCTTCCTTTTTCCTCCCAATCATTGTTTCCCCTTTCTATTTACCTATCTTTCGTCTCTCAGCATTACTTTTTCTTTCTTACTACTCTCACATGCTTACTTTTGCTATTTCGCCCTATATGTTGTCCCCCGTTTTAGTAATTGCATCCTTTTTATTTCTCTCTTTCCTTTGATGTGCATGTCTGGTCACCTTCCACACCTCTCTGTCATGTATTGTCTAACTTGGTATTTATGAGCCATGGTGACTGGTGATCTTTGAAAGTGATAGGGCCTAATACCTGCCAGGAGTTCATACCATTTTTTCCAACATTTGCCTCACTCATACTCACTGCCTCTCACATTTACTCTCTTCTCACTCCCTCACTCTGATTCACACTCTCTCACTTACCCATTCTCACTCAAACTGACTCACTCAATGTTGGTGCAGTGTATGTGAAAGATAGGACATGTACTGGTGTATGTGATATGGCCTCATAGTGAAATACTATGTATTTCGATTTTCACTGTTGAAAGGCTGCCTGTCCCATAGGCTATAATTGGGGCTGCACTGTAAACCTTTTTTACTTCTGTAACTTCCATTAGGGACAAGATAGACGGATGGACTTTGGCTCTCTGAACTCAGAAATTTTTGTTGCACCTTTTAGTAAAGGAGGTTTTTAAATTGTGTGTTTGAAAATGCCACTTTTAGAAAGTGTGCATTATCTTGCTTTACCATTCTGTGTGCCTCTGACTGGTTGTGTATTCAGCGTCTGGTTTTGGAGTGACAGGAGCTGGGGATGTATATCCAATCTAGACAGTCACAAGGGGGGTTGAGGTGTGCCTTGCCTTGCCTGGGTGACTCATAGCTGGGGTGAGTAGACCTGGGCTGCATTGGGAGTATGGGGGGAGTGTTGCTTGCTCCTGCATAGGCTGTGTCTCCCTTGCATAAAGCTGGCTCCACCCCCTGTGGTCATGCTGCCCCAGAGAGAACAGGACTGGTTTGGACTGGAGTGGTGTCCATTTGTGGTGTTTTCACTGTGTTACTGTGTTTTTTGTACAATAAATTGCCTTTGAGATAAGCCTGTCTGCTCGCGCCAAGCTGCCAAGGGGATGAGCAGGGGTTATCTAAAGTGTGTAATCTCCTTACCCTCACTAGAAGGAAAGGTCCCTACTTGAACAAAGGTGCATACCTCTGCCAATTTGAGACTCCAGTTTCTAGCACACAGTTTCTCATTTACTTACTCTAGTACATGTTGCAACTTTGATAGCTACACCCCTGACTCACTTCTACTCCCTCTTACAATCTTCAACCCCTCACTCTTTCTAACACACTCACTCTCCTTCACTCACTCACTCGTACTAACTTTCACTTTTCGACATACTCTCAACCTGAGATTCTCACTCACGTTCACTCTCATTGACACTTTAAATACACTCACACACATACTTACACTCAATCACAAACAAACTCACAATTACATGCATACATAAACTCTGAGGCTCCATAGCGGCAGCAGAGCAGTTATCTGGCGCTGGACATTGGAACCAGTAAGTCATGATTCCCAACGAGTCACCAGACAGGACAGCAATGGCAGGTTTGAAAATAGAAAGACCCATCTGATTCTCTCTCCAATTTTCTTGATAGGACTCGAACCATAGCTCTATAGGAAGCTAGGATCCTGCCCCTGCTGCTCTGTGAGGCTTTTCATTGAGCAGATATACTGTGCTGACTGAGGCATGCACAGTATGTTTACTAAATAAACTGAATTGTATCTATGTGAGGGGACTGTAGTTGAACTATGCTCCTCAGATATGCTCAATCCAGACATTCAGCTAGAGTGCTGTATTTTGAAACAACACTCCATAGCTGGATGTTACCTCAGCCCTTTCCACTCCCTCCTCCTGTCATCAAGGGGCCTGGAGATGAGGCAGAGAGCTGACAAAGCACCTGCAGTGTAAAGGAAAACATGAAACTTGTGTTTTAATTAACACTTCTAAATTAAATGAGGTGCAGGGATGCAGAGAGGCAGTGTGGAATGTGGGGCCTCACAAGAGGCAGGGTGCTAATAAGGAGCCCCCAATGTTTATGAGCACTTTGTCGTCAAATCTGTAGACATAGGAGGCCCATCAACAACAAATTAATTTTAAGTGGGACACATTTCACAAGTCAATGGTGCCCAGTGGCAGCCCCTGCTTAAGTTGCTTAAGTGGGGGGTTCCCTATGCCCCTGTTGAAAGGCACTGGGTGTGCCTCAGAGGAGTGAGAAATGTTTCCATCAAGATCAATGTGCCATATATTTCCATCTCCTAGTACATACTCCATATATGTTCCTGTCCATCTGGTTGAGTTTATTGTGTGTGGTAACTTCATCAGGAGTGGGTAGCTTTATTGGGTCAGAATACACCTAAATCCCATTTCCAGTGAGCTTGCTCTGTAATCCTTATCTACCCTTTCCATGTCATCCTGATCTCAGCTATGATTTCCTATCCCTGTTGTATGGTGTCATGATGCTGTGTATCTGGTGGATAAGTGCAAAGAGGATAATGTAGTTATGGTCCTTTGCATGCCCGTTTGTAAACAACAAGAGTTATCCTGTCTTAAAATGTTCTCTTTTAAGCATCTTTCTGAGGTGGCAAGAGTTGGTTTAATTTCCTCTTCAAAACAAAATTTGTTCTTGTTTCATTTGCATTTGGCAATGGTTTTTGAAGTGATAGGATCAGCCTAAATGTTTAAACCTGTTTTCTGCCAGTAAAATTATGTATGACCAAATATGTATCTTTGGCGCCCAAGATTAATCCCATTGTGCTTGAGAATGAAAGAATGGAACTGAAGTCAGGACATTCAACTCAAGGTTGATGTGCCTCTTTTGGTGACATGGGCCCCAAAATATCTTAATGCCTTAAAGAAGATGACTTAGATGTGACTTCATGATTAGCTCATTGTTTATATCTCTGCTTCTTTTTGAAGACCAGTGTATTTGACCTCTATGATGGCTTGTGCTAGTCACTTGAGGGCTCTGAGGACATTTTCACATATGAGGCCAGATTCACTATTCTTTCGCGCAACACAGTGCAGCAAGGCAACCTGTCGAGCTGTGCTGCGTGAAAGGGAGAGAACAAAAATGCACCAAATCTACTGAGATATGGTGCACTTCTGCTCTATACCTGCGCTTGTGCACTGTGTGCTGCCTAGCATCAAAACAGGCATCATAGCATCATAGTGCAGGGGTGCCTGAATTAGGGGAAGGATTGTTTTTGTGCAAGGAGAGATACCTTCCTGTACAAAAACAATCCTTCGAGGCATATTTCTTTTTTTATGTTTGCTGCAGAATGCCCTTGACAAGTAAATATCTGCCATCTTGGTCCTTCTTACTATCAAGCTTAACAAAAGGTAGATTCTTATCTATGACAAGTACCACTCCATTATGTTTAGATTAACTAGAGGAGCAGAACACCAGGGGGTATTGTTTGTGTGTAAACTTCATTTTCCCCAGTCGTTTCAGGTGTGTTTCTTGTAAGCCATTATGTTGCAATGTTCCCTTTCAGTGAATTGCCAAATCTTAGTATGTTTAGTGAGCGCATTGAGTCCCTTTACATTTAAGGACAGGATCTGTATGATGGTGAGCTTATTTAGGTCTACCCGGCCAGCTCCCCCTATTCAATCACTCCTTCCATCTATGAACAGTGTTAGAGTGTCTCTCGATGAAATATCGAACGGTACAACATCTTCCCTCTGTCTTACACCCGCCAACTTTCTCCAACAATACCAAATAAGATAAAACAAATGGGAACAAAGGTAAAGTAGTCTCATGGTGCACTAGAGGCAGATAGCTAATCATCAGGGTCTCCACATCCATTGGGGACAACTTTTTCACTTGCAATGTATGAGGATGCAAACGGAGCTGAACGCGAGGATCTCCGTGGGAGCATGGGCACTACAAAATCTGATAACACTGCCTGGCAGTTATTTTTGTTGGGACGGCATGTTGGATCTGAGGTGCCCACCTGAAAGAGTCCTTTGTGGGGTTAGTATAAGTTCATTGAGATTTACCTGGAGTGTTTTCAATCTTCAAAGTGATACTAAAAGGGAAAAGCCACCTATATCAGATTTTATTCTGTTTCAAGTGGTCTGTCAGTGGCCACCTCTGCTGGTATTGGAGAAGAGTAACTGAGGTGACATCCAGGAATGTGGAACAATCATATCCATCATGTCCTATATAGTCTTTAACTCAGGTTGCTTTCGAAATGGTCTCTTTGAATTTGAATAACTTTGCCAAGATTTAGAGAGGTCCACTTGTTTCTGGAGTGCATCTAGCGCCTGTAGTGGAGTCAGCGTTTTAGATACATACATTGCTATGTTAGCATGAGCGTCTTAGATTTTAGAAACGCCATCTTTCCACTTTTGCTGCTTTTGCACATGACACTGCAGATAGATGTTATTATTTGGACACTGCTTGCACGCCTTTTCTTCACATGAGAACTGTCTGTTGTTCACATCCCTAGACGTGCACTGCGACCTTGGTCTGAACATTGTGTGCAGAAACAGTCTGAGCCACCAAGCAATGTATGTTTTTGAGTTCAGGTTGATCGGCCCACGCTCTAGCCATAACGCGCACACAGCTGCAAATATCTGAAAGTCGAGAGCCTTTAATATTGCAGTTTGCATGCATTAGACACACATTCTGGAGAAGAACTTTTCCAGGCGAAGAGCAAAGCTGATCCTGTGATGTGATTCACCTAAGCTGATCTTTACGGTATGGGGTTCTCCATTCAAACCTAGAGACCTTGTATTAGTATAATAATACTAGCTCACTAGCGAAGGGAGGGTGGTTGTATTCCACTATCATTTGTAATATGATTTCTCCCTTCATTTTCTATGGTATTGTAACAATGCTGATGGTTTTAATTTTAATCATGTGTCTGCTTATGTTAGCCAAAGTACTGCATCTTAGGACACGTAGTTTATAAAAATAAACATTTTAAACTTTACTGTGTTTCAGATTACTCTTGTTGTGGACTGATATGAGAATAATAACGAACAGGTATTTCTGATTCCCACCATTCCTGAGAGTACTCTAAGTCACATGTTCTGGGTTGTCTAATCATTGGTAGCTTCAATATGGTATGAAGAGCGAATGAGACACTGATGCTGGTCGGATAGGGGTTCTGGGTACTGAGGTGAATTTGGGACACCGCAATTCACTGAGGTTCTGGTTTCCCTGCAACATGGCGCACCTAACTTTTGGTCTTCTGATTTGAAACGCCTTAGTAGTGCTTGTATTAGTCCACGACGCCCTCACTCTTGTTTCCGGATAGCGGGAGTGATGGTTTTAACCTACCTGTTTGTACGATAGGTTCCCTCAAGCTTGTTAATTAAAAAGGTTTTTATATTTCTGAACCCTTGTGCTACTATAATATCCATTGTTGTTCTTCTCTGTGTCCTTATGGCGGTCGATATTTCAGCGCAAAGCCGGACACCTCTGCGACGTCATTTGACACAGTTTGGGGTGCCGGACGATGGGATGGCTGTTATTTTTGTGGTGAGTGCCGATGCATCATATCCCTATGAGTTGTTTTACTCTTGGGTGACTATGCCTGCAGTGAGTGCAGATGATAATATGTTTCACTCCTACACTCCCACGTGGATCCCAGCAAATTATACGGCATATCGGACGCAGGAGATTCCTATTTCAGCCTGGCAGCATCGCATTTGGTTTAATGGCGCCCTTCCCCATACGGGTACACCGGTTCGATTGGGCCCTTTGTCAATTCCAGGGGCCACTTGGCCGGTACTGGCCGGATTTACACCTCATCCTCGTTATTTGAATGTTGCGGTGGATGAGTTACGTGTCCTCCATACAGCCCTGATTACTGTATATCGGGTTTTAGTGCAATACGTTTCACGCAACGTGCAGGTGGGGGCACCTGTTTTTGCAGGACAGCCAGCTGGCCCGGCCGGGGTTGTTATTAGTCCCGTCATGGTTAATTCGGTAATGGGCAAGCGCCCCCAGAATAAGGACGATTTGCCTTATTGGCTTGCTGAGAAATTTGACCAGCTGGAAGCAGTATTTCCGCACTCTACTCCTGTGATCCTCACTATTAGTTTGCAGAAGGACTTAGTCCTGGAGGTGTCCGATTGTGACAACTGGGGTAAAGTTTTTGCAGCGGTCTATTCAAAGTGCTTCGGCACCCCATCTATGGCCGTGCTTCTCTCCGTCATAAAGCGTGTTCAAGATCAACATGGTCCGGAGGCGGCAGTCGAGTTGGGAATGAGGCTTGTTGGAGTGTTCGATGTAGTGGCCTCTCTCATCCTTGGTAACCTCAAGGGAGATGCGGTACACTTTCAAGTGGCTAATGGTTTAGCCCACGTTGTTGAACTCGATAAGCCCAGAGAGTTGCCTAAAATTATTGTGGAAGCTTATAGAACTATTGGCCGCAGTAGTTTAGGGATTAAGCCTACCATTGTCATTCCAGACATACAACAGCAAACTAAGGTGAGTTTGTCTGTAAAAGACGATCGTCCAATCTTTCCTAAACAAAATTGGAAAACAAAGAAACAGGGAAAGCAGAACAGAAAGAGGGGTCTCGTCCTGCGTCTCCAGTACAGGCGGCTGGTGAACGCACTTATGATTTGCGCGATCGCACTAGTATTAGGTCACCTGATAGATTTCAGGTTACTGAACAACGTTCTCCTCGTTCTTCACAGGAAACATCGGCCTCACAGTCCGGTGGCGGAGAACGTGGCAAAGGTCGGGGTGCCCAACAAGGTCGTGAGCAACCTCGTCAGCCTGACGATAAAGGCAAGCAGGATGAGTTTGCACGTCAACGTCCCCCGTTTCAGAAGAAGAAAGTTACTGCGCTAACAGCGGGTGCCCACCCCGCATTGTTTATATTCAGGTGGGTGCCCACCCTGCTTCTAACTGCCAAGAATCACCGCTGCGACCCGGGGAAGGCAGTACGGCCGGCCCAGAATCCAAGCAAACTGCTTGACTGTGGGTGGGGCCTGCCTACGTCTTGGAGCCCCGAGGTCTCCATTTCCGCCCACCGCATGGAGGAGAGAGGTCCCGGCAGTGAGGAGAGGTGCTGCAGCTGGTCGGCAGGGCTCCTGTGAGCTGAGGAGGTGTGAGAGTCCCCGATGAGTGGGGGCTCTCCTGAGGTATGCAGACACGAGAAGAAGAGACAGAGACTCCGAGGAGTGGGGGCTCTCCCTACGCATGATGTCCCAGTCCAGAGGAGATTTTACCCCCCCCAGGAGAGAGCCCGGTGAGTGGGGAAGGCTGAGGGGAGCGAGATGTGCCTAGTCCCTGTGCAGACCCGCAGGAGAGCGGGCCGCTCCAATGCGGTGGGCGGAAATAGAGACCTCGGGGCTCCAAGACGTAGGCGCTAGAAGTTCCAAAAGTCATGGAAAGTCAAAGGAAAAAGCGTTCCCAGGGCGCAAGGGCCCTCCAGGGTCCAGGGGGCATAGCTGGGCCCAGGGAGGCCAGCACACAGGGCCCTCCAGCAGGGAGGTAAGCCCCCATGGCGGTTGCTCCTGGGCCCCAACAGCAGCAAGCCCCAGCAAGTCAGGACCAGCACAAGCACAGAAAAACACACATGGGGTCACAGCCCCTACATTTATACCACTTATTTCTCCTTTGTCTGCGCTGGCACAGGGGCTTGAGGGGACCAGCTAGAACTGGTTCTAGAGCACTCTGTTTACAGTGCTCACACCCTTCTTTGGGAGATGGGGCTCGGCCATCAGACACATCACAGGTGGGCGGAGCCAGCTTTCACTAGGGCAGACACAATCCTATTCAGGGATCACAAACTTCTCCTCCCAATACTCCAAACGCAGATGTCCCATTCAGCCTAGCGCCGACTCACCCTGCCCCTCCTGGAGCCACACACACCTCCCAGCCCCTGTCACTCAAAAGCCAGACATGCAATTCACATCAGGCAGGCAGACACATAGCACACAGAAAAGCCAACTTCTAAAAGTGGTATTTCTAAAACAGTTATAATAAATCTGCGCACACCATTGCGCAGCATTTAATATCACTATTCCAAATATACCAAACTTGACCACGCTGCGCCTCTCATATCAGGAATTACCACTGAAACACTTATCAGGGAATTCCCAATGCATTCCTATGTGAGGGCAGCCCCACAGTAGTGAGAAACCAAAATGGCTGTTTGTCACTATCAGGACATGTCACACACTTAAGGTACATGTCCTATCTTTTACCTACAATGCACCCTGCCCACAGGGCTGGCTAGGGCCTACCTTAGGAGTGACTGACATTTAGTAAAAGGGGGGTCACGGACATGGCACACACTTTAGGTGCCACATCACAGCGGCAGTACACTGCGCGCACAGGCCTTGCGATGGCAGAGGCCTGAGATAGGTTTGAAAGGCTACTTAGGTGGGTGGTGCAATCAGCGCTGCAAGCCCACTAGTAGCATTTAATTTACCGGCCCTGGGTATCTGAGATACCACTTTACAAGGGACTGACAGGTAAATTAAATAGGCCAAACAGGTGTAGACCAATCTTACCATATTTAACACAGAGAACAGCAGTGCTAAAGTACCCAGAGTCCTAAAACCACCAACACCATGTCAGAAAAAAGGCAAGGAGAAAGGCAAAAAGTTTAGGGATGACCCTGCAAAAAGGGCCAAGTCCAACACTCAGGTATATTTCTAGGACCAGTGAAAGTGCATCAAACAGAATATAGTTTGGCTGATGGGTTTACTCAATTGAATCTAGAAAAGTTCCACCCTGTTCATTAAAAGTAAACTTCAGATTTATTTGTAGCAAATTATTACATTTTTGAATTTGTTTGATGAATTCTTGTATCTGCTTTTTTGTCAATTATTTTGAGATTCAAAACATCAGAATTCCATAGGCCAGATTTATGCTTCCAGTTATATCTTACTTGGGGAGGGTGGATTTCATCTAGAGGAACACGAAAATACTGGCAAACAAATATGGGAAAGGATGCAGGCCAAAGAAAATTAAACGAGAAAAATATACCTCTTTTCTCTTCTTCTTGTCTTTCTTGTATTTCCTCGTGAATTCTTGATGCTTTAAATTAAAAACAAGAGCAGGTGAAATTGAAAACTGATGGATAGAAAGCAAACAATGAGATCTTGGAATTTTGGAAGGGTGGAAAGGGCAGAAGCTGTTAGAGGAATAAAACAACTGTCATTTATTTTTCTGAAAAGAAAAAGAGTGAAAGAAAGGAAAAATAAATCACGGATAGAAAAAACAAATACAAAAATCTTCAAACCTGTGTGGTAATGGAACAGCTTAATATACATTACTGTAAACAATTGAAGAATTATTATTTATACTGCAATGAAGCAACAAAGGAAGAAAAGAAGAAAATAATATAATCATAAAAGGAAAAGAAACAGATGTCAGAGTGGCAAATAAAAAAGTAAAGAGTGAATGTCGTCTCTTTATTTAGTGAAATAAAGAAATATTTACAGCAAGGAAGATAAAATAAAGGAAAGACTAAATGAAGAGAAGACATGAAAGTCAAAGGATTAGGAATCACTCTTTAAGAGGAACATGAAAATATTGGCAAACGAATACAGGAAAGGATGCAGGTCAAAGAAAATAAACCAGAAAAAATACCCTGAAGTTCTTCTCTTTTCACTTCTTCTTGTTTTTCTTGTACTTCCTCATGAATTCTTGATCCTTTGAATTGAAAACAAGAGCAGGTTAAATTGAAAACTGATAGAGAGATAGGTAACAATGAGATTTTGGAATTTTGGAAGGGTGGAAAGGGCGGCAGGTGTTAGAGGAATAAAACAATTGTACTTAATTTTTATGGAAAGAAAAAGAATGGAAGAAAGGAAAAATAAATCATGGATAGAAAATGCAAATACAAAAATCTTCAAAAGTGTTTGGTAATGGAACAGCTTAAAATATATAACTGTAAACAATGGAAGAATTATTATTTATACTGCAATGGAGCAAGTAAGGAAGAACAGAAGAAGTAAATAAAATAATCATAAAAGGAAAAGAAAAAGAAACAGATGAAAGAAAGGCAAATAAAAAGTAAAGAGTGATTGTCATCTTTTTATTTGGGGAAATAAAGAAATGTTTACAGCTAGGAAGATGGAATAAAGGAAAGACTAAATGAAGAGAAGACATGGAAAATAAGAAAGAAAGAAAGAAAGAAAGAAGTAGAAAGGGGGATATAAGGACAAAGAGAACCGACTCGGAACCAATGTGTTGCTAGTTAAACAGGAATTTAAGTAAACATTTTGATAACGGAACCTATCAACTGAACAGACAAACAAATCATATTTTGGTGGAATTCTCGAACAATCGTGAGATATATTCTGGCTGGTGACTGTACTGCAACACCTGTAAACGACTGTATAACTTTGTGCACAGTAGGCCATTCCCACCCACTACATCTCAATGAAAAGAATACTATGCGGGTTAGAGATATAGGAATTATATGTAGCCAATAAGAAGAACAACATGTGAATGCGAAACATCAAGTAGACAAGGCCAGGGCTTTAAGTGGACGGAACACCTGGATGGTCTCTCAAAGGGGCATGGCCAATGTAATTATGGGTGTGGCTTAAAAACACCCAGGCTATAAACCTGTGCTTAGCATAGTGTGCCGCCCGACTGGTATTTTGCTGTTTCTGTCATTGCATCCAGATATGTGATACAACAATTAACATTATACCTACAACAAGCCAGGACTATTGGCTTTGCCAATGTCTGTTAGTTGCTTAAGATAAATAAGCGACAACTATGGCTTAATTGTATATAAAATTAAAAATGCTTCAATTCTGAAATGATGAGACTTTGAAAGAACTATAACGAGTCTCTTTGAAATTACATCACAGGCCGTGAAATGTGGAACTGCTGCAGATTTGATTATTTTTTCCCCCTTTTAACGGAGGACAAAAACATGGAGCCCGATAGGGACCCGTCTCGGCACCTGCTTTTTAAAACTGCCAGTGCTGAGCACTGGAAGGACCCGGCCCACTAAAAGCACAGGGATCTTATCTGTTCACTTGCTCATTAAACTTTTGTTTCCTGTGAAATATTCCAAATGTCTGATGATTTCCATACACAAGACAGATTGGAGAATGGACATCGGCCACAATGTTGCTCACACTCCCTAAGGAGGTATATGAGTAAAAGAGGGAGTCAATTGTCAATTGTTTGCTATTTAAAGCCCTATGTTGCTTAACAATATTGAATTATAGATTAAAGGTTAAGCTAGAGAAATACACAGAAGTAAGATCAAGAGAAAGATCACTTTGCCTGGGCTCCCTTGGAAGGTGGGGTCCTGGGCAGTTGGCCACTTTGTCCATGCCTTAAAACGTCTCCGGGTACAATATGGAAGCAATATTCACACGTCGCAGGCACAGCAGCAAGCATTCATCACTGTCAAACTTACAGAACTTGGAAGAAATAGTAACCCCATACAGACTAGTTTTAGGGAATTTGCGAAAATAATTTAAGAGAATATGTTTGCTAAAAAATAATGAACAATCACTCATGAGAGAACAAAGCGTAAACATAAGGGGGTTGCTAAAACCCTTAGCACTTCATTCGAACGTTTTATATAAGTAAATGGGGTTAGAGTAGAGATAGGTGGTATACAGTGAAATCATTTTATTTTGATTTCTAACATGTTTCTTTAACTCTTTCTATTTAGTTCGTATTTGGGCCTCAGAGCAGTCCATCTAACATGTGATACTCTACGCACGCGCACTCGTAACCCGCCAGGAACCATGATGAAGATCTTGAACCTCAGCCAAGGCCACAATCGCATCCTGGGAAGCAGCGTACATCCTGAGTGAATGAATGAGAAGATTTTAAATTGTATTCTTTATATTGATAAAGATGTGAAATGCGGGTGGGAAATAAAGCTTAGAAAATTAAATTAAGGGGCGGGAACGCTGAACAATAGACTAAAGAAATGTATTCAAACTTAGCATGGTTGATGATCATCTTCCCTTTCCTATCCAATCAGAATTAGGAGTTTCATAAATTGGAAACATTTAGGGGTGGTACATGCCATTAGAAAAGTATAACTGAGGTAGTTTTGTTAGTCAGTGATGCGCAGCGAGACCTGAATGCTTAGAGGCAGGGATGCTGTCCGAGAGCTGAATAAATGCTGAAGAAGAATTGATTTCCAGACTTAGAATTTGAGCCAATTAATTAGAAGAAGATAGCGGAAGAACCGAGGAGGCACATAATAGAAGAAGATTGCGGAAGATTTGAGGAGGAAGATAGTATCAGAGAAGGGTGAGACCCTCTATCCTGTCCCTGAATCCTGTCCTAAACCTTTGTCACCTGATCTGTCCCAGGGGACCCATTCCAGCCCCTTGGCCAAGGGGTTGGTTTCCACACCATCCTAGGTAACTATAATTCTGTGTAGTATGTCAATGTACTGCTCTCTCTGTTTTCTCCCTATTCAGGTACTGTCATCGTAATAACGTTGTTTAACGATTCTTTTGAATCAAAATCTTATTTTCCTTCCTTGGAGAAACCGGTGTACGAATTGTATTTGGGTTCTTGGCTCACATGAATTTAGTTAGATAAACATTTAAATCTCTCCTGAATCTGTGGGTATTTAGAAGAAATGTATCCTATGTCAATTTTTGCCTTCAATAGTTAACTAAAAGGTCCATTGCCCAGAGAAAGTTAATTCGGACGGAAAGGTTTGGTAAGAAATTATAGGGTAAATTCACCTTACAGGTATTAGCACAACAAATTGACCCCAGTGATAATTACTAGCTCATGTGAATGTGTGTTTTGGGCCCAGGTGAGTATGTGATTTGTGAGTATCTCTAGCTGGTAACCCGCTGGATCATAAGGTTACCTTCTGGCCTTCAAAACAGCTCATTGATCGTGGGCATTGGCAGGACACTGTCTGTACTAGAGTAGCAGAGGATCAGCAGATCTGGGTTCAGATGAACTGACAGAGTTACTGCAACAGAAGAATAGCAGGGGATCTGCCAGTCTAGATGAGGGAACACTTAAGGAGCTCTCCTTGTTTCCAAATTAAAAACTCATGGAAAATCTCTAATGAGAAGAGTTGACATAACCTTTTTTATTACATAGCGCAAATGTGGTTTAAATGCATTAAAGTGCTTTATATGAGCATCAGGTTCCATTACTCAAGATCAGAGTTTTTCAGGAACGACAAGATTAAGAAATTTGCCTAGAATCACAGGTTGTAGTAGAGTCGGCGCGGGGACTCAAAACCAAGTCCAGCAGTTCCATAGTCTGCAGCGCTGCACATTAGCCCATGTCTCTTTCATGATGCTGCGCATCCTGGTGCTTCAAGGCAGGGTGCAGTGAGCACTGGATGAGCTGTGTGCAGTATAAAAGTTGCAGAAATGGTGGCTAAAAGTATGCTGCCCATAGAATCCTCCACAAGTCATAGGCATTTCGAGGCGCAGTGGGAGGATGGTGCGAGAGCTCTGTACTGAAAATGCAAGAGGCGCTCCGAGTGAAAAAAAAGAGCATTAATTACAATTTGGTAGCACCAAACAGAAGTAACACACCAAGGGGCATATTATCAAGAACTGCGTTAAAATTATCGCCGCTTTAGCAGCAGGAAACTAAAGCTAAAGCGGCGATAATTTTAACGCCATTCTTGATAATATGCCCCCGAGAGTGGGAGGAGCGCGGACGTACAGACGCATTTCCAGTCTCAAACTGATTTTCATTACCCCGCTCCCTTTTTATTGCCACACTTTGACCCCCAATTTATGGGTTCCTGGCAGAAAGTTTTTCCCATTCCAGCATTCGTACATTCACATAAACGAGTGAACACTATTTTTGAAGCGTAAATATTTGTATGTGAGGGCAGTCTTATATATGTCTACCGGTAGAACACAATCAGCTGCTGGAAAGCACAAGGCAGCCCAACATGGCACATGTGTTCTCATTGTGACGAGAGAAATGTTCACTAAAGACCAAAGTCAGAATCCACTTAAAGCATTGCCATTCAAAGTTTTCTAATATATTCCTGAATCTCTGCTTCTGGTCTGCCTTGCATTGAACGAGTCAAGCAAGCAGGGGGCCTACGTCACTGAATATCAGAATTCGCTTTAGTCCTAATTTTCCAGCTAAAAACTCTGTTGGAATGATAAGGAATAATATTTCTTTTCTACCATACGTTATAGCAAAATGCCTATATCAGCATTTCAGTTTTGAGAATGTATGTTATGCACCAAGTCGTCAGTAGAGGGAGCCAAAACATCTATTTCAATAAAAAATGATGCAGGCAACCTATTTTGTATCGTCTTGCAACATTACTAAAGACTAAAAATGCTGCGCTTTTGCAATAATAACCATAACAATATCTACAGTGTTTAACCCGTTGACCGCGGCAGATCCGCGTCGGATCCGCCGCGGTGCGGGTAAATTCCTGCGCGGGCGGGTCCGCGTCGACCAACGGACGTGCGCAGCACTACGGAGGTAGTGCTCGCGACGGCCGTTGGCTGACAGGCGCATCGAATGGGTTAAAGAGCTTCAGAAATTAATTTAATATTTGTATACTGGAACCGCCAAAAACCACACGATCATTAATTAGTCCAACTTTTGAGTTGTACTCTGAAAGTTCTTGTTGTTGCTATGCTGATCCTGACCTTAGGCAAACTTGTGGTCGTTCTGTGCAGTCTCTCGGAGCTGCCTTTAACCCCTTCCACCCCAATACAGACACTGTGAGAATCTGACTTGGCCTTCTTCCTACTGCAGTCAGGGCACTTATCAAATAGAGATGGCATTTCAACAAGAAAAACAGCAGAAATTCTGCCAAAAAACAACAGCAGAAGTTAGATACAGGCCAAAGACGCCGAGTTAAACTGTAAAAAGCCAGAAATAATCACTAGTTTTGTTGAAATACCAAAAAAGGTAGAGCTCCATGCTCCAGGGTCCTGCTAGCAGGAGCCGGAAAAAAGAACTGAAAGTAAATGCCACTGGCTGTGCCTCATGGGATACCGGTTGTCTCTGGAGACTCTTAAAGGCACGGTACCCATTTGCAGACACATAATGGCAGCCTATGGGGGACTTCTCTATCCATTCCTTTGCATCTCTATCATGAAAAAAGGAGTTTTGTGAAGGAGAGTTTTCTGTGTGTAAAACTCAGCAAATTACTAAATTTAAAGTTAAACTGGCTATCTTTTTTTCATTTCAAGACGAAGTACTGGCCAGTGTAGCCTAGTTGCTTAGGCTGCATTATTGTCTTTTTATCTCTTAAGTATCCATACAGGCCTTCCTGAAGAAAGGCAGAAGATGACAACTTAAGAAGTTATTTCTAATGAAGTGCTCCGGGGTCCACGCACATGGGCAGGACTATTCACATGATTATCACGGAAATCCCCTACAAGAGAAACCTTTCTCTTTAAATTATGGAACAAAAGGGGCGCTGTTCCTCTAGTGTGCGCTCATCCACTGCACGTTGGCTCCCAGTCGAGTCAAAGGGCACAGTTTACCAAACTATTTTACTCTTTAAGTGTAGAAGACAAATCATTTTATAAATGTTCCTCGAAGTATGTTGAAATAAAAAAGTAAAATAAGTAACTGTTCAAAAATGTTTTCACAACATTTCATCTGTGCTACCTTTACTCATGCTGTTAAAGAAACACAGCGATATTCAGACTAAACTCGAGATATCTGGAACGCGTGTGTTGGCATTCAGGAGGAAGCCTGGAGCAGGTAATATGGTGTAAGGGTCAGAACTACCGATCTTGGAGCTGGGGAGCTTGGAGCTGAGGAACCGGGTTTGAGTCTAGGCGTCAGCTCACAAGCACACTTGAAATTTATGCTAACACAAACAATTTAAATAAAAGACATCAGAAGAATGAGAAAAAAAACTGTCAGGAACAGGGGTGGCTCCTCCATTAGGGTGGAGGGGCGTTGCCCCACTGCTTTCTCGCAGTGCGAGAAGCAGAAGTGCCTGGCTGTCTGGGTCTGCTGGAAAGCAGGGGAGGCGCAGCTAGCCTACTGTTGCGGGCCCTGACTTTTTGGGCGGCCCTCTGCTGCCGACCAAAGCAGTCACGTGCCCTCTCCCTTTTCTCTACGTAGGTTGCATGCAGCCTACATCAAGAAAATGGCCTCTCATTAGGCGCCCGGCTGGGCACTGTCCGTACCAATCACAATGCTGCCATTGCAGCGTTGTGATTGGCGGAGGGGAGGGGAAGGAGGCTACCTGTGGGTGGCTGCTTCCTGAGGAGAGCTGCAGCAGCAGGAAAACGCAGGACTCGGGGGGAGGTAAGCTTTATTTTATTTTAATTAAACCCCTCTAGTACCCCCCATGTGCGACCCCCCACGCAATCCCCCACTTGCCCATCATGCCAGCCGTGACTGAGTGTATGCCACTTTAGTGTATGCCGGATTATGGCACTCCTGTGTGTTTGTGAGGCAGACAGTTCTGCCCTTCCGATGCTGTAGTACAGAGTAGCTAGAGCATGTAAGCTTACCTATCGTTTGCCAATAAACCCCCTCTAATAATTCAGGTAGGATTTGTGTAGTGGGTGTGCTGATGGGTCAGGACTAAGTTTCAGCCGATTCGTGCTGAGGGTTACGAGCCAGGCTGAGGGCCGTGTTATCACCCAGTGACTCTGACCCAGAGCAGCAGAAGACCATAGGGAGGGAAGAAGGTTCAGAGGACACAGTAGTGTGTGAGCGAAGCCGTGCGGGGCAGTGGGAAATGGCTCGGACCATCTCGCATGAGTATGAGTAACGGTGTCTGCAGTACCTAGCTCATGGGGTGAGTTCATTGTTGGAAGTGAGCTGCCAGAAGCAGTCAAAGAGAGTGTCCCAGGCTGCTGAAATGGGTCGCTTGCACAGGTGCCTGGCTTCTTCATATGCCATACCATCTCGGAATGTGCCTATTCTGCCCTCCACTTTAGGGTGAGGACTCTTTTGATGAGCAGGAGGGCCATACCAGCAAATCTAGCCCTCACGTTGTTACGCTTCCTGCATTTGCATATGCCCAGTGCACAAGCCTCCTATGTGTTGAGATCTGTAAGTTTCGTAACCTCCTGTAGTGTAGTGTGGATGGAGGGCCAGTATGAGGACAGAGCAGGACAGGACCACAGCATATGGCACAGGTCCGCAGAGATCAGCCGGCAGTGGGGACAGACTATATGAACTTGTGGTAAGAAGCAGTTGAGCTGTTTTGGCATCAGGTAGAACTTGTGTAGTATGAACAATTGTATACTTTTGAACAGGCATTTCTGGATATTTGTTGAGGGAATTCCACTGCCCATTCCCACTCTTTATCATGTATGGCACATTCTATATCTTCCTCCCACTTGCATCTCAGAACTGCCGGAGGGAACCAAGTGTGTCCCCGTATGGCCTTATGAATCCACATTATTAGTTGACTCCCTGTCCCCAAATGCAGAAGTATCTGGGTAATGACATGTATTGGGGGCTCTTCATTTCGTGTGGATCCGAGGACTTGGCAGGTATTGTGCCAGGTATTGTGCATTTGCCCATATGCTAGAAACTGTCCACGCGGTATAGCAGGGATTGAGCCAGGCTGTAAACTCTGCCAAGGCACACATGCTTATTTTATAGCCCTCTCTCTCACATCCTTCTAATATTGGAGAGAACAACTGAGCAGAGGCACACGTGGCCTGCCCTTCACTGATCCCTAATCCACTGGTTAGTGGCTTACTTGCTCTACTAGTTAACGGTATCCCCATAGTAAACCAGATGCCACCATGTGGTACAGTCGAGGTAAGGTGATTGCTGTTTTCCTGACATTTATTTTTAATGTGGGTGATGTGGGAGACTAGTCTATTTCAGAGTGACATTTTGCAGAGAAATGATAGTTTACATTTCATGCAACATCCTTAAAAAAGTTACTTTTAGATCAAAACAGTACCTCACACACATATGAGAAACGGGAGGGCGTCACAGAGATTATTTGCATTAATATTTGTGAGCTGCAGTTGTGTTGCAATATTGAAAACACGTCATCACTATCCATGAATATTATAGATGTAAACACATTTAGAATTTTGGAGGAATGGCTGTGCACTGTCAGTGACTTGGTCAAAGAGGGCATGAAACAGCTGAAACGGGACCATCTATTCAAAGCTGCTCCTAACAGGCGCCCGGGCCCCCTAAATATGTTTGGCCCAGGGCCCCCAAAATCCTTAAGATGTCCCAGTTTGCCCACTCTTTTTTAAACAAATTCTCGCGGGTAGAACACCCCCCAACTCTCCTGAGGTTGTTCAGGCTCGCTCGGGTTGTGAACAAATGTTAAGCCTCACCACTTTCTAATGTCACCAGCCGCCACTGGTCAAAAAGCATGCTTTAAATGCGTGCAATTGAAATAAACACAGTGTAGTCTTGAGAAAATAAAAGAAGTTCCTATCAAAGCAGGCGGATGAGAACGTGTACTTGGACAACGGGAAACTGATAAGAAACACACATGGAACAGATTACCTACAAGCAATAGCAACAAGGAAAAGTAATGTGATAAGTACACAGACCAATAAGAAGGCTGGATGTAAGCCCCTTTTAAGCTAGATTAAATACAATAGATTTTAAGCAAGCGCTGTGCAGGCGAAATCTAAAAAGGGGAACACGTGCTGAATTGGACACGGGTGCGCAAACCTAAGGTCCTGCTAGACACCCTGCAAAGCTGATAAATTGGGAGAGATTCCTGAGAGAGATAGAGCTCAAACAGATGAGAGACTACTGTGGGCTTCAATATGCACCAAAGGCCAGTTCACCACTGATAATATCTTTCATACACAGGGCTGCTTCAAGTACCTAAGCTGGGTCTCTTTTCTGCACACTGGGAATAATTGGTGGTAAACACTCCTCCATCGGCCAGACATAGATACATTGTAATTAGGATTCATTTAATACAGAGGCAGAGAGAGGAACCAAAATTCGCCGCAAAACCGTACACCAGGACCGGGACTCTGTCTTCCAGACTTCCCGGTTCCCTGAGTGACATCAGCGCCGCGCCCGAATGTGCATAAATTCAATACTGCGGCCCGCGGCCGTGGGAAAGCAAGGACAGAGGCAGAGAGAGGAGACACAATTCTCCCCAAAACTGTACACAGAGAACGAGACTCTGTCTCCCAGACTTCCCGGTCCCTGGGTGACATGGGCCTCGTGCCCGAAGGTGCATAAATTCAATACTGCAGGCCCGTCCATGCCCGTCAAAGTCTGGAAGAGGCTGGACTGGGCCACCACCCTCAAATTTCATCCCAGAGATCTGCAATCTCCCAAACCTCTATAAGGTACTGTGAACCATCAATTTCTTTACAAACAACCCTGAGGTAACATAGTACCTCTCCACCCCCTTCTCTTCTGCCCCTTTGACTCGGCTGGCCGTCTCCCCCCTCCTTTTGGACATTGTGGTGACATTGGGGTGATATGGGAAAAAGGAAGGTAACCGAGGGGATTTGGGAGGTGGAAACAAGAAAAGAATGAAGAAGAAAGCTCAGAACCCAGGTCCTGCAGTAGGGATTGGTGTGCGCATTGACATCCTACTGTCTGAGTGTGAGGAGCTTCTGGTCCTGACTGCCAACATTAGTGATCCAAAGCCTGACACCTCATGCGCACACCCCAGCCCCACCAAAACTAGGTGTATCCCAAGCATGTTCAGGAATCCACCCACAAGGACTAAGCCCCTTGACGTTACGGATGTGCTACCCACGCATCTGATCAGCACCGATTGCACCCCATCTGCGATCAGGCCTCCTAACCCTGATTAGCACTGCATTAACCTGTGACACGAAAGAACTTTCCACTGACAGCCCAGATATCCTTGCGGTTAGGCTATGAGGCACCTCAGGCACAAGTATAGACATTTATAATGTCTACGCGAGAGGCACAAGAGGCGGCATACCATCTACTCTGCAAACCCTAGACGAGCTGTTGGGAGCTAGGGGATCGTACACCCATTGATTATAGGTGGTGACTTTAACGCAACCTTTGAGCCCATCAACAATGAGGATATTTAAGACATCACTGAGGAAGACAATCTGTGGACAGTTCCATCTCTCGACCTGCCACCCATAAAGAAGTGGTCACATTCTGCTCTACAAATGAATGCACTGATGAGTATAGGTTGAAAGCCACCAACGGAAGAACGCACTTTGACAGAGAAGGAGGGCTGACTTTCATTGGCCCAACCGGCGCCAGCCGCATAGACTTTATCCTTGTGGACCTCAAGTTATGGCCAACAGTCATCGATATGGCTATAATCAAAAATTGTGAAGGAGATCACAACCTGCTAAGCCAGTCGTTAGGGCACCCTTGGGGCAATCACAGTCTGACAGGCAAAAAACACTTAATTACTAAGGAGGTGGAACCGTCTAATGACAAGCGCTGACTCAAATGGCCAGCGGTCATGTGGGAAGAATTCAAATTGAACATCCTGAAAAGGGAACTTGAGGCACACTTGGCTGCGATTCGATTTCCACCAGAAGTTCCGAGCCCAGTAGCGAACGTCAGTGCCATGCATGAAAAGTTCTTCACTCAATTAGCTCTAAATTTTACTGCTCACTGACACAACCCTAGCCAAAAACAGAGAGATACAAACAGGATAAACTCGTGGTTCAGACGGGAAAGTAGGTCCCTCCGGAGATGCTTGGCCATAGCCATCAGAACTAACAATATACCCATGACATGTGAGCTATGGAGACTCTATAAATCATCTCAAGCATGGGCCAAGCGAGATTGGGACGAGAAGAGTTGTATCAAACTTGGGAAGGCTTGTTCCCAACCAGACACCAGGACATTTTGGGCCCTTGTGGCGAAGAGTAATTTAGAAAACTCACCCACCCTGGCCAATAACATTGCAGCCAACACATGGTACGAGCACTTTGATGCCCTGAATGAGAACCCCTTTAGCCCTGCCTCAGGCCTATCTTCTCTTGACTTACCCCAGCCCATACCAACCATCTCATTTATCAAGGAGGAAATTGTAGCCTCTATAGAGGCCATCATTCAAGCGAAGGCATCTGGTTTATGGGATCCCAGATGTTCTCTTCTGTTCTAACAGAAACAACTGGGCTCTATATATAATGGTACTTGCCAATGACATTACTGGGGGGGGTCCTATTCCCACATCCTGAAAGGGAGCCGCAGTGATCCCCTTCTTCAAAAAGGTTGACAGGAGCAATCCGGCCAACTATCGGCCCATTGGCTTCATTGATTTTATCCCCCAAAAATTCTGTTGCTCCCTCTTAGAGAAGATCCAGGATTGGATGGTGGACAAACACATCTTGTCCCCAATAAAATCAGGGTTCCCCCATAAAACGGGAACAATCGATCAGGTCTTCCACTTTCTTTTGCTCTATTGGAAGGTGGTAATATTGGGCAAAGGGAGTCTTTATATAGCATTTATAGACTTCAAGTCGGCGTTTGACCTTGTGCCCAGGAGCAATCTCTGGCTGGTGCTCAAGGAGACGGAGATGCCGGTAGAAATCCCGTCCCTACTCATAAACCTCCATGCTGAGAACCCTGCTGGGATAAGATGGGGTGGCCAGGGCCAAGTCACCGACCCAGTTAAAATCATGTGTGGGGTCCGTCAGGGCTGTGTCTTGGCCCAACATTGTTTTCGCTGTACATCAACCAAGTGGTCGAATGTCTAGCAGCAATTCCTGCGGATGTGCCTTCCTTAGGAAAACAAAAACTTGCGTTCTATATAGCGCTGGCTAGGCCCGGAGGTATCAGAGCGCTTTACATGAGGAGAGTTACATAGGTTACAAGTTACACATTGCTACAGAAGGTACGTCAATTACAAGTTACATCCGTTGGTTCAAGGCATGTAGAGGGTAAGGGGGTAATGTAAAAGGGCGACGGGGAGGGAGATTAAGCGGAGAATTGGCACAAGGAAAAACAAAGCAGGCAGGGGAGAGAGATTCAGGGAAGAAAGGAAAGGAATGGGGAGGCAAGCAAAGAATGAAGGAGGTAAGAGGTGGGGGTAGGAGACACAGCGAGGAGACGAGGAAGTAACTGTGTCTGATGTCCGGCTGGGTGGGAGGCGGCTCCCCGCGGTAAAGGGATCATTCCCAGTCTTCCATTTTGTGGGATTCCCTTGTCACGGTGGACTCTCTCAGCGGGGTCGCTGAGACTCCAGGGCATAGATGCTGGATCCCTCCCCAACAAGGGGAGAGGAATGCTTTGGTCATGGGCACACTTAGAAGAATGAAGGAGGAGGGGGAGGGGTTAGAAAACCCAGCGTGAACACAGTGTACGACTTTCAGCAGGGTAGGAGACGGTTCCCAGTGGTAAGGGGATCAATCCCGGTCTTCCACTATGTGAGACTCCCTTGTCACTATGGACTCTCTCAGAAGGGTCTCTGAGACTCCAGGGCATAAATGCTGGATCCATTCCCAACAAGGGGAGTAGGAGTGCTTTGGACAAGGGCATACTAGAGGGGGCCATAATAGGGAGTCCGGCTGGTAGGGTTACATAGGTTACAAATTACACATTATTTAAGAAGGTACGTCAATTACGAGTTAAATCCATTGGTTCAAGGCGTGTAGAAGGGTAAGGGGATAATGAAAAAGGGCGAGGGGGAGGGAGATTGAGAGGAGCATAGGCACGAGGATAAACAAAGCACGCAGGGGGAAAGAGATTCAGGGGAAAGAGGGAAGGAATAGGTGAGGCAAGCAAAGAATGAAGGAGGGAAGATGTGGGGGAGGGGGTAGGAGACACAGCGAGGAGACGAGGAAGTCCAGGCTAGACCCGGAGGTATCAGAGCGCTTTACATGAGGATTAAGGCGTATTGCAGCGTTACATCAATTACAGTTACATTACAGTTAGATACGTTGCTAGTGCATTAAATAAACATAGAAAAACAAGATGAGGAAGAAAACAATGTCTCATGTCCAGCCGGCCCCCTCTGCTCACCTTTGGGAACCACACAGGGCGTAGACCTGAAATCGCCTGACCGGTGCCATTTTGAAGATAGGCGACATCACCCAGTATGTGATATGGGCAAACATAGCAGGGACCAGGAGTGTGAGTATAGGTAAAATTAATGACCACTCCAAGATGGCCACCATAGTTTGTGAAGAGAGCAGGCCCATTTCTATTTCCATGGTCAGCAGATCATCGAAACCTGGGAAAGGAGCAAGCCCATTTCAATTTCCATGCTCAGCAGATCCTCCAGATCAGGGAAGGGGGCGCCATCTTAGGGATAAGAGGTAGGAGGACGACATGGCAGTCCAATTATAGCAACAGGCCATAAACATACAAAATAGGCGCTCACGAATGCACACTTCAGCCCAAAAGAAGCCCCGATGTTAGTAGTCACTCCTCAGGTGAGGAAGGGTAAAGCTGTTATCAGGGGATCACCCCCTGTTGAATTTCTCCGAGTCAAGTGACTGACCCCTGGACCTTCCACGGACCTCAGAACATGCCCCCAGGACCCGATGCTCCTGCAGCTGGAAAGCTTGTGGAGCCTCCGACACACAGAGCCAAGGGCAGGGTCCCACACTGGCAGCCACAGAGGAGCAGGGAGGGGCAGGAGAGCTCCAATATAATCAATGAGGGGGGGGGGGAGTAGAAACGTTGCATTCACCGCTGGCAATAGTCACAACAGAAAATCTGCCAAGTTCCCAGTAGCGTGCGCGGTAATCCGGTTGAGGCCCAATTCCAGCCGTTATCCTAGGCCCGAGCAGGATCTGCGCGGCTAGGATCGTTATGAGCGGCATGTGGAGTGCCCTGAATGAAGGGCAGAGACACCCCGTGTGGCCAATATCTCTGAACGGGGCAAGGCAGCGCTCAAAGTGTGGGCTCCAGCAGCGTCCCGCCGGGGCAGCGCCAATGATCCTACGGCACCAGCGAGAAGGCCGCACAGCCTCCTCAGCCTCCCAGCTGCTCCACAGGCCACCTCAGCTCACCTGCGTGCTGCTTCGTGAGGAAAGAGTGTTCTGGCTCCCTCTCAGCTGCGGATTGCAGCCCCAGTCATCACACACACCTTGCATGAAAACGCGCACGGCGGGCCCCAGGGGAAGTGCAAATAATTCCAGATAGATGTAGACAGCTCATGGAGCCGAGTTAGCACACAGCCATCTTGGAGCCTTGCTCCTCCTCCCAACTGATGATACCCTCCTTGTCTCTAAAACACAAATGGGGCTGCAAATCTTGCTAATCGATTTAAGATCTTCTGCGATGAGAGGGGCTCGAAATAAACACCACTGCGACAAAACTGTTGATGTTGAATCCGCACACATCCATCAAGGGTGCTTAACTTTAAACAACATCCACCTAGAGAGAGTGAGCAGCTTTGAATATCTGGGGATCAGAATGTCGGAAGGAATAGCTTGGAAGCAGCATCTAAACAAGGCACATTTCAAGTTCTCACAATTAACTGGGGCCCTAAGGAAGGAACACAGTCGCTCTTATTCAAAACCAGTCGCACCAGCCCTGGAGCTATAAAAATGCGGGGGTGAGCTTTGGGGTTTTGATAAATTGAGCGACGAGAATAAATTCCTTAGTAACTCATTCCCCCTCCCAACGAGCACACCACTCTGCCCCTTGAAACTGGACATGGGTATAAAATCAATTAAGGATCTAGCCAAGCTCTGCACGCTTTTATTTTGGCAGAGGCTTGTATCCACCCCAGAGCCATCCAAGTGCGTTGCTGCTTTTGATGAGGTTTGCGTATTAGACACATCAAACAAAATAGGATGGATCCAGTGGATTCATTGACTGCTTTGTTTTATTTGACCTTTCTGCACAGCACTAGACTCCGTCTGTGGTTTGTTTCATGTCAGTCTCTGATGTGGCCTGGTTCTTTATTGCACGTGAGTCTTTTGCCTCCCTAAGACGCGGACTGAACATGTTTTATCCTTGCACCACCTCTGTTAGCGAGGCTCTACTGGAGACAGAAATAAGAATAAAAAAAGGACTCTCTTTTCCAACAGCGGAACAAAGAAAAGTAAAAGAAACAACCCCAACTTCCTCCACCAAAATCAAATAAGCCAAAACAAATGTGAACGGAGGAAAAAGTAGTCTCATGGTGCACTGGAGGAAGATGGCTAATCATCGGGGTCTCCACCACATCCATGGGCGACCACTTGTGCACTGGCTTTGTTTGAGGCTCAGAATGGAGCTGAATGCATGGGATTCCTGTGAGAGCATGGTCATTGCAACATCTAATACAAATGCCTGGTAGCTTTTTTCAGTGAAACGGCATGTTAGATCTGAGGTGCCCATCTGAAAGAGCCCTTTCTTTGATTAGGTTCATCGATATTTACATGGAGTGTTTTCAATCTCAAAAGCGATACCAAAAGGGAAAAACCACCTGTAGTGGATCTTATTCTGTTTCAAGTGGTCTGTCACCGGCCACCTCTGTGTGTGTCGGAGAATATTCAGTGGGGTGATATCCTGGAATGTGGAACAATTATATCCATCAAGTTCTATATAATCTTTAACTCGTGCTGCTTTCTAAACAATCTCTTTGCCTTTGTATTTGTATAACTTTGCCAAGGATATCGAGAAGTCTACTTGTTTCTTGATGCATCTTGGACCCACATGGTGCACACAATCTAGTTGAATCTGTGTATGTTCAATTCATGCTATGAATGCAAACAAAGTTTTGGTGTATCTCTCATTGTCCGGGCCCTGAGCTCCTTCTCTCAGGACATTAATTTGCAAGATGTCTCCTCTGGATCTATTTTCCAAGTCTTCAAATCTCCTCACCTTTACGTCTTTTTGCACAAGCAGGGCCATGTATTTGTCCATCAAAGGGGAGCTTTTGGCCTGTAGGATTACCAATTAGTTGTCTGCTTCATCCACCCTATTACCTCTGAGTCGACATCAGTTCTGAGTGCTGCTATCTTTCCCCCAGGTAAGATCATAAGCTCACAAGTTCCCTGGAGATATCGGCCTTGAAGTATTCCTGCAGTTCAGTCTTGAAAGCTTGCCAGCTGGTCGGCTTTCCTGAGAGGTATGGCTGTAGCTCTCTCCATATTGTTAGAGCCTAGGCGGTCTGCAGCAGATTTCCCTTGTCAAGATGTGGTTACTTTAAAAAAGTCTTGTGATTTTCTTCTGGTCTTGTCGCTTGGATGCCATGGGTAGGGAGGGAAGAAGAAAAACTCCCAACAATGGTTGAAAAAGTCTCAAGAAAAGGGTAGTTCCCTATATCTGACAGTGCATATAACTTTACATCTAGTTGGGAGCCCCCAGACAATCTCTCCTCTTCCACGCGTGGTCAAGGTGGGCACACTAGAAGGGTCCAGGCTCCCAATTGGTGAGCATGAGGAAGTGGGAATTCTCAAGGTGATCTAGGCCAGGTCAATTGCCTGCCCCATGGGGTCCATCATTAAGGTGTCTCTGTAAAGCCTAATTTTCAGAGTCCCATTGCTCCTTTCCAGAATAAGGGGGTTAGAGGGGTGCATTCCAACCTTTGAAAAGCTCCATTCTGGGGAGTAGGCACCAGGCAGCCCAGGACGTAAGCTGCATGATCGCCACTAAATGTGTCACACAAATTCTGCAAATCGAGTTCAGCTTGGTTCACTGTCTTTACATCTTAGGTCCACACTAGGGAGTGGGAGGTCCTTGTCTTGGGTCATGCGTCCCTGTACACTCACCTAAAATCAAGAGAGGTCCACAGTCTCCTGTCACAAAAGCTGCCAAGTCAATTTGCAGCCCATTGTTTCCACACCCCTCAGGTTTCAAGGGTCTCAAGGACTGCCAGGCTTTCACAATGGACAGTTGCGCTAAAGGGGGATGGGCCAAAGTCACCATCGTTATGATCGAGCATGGGGCACCTCCACATCACCCCCTCCCACCATGCATTTGGGTATAAATTCCCATGGAGGCTCCTTACTGTACAGCATGATGACCAGAAACTGGCACTCTTATTCCCCTCACCGGTCTGTTGGACTCCATGCAGGAAGCACCATCTTGGAACCCATGGCATCCAGCACTCAGTCAGCAGAGACCTTCTTGATGCCCTTATGAGATGAATGTGGGTCAAATCTGAAGCAGACCAGTTTACTGCCATAACCCCAGGCTGTCGGTTCAGCAGTGATTAGCAATGGAGCCCATTGAATGCCCCCGCAGTTCTCGATCATGGAGATCAGCTAGGTTGACGCCATTTTAGTTTGCACCCAGTCTCCACTCAATAAAAGGGTTATTAAAGTGCATATAAATATTGAAGCAGAATCAGCCCGCATCGTTTGTTTCTTGTTACTGGGGTAGGACTCAGTCCCCCAGCAGCCTGCATAATTTGGGAGGCAGATCAAATTCCTCCCTAATGTTTTAAAGCACCAAGGAGACTCCTCCCGCACAGGACGTGCTGACTGGGTAGATTCATCCCACATCATTTGTTTTCTTGTTCCTGGGGTGGGACTCTGTCCCCCAGCAGCCTGCAACGTTGGGAGGCAGAACAAACTCCTCCCCAATGCTTTAAAGCACCAAGGAGACTCCTGCAGTGCAGGACGCGCTGACTGGGCAGATTCATCCCACATCATTTGTTTTCTTGCTCCTGGGGTGGGACTCGGTCCCCTGGCAGCCTGCAATGTTGGGAGGTGGAGTAAACTCCTCCCCAACGCTTTAAAGTGCCAGGGAGACACCCGCAGCACGGGACACGATGACTGGGCAGATTCATCTCACATCATTTCTTTTCTTGTTCCTGGGGCTTTAAAGCACCAGGGAGACTCTCGCATCACCGGCGCTTCCGGGCCAAGGCCAGGTCCGTCTGCACTCATCTGCGCTGGACGGGGCTGGGCTGGGCCACCCCTCTTGGCCTTTTGTTTTGGGAAACTGTGCCACAGTGGGAACTCCTTCGTGAAAATCCCAACACTGTTGGTCAAGGTAAGGACATGGGGAAAAGGAAGCCGGTTATGCCTGCTGCTAAAGACCGCCCTCTGGCTGCAACTATTACCAGCTTTTTGACCACAGCTATGGAGGGAAATTGAGTGTGTGGAGGAGAGGTTGGGGGCTACAAAAAAAACTTTGCAAAGTAGCCCATGGGAGGAGGTTCTAGTGTCCCACAACCACCTAGTTTGGTAGATAATGTCAAACTCTGTGGAAGTCGCAAATCCATTAGTGTTCAAAGGCGATTTTCAGATTGTCTCGAACAATGATCAGAGAATTCATATTGAAGCCTCTTGTTCACCGCCCGAATGAAGGCCAAAGTATGTAATAAACCCCCTCTAAAATGAAACTTACCCCCAGCTGTGTAAAAAGCAACTTCTAGTAGGGGGAACATTGTGATACCTCCTCAGACTGACCCAGTTAAAGAAGCCCAGAATGAAGCCTTGATGCATATCCATTTCGCAGACATTTTAGATAAATCTTTAAAAACATACTTTGATTCAATTCAATTATTTTATTATGATTTGGAGCTCCGAAGAGTTCCACATAAATACGTATATAAACAACCCCAATTTTCCAAATCAACTGACACTTAAAACCAAGCTGATAATAGTCAAAGCGAGTTAAACCATTGGATTCTTAGAAGACTTTGGCTGTACATTACGAGGCTGCTAAAATCTATTGTAAAAATGCATTTGATTCAACGAAGATTAAGATACAAAGAGATTAAAAAGTTCTAAATTGAGGTATACAGTACACAGTAAGAAGCAGAATACAAGACGACAAAAAGTGCAAGTGCTTGGGCATGATAAATAAATTCAAAAAACCCTTAAAGAATTCTGATTATTATTCAGTTTATATGCAAAAAGGCATAACAAATACAATTTTGCTGGCTAAAAGGTATTCAATTGTACATGACAGTATTCATAGTAGTGTACGAGGAAATGAAAGTGCAAGAGCGCAACCACAGTACCAATTTCATAAAACCTTTAGTATATAACCATAACGTAGTCTGTATGAGACATATATCATTAAATACTTTAACAATTTCAACCGTCTAATGAAATCAACCCTATAATGCTGCTTATAGGATTAATTAGATATTGCTCCGAAGGAAACCTATGCAACCAACTACAACTAAGCGGGGCAACAAAGTCCTTCTCTAAAATATATTTAACATTATTTTTTCAAACTGAAGATTTTGAAGCAAACTGGTTCGAGGGGGGGCAGAAGACAGTTTTGGGGCTCCTCGGCTGTAGCAATGTTATACTTTAGGAACAAAGGTCTTAAGAACTGACGTTGTGAAGCTTGCAGTAGAGGACAGACTAATAAGACATGATTTAGATCCTGCACCCAGGTACCACATAGGTGATAAAGTCTATCCTGCCTAGGAAGACCCTCCCACGCTCCAGTTAATATTCACAAGGGAAGCAATTTCAGCCGTAGAAGTAAGATGGTTCTGCGCACTCCATGGGGGAGATTCCATATAACATAATGTTGGGACTGTTTATAAATACTACTCCCCACTATGATGTAATTATTGGACAGCGCTGCACACAGTGCAGTATCTATATTACGAGAGACTTCGTAAATAGTTTTTTTAATTAGAGTTTTCAAAACTTGTTTAGGAAGAGAGCCTGTGCCACTATTCTCAAAATCAAATAAGTTTATAGCTTTCTCGTAATTCCTAAAGAAAACACTTTTTCCCTTCAGGATGAAATTATCTCCTCACGTAATGCTATCCACAAGGGGTTCTCAACACTGTTCAGTAGTGCATTGCTTCATCTTAAGCACGCAGCCATAGCGAACACATAAGTGGAAAGTAGCCCGAATTTGAGACGAATCACCACTATACTGTGATCACTACTGGAGCACTTGCTTGTAAAAATTCTCCCTAAGAATGGGTACAACTTCACCACAGCAAGTTTGTCTTTCCCCAAGAACGAGTGCATATGTTTCCTAACTCGGCATCCCCAATATGTGAAAAACATAATTTTACTTTTTGAGATATTTATTTAAAAATAATACTCATCTGAGTAAAGTGCTAACTCAGTATGCTCCTTTGTAATCCAATTGGAGTTAGATCTAACAGAATGGCGTCATCCGCCTATAGCAGGCAGCTTAGTTTCATTGTTCCGAGTTTCGGGGAGTCCCCATTGCAAAGCCCTACCCTACTGGGCAAATCATGAATATGAAGAGAAAAGAAAAGAGGAGCTAGTAGGCACCCTTGCTTTAGCCCATTATGAGTCTCTGCTTTACTTGACAGGACCTGAGTCCAGGTGAAGAATGCAACGCGATGATTACTCTGAGCAGGTGCATGGGGATCCGCATTGCGGGCAGTTTTTTCCACAGAGTCCCTTGGTCAACCCGGTCGAAAGCCGTGAAGAAATCTATAAAGGCCACATATAAGGCCTTACCCTTGCTCAGTGGGGATTTTTCGAGTAGAGTTTGCAGAGCAGTAATGTTGTCTAGGGTACCACTAGGTTTGCGGAACCCAGCTTGCTCTGCCGGGACAAAGCCATTTCCAAAAGCCCAGTCCGGGAGGAGGAGGAGTATGCTCTTGGCAAACAATTTCCCGGTTGCATCAAATAATGCGATCTGCCTAAAGCTAGCAGGGGACTTTTTAGGACCCTTTTTGTATAATGGGACCACAATACTTCCCTTCCAGGATGAGGGAATAGTCCCATGTGCATAGCAGTAAGAAAATACCGGACAAAGAAATTGTGCCCATGCTGAACTATCTTGTTTGAAAATAGCTATTGGTAGGTCATCTGGGTCCATCACGCCTGAATACCTTGCCCCTTTAATATAGCCCTCTATTTCCTTACACGGGGTGCCGTAATTGCTCCCCAGGGGGGAATCAAAGACTAATTCTGGATTCAACCCAGTCAAGGGATTTAATGCATACAACTGAGAGATGTATGAGGTCCATTCTACATCTGGTATTAAAATGGCTTTTGCTTTAGTTCTACCATCACAATACTTGGCTATTAAAGCCCAATATTT
This sequence comes from Triturus cristatus, assembly GCF_964204655.1. Lineage (NCBI taxonomy): Eukaryota > Metazoa > Chordata > Amphibia > Caudata > Salamandridae > Triturus > Triturus cristatus. The sequence continues at coordinate 1,213,125,333 of NC_140590.1, forward strand.
ACGTGAGTCACCAGACTGTGCAGCCTCTCTTAATTTTATGCAGTTTGCATCTTCCACCCCTCTGCACTCTGATGCCAGCTTTCTTTTTCTTGCCTGCTTTAATTATAGTGATTTCCCTTTGTCTAGTCATCACAGACTTCTTAAATTGTTCCCTTATTAGGGCATTGATCTCACGAATTAATTTTTTTACCTCCCATGATTTAGCCACTGAGGGATTAATGCTGCCTACTTGCTTTTTCTTCCGCATGATCTAATTAGCCTGAATATTCTCAAACCAGGAGATTGGATTTTCCTGACTGGGGCCGAGGCTCACATTTTCAATAATTCTCCCATTGCATGGGAGGTTTTTATTAGACCAAAAAGTATGCCCATTTGTTCTGTTATACAAAATGCTATCTTCCCTTCGACTCCAGAGTTCCAGCAACTCAGGCTTCAGGATAACATCCATACACTGTGATCGCTCAAATTTGTTCTCAGTACCTTAAATTGAGTACATGCACCAAAGAGCTGTTAGGATACCATCATATAATCTATCAGTGACTGCCCACGTGGCGCATGAAAGGTGAAAGAGGCTGGAGAATCATCTGGAAATCTGCCATTCAATATAACAAAATCATTAATTCTCAGATTATGCAAAAAGGACAAGCCTCGCCTATCAGATCTAATATGATCGGGCATTGATGATTCGGGAATGGACAAAACAACCTAAAATTCTTGGTAAGAAAAGGCCATGGAGGAGCAGTTTGAAATATTAGCGTTGAAGTCACCCACCATCAATATCAAGGTGCACTCCTTTGAAATACTTGTCTTATGCACAAAGGAAAAAATTGATTCAACCAGAGAATTGGTTGCTCTCCCAGGCGAAATATATACATTTACCAAAAGCAGGGATGCATGCTGTCCTCGTGTCCTATTAGCCAACCTGAGTTTCAAACCCATGCAAAGTTTAGATGGATAGAGAAAAACCATAAGGTTCCAATTTTTAGTGCAGCTGAGTAAAATAGCTAGACCTCCACTTGCGTGACCTTTTGTTGAAGGTTTTTCTGCACAACAAAAGGCAAAACAATTCTCAAAGTTAAAATTCACACAGCACCATGTTTCCTGAAGACAAATTATTTTAGGATCATGCACTAGTAAGGAATTTAACTTAGAGTTCTGATTTCCAACACCTGCTAGGTTCCAGGACACGTTTTTTCCCAGGGGGCTACATCCGCAGCATAGAGTTTTGTATTTTCTTTTAAGTCATTCAGTGAGCCAGCTACCCAACTCCACTGGGCCAGCTCTTCATCCCCTCTATGTTTGATGGCCCTTTGGACCTCAGGACCTATAATATTAATCTCTCTTTTCCCCAATGAGCTACCCACCGAAATTGTAATATCTTTCAGATTTATAGCACCCCTTATGTTAGATAACATACTACCTAGCTCCGGGCAGTCTTTCCTATGGGATTCAAACGGGGCCAAAAAAGTCTACTCGTATGGAAGCACATCAATACCATTTTTCCTAAAATGATCAGCATTAGCCAGAGCTAGCATTGCGATTATCCCTGAACTAAATGTGACTCTAGAGTTTGAGGGCCCACTACTAAGGTCTTAGTAAGCAAGTGTGTCTTTACTTATTACTAATTGCAAGTCCTCTATTCCTGAAAGTAACTGCAGCAGGGAGCTTCTGTTAACTGGGGCTGATTGTATATCAAACAGGGAAGCGAAGATCAGAATATTGGATGCTTGCCCAGATCTATGTCCTACATATATATTATCACTTAACCTTAAGTCAATCCACATCTCTGATGTTTGCCCTGTGCGAGAAGTAAGGACAGGACCCCCTTCCAAGAACCTCCATTGGCTGGGATCAATCCGTACTGGGAGAGTAACCCCACCAGGAAGGATAGGGAGGACATTATTCACGGACTGCCCTACATCTGGCACAGCATCATGAGTTTTTCTGATAAGCTCACTGAATCATAGTTTTTCCTGATTCCATGAGGCACTAAAGTCGGGTCAATATTTACTTTAATGTTCTCCCAAGTGTTAACCCCCTCCACATGAAGTCTGGATATCCCATTATCTTCCTGCCCTTCCACCTCCCCTAATCCATCCCATAAGGGGCGCTTTATCATAGTAGTGGGAGGGAGAGGATTTATCTCTGAACGCCCAGAATTCTGTCTGTCATCTGAGACGGTAGCCCTAGGTTAATTCCTATTTTGGAGCGAGATCGAAGTGTCTGGCTCCTCAGATACCATAAGAAACCTCAGTTTTTTTGGCTTACGCCTTAAAATATGCCAAATCCTGTTCTTCTTCTCCATCCGACTTTTTAATCCATTACTTTTTTGAGAGGGGCACCTTCCCCCGGGGGAACAGCATCTGATTTATCCATGGGCCATTTGACTAGGAGTGGGTCAAGTAATGATTCAGTGGCGCAGGACGTATTGGTGTTCCCTTTTTTGAAAATAGAGTAAACCTGCAGCAGATTCGTGGATGCAGTTACATTTGTGTTTCTCCCGGGACTGACGTGCGAATGGTCCCATAACACTTGTTTTTTGGGGCCAGTACATAATGTGGGACTAACTCTAGACAGTAGTGTGGGAGCGACCCTTTGTATTCCCAAGCCTCCACGTGGATTCCCAACTCTGACACCCCCATGCATGTCTGGCTTGCCTGAGATTTTACTTAAATACCCTTTTCTGCCTTACTTATAATAGGACTAGCAGAACTGAGCTTCTGAACCCCCCTTAAAATCAGTGAAAGAAATGTCAGCATGTGATCAGAATTGACAGTAGTTTTCTCCACCAGGGATCAAATGGTAGAAAGAATCCTCTCCAATGCATATAGTATTTCAAATTGCCCCCCCCCCCAATCTGTTATCCACTGCATTTCACAGTTGCCAGAAATCAAGTGCCCCTTTATTTTGAGACACCTCAGATTTTGACAGATCTAATGATTGCACACAGGACACACTAGATGGGGGTGCTACTATACAGAGTTGGCATACGGGGCAACTAACATGATTGTCCGATGACAGTCTCAATGCCAACTGCTTGGCGACTGGCGACTTCAGGTTGGCCTCCATTAATTAGTTTTTTTCCATCGGTATGGCGATGTCCAGCATAGTATAGTCCTTCAAGTCTCCAGAATTGAGGCTGCAGTTTACAATCTGTTGTATTTAGGGGGTCATTTAAAGGGAATGATGGCCAGGTAATTCCTCATTCAAAGAGCCAGTTTTATTGTCCGGGGACAACGGCCCCACAGATACAGACAACAAATCATCAGCAATATTTATTTCGGTTTAAACCGTGACATCTTCTACAACCATGTCCATTTCTATCTCCGTGTCTTCAGCCACCATCATTAAAGTACGCTCATCAGGGGCCTGAGTTAGTGAAATTACTCCCCTTGAATTATGATAGGTGAACTTGCGGTAATGTGGAACAGTCAGCTCAGAAAGAGCAGAGCAAGCAACCGCCTCATCTTCACTAACTACACAAAAGGCCACTCCCGGGTTATCCTTTGGCACTGTGCCTCTAAGGCCCTTCGAGAACATCAACAACACAGTGGGATGGGTTTTCAGGTGTGACAGGTGACCCTGGGATTTCTTTTGCCAGATGTTTTTTTGAAACTTGAAGAAGCTGGTGTAATCAAAGATACAATTATCTGGTCCTAATGTGGACCTGGGCGACCCTGCGTATGATGCTGAAGGAGTGATTGAGTGCCCTAAACGCCCTGTGCGCAGACACCTGGAGGACATCACCAGCAAATATTGTTGGTTTGTGGGCTCGCAAACAATAGCTAGCCACGTTACTGGTCCATGGATAGCTACAGTAACTCTGGAGTCACTGGTGCCAACGATTTCCAAGAAAGGGGGCCCCAGGGGAGGGAAAAATGGCAGGGGACCAGAGGCAGGGAGTCAGGGGCGCACCTGGCACCGCCTGGCTCCACAGCCCACAACTGAGATGGCACAACAGCTGAGCAGAACAATCTGGAGACTAATGAATTAATAGCCGCCGGCTGTAATAGCGAGCCTGCACCAGCAAGACCTCAGTACCTCACGGCGACTCTTGGCGGTGGTGGGGGTGGAAATGGCAGGAGTGGAGACTGCAGAATTGGCGGGTGTCACTACGGTCACCCCCGCACCCTGGCCGTGAAGGAGCCAGGCACCGGGGAATTGGAGATCGAGAAATCGGCACTCGCCGCTTGCTGCATTGCTCTGCCCCGCCCCTTGCATCAGTCGTCACACGAAGCACCGTCCTGCAAGAGACTTTGCCCCAGTTTTGGCCATTCTTAATAGCATTGACACGTCCTTGAAAATTTTAATCGGGTCAAGCTTAACTAGTTCATCCAGTAGAATCGAAAAGCCTGTGGAATTAGCTCAAAGAATACAGTCACAATCTGTTACTCGATGAAATCAAGGCAGACTACAAGAGAATGGCCACCAAGATAATAATAAAGATAATAGTATCACTCTAAATCCTTCTGATCATACTGCTCAAATCAGATCAGCTGGGGAATGGTGTGTGGCACAAATAGGCGTTAAGCGTGGATTTGGTCATGGGCCTAATTCACTAGAAAGAGTAGAAATTACTAGCAAAGACCAACATGTAGCACGATCCAGATTGCAAAGAACTCTTCAGTCCCCACAGAAGCAACCCTGCTGGTAGTCATTTTAAAGAATGTTCCTTTTCAGCCACATGATGAATACCCACAACAATTAAAAAATAAAGTCGTACAATGGGTACAAAAATCTACATATTGGCATAGTTGTGAGGATTTATTCAAGAGAATAAACAATGAACAGAGAGTATCATGGGTTGGCTCCCAACCAAGGGAGGATCCTGGAGATTGTATTGTTGTTAACTTTACAAAAAAAATATATGGAAGGTTTTCTCCCATAAAGACAATCAAGGTCATGTCCGAGAAGGGGGAGAATTATGGCAGTACCGCTGGGTTATTTTTTAAACCAAGCGAGCAGGTTTTTTCCATGCCACGTTTTATACACAGAGGTGCCCCTGAGGTATTTGCCATTTTGATCTACAATCGTTTTTCTCCTTTGGAACACACTGATTGACTGCAATCCCAGAGGTTAGCCACTGCTCAGGAATTGATAAGAAAGGACATGACGATAATCACCCAGGAAGACGTGATTTTTTTCCTCTGTATGTACTAAATATGGAATTAGATGGTGTAATCACACCTGGGAAAGAAAGGGATATACACGCTAGGTTTGATCATGAGAGTAATGGCTGCACAGGTGGCACAGGCTGGGCTGTCCAAAAGGTTAATAAACATCAGTCTTTATTTTAGAATGTGGCTTGGCCCCCAACTAGGGTGAAACATTATGATTGGCTAGATCTTATAAAGGGCCGCAATATTGTTTTCCTCCAAGAAACCTGGGCCAGAGAAACAGTACATATTGATGGGTTTGTATCATCCACACCCCAGCTGCTTGCTCATTAGGGGGCCATAACCGAGGTTGTTTGCCTACTTTAATGGCAATCACTCTGGATAAGAAAATCTGTAATTCCAACTTGGACTCGCCAGATTTCCAATTTATTAAAAGTATGTACGAATCAAATGTTACACTTGCAAAGTCACACATGTAATTGTACATTTTTATCACAACAACTTTATCTTGGTGAACACTGAAATAGCTGTAAGGCTTGAAAACTCTCTAAGTAAACATCTTATGGATCTTAATACTGATTACAACATCTTATGGGGCGGGGACTTTAATTATAGGTTATGGTCACTCTAAAAAATGTCTGCTTGTAAACATATGGGAGAGACTTCTGAGGATCTATGTAATTTTGAACATAGCCCCTGTGGGGATGTTTTTAATTCTATATTATCCAAATGTTCTCTATTTTTAACAATACATCTTATCTTATTATTCAGTCAGGACAGGAGAAGATCATATATACTGGTAGAGGCCAAGGCAGTCTCATTGACTGCCTTGCACGTTCGGAATATCACAAACCATGTATGTTTCTCTACCTCAAAAGAATATTTTAGTAATCATTTTCCCCTGTCTATTCATTTTGAAACACAGAGTAAGAAAGCGACATTGGATATACAACCGATAAGCTATTGCAAAAATAAGGGTCTCATGCGTAAATGGGCCACTCTAAACCCTGACATTATTCTTGAAAAATGTATGAATAAAAATAGGCCCCAAATTCTGACCTGTTTAGAAAGTGACATAAACCCAGAAAGTATGTTGGAATCTTCTGCTGATATAACCCAAATAATAAATGAAATTTAAAAAAATGATAGAAAGCTAAAATCCTCCAAATCTAAATGGTTCAATAGTGAATGTTCACGGAGTGATACTAATCTCATTTTGGCCCTAAAACAGAAGCCCAGGGACAAAGGGACTGTGAGATACTGCAGATATCATTATAAACAGGTACTTGTGGGTCGCAGGGTGACCATCAGGAAAGATTCATGGGAGAGATTATATGAAGCCAGTGTCAGCAAAGACTCGAACATATTTTGGAAGACTGTCAATGCCCCTTTTTTTCATGACAGTCATAATAGCTGTATTGATGCTATAATCCCACCTGAAAAATGGGTTGATCATTTTTCTGAAGTTTACAAGAATAAAGGGGAGCGTATTTTCCCAATAGAGTTTGATAGTCACACAGCTGAGAGTGATCGAGCGTTGGCCCCTCCCATATATCGGGAAGTAGCAAAGGCATTAAACTAGACCCCAAAGAACAAAGCACCTGGCCTTGACGATGTCCCGGCCCATCTCTTTATGGCAAGCCCTGACCTATGGCTTCCAGTGTTAACTAACATCCTAAGCTGTGTTGCAACATCAGGCCCATTAAAATCTTGGTCAAGTGTAATAATTCTTCCCATTTTCCGAAAGGGAAACAGGTCAAACCCTAAATGTTATTGCCCAATTTCATTGATTGACTTCACATGTAAGTTAATGGGCAGGGTCATACTTGATCATCTAGAAATATGGGTAGCCGGAAAACTGAAAATTTCAGACATTCAATACGGTTTCAGGAGAGGTTTGGGCACCATCGTGCAGTGCCTCAATCTCCACCTGGTCAGAAGCAAATACACGCTGACTAAAAATGGCACTCTGCATTTAAGTTTTATGGATTTGACATCTGCTTTTGACTGGGTGGTGAGAGGGAAACTCTGGGAAAAGATGTTGGGAATGGGCATAGATGCACCATTGGTTTATTTTTGAACTCAGATGCATCATGATGTGACTGGTAGAGTTAGATATGAGGCAGAAGGTGAACTGTCAGCATCGATCAAAATGAATTGGGGGGTTAGACAAGGGTGCGTGTTAGGCCCTTTTTTGTTCTGCCTATATATTAACAATCTCAAGAGTTATTTGAATGAGGGGGCGGCTGATGTTCCAAGGGTGGATCCTAGAAATCTTCCAGCATTGTTATATATGGATGATTGTGTATTGATTTCAAGAACTAGTGTGGGCATACAACTTCTTTTAAACAGATTTAATGATTTTATGAGCAACTTGGGTCTAAAACCTAATATAGCTAAGTCACACGTCATGGTGGTTGGGAAAAGTCGTTCTAAGTTAAGACCTTGTTTTATCAATAATGATAAGCTACTTCATGTATCAAACTTCTCTAATTTAGGTGTCGCTTTTGACCACAGAGGGTCTTGACATCCCCTTATTGCAGTTAGGAAAATAAGTTTTGAAAAAACTCTTGAGGCTTTATTTAGGTTTGCAAGGAAACCCATTGATGCAATAGTTAGCATCTATATTGCTGAGTGTTTCGCTGTCATCTTGTTTGATGCCAGTGTTTGGGGCTTTTGCAATGTTTCCTCTCTGCAAACAACAGAACATGCTTTTCTTAGAAGACTAATGACAGTCCTTTCCAGCCTCCCGAGTATTTTATGTCATATGGAACTAGGCCTGACTCCTTTAACACATCACATTCAAAGTGCCCCAATTATGCCATGGCGCTCTATTTGGTCAAATGAAGAGCCAGCTCTCAATCGAGCAACAATACAGGACTGATTACGTTTGGATCATGTTGATAAAATACCTTGGCTTAGCTATATTAAAGAGCAGTTTGAATTTATGGCTAGAGCAGATCGTTTTACCAATCCACAACGTATTACTACCGTCTCGAAATCGCAGCTAAAGCAGGATTCTTTAACTGTTTTAACAGGGCACAGGGAATGTTTGGAGTCGGGTAAGAAGCACGTAGTCGATTATCTACCCCTGGTTAGTAGTGAACGAATAAACCCATAACTTTTGTTCCCTTTTGATCACTCTAAATGATTTCATCTTGTTAGATTTAGATTTAGTTTTGCTCATCTACTGGTCTCTTATCCCAGCAAAGTGTACTGCGACCCACACTTGGATCCCTGCCCATGTGACTCTAACTCATCCCAGTATATGCTGCACTTCCTTTTTTCTGCTAGTTATACTCTAAACCTCGAAGAGATGTTATCATTCCACTATTAAGGGTGTTGAATATTAGGAAATGCAGGTCAGCATTATATCACCTTCAGCTTCTCCAAACAGAATATATGTGTCAAATGATTTATAAATGTATCTCTGCCGCAGTGCAATCAAGAAGGTTAGTAGGGAAATTATTAATTGTTGTATTCTGTATTGCACTTTATGCTAAAAATCCCCTTACAAGACACAATTTTTAAAGGTTATTGATTTTTGTACTTTCAGGTGGCACTTTGCACTTTAAATGTTTTTTATGGCCATAGTTTCTATTGTAACCATTATAATCATATTAAGAGTGTTGAACATTAGGAAAAGTAGACCAGCGCTATATTAACTCCAGCTTCTCAAAACTGAATATTTATGTTAAATTATTTATAATTTTATCTTTGCTGCAGTGCGATTAAGAAGCTTAGCAAGGACATTACTAATCATCATATTTTGTACTGTGCTTTACACTAAAAAATTCCCTTACAAGACATACATTTTATATATAGGTTACAAATGTTTGCACTTTCAGGTGGCACTTTGCGCTTTAAATGTTTTTTATGGCTATAGTTTTAAATGTAACTTATATGAACATAGATTTCGTAGACATTGATTGAATAATTGAGGCTATTAATGGGAAATTTTAATGATTGTTTTTAATGTAAGCTGTCTGATATACATATGACGAACCGAAGGAGGACATACATTTTTAGATTTTTTGATATGGTCAGTGCATAATGTGTTTAATGATTATTGAATATGTTTATATCTTTTTATTTTCTGTATTCTTGTGCTACTTTTATGGTTGTCAAATCCGAATGAAGTTTACTGACTGACTGAAGCAAAATGTAAAACTGAAAACTTTAAAAGTTTCTGTAAGTGTGAAGGAATTTGAAATTGGACACTAAAAATTAAACTGGTATCCTCAGATTGATTGTGGGAACAGTGCAAGTACATCTAACAGAATATAGTGTGGGTGTACTCAATTGAATTTAGAAAAGTTCCACCCTTTCCATTAAAATTTAACATTTGTATTTGTTTGATGAATATAATGAGGCTTGTACACACTTGGATGTGTAACCATTATAGTTTGTTGAGCAACGCTCACACAATGTTGAGTAACCCCAGCATGCTCGCAGGCAGCTCTCCAACTGACTCATCTCCTTCACAATTCCAACCCCTCAACATTCTACAGAATCCCTTCAACACCAGGGTTTGATCATAGAAGCTTGGTTAAGACCATTACATAAGAATACTACAAAACGATTGTTTCTGCATTTTTGTCTATTATTTTGAGATTCAAATCATCGAATTTGCAGAGGCCAGAGTTATGCTTCCAGTCATGTTTCACTGGAAGAGGTTTGGGGGGGCAATTCCAATAATTATTCAGTGGGGGTTCCCCTGATAACAATAATGATTAAGTGGGGGTCCAGAGAAGTCAAAGGATTAGGAATTGCTCCTCTAGAGGAACATGAAAATATTGGCAAATGAATATGGAAAAGGATGCAGGCCAAGGAAAATGAAACCCGAAGAAATACCTAGAAGTTCTTCTTTCGTTACTTCTTCTTCTCCCTCTCGCACGTTCTTGTGAATTCTTGAACCTTTGAATTAAAAACAAGAACAGGTCAAATCAAAAACTGATGGAGAAATAGGAATCAATTAGATTGTGGAATTTTGGCAAGGGCGGAAGGTGTTAGAGTAATAAAACAACTGTACAATATTTTTATAAAAAGAAAAAGAATGGAAGAAAGGAAAAATAAATCATGGATAGAAAATGCAAATACATAAATCTTCAAACCTGTGTGGTAATGGAACAGTTTATTATATGTAACTGTAAACCATTGAAGAATTATTATTTATACTGCAAGGAAGCAACAAAGGAACAAGAGAAGAAGAAAATAAACATAAAAGGAAAAGAAGCAGATGTAAGAAAGACAAATAAAAAAGTAGAGAGATGGTCATCTCTTTATTTAGGGAAATAAAGAAATGTTTACAGCAAGGAAGATTGAATAAAAAAAAGACTAAATGAAAAGAAGACATGAAGATTAAAAAAGAAATGTAGAAGTAGAAAGAGGGATATAAGGACAAGGAGAACTGACTAGGAACCAATGTGTTGCTTGTTAAACATGTATTTCAAGTAAACATTTTGATAACGACACCGATCAACTGAATAGACAAGCAAATCATATTTTGGTGGAATTCTTGAACAATCATGTGATATTTTCTGGCTGTCGACTGTACTGTAACACCTGCAAATAACCATTTGTGACAAGACTGTATAACATGGTGCACTGTAGGCAATTCCCATCATGTACATGTCAATGCAAAAGAATTATATGAGGTTTAGAGTTATAGGAAATATCGGTAACCAATCCGAAGAACAAAATCTGAAAGGGAAACGCCAAGAAGACAACGCTTTCCAACACCATGGCACTGGGATCACATCACTTTACTTGCTTTCAATCAATCATCATAGTCTTTATTCGATTTTAAAAGATCATAAAAGACACAAACAAAGAACAAAATATGGCATCTAGTGCCCATTAAAATGCTTGAAATCCATCAATAAATACTTTAAAAAGTTTTAAAAAGCATTAAACAGGTCAGAAGACTACAGGATTCAAATTTAAGTATTTAAAGATCAACAAGATCTATATAAAAAAAACAAGAAAAAGATATCAATTAAACAAGGTTCATATCATAATACAGGAGGAAGAACCCACGTCCCAGCGTTTATATAGTTTCGTAGGAGTGCTTCAGGTATTTACTTAAAGGCTTTTTTCCTTAAAAACCATGCCCAGCCCAAGTATTTAGCTAGAGCTATAGAGATGATTGGTAAAGTGCTTGTGCATAAGATTCTTAATGCAACAGCACTACTCCTGGTACCTAGAGTTTTACACATTGGAGACAACCAGGCGCGTCTTGGGGTAGCAAGTGCAGGGCAAACAAACAGAAAGTGGGCGATTGATTCTGATTGCAGTCCACAAGCAGGACATGTTACCTCACATACACTAGACCATCTTCCTGTGAGAGACCCAAGTGGTAAAGAACCAGCTCTAAGCTGAAAATAAAGTTTCCTGTCTCCAGGTTTGGTGATCAGGTCCCAGTAAGGTTCTAGAGCGGGTGCACTTTTTGCCTCCAGATACCATCCGGTCATCCCGGAGGAATTTGCTCTACTCCATACTTGATATTCAACACGTTCCCAATATGTCATTCTCAAAGATCTCTTTGAAGGGAACAGAGCAGCCGCTGGATCACTCCACAGCCCCTCCAAGCCCAATTCTATCAAGGCCTCACGGAGGTTCCTCAACCATCCAATCTTATGGAACACGTCAGATTTTATAACATCCATGAGACCTTTGGCGTAAAGGGAGAGCTCCGGAGTGGTCCAAAGCCTCCTCCAGTATAGAACCGGACGAAGTTTAGCTATGTCCATAATGGCCATCCTGCCTAGTTCGTATCTCAAAGGTACCAAAGGTGTACTCTGTGGGAGACCAGTTATACTACGGAAAAATGTGTTTTCAGCTACCGTTAGAGAAGTTAGCTGGTCAAAACCCCATAGCTCAGCCCCATACAACACAGAACTTAGGGCCTTGGCCTCATAAACTTAGAGCACTGGTTTTATTGGTTTAGTGAAAGATTTTTTATGCTCACTAGATAAGGCTCCCGATATTTGTCTAAATTTCAAGGCAGCCATCTCTATATGCTTACTCCATTTATTATCTTTTGTTACATGCATACCTAGGTAGACAAAGTTATTAACCATTTCTAGCGGTTGCCCGTTCATAAAAAACTTTTTCCCTCTATAGCTTGGATGTGGGTTAAAAACCATGAGTTTAGTTTTGGCCACGTTTACCTCCAAACCATGACCAAGACAAAAGTCTTCAAACACTAGCAAAGCTCTTTGCAGACCACTCTGTGTTTTTGATACGATAAGCGTATCATCCGCAAACATCAATATCGGAGTTGTAACTCCAGCCAGCTTTGGGGCATCTGTATTGACGTTAAGCATGCATTCTACTATCCCTTTAATGGATAATGAAAAGAGCGTGGGGGCCATGGTACAACCTTGACGCACACCACGCTCTACCGGGAACTCAGAAGTAACATCGCCAGGGCCTCCCCACTGTATTTTGGCAAAATTAGACTCATGTAGCCTCATTACCAGGATCAAGATTTCTATGGGGAGCCCTAGCTTTTCTAACACTGCCCACAGCCGCAGGTGGGGCACTAGGTCAAAGGCAGCTCTTAAGTCCACGAAAGCGACATAGAGACTGCCTTTACCCAGGGTGACTACCTTCCAGTGGAGTTGGACAAAACGAAAAACCTGATCCACTGTACTAGTTAGTTTACGAAAACCAGCTTGAAAAGGGGACAGGATCTTGTTTTCTTCAATCCACTCTAATATCAGGTTCAAAACCATCCTGCCGATAATCTTCTGGATTGTGTCTATCAGGTCTGTAGTTTCCTGGTAGTGCCTTATCTCCCTTCTTGAACACTGGAATTATAACTGCACCCCCCCATGATTTAGGGACTGGGGCACCTTCGGCCACAGCATTGGCCACTAGTGTGTTGTACTTTCTCCAACAAGTTTTGTTATGGAGAAAGACATCAGATGGAACCCCATCTGGTCCCGGAGCTCGCCCACTTGCTACTGATCCCAAAGCCGTTAAAGCATCTTCGGTACTAAAAGGACCTTGGCAATAAAAAGCATAAGATATCTCCCTAATGGGATTGGGTATAAAGTTACATGCATATTGGGGTTTAAAATATTTTAACCATCCCTCTTGGGTGACATGATTTGAAGGTCCATCAGGCAGACCACCTCTATTCCACTTAATAACATTCCAGAATAATCTTGAGTCCCTAGCATAGCTTGCTCCCTTCAAGTCTTGCCAATAAAGCTCATCCCATTTCTTTTTAGCCTGCCCAACACATTTTTTATATGTCTGTCTAGCCTTTCGGACACGATCATTATGACCGCTAGAAAGGGCTGCAGCCAGATCAACTCTGGCTTTCCTGCAATCACCATCATACCATCGTAACCGCTTAAGTGGAGCCTTTTTATCTTTTCTTGCTGGTTTCAGGAAGTGCCTACGTATTCCCTCAAAAAAGGTTTCATGTAGTCCAGTGGCTTGTGCACTACCTTCCTCGGTGGCCATAGCATCCTCAAGTTCCAATATAACTCTGGCTAACTCATTGTCAATATTAGCAATGACCTTTTCGTTAGTCTTAACCTCGCGCCACTTGAGTCTGCACATATCATTAGAGGGGACAACTTCAGGTGGCTCGAATTTTGTCGCCTCTTCTTTTATTTGGGCACTCCTCCACCACCAGTGCGTTACACAAATAGGATTATGGTCGCTCTCAACACTTAATTCGACCACCATATCTTTGACGAATTGCCATAGCTTCATGCTACAGAGGACATAATCGATCCTACTTTTAGAGCGGCCATTGTCGAATGTACTAACTCCTGTCTTGTCCCCCGGCGTCCTGCCATTCAATGCCCTCAGTCCTTTCTCGTAGCAGAGAGCATTTACCTGGATTACAGCCTCTGACCACCTTTTGATTGGTTCAAGATCAAGGCCGGGTATACCCCAAAGCCGATCTTCCTCAGGATCAAGACCCCTTTCAGAGTCTGGATCCAGGAGGGGTTTGAAAGTTACATTCAGATCCCCCGCAACGAGCACTCCCCTCTCACTCGAGTGCTTGTCTATAAGGGAATCCGAATTGGCCAGGACCTGTGACCTTATCCCATTGGTCCCTCTAAGATACAGATTATAGATATCCAGATCGCCCAAGGGGCCCAGGGATAACCTGACTAGTTGGATGTCAGGAGACCCTGTTGGTATCTCACTAACCATCTGGAATAAATCCTGCCGAGCCCAGGTTGTTAGGCCACCCATAGGGCGCCCTTTGGGGCCCTTAATTGCTGGAACATGGAAGTTCAAATATCCCGGCAAAAACTGTGGCTCGCAAGACCAAGTCTCCTGAAAAAGGCAGACATCGAAGTTACCGATGAAATCAACCCATTCAGGAGAATCCATTTTTACCTTCAGGCCAGCAACATTCCAAGAAATCATTGTACCTACCCCTGATTCTGACGTTATAACCTGATGGGTAGGATTGGAGCTTACTTCGTGTTGCCTCTGGTTCTTCCTGTTCAGATTTAAATTTGGGATCGTTTTCAGGTTAGGCGTCCTTGGTGAGGCCAGATGGACTACATCTGCTCCACCCATGGGCACATCTCCAGCTACAGTGGCATCCCTAGAGACTATTAAATTCGGCCCTTCCATCACCGGTCAGTCCAGGTCATCTAGATTACGCAAACCATTGTAGTGATCAGGGGGGAGAATGGTAAACCCAGAATTTATTCCTCTCCCTACCCAGTCCTGTCTAATTCTTCCATCTCGATTGGGGGCCAGATTATAAAAATAATTTAGGTCGTGCACCCCAATCCCTGACCAGTCCCCAGGGAATGCACAATCGCAGATAAAACTAGCTATGCGCCTACCTTTAAAGTTGACAATAATGGAGTCACCCAAAACATCTTTTGGTCTGGATCCCACCCAACTGACCCTTCTAACAAATAAGATCTTCCCGTTCATGTTGTTGGGAATTGGTCTGTTCCTATTTAACCAGAATGTCACTTTGTTTTTAAGTTCTTGGTAGGATTCAGATTTGCCGCCTTTTATTTCGGGGACACCAGTTAATACGGCAACGTAAGGAAGAGAATCTGGTGGAAGATGAATATGGACCATGGGAGATTTAATAGATTTATCATGGATCTCTGGATTTACGTCTTCTCTCACTCCCTTATTTTCCTTGTTGGTGTTACCCCCGGATACATTACTTTTTTGGCCTACCCCTCGGTTGATTTGGTAGGCATTGGCCCGAACCTTTTGAGGATCAGTTCCTAGACTGACCTTGGTTATCACAACAGGATCATCAATGGGAATGGGTGCAGGAATCATAGATGTGTCAAAGGATATGGAATTAGGTTTTGCTCCATCTGTAGTTGCTAATTTGACAACATTTTTTAATGAACAAAAATTATCAAGGATCGTTTGTTCCAAGCGTTCAATTCTTTCATTAACCAGTTTTACCCTTTCTAGGAGTGGGAGTATTAATGATCGCACCACCTGCTCAATCTGGGAGATCGTTTCACCAGTTTGAGGCTGGTCAGAGAGACGTTTGTTTTCCTCGCCCAGAACCAGACAGTCATCAAGCAATAGAGCACCAGGCAATTTGGAAGTATTTTTCGTAGTTTTAGGGATTTTTGACTGCCTCACACCTTGGGTATCCCCTCCTCTTTTCCTCTTAGGATTAGTAGATCTTATTACTTTGTTACTAGCCCTTGTCTGGGGATAGGCTACTTCAGATCTTAAAGAACCCTCGGTTACCGAGGCAGCCACACCGAAGGCCTCCGTAGACCTCATACTATCCGATAACATAATGGGACTAGCCTCAGTATCCCCATGCTGGAGCAAATCACCAATACCATGCCCTACTGGCCTAATAGGGGATTTTACAAATGCTAATGGGCCAATAGATGAGCGTCTGGCATGCATTGGTTCAGTAGAAAGGCGCCGCTCAGTAATAGCGATTTCGTGTTCTAGGACCGAAACAGCTCTAGTTATGAACTGATCTAAAGTGCCAGTCACTGTCGCACCCCCCCTGTTCGCTTCCCTTTCCCTGCCATTTAATGGCATACACACCAATGCACTTGCCAGGGAATAAAGAACTACAATGGGTTGGCATTAACACAATGTCCCAAAACGTCTTACTGAACTTCAGAAAGTTAGGGGGGTAGCCCAGCCCGGCCCTCCTCGGCCCCTGACGGCCCGCCCTTTGCCAGGGCTTAGCCCGGTGCCGCCCACGCGCATCCCGCGTCGAGCTGCCAGCTATATCCGGTTCTTAGGGGCGTGGCCGGGTAGCGCTGGTGGCTCTCGCGCTGCTTCCCGCCACCTCCCTGCTCAAAATCGAAAGTCCTGAGCACCGCTGGCAATACAATCCTTTGCGCTGCTTCTCCCCAGATACACCGATTATAGCTAGACCTGTAGAGTACCAGTGACAAGGGGCCACAAATTCCAGAGTGGAGGGGGAGGGGTCAGTCGCTAGCGAGAGGCTCTACGCGGTTCACCCCAGTCCTGCTCACCCCAAGATTTTCTGTCTCAAAGGAGACCTCGTGCAATCGATCCGAGCTGTTCCCCCACAGGGGAGGAGGTGGGGGAAAGGCAAGAGGAGACCCACCGCCTCTCCAGTCGTTAAGCTATTGTATGTGGGGGGGAGATAGGTCTGCGAGGTCACGATCCAGGGCACTATTCCCACAGCCCCACGCTGGCTCCAGGAAGATCTCTTGCTCCGTGACGAATTCAAAGACTGGTAACGAGCCTCCTCCACAATTCCCAGGCACCCCAAGGCTTTTTTTGGCAGCTTTGCCCCCCAGGGTAGCTCCCCCCGCGATCAGCATACACTCCGGTATGCGGGAGGGAACCGCCGGGAGACGTCGCGCTGCGGGGGGTTCTTTATCGGGTGTGCCTGACGATGCACCGGGCTGGCACCAAGACACAGCCGCCTCCCCTCACCTCTAGTGCAGCCTCCTCAAATACGCAAGGTCCAGGCTCTGGCGGAAGCGAAGGCCCCTCCTTGATGAGGGCTACAACTTCAGAACTCGACCTCCGTTCAGCGTGGGGATAGCTGGAATCCGTTCCGCGTCCCCTCCAGTTCACAGAACTGCGCTTGGGTCTCGGCTAGATGTGGTGGATAGACACGGGGGAGACAATTCAGGACGGAGCTCGCCGATCAAGCGGCCATTACGCTGCACCGCCTGGCCACGCCCCCAGCAGTCTTCACTTGCTTTCGTTTCCTGTGAAATATTCCAAATGTCTGATGATTTCCATACACAAGACAGATTGGAGAGTGAACATCAGCCACAATGTTGATAACTCTCCCTCAGGAGGCATATAGGTGAATGAGGGAGTTAATGGCATCAGATGCAATCAATGTCATCATAAGGACTTTGAGAGCCCTGTCGGCCCAAATCGGGGGGCCCCGTTTTGAGCCAACTTTGAATTTTATTGTAAATGTTTTGCTAATTAAAGCCCTATGTTGCTTAACAATATTGAATAATAGATTAAAGGTTAAGCTAGAGAAATACACAGAAGTAAGATTGAGAGAAAGATCACTTTGCCGGGTGACTATTGGATAGTTGGGGCCCTGGGCTATTGGCCACTTTGCCCATGCCTTTAAACGTCTCCGGGTACATATGGAAGCAATGTTCACCAGAAGCGGCTGTTACCGGGAATCAGTGGTGGGGGTTAAAAACAAGAGAGAGAAACGGAAAAATAAAAAAAATTACCTTACTGGCGGCAGCCTCTCCTCCGCCTTCTTGCCGACGCAGGAACAGGAAGGACCCAGGCTTCCAGACTCCTCTAGCCAATCACAATGCTGCTGCTAGCAGCATTGTGACTGGTCTGAGCCCTGTGGCTCGGTGCTCAGACGGAGAATGGGAGGCTGGGCATGCTCCTTACCAGGCTGTGTATTACAGTTTGGCATGGAACATTCACAGTGCGCAGGACTGTTTGGCCGGCCCAAGACGGCCAACCAAGTAGTCATGCGCACTTGCGGAGTGCCACCACTCCTCCGCTGCTCTTTGGGCAGCCCAGCAGGGGCAGCACCTCTAAGCAAGAGCACAAGCAGGTGCCGAGAAAATGCGGGAAAGCCAGAGACAGGTAAGTTTCTTTATAAAGTATTAAATAAACCCCCCTCTTCCCCCCACGACCCTCCACACACTACCCTCTGCCCCCCCACCCACGAATAATGCCAGCCGTGCCTGCAGCCCAGCCACCCCCCCACCCCACACCTGGAGATCCGCTAGGGTAAAATTTAATTATAATAACCTGGCATTATTATCATTTAATTTTCTTCTGGGTCGACACTCCACCTTAGCAGAGGAGCCGCCACTGATGTTCACAGGTCGCAGGCACAGCAGAAAGCATGTTCGTCACTGTCAAACTTACAGAACTTGGAGGAAATTGTAACCCCATAAGAAGGTTTAGAGAATTAGAGAAAATTAATCAAGAGAATATGTTTACTAAAAAATAATGAGAATCACTCGTGGGAGAATAAAGCATAACAATAAGGGGGTTGCTAAACCCTTAGCACTTCATGCCAAAGTACACTTCAGACAGCTCATCAAAATCATATGCCCGATGTTGCGAATGACTTTGATAGTAAACATGATCTGAAAGCAAAGACACAGATGTCATTAAGAAAGTGCAGTGTGTGTCCTAGTAACAAATACATAAAATATGATAACACCAGAAAAACTGACAATTTTAGCAATTCACGAGGAAAAGCAAAAATAATAATGGACAGTCCATTCCCATACCTAAATAAGATTAAAACCTAGGATCAGCATTTGAAGTTTCTCTACTACCATACAGTTAACACCATGACAGTGTTTTGCCATAATGCAATAATTAATATTACAATAGATTTGCTAGCTTTAAAAAATGCACGTTGAAGGATATTCTATTGAGCTTTTCTTCAGAGAATACAAAATTCATTTGGTGATAATATTAAATTACGGTGCCCCTGTCTATAGGTGCTCCTTTTTTTTATTTACTTACTTATAGGTGCTCCTGATTCATCTCCTTTGAAGAGGTAATCTGTTTAAGACAATCTAAGCAACATGAGGTGATTAGATCAGATTTATCAGATCGGCATGTTGTATAGTGCTATTGTTCACACTAGTGTGGTATTTTGTCGGGCCGGCAAACTTTGTTAGGCATGCTCTATAAGGATGTTAAGGAGAAGTGTGGACGATAGCATATGTGTTGGAATGTTTTTATTGCATATTTATCTATCTACTGAATCGTGTTATTCTTTGCCTCCTCCCCTTTCCCCCTTCTTGATCTAGTCCTCCCTTCACCTAGTTGTACTGACTTCCCTTACAAGGAAAGGCATTCTATCTCATCACATTCAGGTGTACAGAGAACTGTCAGTTGGATCTGGAGCCTCTCTATTCCATCTACCAGTTTGAATATTTCCCTGGTAACCAGACATGCTTTGCAGGGTACAGCTTCTACATCACCAACCATTTTTCTGATTGTCAGGTTTCCAAAACCCCTTCACCAGCCTCATCAACTACACCCTCATCAAGTATATTCTTTGAATCATTCCTTGCCATTACACCTTTCTGATGTACTACATTACTTCTATATGCATATATTGGTGAATAGTTGTGCAATAAACGTTACTGAAACTCTGTTCAAGTGTTATGGCTTGTTTTTTGGGAAAGGCAATATATTATGCGGTTACTGGTGGTATTATAAGGTGGGAAGATTTGTTAAATGGGGAAGTACTATCTATGGTGACAGAGGGGCGGCAACACATATAATTGCTTCTGGTGCCATAAGAATCCAAGCT
Source organism: Triturus cristatus (assembly GCF_964204655.1). Lineage (NCBI taxonomy): Eukaryota > Metazoa > Chordata > Amphibia > Caudata > Salamandridae > Triturus > Triturus cristatus. Next base: position 1,213,145,202 of record NC_140590.1, read on the forward strand.
CCAGCCCCAAGGTTACCTTCTGGCCATCAAAACAGCTTGCTGTTCATGGGCATTGGCAGAGTGCTCTCTGTACTAGAGTAGCAGGGGCTCAGAAGGTCTGGGTTCAGAAGATTTGGATTCAGATAAAATTGGCAGCCTTACTGCAACAGAAGACTAGCAGGGGGCGCTGCTAGTGTACATGAGGGAACACGGATGGAGCTCTCCTTGGTCCCAAATTAAGAACTCACTGCAAATCTGTAATGAGAAGAGTTGACAGACCCTTTTTGTTTACATAGTGCAAATGTGGTCCGAATGCATTATTGTGCTTTACATGAGCATCAGGTTCCATTACTCAAGTTCAGACTTTTTCAGGAACAACGAAATTAAGACATTTTCTTTGAATCACAGAATGTAATAGAGTCAAAGCCTGGACTCAAAACCGAGTCCCGCAGTACCAAAGTCGGCTGCTCTGCAGATAAGCCCATGTCTCTTTCACGATGCTGCATGTCCTGGTGCTGCAAGCCAGGTTGTGGTGAGCACTGGATGAGCTTTGCGCAGTTTAGAAGACGCAGAGATGATTGCTAAAAGCATGCAGCGCATTGAATCGTCCACAAGTCATAGGCATTATGAGGTGCAGAGGGAGGATGGTGTGATAGATCTGTACTGAAAATGCAAGAGGCTCTCTGTGAGAAGTTGGCCTGGTATATGCTGTTCACTACTTAAAGTGGACACCTTGTACCAGTACAATTCGACTCTTATGGTAGTAGGTTTAAGACAACCTTTCAAGAAAGCTATCCTAGTGGTAGCTGTGGAGAGCAGCCTTCAGGCTAAGTCTTTAGAGGAATGTAAAGCAGCTTGTTTTACCTTATAATCTCTTGAATCACTAAAAGAAAGGACACCACACAGGTGTATATATATAAAATATATATGTATTTATTACTAACAACTCTCTGTTAATCTCTTTGAGATTTGAAGTCAGAAACATATGCACAAATCAACATTTCACAATAAGTTAAGCACAAATATGGCTGGGGCCCTAGGGGCATACCAGACCATATACTAAAAAAGAGACTTCGAGATAACGACTTGCGAGGGGACTAGGCCTAGAGCCTTCAGAAGCGCTGGGGCCTCACTAATCCACCCAAGGCAGGTAAGTAAAGGACCCACGGGAGACGCATGCAGTGTGAGAACACAGCAGCGGATCCCATTTGACTTCAATGGAGCAAGTCGCGATTGGAAATTTAGAGTTTAAGGATACTTCGGGAGAGTCTACAAGCAAGTCTCTTGCAGGGTAAGTAGTTCTAGAGCCAACACCCACAGGAGCACTGTAGTGCTGGAGTTACCTCACCCAGGGAAGCCGGGTGCATGGGTGTCTTTTGGTGTCGGGTCGCGGCGTCGTTTTCAATGGGAGCCAAAGAAAACTTGCTGCGTGTGAAGACAGGAGAAGTGTCCGGTGGAATCCAAGGCTGGATTCAGAAGAAGGAAGACCTGAAAGCAGAGGGGACAGTGTTCAAAGTCACTTGGCAGTGACCCGGGGAAAGGAAGATGGATGCCCACAGTCGTCGGGTGATTTCAGGTGATCCACGGGTGTCTTGACTCTTCAGCCACGAGGTCCAGGAGGCTTCGACAACGGCCAGGAGCTGGATTCGGCGTGTCCCACGAAGTCCCACGAATTCTGCAGCTTACTGTGGTGTCGGTGACGAGATTGGAGCCAACAAACCTTGGTAACAGCAAGTCTTGTGGAAAGTGTAAAAACTCAGTGGTGCAGACCAGCAAGGTCTGAGGGACTCACCCAGCGAGGGTAAGTCAGGGCAGGCCTGGAGCAACCAGGGGAGCCCTTTGGAACTGTAGAAAAGTTTTCTGGGGGCCCACAAGCCAACTGGCAAGGGATCGCGAAGACGCCTCGGGAGGATTCACTCAACAGGGGCCCACGGTCACTCGGGACAGGGTAGGCCTCTGATCTTTGTGGAAATCCTGCTGGAGGCTTGGACCGCACGTGGTCCAATGCACAAGTTCGTAGAACGTCGTGAAGGGGTTGCACTCGTCACTCGTGGGGTCCACTTGCCTCAGCGTCGCTGGGGACTCACGATGGCCTTGGAGAAGTCAGGAAATCCTCTTCCTGGGATGCAGGGACTTCGAACTCCGGCGGGAGCGGGAAAGTTTGCGACCGTTGATTGCAAGATTTGGTGCCTGCCAAGCAGGGGAGTCACTCCTTGACTCCAAGGGAGATTCTTCAGTCTTCCAGAGGTAGTGGAACATCGAAGAGAGAGTCATCCAGGGATATCTAGTTTGCAATGCCAAGGGTTCCCTAACTTAAGATGGAAGGAAGGGAGGGACTAGCTCTATGACCCCACCTATGGGAGGGTCAGGGGAGTGGGTGGCTACAGTTTCGCGCCAGAGCAGGGGCAGGTAGCCCCTGAGCCGGTTTGAACTGGTGTATGCACAGGGGAGCCTACTGCTACCCCCAGTGCAGGACTTCAAAACACTCTAAGAGTGCACCCACCCAGCCCCAATACACTAAACCCTGTCTGGGAGGTGGTCACACCTCCCTGTGACAGGATACCTATTGTTGGACTTCCTCCACTGCGTGTTTCAGTCATCAGCAGGAGGGCAGCCCAGTGTCTGTGACTGGTGGCATCCATTTTGTGATGCCAGGGCTCTTCAGGATTCTACTGTGTTTCCACAGTAGGTACATGTCTATCCCTCCAGAAGGGTGGGATCATACTCCCACACCAGTTACTGGTGTGGGGGTATGATTCCATAGCGTTTGACACCAAACACAACATGTTTTGATGCAGCCATTCCAAAGTTAGCATTTACCGCGAGGTTATAATGCACTTAAGAGTATATGGTTTGACCTCATTCACAAACAGCCCCAGAGAATAGACTCTGAGAGCTGCAGAGGGGCTCTGCTCAGGCAGAGGCACCCTCTCACATGGAAACCAAGCACCCTGCCCTCAGGATTGATAGGGCCTGCCTTAGGGGTGACTGATAGGTTTAAATGTGTGTGCAGGGAGAGATATAGTGAACCTATATCCCAGTGAGGAGTGCTAACACTACCTCACCCAGGCTGCAGTAGCAGGCCTGTGGTATCAGATTTATACCGCTTCCCAGGGGTGTCATAATACATACTTCAGCCACTGGTAGGCCTGTTAAGTACCTCTGCCCTTGGTACCTAAGGTACCATATACTAGGGGCTCATAAGGTACCACAGTCTCCAATCACTAGTGCACCTAATATGCAGTCCAAGTTGATTAGAGAGAACAGAGAGGCTGGGGCCCTGATTAGCAGGGTCCCAGCCAGACTTAATCCAGAAACCAGTGTAAACATCAGAAATAAAGTGGGGGCAACATAAGAGGCAGTTCCTACTCTCCTACACTCTCCGATTAAAAAAAAGCATCAATTACAATTTTGCAGCACCATACAGAAGTAACACATGCGAGAGTGGGAGGAGGGCAGACTTTCAGATGCCCTGTTCCCTTTTTATTGTCATATAAACGAGTGAGCCCTATTTTTGAAGCAAAAATATTTGCACGCGAGGCCAATCTGATATATGTCTGCCGGTAGAACACAATCAATTGCGTGAAAGCATGAGGCAGCGCTACATGGCACACGTGTCCAAATTGTGGCGGGAGAAATGTTCACTACAGACCAAATACGTCAAAATCCACTTAAAGCTTTGCCATTCAAAGTTCTCCAATATATTCCTGAATCTCTGCCTCTGGTCTGCATTGCCTTGAATGCATCAAGCAAGCAGGGGGCATACGTCAATTAATACCAGAATTTGCTTGCGTCTTGATTTTCCGGCTGAAAACTCTTACGTTGGAATATTAAGGAATAATATTTCCTTTCTACCGTAAGTTATAGCAAAATATATTTTAATAAAAAATGATGCAGGCAGCATATTTTTTATTGTCTCATAACATTACTAAAGACTAAAAATGCCATGCTTTAGCAATAATAATCATAACAATATCTACAGTGTTTAAAGAGCTTCAGAAATGATTTCAATATTCATATATTGGAACCATCGGAAACTACTTGACCAGTAGTCCCACTATTAAGTTTTACTCTGAAAGCCATCTTGTTTTTGCCATGCTGATGCTGACTGTAGGCAAACTTGTGGTCATTCTGTGCATTCTCTCCAAGCTGCCTTTCACCTCTTCCGCCCCAATCCTATTTGCATCAGTAATCAGGAAATAAAGGTGCAAATTCCTTTTCTGCTGCTAGAAGGAAGTGGCTTTCAGTATAGCTTCTTCTCATTGTTGAACTGAAAGATACATTTCCCTTTAAAATGTGGAACAAAAGGGGCGCTATTTCTCTAGTACATGCGCATCCACTGCACGTTGACACCCAGTCGAGTCTAAGGGCACAGTTTACCAAATCATTTTACGCTTTTAGTGTTGAAAACAAATCATTTCATAAATGTACCTCAAAGTATGTTGAAATAAAAAAGTAAAATAAGTAACTGTTCAAAAATGTTTTCACAACATTTCAACTGTGTTACCTTTACTCATGCTGTTAAAGAAACATAGCGATATTCAAACTAAACTCAAGGTATCTGGAATGCATGTGTTTGCATTCAGGAGGAAGCCTGGAGCAGATAATGAAAATAGAGAGAAGAGGCAGGACAGAGGATGTGACGTAAGGGTCAGAACTGCTGACCTTGGAGCTGGAAAGCCAGGTTTGAGTCTTGGCCTCAGCTCACAAGTACGCTTCAAATACGTGCTAACTCAAACAGTATAAATAAAAGGCATCGGAAGAAGAAGAAAAAAAGAACTTTCAGAAGGCACACTTTAAATGCATCCAGCTGAAAAAAATGCTGTGCAGTCTTAAGCAAATAGAAGAAGTTCCTATCAAAGCAGGTGAATGAGAACATGTACTTGGGCTACGGGATACTGATAAGAAACAAACACAGAAAAGAACACCTACAACCAACAGAAACAGACATTTGCAATGCAATCGGTCTCGCCTTTGGGACCTTATAAGTAATTATCCAGGCAGCACATTATTGCATATTACTGCAAAGTAGGCTGGCTCACATATTAGGAAATGTAAATTCTGGTAAATGTTCGAAATTAAGATTTTCAGATTGTTTACAGCTGTACTGTTATAGCAATGCTGATTTAAGGATTTTATATTATGTACATACGCTTACACAGTTATGGTTAAACATTAGCATTGAAAGATATGCCATTGCATATGAAAAAGAGATTGGCAACAAAATATGATAGAGTATATGTCGGTGTAATGCAGTACAACAGCACGTGCCTGCACATGCCCAATCGCCATGCGAATATGGCGCAGTACAGTCCGATGAGCTCCTTTGCTAGTGCTTCGTACAGTGACAGAGTTGGAAGTGCTATCAAAGATGCTCCTTGCCCAAAGAAAGCCCGTTTCACAGCTGGACACACCAAACTCAGTTAAAAATAGTTGTTTATTTTACTACAACTTTAAGCAAAACTTGTAGAGCGTAGCCAAGATTCTCAAACTCGCACACTGTTAGAATGATGCATGTTTTCATAGATTCAGGGCACCAATATCTTCAACAGAATTCTCTCTCCAAGTAATCCAGGCTGTTATGCAGCAGTCACAGATAGAGGCAAAGAGAATACGCCTGAGATGTTTATAATACAGGTGACTACAGCTGTTTGTGCTCACCTTTATTTATTTCTACTTAATTTCCTAAGCAAACATGTTACAGAATATATTTACACAATGTACTATTATTAAAATAAATACAGCAAAATGATTGTATTTAGAGGAAAGTAGAATAAACGGGGAGCAAAGCGCGCATTTAATTTAATTACACTAATCACTCAAATAAGCAAAATCATTTCTTTTCAAAGTTAAAGTAGTTGTTGCTTTTGATTGTGAATGCGTACTTGTTGCAGCTAGGTCATCACGATCTGCAGTCTTGATTACCGAGTTATGTGTAGGCCGATGAGAAGGTGTTCGCTACAGTGATCAGTCTAGCAGGCTTTGAAGGTGCAATGTGCAGGCCGTGCAGAGAGGCCTCGCTGCAGGGTCTCATTAAAAGGGGCAGCTATAATGGCCGAGAAAATGCAGATTTCTTTCATCAACACGGCGCCTGCTTCACGAAGCATGGGTTGCCGTGATGCGGGGAGGGAGTGTGCAGACTGCATATAAACAAAAAAAAGTATGCTGACACACAAGGAAATAAGTCAGGACTAACCGAGGCATCCTGGATGACATCGAGCAACTCAGGATATCAGCCATTTGTGAACTTGTGAAAAAAGTTTTACTTTTATAGTACTAGCATCTTATGGAATTTCCTCTTTTTGAGCAAGCAGACGCTTTCGTCTCTCATTCAGCATCTCACATAAGAGACTGACGCTGGTCGGGGGTAGTAAGCACTATGTTGTAATAAATGCCACTACAGAACGGCACAGACCTTTATTTAGCACCTCCTCGTCTTGAAGGTCCTAACTAAGCCCAAAAACGAAGTTTTCAGGTAGTTTCCTAATATAAGCCATTGTGCCATGTAGACTGCTTGTCACATTGCAATGTGTAACACTGTAGATTAGAGCAGGACAAACCAGAAAAAAACAGAATTTGTTTTATTTTAAAACATAATTTATTGCTGCGTCTCTCTGTCTCTCCTCCGGGTTGGACTCAGGCCGGAACAGGAAGCAGGAAACACTCAGGCTTCCCTTACCAATCACAATGCTGTAATGCAGCGTTGTGAGTGGTCTGAGCGCGGTGGTTTGTTGCTCAGACAAGGACTGGGCATGTTCTTCACCCAGGCTGACAGAGTGCATGACTGTTTGGCTCGCCCACGAGGGCCGGTCAAACAGTCATGCACACTTTGAGTGGGCAAACCACTCCTCCCCGTCCTGCTCTGAGAGCAGAGCAGTTCCGACTGCAAAGCAACAGGAACTAATAAAATGATAACAGCATTGAGTTGTTATCATTTTATTTTTCCTTTAGTTACACTGCTTAAAATCAGTGGGGTGACACTCCTCGGGCTTAGCAGAGGAGCCACCACTGCTTAAATGCATGTCTGGGGTTAAAGAACAAATGTGCATCTGTGCATGTATTACCAATGAGGAGATAACGGAGGATAAGTCATGGTGATGTAAAATAGTCCCGTAAGCATTACAAAGCATGCACTCCATTGGAAGAAGAAGGATACACCCAAATAGTGAGTGGCAATAAAGAAGAGAGAAATACGCCAATAGGCTGAACCAAGATGTGATTGACAGTCTCAAGTCAAGGTTGGACCCAAAGCCCACTCAATGCAAGTGGAAAATACCAGTCCTATTTAAATAGCTGCACTTTCAAAACCCAGATCTAAAAATGTGTGTCAAGATTAGTAAAATAACAAATATGACATTTTCCTTGGGTGGTCCAGTTTACAAATGACATGAAATATATAAAGAAGAGATGTGAATATTGACAACACAACAGCTTGTAACAGAATGGTTCTGATCAAGTTATGCCATGCTGAATATGAACAGAAGAGTCTATGGGAATAGCTATGTAAATGCAAGAGATGGCAAATGGAAGGGAATGTCAAATAAGAACAGGACTTCTTATGAATGCTAAAATTAAAGAATGCAGCTCTTCTGTGTGCTTGAATTGAAGCGGGGTGCATTTTCACCAGTTTTAAACTTTCTATCAAAAATATAAAACATAACGTCATAAATGTATACAATCTAGAATAAAATGGGATTCAATTACACAAGTGATGCTTGAAACAGTGATTGTATTTTATTTTTACATTTTGACATTTGACATTATGTTTTATGCAGATTTTTGAAGTTGCTTCTTAGTATTCCTTCTAATAAATGGGTTAGCTGGCCCCAAATAATATTTTTTATTTTCTGTAGTTTTGTTGTACATCTTTGGCACTGCTTGCATGCCCAGTATTCAACAAACTGACTGGATCTCCTTCAACTTGGGAAGGTAAATCATTATTCATGTTGTCAGGCGGTGAACGATATTATTTGAGTAAAAGGCAAGTAAAGTGCCTCACAGTACATGATGCAAGAGAAATGCAGGAAGGAAACTTGACAGCCCAATCTACTGAGCATCCTGAATGGTTCAAGACTGATTTACACTAGTTCTGTTGCGTATCCTAGACATCCGACACTGGTCGACTAGGTTTGGATTCCCTACCCACAGGAGCCGGGGCGGAGTTTAGTGCACCATCGCTTGAGCTGGAAAGTCCAGATAACTGTAGCTCTATAACCACTGAGCATTTCTGCTGGTGTGGTGTCATGCTTTCCGGGTTACGAACAGTCCCGTAAGGATTCAGAGATGCAGTAGAACAAACCCAATTTCGTTCTTAGATTAGCACATTCAAGAACTGCACTAAGAAAAGGCAATATATGTATCCAAAATTATTTATTTCAACAGTCTTATCCTCTTACTTAGAACATGGGTAATAACCATATTTAAACAATTAAAACAGCAGTTATGCGTGTTGCTAGCAGCAAAAATAAAATGAACAGTTCGAACATATTTAGAATGTTCCAACCCCAAAGCTACTTCTATGCGTTATACTATGACAGTATAGAATAGCTAGCCCCTAGAGTTTATTGGGGCTCAGTGCACTGCACACCTGATCATTGCAGTGGATGCTACGGTAGCCTGGCATGACCTCCCGTGATAACCTGGTGGAAAGGGCCTCTTGAATTCAGTGGTCAATCCAAGGGGTTGATATGGGGTTGACCACTGACTTTTAGCCTACATTGGGGGACTTTCCAATAACCTGAGATATAACCGGTCTGAACCTGCATGATGGAAATATGTCAACTCAGACTACATGTTTATCTGACACGTATACTGTCAAACATTCAAATGTAGATATCGTGTCGCTAGTAGCAGACTCTTGTCGCCTGATGTTATAGCAAAGTCATTGTTTGGATGAAATGACACTTTCAGAAGTTCTGTGAAAGATAATGACATGCTGAATGAGGACCAATGACAGGTATGGTACCTTAATGTTCTCAAAATTGAGTTTGACTTTGGAAATTCACAACAGTTCCAGATTTGTCTTTCGTGGCAACTTCAGTGTTCAATTACATATGGTTTATATGAGTGGTTAGTCCTTGTGATTACAGGTGTAATGGCAGATTGCACAGTATCCAAGTTCTTGTTAGCAAAAACATTTTACATGTTTAAACATATTAATTATTATGGAGCTGAGTGTTGTTCATCTACCCAACCTCAGTGTATAACTGAGGTTAAAATATCTCATATAGGATCGGGGTATTGCTCTAGGTTAACATATTGCAGAGCTACGGTCTAAGGATTGCGAGGTCCAGAGCACAGCATTTTTGTCTAGCTTGTTGAGATGTGATAAATCACAGACAATGATGGCTACCAGTGGCAATTTGAAGATGACATGCATTATCATTTCTACCCTTGATTTAACTTCTCCCCAGAATTAATTCAACAAGGGTTGCTTGACAAACACGTGAATAAAGCCAGCAGCTCACCACAGATGGCCAGACAGTCCATCAATATGAAAACTCTGCTAATAACATGCATATTTTGGCCACTTTTTAAAACATTTTCATATGGAGAAGACCCTTTGCCACCCAGGGAGATCTTGCAGTACTTTGTTTTCCTCACTCAGTGAGGTTTGTAGCAGGTATTTATACAGAACTGTTTTCAAAGTTCACTAACTGCATAGTTTAAGGCTGCCTTTAGTGTCCCGCCATTTTTCATGTTCACCAGCCACATCTGCCCAAAGTGCCCATTGCGGAGCCTTTCCCTCCTCAAGCAAAAAAACACTGCCCCTACCAATACTGGACCCAGAATCAAAGGAAGTTATTCACGTCCATTCTAAGGTAGGTATGAAAGTTTAATGGACTGTCTTTTCAATTAGATCAGATTTTGGCTATTTGACACACATGTACTGAGTCCTCAAATTACCTTATTTTAAGGTTTGGGACTATGAAAATAATATGGTCTCAAGAATTTTAGGCTTTTTCATTGACTGCTACATGAAATAAGAATGGAAATGTCATGCATCAGGAATGGAGTTTAGCCAAAGCACATTATAATGTTACAGCCGCAATTTTCATTGCTGGCAGTCTTAGAAAAAATGTTGCATGTGGTTATGAAGATGCATGTAGGACTCATTGTTTGTTCTCATGTATACCTGATTATCTGTTAGCCTGTGTGTTATGGGTCTGTATGTCTGTTGGCCTTTGTGAACTAATGAAAGTACATGTGGTATGAGTATATAAGGATGCCTGTAGGCATGTTACCCCATCTGCCTGTGTGCATGTATAAGTCATTTATATCAATACGTGCATAGATTTTAGGTGTTTGTGTGCACGGTGGCACAATACAAGAACTTACCCAAATACTTTTGTCAATATTTGGTTCTTATTGTTTTATCATCTTAGAAAATATACAGCAACATATGCCTATTGCTTAAGTACAGAGTCAACAGACCCTATTTGGGACAGGTCAATGGATCTTGTCTTTGAGATCTGATAAGCATGACCAGATTCCTAAAACTCAAAATCTTACGAGACATTAACAGTACAGTGTAAAAAGAAATCCAAGGCTCCAAAATGCTATGAATCTTTAAACCTCATCAATATGCGATTTGTGACTTCATATGACATCACAGATGATGACAAAAAAAACAATTACACAAAGTTAATGAGCATTGCTTTGCTAAATGTTACCTTTGGGACTAAAGATGGTTAATACGTACAGAACACCTTCAAAATATTATGTATAAATATGGTAAGGAATATCCTGTGGCCTAAAATTGCTAACTCAGCAAAGCAGGCACCTTGTTCAGCAAGACATTTCTTCTAGGTGCTTGCTTCCTATTCAATTAACTATCATCAAGTATTCTAAAGTTGACAACGGAAGACACTTAAGTACCTGCCGGAAGGTATAGCCCTCCAGAGATAAGATGCACCGTGTCCCGATATATTGCAATGGTGATATAGTTAAGTCCAGATATCGCGAGCCCATCCAAGCACACAAATCTCTCGCCTGAGCCCACCGCAGGCACTCAGTGTCATTGCTATTAGCTGCTGGACCTACATCCTTGTTAGAAAGCCCTTAACAATGTTTTTTGAGGCAAGATGAAGATAGCTGTGCCAAATGTAAAGCAAGAGACCGTGAAGGGTCGGATCTGTTTATGCTAATGCAGTGTGGACGCGCTCCAAGGGTTCAAGCTGATAGCTGAAAATGCATGGCTAAAAATAATTTTCAGCCGAACTCATTAGGCAATTTTGTCTGTGCTTTTCAAGCACAACACTTCTAATAGTAAAACTGAAAAGCAAATCACTGCCAACTGAAATATATACTGCAATTCTATCCATGGCAGAGATATCCACCCAAAGGCTCCTTCATGCTCCAGAAGCATGTCTACGGAGAAACAGTTGCACAACACATAGCAGTTCAGAAACAGTTCAGGGTGGGGCTGAAAAAAACAAGACTGACAGAAAGCAAGTGCCCTGCCTGTTACTCACCACCCTAACTATGCTGTATTGTCTAGGACAAAGCTTCTGTGCTGAATACGGTCAGGCCGGTAATGCTCATGCGCGTCAGTGTAATCTAGGATGGTGAGAAGATCATCCCTTATGCTATAATTTACTTTCAGCCTAATTAATGAAAACAAAGCCTCCCCTGTGAAACCATGGTGAAACCACTCTGGATCATTCCTATAGTGCACAGCTTATAGGGATAGTAATTGAACACAAGCATCTGCAATGCAATAGCTCTCGCATTTATGCGAGTTTTAGCTATTTGCAATGTAAATGACAATACCTTTTATTTATGTTTCGGTTTTTCAAACATAAATAAAAGGCATTGTCATTTACAATGCAAATAGCTTAAAGCCTCACTAATGCGAGACCTATTGCATTACAAATTCTTGTCTTTGTGTTTGTGAGGAATGTTGCGAGTGAGTTGAGGATCGTGGGGGTGGGATGAGGGGGGTAAGATTAAGTACTAGTAAAGGATACGAGTAGCAACTGGCTCTGTGCTGTGTGTGCATGGTGCTCTGCGGGGGGGAATCTAGCTGCACGGTGCCCAGCATTCATGCAGAGGCGCAAGTAGGACATGGAGGGCGAACTCTGGACACTTAGCTCAAGGACTGTCTCTGCACAGCGTGGCCATGCCCTCCACCGGAATGAGCAGCAAATCCAGTGCCTTTTTACGCAAAGGGTAGGCAGGGCTGTTCACCTCTGTTTTTTCGGACCATGCAACCAGTTTCCTTCCGCCATCTTGACAACCAGAGACACTGCTATACGAACTGTAACCCCTGGCAACAGGAGTAGTAAAGACAGAGAGGCGGGACAACTTCTGACAGACACTAGCCGAAGGACAATGTACTGCCTACTCAGTAGACTGCATGGATCTTAATACGCAGGCGCAGGTCACGTCAGTGCGTGTCACGGTAAGACTAGTGGAGCAAAATGGCACAGGGACACAAAGAGGATGGTGTGGGCAGGCACAGGGATACAAGGAGGAGTGTTGGGTGGGGACAGGGAGACAAGGAGGCAGCTGCCGCCCTGCGCGCCGCTGCTCGCTTCTGCGGCAATACTACGTGGGTGTGAACTTTTCAGAAGAGGTGGGACATGCACCCACCGTTAGCCATTTGCTGGCTAGGATTCTAAAAAGACACAAGCAAAAGCCAGTCCAATGTGTAGGAGGAGTCAGACCCACACAAAGTAACTACTACAGATCGCCTAACAGCGCAAACGCTGTATAGGCTCGACCTAAAAAGAAAAAAGGAAAGTGACAAGCACACAGACCAATAAGAAGTGAAGGCGGGATGTAAGCTCCCTTTAAAATATATTAAATACAATAGATTTCATATGCACAGCGCAAGCTCTGTGCATGCTCAACCTACAAAAGGGAACATGTGCTGAATAGGACACGGCTGCACAAACCTAAGGTTTCCTGAGAGAGGTGAAAGCTAAAACAGAGGTTAGACTACTGTGAACTTCGATATGCACCGCAGGCCAGGTCACCACTGACAATGTCTTTCATACACAGGGCTGCTTCAAGTACCCATACAGTGCCTATTCTCTGCACACTGGAAGCAACACTCCTCCATCGGCCAGGCATAGATACATTCTAATTAGGATTTGGTTCACTGTTTTTGTTTTGCACAGTGTTCTAATACATTTGAGAAATGTTAGAAAAACTCAATAATGGGGGGCATGGCTTGCGCGCAACCAAGATGGCCGCGCTGTTCTGAGCACCGGCGGATCGCGGAGGCGGTCTTTCGGCTCCAGATGCCTTAATCTTTCTGCTCTCCGGATGGCAGATATTAGTAGCGGAACATCGCGGGACCCGTCTTGATGAATTTCAGCTGCGTTGGGTCGCTCTTGGTCATGCGAGCGCTTCTAAGGTTTTCTCCTCACGGGTGCTACACAAAATGGCGGCGCATGAGGAATTCCAGTGAAATGTTGCTGTTCTGGAACAGTTGAACTATGGTGACCTTGTGCGCTTTATCTCCCCACCGTTTATGAGGTATGGTGCCTGAACATGACTTTGCCCTCGCCTTCTGAGAGGTTTTTTGTAGAGGCGCTGCACTATTTCGTGTTTGTTTTTGAGGAATTCTTACCACTGGTCTCAGTCATATTTATCCAGCTAAATTTCAACGGGCGCTGCTTTTTAATGTTTGCCTGTTCAAACACTGGTTGTGTCTTTGTACCCAGGATGCTGGTCGGACCACCATAATACGCATATTCTGCGACCCACAGTGGTCTTGCTGTAACCTACCTGACTTTTTGTGGCAAATGTGACTTGTTAATAAGTGTTGGAGGCTGCTGATGATGTCATGTGATGTGCCCTGTGTATTTCTTTTCCAAAAGCAACGTTTCAGGAATAATCTCAATGTGGAGCTTTTGTCTCTGGTACCTACATATTATATGTTTTGCCGGTAGGAAAGCTTCAATTTCATTTGAATAAGGCACAACGCTTTCTGCTCCCCTCTTCTTCATCATCACTGAAAGGATTTTTTCTTGATATATGGTGAACACTTCCTGATTCTCAACGTTACCTGAGGAAATGTTATTGTGAATGCGGCTGGACCTTGTAGAGGATGACATGAATACCTGTAACTCTTGATACATTATTATAGCGTTGCTGAGGGGGCATGACTAACGCCCGATAAATATGGCGGCGTCGGAATGAAACTCCCGGAACCAGCACGATGAACTTGCGCGCACAGGCTACTTGATATGTAGCTAACAAGAAGAATACTTCGCTGAATATCGCTCATCTTCAAGACACTGCGTTTGCCGCCCCTCAGGACAGTAAAGGTCGATTTTGCAAGGTGTTTCCTGTATTTTCGTCATTGACCTATTGCTTTCGTTCAATTGACTCTTAATCTCTTCATGGGAAAGCTCCGAAATTTAAAGCTGGCTGCTTCCTCTCAACTACCTGTGGACTCCGATTCGGATCCTCCTCCTCAGGACATGGTAGACGCCACGCCACCTAAATCAGATTTAATACGAGGAGCCATCCCAAAAGTATGCAACAAAGAAAAGCTGCCGTCCTCTCTAGCTTCCTCTAAGCGCCTGAAGAAGGACCCACCATCCCCAGGGAGTACCTCCTCATCCGCTTCCATGGATCTCATCCTGGAAGAACTTTGTGCGTTCAAACCCTTTATGGAAGCTACCACAAAGAATATGCAGGCTATGCAGGAAAATTGGTCATCTCTGGAGTCACGTGTTCAAACTTTAGAAACCTCCACAGACTCTCTGCAATCCTCTTGTTCCCATATTCCGTCAATGGAGGCGGAGATACTTCTACTTAAACGTCAGACGGAGGATTTGGAAAATAGGAATCGTAGGAACAACCTACGCCTATATGATCTTCCAGAACTTACAGAGGGGTCAAACCCCACTGTCTTCTTCCAATCCTTTCTTGCCAAGATCTTAGATGCTCCAGCCTTAACTTCCGTTAACATCCAAAGGGCTCATCGCCTTGGTCCGAAGGTCACTAGTAAGCCTAGAGGTGTCATTATGTTATTCCTGCAATTCACTGACCTCCTACAGGTCCTTTCAGCTGCCAAGCTCAAGAAGCAAATTATGTGGGAAGGTCATCGCCTCTATCTTTCACAAGATGTCTCCAGGGCCACTGCGGATCGAAGGAAGAAGTTCTTGGACATGCGACCTCAATTACGGGCCCTGAACGCTAGATATGGATTGCTACATCCTTGTCTCTTCAAGGTCACATATAAAGACAGAACAATCACGTATGATGATCCTGCAGCCTTGCAGGCGTTTCTCCAACGGCAAGGTCCAGATGTTATGGATGTATCCAGACCTGGTTGACAAGACCTGCTACTTCTTCTTGGAACTTGTTGCGTTATGATTCTGTTGTCTCTCTATTGTTGCTGATGTTGTGAATTCCCTATTGTCTCTTCTTCCGACGGCTGTTTCACTCTCATGTGTCCCCTCTGTGGTTCAATTGTAGTTAGATTTTTCCTGTTTTCCTGTGACAAGTCTTTTCCTTTAATTGTATATTTCTCTTGACTCTACAGGCATCTCCTCCCTCCCTCCTACCCTGATGTTCCATGCTACTTTTTATCCGCTGCGTTTTCTGGATCGATGGTATTTGAGGTTTGTTGTCTGCTCTGGATGTTGCCGTCGCTGTCTCCCGGCGCCACCACCCCACCCTCGTTGTTGATTTTTTTCATTTCATAAGTATGTTTTTCAGTCGTTCGTTTCAAACGTGTACTGTCTTCTTGTTGGTTTTTGTTTCTGTCCTTTTTTCTACACTTGATCTCTTACCATTTGCTCTTTTCTCTCTTTTTTCACTTTCTTTTACCTCCCATTTCCCCTTCTTGTTCCTTCCTTTCCCTGGATTCAGTATTATATTCGTAGTGGTTCCTTCATTCTTTTCTTTTCCTTTTCTTTCCTCTTTACTCTCTCTCCTTCTGCCCTCTCTCCTTCATCAATTCGTTACAGTTCTCTCAGTTTTCACAAGTTATTTTTTCTGTAATAATAAGCATGTTGCTGTTAGCTGTTTTTCTTTGCTGATCCATTCCGTGTTACATAGTGGAACGTTAAGGGTTTAAACAACCCCATTAAAAGGCAAAGGGTTTTATCACATTTAGCGAGACTTAAGTCTGATGTTGCCCTCCTTCAGGAGACTCATCTCTCTGACACGGAGGCTCTGAAACTCAAGCGTTGTTGGGTGGGTCATGTTTTTTGCTCCCCCACAGCTTCCAAGAAAAATGGTGTTGTGATTTTATTGCATAAAAAGTTAAATGTTTCCTCAATTTCTTACGAATGTGATGCTGATGGTCGTTGGGTTATTGTTACACTGCTTATAGATAATCTTCCTATTACTCTTTTTAATGTGTATGCCCCAACTGGGATTGACAGATCATTTTGGCCCTTTATTTCAACTAAGTTGTCCTCCCTTTCTGAAGATTATATACTTTTCGGGGGAGACTGTAACCAAGTTGTTGATCCCTTCCTCGATCGTCATTCCAATGTTAAATTTGTCCCCTCTAAGATGCACTCTCAATTTGTTAACACTTTTCACAATAATGCCTTGGTGGATATATCTGGAGACTGGTCCACAGTTTTTTCTCACATTCTGTATGCATTAATATTTGAGTATGAGTTCCAGTATACACCAAGGCTCACACTTCAATACACAACCCTTTGATATATTCTATCAAGGCTTACTTGGCACCTTGCCTATACTTTGTACCCAATTGTTACTAAAACTTTATTGACACCTTGCTTCCCAAGCCAAGATGGCTGACGATATTGTCCTTCTTTGCTCTTTACAAATTAACTCACTATTTTAGAGATCGACTTATTTGAAGCATTCTGTCCATTTTATAACATATCATACACTGCGCACACACACAGTGCTCGTACGGTTACCCAGCCCGTTATTATAGAATTCTAGCCACTCGCGCGAATCGCGATCACGTGACCCCGTCACATGACGTGACCGGAAGTATTTAATCGATAGCGAGCGCTTAGGTCTCCACCTCCCAGACTCGGTGGACCGGGTAGGTCATAGCGCAGAGCGTATGCGGGGCAGATGTAAGTACGCACACGAAACCCTTGTTTCTTTTCTCTCTTTCTAATTAGTAACCACTCGTCCTGTTCCCTAAGCGCTTCGATTACACTAGCGAGGCACGCACTAGCTTGTTACCCTAACTGTTGGCTGTCAGCAGCTCTATTACAATAGCGAGGCACGCATCAGCATGTTATCTTAACCGCTGCCACTTGGCTATCAGCAACGGGTGCTACAACTAGGCTCTGGCCAAAATTCACTTTTTGCTTACTATTAATTCACTCTAACTCAGGAGCGATTTAAGCATCATTGCTATAGGAGTGGGACCTCATTGTTCTAGTTACTATAACATCTTCACTAACAGTTAGTTTCAAGCATTATGTTATTTCTTCCACTCTGACATCCTCGCACATCATTTGGGAACGCAGTCTGTCCATGGGGCTAATCAACCAGCGTATTCCTGTTTTTCTGCTAAGTTTCTAAGCGCTTTATGTCCCCACATGTGCCAACTGTGATTGCTGCATTATGTAAGGCCATTGTTACTCCTTAGTTTAGACCTACTTTTAGAGGTCCTTCGCCGCACGCTGAGTCCACCCAGAACTGTTGTGGCATGCAGTCCTACTGATTAGGGTGAGTCCAACGTTGGTTTCTGCAACCTTGATTGTTTTTATTTGTTCCACATAGGTGTTTAGCCACTTTAGTTCACCATGTTGGTACACCACTTTTTATGAGCAGCTGTTGACGCTCGAGCACCAGCAGTCACCACTGTTACATTTTTAACCAAGTTGGAGAATGAATCACTTTGTAAACCTTTTTGTTTGTTTTATAATCCCTGATACCTGTGGCTTTGTGTCCCCACACTGACCAATTTAATGTACTGTTTTTTCTGCAGGTAGCACCAGACCTCAACAGGTATTTTAGGATTAAGTTTGTTGTTCACTTGACCAACTATGATTAGGAGACCACTATACTTTAGATAGTCCCCTATTACCATCGTAGATATATATATAAGATTGTTGATAGGTCCTGACGAATCGCGAGCGCACGTGCTCACTGCGAGAAACATGTTGACCACCAATTCCATGCACTACAATTAGAGACATTATACTCTACTCAGTGCTACACACACCTTTTTAACCAGGGAAGGAGACCATTAAAATAAATAGTTTGTTCACACTGGTACTTTCGACCCTGTTTTAATTCACTTTTATATCTACAACACTTAGGCCCACACACCCGCACTTCACCTGACGGCTGTTGGATTAAAAGAACTCCGATAAAGTGCCCCTTTTTAGGGAGCCCGTTAGGCATTGCACCGCCGGCCCGACGAGGAGCAGCCCAGATGATGAAGCATGACACCTGAAAGGGTGTGTGAGGGCATCACAATCCAACAAAAGGATTACCCACTTTACACATAGTATACATGTAGTCCTTCCAGGCTTAATTCACTGATTCATCTCCACTTCTTTCCTCTCCTTGAGGAACTACTGGTAGTCTTCGTTCTTATAACTTCATTGCCGGGGCACCTTACCAGTTTGGACCTCCCACTCACTCTTTGTGAGCGGAAAAAGCCCCCCCGATCCCTCTCCTTTGGTACCTATCTGGAGATTGTGTAATCATGATCTTAGAGAATACAGTTTTTACTCCCCTCCACATCAATCACAATCCCGCATTGATCATATCTTTCTTAGTAAATCCCTATCCCAACATGCTATACGCTCTGACATTGGTTCGATCCTAATCTCGGACCATGCTCCGATTCATGTGGACCTAGACCTACTTCCTTTTTCCCCTCACTCTGGCAGATGGCGTTTCAAAAATGCTTTGCTTTTGGAACCTACTTTTTGTTCTGAATTTACTGCCTTGGCCACCGAATTTTTCTTTCTCAATCATACCCCAGATTCCTCTTTTTTTACGGTTTGGGATTCTTTTAAAGCAGCCTCTATGGGTTTTATTATTAATTTTGTAGCCCGACGAAAGAAACTTCGAGAAGCCAAGTCCGAACGCATTTTAGCTAATATTAAGAATTTAGAGCTTGAGTACCATGCTTCAAATTCTGAGATTTCTCTTAAAAAGCTTATTGATGCCAAAATTTCCTTCAATAAGTTTACAACTGATGCTGCCTCTAATCTTTTACTAAAATGTAATTCCAGGTACTATGGGGGTAAGAACAAAATGGGGAAACTTTTGGCCAATTACTTAAAGATCAGAAGGGAGCGTACAAAGATTGAGTCCATTAAGACTTCCACTGGGAACTCTTGCTTTAAAGATAAAGACATTCTTTCTGAGTTTGTTAAATTCTATGACAATCTTTATACCCCTGAACACATCCCAAAGACTACGGATCTTCCTTCATATTTTCATTCGCTTCCCTCCCCCCCGGCTTCTCACGTTGATTTTACTGCCCTAGAACGGGACGTTTCGCTTTCTGAAATCTCCCATGCTATTTCTAAATTGCGGCACGGTAAGTCTCCAGGCCCTGCTGGTTTCACTATTGAATTTTATAGCCACTTCACCTCTCTACTTCTCCCTAAACTGTTACTATTATTCCAATCCTTCCTTGCAGCGGGTTCTTCCAGCGGCTCCTTCCAACAGGCTTTAATCTGTTTGATTCCCAAAGAGGATAAAGACCACTCGCTATGCAAAAATTACAGACCGATTTCCCTGGTCAATACGGATTATAAAATTCTGGCAAACATTTTGGCATTGCGCATGGATCCCCTTTTACCTGATCTCATTAGCCCTGAACAATCAGGATTTGTCAAGGGCCGTCTCTCATCTGATAACTCCCGTGTTTTTCTTAATATACTTAGCAAGGCTTCCTCTCTGTCGCTTCCCTTCGCGGCTATTCCTTTAGACGCGGAGAAGGCCTTTGACAGAATTGGGTGGGATTTTACGTTTCAGGCCCTATGCTGGATCGGCTTTTCTTCCAAATTCATCTCTATTATTTCTTTACTCTATTCTAATCCCCAGGCTTCTATTTTTGTCAACGGGATGACCTCGGACTATTTCTCGTTACACAGGGGAGTGCGACAAGGCTGTCCTCTATCCCCCCTACTTTTTGTTTTAGCCTTGGAACCCTTTCTTACCAGAATTCGTCTGGACAACAGTATTTCTGGCTTTAAATTTGGTTCGCATCAGGTTAAACTCTTGGTCTATGCTGACGATATTCTCTTTTACTGGTTTGATCCGGTTTCCTCTATTCCCTCTTTTCTCCAGCAGGTATCTTCCTTCTCCGCGGTCTCTGGTTATCGCCTAAATGCTGATAAGTGCGAGATTCTACCTTTAAACCCTATTTGTCAAAAGCATCTTTTTTCCCAAACGGGTTTCTCATGGCAACCATCTAAGATCAAATATCTGGGTGTTTGGTTCGCTCCTCTCCTGTCTGATATGCTCAAATTTAATTTTGATTATGTCTTCAAGAAGATGGACACGGCTATTCAACGTTGGAACTCGCTTTTTCTGTCCTGGTGGGGTCGGCTCAATTCTATAAAAATGATGTTATCCCCTCTTCTTCTTTATACCATTTCCATGCTCCTAGTACACATTCCAGTGTCCTTCTTTAAACGGATTGATTCCTTGTTGCTGAAATTCTTATGGAATGGCAAACGGTCTCGGATAGCTTTGGCTTCATTGCGCAAGGATAAGGCCCAGTCTGGTGTGCGCTTTCCAGACTTCAGAAAATATCATCGAGCTTTCTCTTTGAAACAATCGACCCGTTGGTTCTCTTCTGATCTTCCGCACTATCCGCCCGTCTGGTTAAGTATGGAATCTTCCTTTCTGTCCCCCTTTACCTTTCGCGAGTTCTTATCCTTCACGTCTTCTTTAGTTCGCTTTCGTAAGCCTGTTATTTCTCATTCCCGTACTCTCCTTCTCCCTTACATACTATCATATTATCCCTCCCTTCTTTCCACTCACGAACAACCGATATGGCACAACTCTCCTTTCAAAATTCGTAATCGCACCATCTTTTGGAAAACGTGGCATTCTTGAGGATTGTGCTGGATCTCCCAATTAATTTCCCAAGATACTCCTCTCTCATTCCAGGAGCTTCAATCCTCTTTCTCACTTCCCTCTTCTGCTCGATCGCAATACCATGCCCTTCTCCCAGTCTTGATCTTATATCTTCGCTCCTTGGCACTATCTACCGATATTCCTTTGGACCGCAAAGCTACTTCTTTATTATTGGAGACGTCTCCCTCAGCTTCAGCTATTTATAACTCTTTCCGTTACTCCACTGACAGACTAAAATCTAAAATCGAGAATGCATGGGAATTGGATCTTTCTCGGGATTGGCCAATACCTTTTTGGGACAAAATTTGGGCTAAGCTTCATAAAACCTCTAGAGCTGCTAATACTACCGAAACGTTATATTTTATTTATAACATAACTTTATGTACTCCACATGCTTTATCCCGTTTTTCACCTGATACATCCCCTATTTGTTGGTCTTGTTCCTGTCCCGTTGCAGATCTCAAGCACATGTTGTTTGAATGCCCTTCTATCTCCAAGTTCTGGCACCTAGTTTGGACGCAAATACAAAAGATATTCCAACTTCAAATTCCCTTTTCCCCTGCACAAGTTTTTCTAGGTTCCCTTTCACCGAAACTCCCTCAATCTCTTTCCCATTATCTATTACTTGACCTTCTAGTTGCTGTGGCTTTCCATACCATTACTTCTAATTGGAAACAGGCTGCAAATGTCTCTTACCACTCGTGGTGGAACGCAGTTTGCTTCCATCATCGCCTTGATACTAATTATGTATCTCCCGTTTCTCTAGCAATTAAACGCGACCTGATTTGGCTCCCTTTGGTATCCTATCTCTCCTCCTTTGCCCTAGCACTCGCCTCTCCAGACCCTGACACAATGGAGGTGCGTAAGCCACCATGGTTTTCTTGTTTCTTTGCTACCTTTTTGCTAGGATATTACGTTCTGCTATATTATATGGTATTTTTCATTCCTATACATAGGTTCTGTTCATGTAAACTTCATGCTTGTTATATTTGCTTTTCTTGAGAGTTTTTATTGAACTGCTTATTCTTTGTATATGTTCATTATGATTATTATACCCCGTTCCCCTCCCCTCTCCTTCCCTTCTTTATTTCTTCAATAAACTCAAACTTAAAAAAAGAAAAACTCAATAATGAAATCCTGGATTTAAAAAAAATCTATCTCTGTGGTAGGGTGACATTCTCTCCTACCTGAATTACAGTGATACCTACTCTTCTCTTTCCCTAGAGCCTAGCATACATTGTCTACTTACTACAGCTTCAGAGTAGTTCCTGTAAGAAGTATCTGTAGTTACCACAGGTCACCTTAATCCATATGAGGCCCTGCTAATTCTCCCTATGTGTCTGTTTCTCATTGTGCAGTGATCCTCACAGCATGTTTACACTGGCATGTGCACAGTCACTCAGGACATGGCGAGGCCCTCAAGATACTGCCACGTGGCTCTCCACTGCTCCAGTCACCTTTAACTGTACTTTCACACTTGGATGCGCAGTTTCACCGACTGCTTTGTTTTATATGACATTTCTACATGGCACTTGTGACCCCATCTGTGGTTTGTTTCATGTCAGGCTCTGATGTGGTATGCTACTTCATTGCATGGGAGTCTTTTGCCACCATAAGACGCCGACCAAACAAGTTTTATCCTCACACCACATTCTGTTAGTGATGCTCTACTGGAGAAAGAAATAAGAATAAAAAGGGGAATCTCTGGGTATTTAACTTTTCCAGCAGCAAAACAAAGAAAAGTAAAAGAAAGCAGTCTTTTTTATATACCTAATATTCAATTAACTTCACTTACAGCTCCAATATGGACATGAACAGTTAGTTTATTGTTTTATTGATTTTTAACCTAAAATCAAAGTTTGATATTTTAAATATTTTTTCAAGTACTTTTATAGTTCCATCTGCAGCATTTCCCAAACTCCCTCCTTTTTTAATGGCTCAGACAAACCGAAATTACCTTAGATGCATGGGTTCAATTGTTCAAATCCTACCTTATAGCTAATGGAGGGCGTGGGGGCAAATTCAGGCAGTCAAAGAAACAAGATGCACTCTTGCAGATTCTTGTTATGGAGGGAAGAAAGGTCTACAAGTGTCTGCCTGAACTTAAGGAAGAACCACGTAATGTGTAACAAATAACTTTTAAGAAATTACAGGAACATTTAAGAGATGATTAACGTTTTGCTGAATAGACACAAGTCTCTAGGATGTGTTTGAGGGAAGAATGAGAAAGTTTAGAGTTACATTGGATCACTAGGGGTACTCTATAAAACATGTAAAGTTGGGGGTTTACACAGCTCTCTTATGAGATCAATTAGTACATTGCGCATATAATTCTTGCACTCAAAAAAAGCTGATCAGTCTCAACGTTGTCCTTCGTAAGACTATAGAAATTGCTAAAAAATGTAGAACATGCTGATGGTTACCAGAAATCAAAGCACCTGTCAAATAGGAGGTGTGCAAAGTAATAGTTACTGATAAGGGATAACATTATTTTAAGGGGAGAGACACAACTAAACCGAAGACTCATAAGGAAAATATGAAGCCAAAGTGTTTTTAGTGGGGCAATGCAGGTTGTTGGCCAATAGTCCTTCATGTTACGCAAAGAATTATGTCTGTCAAGATTGTGGCAAGAGATTACATTATGTTAGGGCTTTCAAGAAATGGATTATCAAACAAGTTAGTGCTCTTGAGAAAATAGAAGAGAGTGTGAATGTTTTGGAGTTTCAATTTAGGGATGCAAATGTTTAACTATCTAGCTGCCATATCAGTGAAACTGATGGCAAACCTATGCTCACCAAACTCATTAGATGGAGGAGAGTTCCATTAGAAGTTCGGATTTAATAATTTTAGCACGGATATTAAACTCGGGTGATAACACAAATTCCCAATCCCCTTGCAGTTAACTGTAAAGATGCACATTGCATTCTAGAGGAGATCAACAGTTGACCCTAATGAGCTAGATCCAATTTTATTGCATGATGATGTTTGTTCAGTTTCCTGAGGTATTGTCAAATAAAATGAGGCATTTAATAAAAAAGCATAAAAAAGCACAAGGAAGGAGTGATCCCTGTACTGAACAAGATCCTTTTAGTTCCACATTTGATAAGAAAACCACTTAATGAGGAGCTGAGAAAAGTTACAGAGAGTTACTGAAGCTAAGGTCATCAAGTCCATGCAGACCTCAAAAGGGTTTTAGATGGAACAGAATGGATTTAGCTACTAAATACAGAAATTCTCATATGTTTAGATTTTATGATCTTATCTTTAATATATGGGGGGACTGTCATTCTCTTTTTTTATAAAAAAATAAATAAAAATACTTAACATGGTTAGTGATGCTAGTGTAGACCTGTCTTCAACATATTACTAGCTGGAGTTACACCCAGAGTCACAACATCTTTCACATAAGAGCAGAAAGTGCATACAGATTTTAAAATGCCATTTAGATTGGCTTTGAGGGCCACTGCATTTCAGCTCTTCAAGCAACTAATCCTATGTAATCTTCCCAACGTCTTAAGTTTCAAAGATGATATTCTTGTTTATGGTCCAGACGTTTTCAGTACTGAAACCACGGTAAGAGCAGTGCTGCTGAGGTTGAGTTGTGCAAGTCTCACTGTGAAAAAGAGCAAATGGTAATTAGTTGTAGGTTTGGTCACCTGGGGGCATATGTATCAACATCACCATTTGCGATTCTCAAATAGCGATTTTTAAAGAATCGCTATTTGAGAATTGCAAAACGGGATGTATTTAAAAAATTGCAAACTTTTTGCGATTTCTTAAAATTCCTTAATTGCGATTAGCAAATTGCGAAATCGCAATTAAGGAATACCTGCCCATTCATTTCTATGGGCCAGGAGACCCATAGGAATGAATGGGAAGTAATTCTCAAATAGCGAATCGCAATTTGCTAATCGCTATTTGAGAATAATTTCAAAGGTGCAAGGGTGTCATGATGACACCCTGATGCACCCCTGAAATTAGCATGTGTGTGCATATGGCGCACATACATGCCCTAAGGGCATGTATGAGCGCCATGTGGCACTTTGTAAAATTAAAAAAAGTGCATTTTGAAAGGAAATCGCAAATTACCACCAACTGGAAGTTGGTGGTAATTTGCGATTTCTTAAGGATAATTCGCACAACTTGGGTGCTTTTTACATGTCATTTAAGAAATCGCAATTTGCGATTTCTTAAATGCTTGCAAAAAGTTAGGAAATCGCAAAATTAGCGATTCCTTAAATTAGCACTGAAACATGGCTCATACATACCGTTTAGCGATTTTTTGTTCGCAAACGCTGTTTTTTGCGATTCGCAGCATTTGCGAGTAAAAAAATCGCTTGATACATATGCCCCTTACTTAGGCCACACAATATCTAAAGATGGCATTAACCCTAGACATGATATGGTTCAGGTGTGAAAGTGCCTGAAAACAAAGATGAACTAAGGCCATTTTTAGTTTTGGCTAAATCTTTTTCAAAATTTGTAAATAATTTTGCCAGAATTGTGGAACCTCTAAGACCTCTTTTGAAAAACAAATTACACATTATGTATGGTCGGAGAAGTGCCCCCGAGTGCTCAATAGGATAAAAGAGGAATTCTGCAAGACACCAACCCTAGAAAGATTTGAAGTTATATAGACTATTGTAACAACTGACACCACCACTAGGGACTTCAATCAACCAGGGGAATTGTAATTGCGCTACTCATCTGTGAGGGTCTCAAGGCGCTGGGGGGGTAAGCATCTCTGTTCAGTCAAAGAGCCAGTTCTTGAGCGTCTTCCTGAAGATGTTCAGGGAGGGGGCGCGTCTGATGTTGACGGGAGCTCGTTCCAGGTCTTGGCTGCGAGGTAGGAGAAGGTTCTTCCACCTGTTCTGGCTCTGCGTATGCATGGGATTTCGGCAAGGCCGGCGGATAAGAGGTTTCTATTGGGTACGTGGAAGGAGATTCTCTTGTTGAGGTATTGGGGTCCGGTGTTGTGGATGCATTTGTAGGCATGGGTGAGTCTCTTGAAAGTGACTCTCTTCTCAACAGGGAGCCAGTGGAGATTCCGTAGATGTTGGGTGGTGTGCTCATGTCGAGGAATGGCGAGGACAAGTCTGGCTGCGGTGCTCTGTATGGTCTGGAGCTTGCGGAGCAAAGACTTGTTGATCCCGGCGTAGAAGGCCTTTCCGTAGTCTAGTCTGCTGGTTATGAGCACGTGGGTGACGGCCTTCCTTGATTCGGGGGGAATCCACTTGAAGGTCTTTCAGAGAATTCAGAGGGTGTTGAAGCAGCTGGAGGTGACGGCGTTGACCTGTCGGGTCATGGAGAGGGAGGAGTCGAGTACGATGCCGAGGTTTTGGGTGTGATTCGTGGGTGTGGGGGGGCTGCCGATGGCGATGGGTCACCAGGTGTTGTCCCATGCTGAGGGGGAGGGTCTGAGTACGAGGACTTCTGTCTTCTCCGAGTTGAGCTTCAGGCAGTTTCTGCTCATCCAGGGTGTGACGTCCTTCATTCCTTCCTGGAACTTAAGTCTGGTGGTGATTGGGTCCTTGGTGAGGGAAGAGGATGAGCTGAGTGTCGTCGGCATAGGATATTATGCTGAGTCCTTGCTTTCTGACAATGGCGGCGAGGGGGGCTATGTAGATGTTGAAGAGCGTGGGGCTGAGCGATGATCCTTGGGGCACTCCGCAGTTGATTTCCGTGGGTTCGGAGAGGAAAGGTGGTAGTCTGATTGTTTGGGTTCTCCCGGTGAGAAACAAGCAGATCCAGTCGAGGGCGGTTCCTTGTATGCTGGCGTCGTGGAGCCTGGCTGGAGTGAGTGTGCATTGGGTGATGGTGTCGAACACTGCAGAGCGGTCAAGTAGGATCAGGGCCGTGGTGTGTCCTTGGTCAATGAGGGTGCAGCTGTCGTCTATGGCTGCAAGTAGGGCGGTTTCAGGTGCTGTGGTTGCTGCGGAATCCGGATTGGGTGTGGTTGAGGATGGAGTTTTCTTCGATGAATTTGGTTAGTTGTGCATTGACGGTCTTCTCTGTGACTTTGGTCGCGAAGGGGAGAGGGAGATGGATCGGTAGTTCTTGAGGTCGGTGGGGTCTGCTGAGGGCTTCTTGAGCAGGGGTCTGACTTCTGCGCTTTTCCAGTCACCGGGGAAGATGCCGGTCTTGAAGGTGGTGTTGGAGGTGTGTCGTAGTTCGGGAATGATGGAGGTGGCGGCTCTGTGGAAAATGTGCGGAGGGCAGGGGTCCATGGGGGCCCCAGAGTGGATGCCTATCATGGTCGAAGTGGCGTCTTCCGTGGTGCAACTCTCACTCGAATGGTAAATGAAAGCGATGTGGCTTCAGCTTTTGCAGCACCAAAGGGGGGAACATTTTACTTTTCAATTGAATAAGAAAGCCTAGTATGTTATTAGGCATCAAACACCTTATACCTTCCAAACTCACAACTGATCATAAATCTCAGATTTTTGCTTTCACAAAGAAGGTTTCACACACAACCACTCACAGAATGGCTAGATTGATACTGCATCAAGAAGGGTAACATTTCTTCCAGGCATGAGAAACATAGTAGCAGATTGCCTCTTCCAAGAAGAAAACCTATTGACAAACCAAATATGAGGAAGAAGATATAAGCCTTGACCCAACCCAGAATAGGGCAATCTCAATGAAAAAAATTGGCAGAAGGGAAAATGAGTATCTGAAAAATGCATGGAGAAATACAATGTTGTTCACCTGACGGAAGAATTTGATAATCAGGATAATCATTTATGGAATTTTATTAAGGTATTGAAGGCTATATTTATGTAGGAGTGATGCAGCACAACGCAGCATGACAGGAAAAAGGACGAGAATGCGCCGGATTTAACACAATATGGCACATTCCTGCCTTTTTCCAACACTGGCACACAATGTGCTGCCTAGCGCCAAAGCAGGCACTCCGGACCATGGTGCAAGGGTGCCTGTGTTGTAAGCAGGATTGTTTTTGAGCAGGAAGGGGCACCTTCCTGCACAAAAACAATCCCCTGAGGCATTTTCCTCTTTCTATGTGTGCTGCAGAATGTAGCACACATAGAAAAGGTAAAAAAGGAGAGAAATGAAGATATTTCTCCTTGTTACGCATTTTGGTGCATTGCCAGGTCTACCAGTAATGGTAAATCTGGGAAGGCATCAAAATTCATGGGTTTTTCCATCACACTGGGGCAGTGTAATACAACACAGCGATTTGCGCTGCGTTGCGTTACTCTGGATTTATCATGCCACTCAGGGCAAAACAAGGTGGCCTTGTGTTGCTTGATATATTGCATTTTAGGGCTGCATTCGGCATGCACCCCTTTGTGTGATGCAAAAGTGACACAACCCGTACATAAATATGGCCCTGAGTGTATATTACATCTATGCTGACAGCAGTATCAAAAAAATACTGAAGATCATGTACATTTACCAAAGATAGAAGTGTTCCACACACATCTGAGCAGCATGTCCCAAAATGCTGAATTCAACGCATGGCATAGCACTTGTGCTGCCTGGAATGTTCATGCATGGTTGCACTTTTGACCACACGTATTTAATTATTTGAGCGATTTGTAGAGCGCGCAAATACCTGTGGGTGTCTCGGCGCTACGGACTGAAGAGGAGTGGTTATATGGTAGGATGCTCATTGGTGGAAAAGCCAGGGTTTTATAAGTTTCCTGAAGGCAGGTAGCGTTGGGCAGGCTTTGATTTGCTGAGGGAGGGAGTTCCACAGTTTGGCAGTGGCGACAGTGAATCTCTTGTCACCCCAGGAAACCTTGTTTGTGCGGGGGACCATCAGCAGGTTGACAGTTGAAGAACGTAGGGTTCGACTAGGCAAATGAGCACAGAAGGCTTTCTTCAGAAAGTCCGGTCCGGTATTGTGAATGGCCTTGAAGGCAATGCAGAGGGCCTTAAATTTAATGCGGCTTATTATTGGTAGCCAATGCAAACTCCGAACCTCCAGGGAGATTGAATTATACTTGGGGGTGTCTGTTATTAATCTGGCTGTAGCATTCTGCACCATCTGTAGTTTATTGGTGATCTTTTTCTGGGCGTTAATGAGCAGGCCGTTGCAGTAGTCGATTTTAGACATTACTAGGGTGTTGACCAGTGTTTTTCCTGCACTTGAAGGGAGAAATGGTAACAGTTTTGTGATCATTCTGAGTGTGTAAAAGGATGACGAGACAATTGCGTATGGTTTGAGATGAGAATGTCAGTTTGTCATCGAACATGACCCCTAGGTTTCTTACTTTCGGTACTTGGAGGGGTGGAGGTCCCAGGGTGGTAGGCCACAATGTAGGGGACCATGCTGGATGTAATTTGCCAAAGATCACTACCTCCGTTTTGTCGGAGTTTAGCTTTAGGCAATTCTTAGCCATCCAGGAGCTGATGGCGGGCATACCAGTTTGAAAACTGGCCGCAATTGCTCCTCCATCGTTGTTGTTTGCAAGCACCAGCTGTGTGTCATTGGCGAAGGATGTCAGCCCCATCCCATGAGCCTTGATGACCTTGGCCAGGTCCGACACATAGATATTAAACAGTGTCGGACTCAAGGATGATCGCTGTGGCACACCGCACGGGAGGGTGAATCGAGAGGAATTATATTCGTCAAGACTCACTAGCTGAGTGCGGTTGGATAGAAACGAGGCCAGGAGTTCTTTGGCCTTTAGTTGGATGCCCATGTTTGAGACACGGTCGATCAGAGTGGCGTGGTCGACCGTGTCAAAAGCCGCTGATAGATCCAGCAGTATCAAAACAGTTGCTCCACCTTGGTCTCGGTTTCTGTACCGTGGCCTTTCGTCAAGCCATATTGTGTCTCTTCCAGGAGATTGTTTTCTTCAATGTAATGAGTTAGTTGTGTAGTCATTACTTTAAAAAAAAAATTTGCTGGGAAGGGGAGGCTCGTGATGGGTCGATAGTTTTTTGTGTCTAGCGGGTCAAGATGCTGCTTCTTCAGCAGAGGTTTAATAGTTGCCTTTTTCCAAGTTGTGGGGTAGATACCGGTATTAAATATGGCATTGCAGATGTCAGTGAGGTTAGGGGCTAGTAGATCAGGAATGAGCTTTGATACCGAGGCTGGACATGGGTCCGCTGGGGAGCCTGACTTTATGGTTTGGATGAGGTCATTGATCTGTTTGGATGAAACTTGATGGAAATGCAAAAAGGAAGGAGAATTGTCATTATTGTCGGGGGGTTGGGTAATCATTTTTAGGTTGCGTGGTCAAGTTATCGCATATTTTGCTGATTTTGTCCTGAAATGCGCTGGCCAGGGCATTGCACAAGTCCTGGGTGGGTGCTGGTAGGGGGTTTACTGTGGATCCTGATAGTTTGGTGACTACCTGGAAGAGTCGTTTAGTGGAGTCTTGGGCCGCTTCTATTTGATTGGTGCAATATTTGCTTTTCTCTGCAATAAGGAGCTGTTTATATTGGGAGATAGCGTCTTTATAGCGAGCTTTGTTGGTGATGTTATAATCTCTGCGCCAGTGTCTCTCGAGGTTCCTACAGCGTTGGTTTTCCAATCTAAGGGCGTCAGAGAACCAAGGGGCTGACGGGGTAGTTCTGTTTTTAGAGAGATTTTTCATAGGTACTAGAGCCAATCTAAGTATTTGGAGGAGGCTAGTGTAGGGTCCGGTGTAGGCTCATAGTTAGATAATGACAGGTGAGTATTAAGGAGCTGCTGATCTACTCAACTCCAGGCTCTGAATTGAGTAGGCCTTATAGGTATGTGTGGGGGGGGGAGTTTTATTTGCCAGGATGTTGAAGAAGACTGCCCAATGATCAGTCCAAGTAAGGGGTATAGTTTTAATTAGTGATAGGTTTGTATTGTTTGTGAAAAGCCCGTCCAGCGTGTGACCAGCTTTATGCGTGGGGCCGGTAACCAATTGGCGGAGGTTGATAGCGTCCAATTCTGTGAGTAAGGTGGCCGTATCCTTGTCGTCAAGGTTTTCTAGAAGGGGCGTTCCACAGCAGCACTTAGCATAAAGTCCAGGGACAGAACTCTGGTATTCAGCACAGAAAGAAGGTTGTCACATTTGAGCTTCCTGTTTGTTTACAAACCAACGCCATGACTTTCTGGAAAGGGCTATGGACAAGCTTTATAACCATCCTTTCCTAAGACAGTGGTCTATCCATAGGATGTTATGGAAGGTTCCCAATCTTTGGTGAATTAGAGCGTATCCTGTGACGTTAATTCTTCTTTGATTCGTATAAAATTGAGTTAACCTTAAGTGGAAGGTGTGTCACAACACATCAATTGTCTTTTTTGTTGCTACATTCTTTGCCCCTTGCTTTTATTTTTGGACCAGATTTTTGCTTTGAGCAGTTTGGATTTCTTTTGAAATTCTACACTTGGCGTTCTTGCTTGGCCCTTTTCTGCTTCCTAATGTGAGGAGGAGTTTGGTGCCTTGCTGGTGTCTTCAGTATTATTCTTTATCTTCAATCAAGAGCTACAGGTTTGCCTAGGAGGTTGTTTCCCCTTTGTGGCTTTTCCTTCCTACCTGGGTCTATCTAAGGAAATCCCTTGACACCTTACACATATACTATTCAGTTCAGGGTGACAATGTGGCTACTGAATCGAGACGCCCTTTCCTCAGACATTCAAACGAGGATCCAATGGACTCTTCTGCATCCTGTCCTTGACAGTGTCATTCACGATAAATTGGGTAGACGTTAAACAATTGTCCCCCCAAAAAATTGTGGACTACAATAATTGATCTAGAGCACAAGGGTGATTTAGTATGGAGTCTGACAACGTACAGAGATTTGAGATTCAATGACGTACAGTAAAGTAAAAGTTTTGCTTATTTGTGCTGCAAGGGACAATTTACCTTGGGAGAAATTAAAATGCTTTTCAACGTGATGTCTGTAGCTCATCTCAAAACTTACCTTTGTTTACCAATGGCAAATAGTCTTGTGGCAAGAGTAAATGTGTTAATTAAATTGAAGAATGTCTGAACTGGCTGAAATGAATGAATTCCTGAGAAGAAGGCATTTCTAGAAATGACTTGGGCATACAGGAACACCCACGCTCCACCAATGGAACGCCTCCCTGGGGTAGAGTAATGCAATGCAGTGATTTACGCAGCGTTGCGTTACTCTCAATTTATCATGCCACTCAAGGTGGCCTTGTGTGACTTTATAAATCTAACTTAAGAGTTGTGTTGCGTTGCTCTTGCTCCCCATAGTTGGGCCATATCTGCATCTGACTGAAGAGAAAGGGGATGATGAATTAAATATACTACAAGCTATATGAATATAATTGAGAAAGAAGAAATTAGATTTGTAAGTATGTACCTTGGAATTATTTGAATCACATTACTAATCAATAGTATGTAATGACTGATCAATGACGGTTTTGCATAAATATGAAAGTATTACAATTAGATTATAGTGCATGTAATATAATTTTATGACTTAATGAAGTCAGTGGGAATCTACTGGAAACAAAAATAACAAGCACTGACAAAGGCAACAGATCTGGCAATGCAAGCTTAAATTGTGCTTTTTATATTTTCTTTGAAAACATATGCAATAGACATTATAAGTGCAATAAGTAATTACAAATAAAACATGCTGCAGTCTAAAGATGCCATGCATATGTTTCAAAAAGAAAAAGGAAACAACTTACCCACTAAATAAGCTCAATAAAAAAGTAAGAGATGAAAGCAGAAATATCAAAGGAGATTGGTTTATAACCAGGAGATTGAAGCAGAGTACTTTTTAGGCATGTGTGCACTTGGGAACAAGCCAATGGCTGACGTTGACTGACTCGTCACCCTACTGTGTATACTGTGGCGGGCAGAATGAAAATGTGACTTACACTTGAACAGTGGCTTAAGCGGGTAACCGAAAACACCTATATATGTTTATGTATCTATGTTTATGTATCTATATATATATATATATATATATATATATATATATATATATATATATATATATATATATTCACTTAAAAAACCATAGGTTTCAAACATGTTATAGTTAGGTGGACATTTCACTCGTAAAATAACAATGAAATTCCCCCGTTATAGTTAGTTCAGATAACTATAACTCGCATGCCCGCAATCCTCTGCTCATGACGTCACATATTACTACACTCATGACATGGTCAGTGGCATCACTCATGACATCACTGATGACATCATCCTTGTGATAGAGTGGCGGTCGCGCGAGTTATAGTTATATATATATATATTATCTACTGGCGGTCGCCAGTAGATAGTTATAGTTAGGACCGTGTTTCCATAGGAAATCTCAAAATTCTATTTTGAATAACTTTGGCGCCGGCTGATGAATCCTCGCGAAATTTTCAAAACTAATGGGGCGCTCCGCTCAGCTCCTACCCTGAAAGTCTCGGGGGGATTCGTCAAGCGGGGGCCGAGAAAAAAGGGAGGTCCCAAAACGCGTTTTCCCCATGCATTTTCCCATAGGACCTTCAGTCGAAGGTACAGCCCGAACGGCTGAACAGAATTACTTGAAATTTGGCAAAGAGGTAGTCCTCAGGTCAGGCATGTGCCTTTTGCATATATGGTGTCAATCTGTTCAGTAGTTCCCGAGAAAATTGCAGTTAAAGCACATAAATATCTAAAGCCGCGCACCGTACGTGCACCGTACGCGCACGGTGCGCGCACCCTAACGTGCGCGAGCGTAATTCTGATTGGTGGATTCATGACAGTCAACATTCGAATCGGTCGAAATCAGGAAGTGTCGGCCGCCATTTTGTGTGTTGTGTGTGTGACAGGGAAAAAGAAAGGTGGAGAACGTGAAAAGGGGGCAGGGTAGAGAGTTTCTGACCCCCTAGCCTTTGTCAGGGGGTCCCTGAAGGACCCCGAAGGATGAAAAAAACATTTTATTTTTTTTCAAAAAATCACGGGGTGCGCGCACCCCCCAGCCGCCATTTTGAGTTTTAGAGGCAGAAGAGAGTTAAAAACACAAGTGGAGAACGTGAAAAGGGGGCAGGGTAGAGAGTCCCTGACCCCCTAGGCCTTCTCAGGGGGACCATGAAAGACCTCTTCGGACTAAAAAAAAAAAAAATTCCAAAAAATATCGCGGGGTGCGCGCACGGTGCGCGTACGGTGCGCGCACGGCGCAAAAAAAATCATTAAAAAATAGAATTAAAAATGAAGTTTAAGTGTTTAGATGTTGGTTGGCTCTAAAAAGAGCCGTTGTGTTCATGGAGTGTTTTTTTGTAGCTAAAAGTAAGTACCGATGCAGAGTCTAAAGTTCAAGAGGAAGACTCTGTTGCCTTCATCTGTGAAATGAACACCGTCTCCTCTATAAATGCCTTGCATGTTGTAACGCAAGTTGTTGTGGTATATAGAACCCATACCATAGTCTCTGAGGAAAGCAGAAACAGACTTATTGACGTGCTTTCTTGCTTTGTCAATCTGCGGACAATATTGGTTGGACCAGTTCCACTTTTGCCTTTGGCATATATTAGAATATACAAAGGTAGTTTGTGGAAAAAGTGACATCAATTGCACAAAGGTGTCCTTAACAAGCATTTCCAGACCTACCCCAGTTAAAGTGCCTAGGTCATTTCCACCACAGTGCACAATTATAAGGTCAGTCTGTGGAAGATGTAGAAAGGATTTCACCAAAGGCATTAATTGTTGCCACTTTAACCCTCTCTGACCGATCCATTTAATGTCTACATTTGGCAAAGCAAGGTCTTTGAAAATACCTCTTTTTTCTGCATACTTTTCACTCCAGAAGACATAGCTATGACCTACAATCCACACTGTGAACATCTTTGAAGAAGATCTGGATGCACTCAGAAGGAGTCTTTCAGTAGAATGGCAATATGAAAAGAAAGATAGTTGTAAAATGGAGGCTTACATACTTTTTTTAATAAAAAGAGCTCATTGGCTGTTTCAGACCATTCTACACTAAAAACTAGGCTGTATGTTTAAATTTTTAAAAGCATGTTTTGTATTGGTTCAGAAAAATGTGTTCCCACAGAACATTACTTTGCATTTGCTGTTAGGTTTGAAAAGTCAAGCACTCTTGCTCTTTGGATTAGAAACATTGTGTGCTGAACTTCTGACCTCTCTGCTCACACCAGTGTTCCATGACCTGTTGCTATGGTAGGAGGCAGAAGTCATGTTGGGGGTAGGGATCATTTGGACAGGGTTGAAATTTGCAACCAATAGAAATGTGTGTTTCCATTTTAAAAAAAGGTGGAGAATGTGAAAAGGGGGCAGGGTACAGAGTTCCTGACCCCCTACCTTTTGACAAGAGGTCCTTGAAGGACCATGAAGGGTGAAAAAAACATTTTATTAAAAAAAAAATCGAGGGGTGTGCTGCTGTATCTTGATCTCTATTAGGGGAATGCTGGTCTCCCCCAAAGCAAGAAGAGCATTACACGTATTGCACCGTATATGCACCCTCTTAAACAGAGGGTGTATATCCAGAGGAGCAGAAGAAGGTGAAGCTGCCACCGCAGATGAAGTGCTCAGCTGAGCTGCCGATGATGTACTCGGCTGAGCTGCTGCGGATGTGCTCGGCTGAGCTGCTGGAGGGTTTTCTCTAGCAGCTCGAGCATAAGCCACAGGATGTACATCCCTAACGTGCCTGATCATAGTGAAGATACTAAAAGAGTATTTCTTTTTAGGATCTCCTCTTGATAAGACACGACCACAAAGAGTGCAGGTGACTTTGGGAGCATTCACTTTCTTCTGCCCCTGTGGAAATGTAAAATATTGCCATATGAAAGAGTCTTTCTGTTTCCTCTGTCTCTGTGGCACAAGGGTCTCCTGCTCACTCCCAGAAGATGATTGCTGCTCTGCCATTCTGAAGTACTGAAGTACTAGAAAAGCTGCTCAGCTCCTTCTCCCAGGGAATCAGAAGTAATAATGAGGGGAGTGGGTGTGGTGTTGGAAGTTTCTGGAACTGAAACTACTATAAACCAAAGAAAAGTGTTGTTTCTTGATCACATGACTTACCGTGCGCGCACGGTATGCTTACGGTGCGCGCACGGTACAAGCACGCATGCGCGTACGTAGGACGGTCGCATGCGCGTATGGAGCACGCGCGTACGCATCACACACGAATTACGCATGCGCACGTAAATCACGTACGCATGCGCACATGGAGCACGTATGCATGCAAGCCACGTGCGCGCACCGTACGCGTACGGTACACGTACGGTGCGCGCACGGTCAAAAACCCATAAAAAAAATTTAAAAAAATGTTTAGAAGTTTATAGAAGATATTAACTGTGCTGTTCAACTATATCTAAAATTTACAAAAAAAGCTGAGCCATTCCATATTGCAGGATACAGTAAATCTATAATTATATACATAGGTAGCATATTGTAAAATAAATAAATAAAAAATATAATAATACATTCATAAATTAGCATTTAAAAAACCTTGCAAATTCACTTAAAAAACCATAGGTTTCACTCACGTTATAGTTAGGAATTAGCATTTAAAAAACATTGCAAATTCACTAAAAAAACCATAGGTTTCACACACGTTATAGTTAGGAATTAGCATTTAAAAAACCTTGCAAATTCACTGAAAAAAGCATAGGTTTCACACACGTTATAGTTAGAAATTAGCATTTAAAAAACCTTGCAAATTCACTGAAAAAACCATAGGTTTCACTCATGTTATAGTTAGCTGTACATTTCACTCGTAAAAAACCAATGAAATTCCCCCGTTATAGTTAGTTCAGCTAACTATAACTCGCGCGCCCGCAATCCACTGCTGATGATGTCACATATTACATCACTCATGACATGGTCAGTGACATCACTCATGACATCACTGATGACATCTCAAATGACATCACTGATGACATCACTGATGACGTCATCCATGTGATAAGTTACCACATCTTTTCACACCCTAATATAACCTTTGATACAACGACTCAAAATGTAAGAGTTCCATTCTCAAAACCATACATACTGCAATACCAATAACTACATACCCACTTATTAACTCTTAGGTCTACATACACCTCCACTCATTCACCTGTACAGTCACTCATACTTACAGTCACTCCATACAAAAGTATCATATGCATTTATACACCTATATAGACACTCATACACTACCAATCATCCATAGAGGTACTCTCACACCTACTCAGTCATGCAAAAAATCACACTCCCATTTACTCACCTATGCGGTTATACACACTCAAGTTCACTTACTCATAAAAATAGTATCACATTCTTACGCTCTTATAGAATCATTGATACAAGCACACACTCATCCATACAGTCACTCTCACAATCACACACTCTCACATCTACCCATTTATATACTCTTACACGCATATATACTGCCTTACACATATGTAGTTAGTCACAAATGTACCACTGAGATATACATTCAATCCCTAACACACCCATGCATACACTCACTCAACCATACAGTCCATCACAGATGCACTTTTAAAACCATGCACCCATAGAATCACCCACTCACACATCTATGCATAGAGTCACACACACCCTACCAGCACAAACACTCAGGAACCCATACAGATACTGAGACAAGCAATCAATAACTGACATAGACACTTATATAGATATTCACAAAACCATGCCACCACTTATACACCAACATACAGACACATACAAACATTTACACAGTTTAGTCACTAGTCTGCAGTAAGATACATTTAATGACTCACTTATAGAGTCAGTTACGCACAAAAGAAAATCATACATTTACACACTTGTATACCCACTCATTCTTCAACAGGCCTTTCCCTATATATATTAAACATATTAAAATTATTCAGAAACACATACTCAATGGATGATGTCATCAGTGATGTCATCAGTGATGTCATTTGAGATGTCGTCAGTGATGTCATGAGTGATGTCACTGACCATGTCATGAGTGATG
Organism: Triturus cristatus; assembly: GCF_964204655.1. Classification (NCBI taxonomy): domain Eukaryota; kingdom Metazoa; phylum Chordata; class Amphibia; order Caudata; family Salamandridae; genus Triturus; species Triturus cristatus. Next base: position 1,213,183,056 of record NC_140590.1, read on the forward strand.
TAATATGTGACGTCATCAGCAGTGGATTGCGGGCGCGCGAGTTATAGTTAGCTGAACTAACTATAACGGGGGAATTTCATTGGTTTTTTACGAGTGAAATGTCCAGCTAACTACAACATGTGTGAAACCTATGGTTTTTTCAGTGAATATATATATATATATATATATATATTAACACAAGAGAAAGAAAAATTAGATAAAAGCCTCGTAAGGAAAAAGGCAAGAGATAGGAGAGATAGAAGTAAAATTAAAAGGCAGAAAGAATAAGAAACAAACAGAGACAAACCCAGTAATTTTGTTCTTTTTATAGTGAAAAGATTTTTGTATTATCTTGTACGGGAGAAAAAATCCAATAGAACGCAGTGGGTAGCAAGAAGGAAAAGAGGAACAATATACATTTGGAAGGTGTAAAGAAGCGGGTTGCCTTCTGCAAAAGAACCATGTGCTCTGGGGGAAATGTTCCAAGGAAATCAACCAATCCCACCGGTACCCACCTCACACAGCAGAGCAGTCTGCCATTTTACACAGCTATGCAGCTATTAATGGCTCAGAAATCGATGGTATTCCTACCTTTACACAGATTATACCGCAGCAAAAATATTCTCATACTTTTTAAGCACAAAAAGAACTAACATTTGCCATCTTCTAGGAGATACAGTGATGACAACAAGATTAGTGGGGGACATACCACCCCAAAGTGATGGAGTAGAGCAACATATAAGCAGTACTCCTGCACAGTCACTTTCTTTAATCTTTCTCTTTCTTCACCCTCAGCCACGGAGCGCTTACAAAAACTGTTGATGACAGTGTGCTGATCACTAACAAGGGACTTGTTAAGGGATAAAGAGTCCTCTCCACAGAACAGGGAGGAAAGAGGGAAGGATTCCTCACACTTTTGAATAGCTGCCACAGTAGTACTTCCAAAAGGTGGAGGATCTTGTGCGTAGACTCAGACCAGAAAGTCCTGCAGAACTGAAAGGGCAAAGTCAAGCCAGAAGATTTTCGTGAATGTGTGCACCAGTGCCCATGTTGTGGCCTAGCAGATGTTGAGAAAAGGTAACCCCTTACCAATGCATTCTGTAAAATGCACTACAACCTGTGAATAAAGGCAGTTGGTTAGGTAAACAGAGAAAAGCAGATGGAGCAGACAGATAACCTTTCATTGTGCACACTCCAAGTCCTTGATGGGCAAAGGAGAGAACCGACAACATAACATATGAAAGTTTAGCTTGCAGGGCTTGATGTGCCTTTCAAAACACCACACAACAAATGTCTCCTAGCGCGGGCTATATACGGACTTTGTGAAGCAATGTGTGGTCACAATAATAACAGAAGAAGCACTGTCAATGCAGTGAAAGCATTTAATTGTCATCACTCAATCTTCAGACATGGTAGTGTAGGTTGTGGAGATTAGCATGCAGGACTATGACCTTTTGTTGAGATAAAAGGTCATTCAAAAGGGTTAGCCAGATCAGAGGGCAGATGCTCAGGAGTTCTGGGTACCATACTATCCCGACACAGTCAGGGCAATTAAGATGACTTAGGCCCGACCCACCTTTGATTTTCCTCGTGATAGGAGAGGTAGTGTTGGAATCCTGTATAGGGACCTGGTGTGCCATCTCAGCCGGAATGTTTCATAGTGAGTGCCTTGGAGGAAAATGTTTTGGCACTGCATGGTCTTGACAGTAACAAATGGATCTACCCAGGGTGTATCCCATTGATCGAAGAAACTATCTGTCACTTCGAGATGGAGACACCACTCATTGTCTACCAGACAATATCTGCTCAGTTCGACAGCTCTAGCAATCAGGGACCTCGCTAGGTGTTTCCAGAGATGTAGGGCAAACTGACACACGATCCATGCCCCAATTCAGCCCTGCTTGATGTAGTACCACATAGCAGTCATGTTTTCCATGAGGTCCTGCACCAGCTTCCCTATAAAGGATAGCAGGAAGGCTTTCAGGGCTAGACCAATGCCTGGATCATCAAAAGACTGATGTGGAGCCAGCTCCTCACCAGAGACCAGAGGTTCCCTAATCTCCACCTATCCCTGTTTACCGCCTCATCACAGCAGTAAAATATCTGTCACAACTGTGAACTCAGAGGGGAAGGGAGAGTGGCCTACCGCAAGTCACACTGGCACTTGACATCCACCATTGCAGGTCCTGAGCCATCTTCTGCAACATCATAATGGAGTCGGGGAGGTGACTTTAGTGCAGGGTCCATTGTGATCTGAGGTTCCACTGCAGTGCCTACATGTGCCACCTGGTGTTCAGAATGAGAAGAATGCTCAAAGACAGGAGACCAAAATTCCTCAGAGCCATCCTAATCAAGACCAAGAACTGAACGTGAAACAACAAGAGCATATCCTAAATGTTCCCAGGCTCACTGCAGTGGTGGCAATGCCTAGAATGTCAGTGTCTTGAGGATCATCCCAATAAATGGTATCCTATGAGTAGGACATTGGTGGGACTTTGGCTTGTTGATGATAAACCTTAAATATGTCAAGATTTGGGCCATCATCTGGAGGTGATCTGTGATTGACTGTGGAGAGTTCGTCGTTAGCAGCCAGTCATCAAGGTAGTGGCATGCATGCATCCCTGAGTTCTGAAGACGGGCAGCAACTACCGCTATCACTTTTCTTAATACCTGAGAGACCAAAGGCCGAAGGGGAGAATAGCAAATTGGAAATGTGCTGACCGCACTGGAAACTGCAGGTTGTTGCTATAGGACTGCAGGATGCGTTCATGAAAATACATGCCCTGCAAATCCAGGGACACCATCATGTCTCCTGAGTCTAAGCAGAAATAATCTATGATAGAGTGAGCATTTTGAATGTTTCCTTCCTCAGAAAGGCAATCAATGGCCAGAGGTCCAATACAGGCCTGAGGCCTCCATCTTTCTTCACTACAAGGAAGCAGCATGGGTATCACCCATCTCCTGTCTCCATGCCAGGCACCTGCTCCACAGCCCTCTTAGTAAGGATAAGGTTCACTTCTTGCATCAAGATTGCATAGTGATCCTCTGAGGGGGAAGGTGGAGAAGAAATGAAACCTAGGCAGAGTGTAGCCTATTTGACTAATCCCACCTCTCCAATGTGAAAGGTCTCCAGCTGGGGAGGAAAACCCAAATCCTGCCTCCTACTGGATGGCCATGAATCTTTGAGGGCAAACTAAAGCAGTTTTGTAGTTGCTGCAACAGCGGAGGAACAATTGGAAGACTGCTGCACATGCAGGTGCAAACAGGCTTGGCTGCTGCCAAGTCCTCTGCCCTGAAAAAGCTGGGTCTACTGCAGAGGTTACGAGGGCTGGTGCTTATGGTAAGCTAGCCCCTTATTATAGCCTCTAAAGTTTCTTTACTGCTAGTTAGATTGCCTGGCTGGGACCAAAAGCCCCAATGATCAAGCTGTGATGTGACTGTCCTTAAATTCACCTTTGTTGTCAATACCTGGACTACCAGGCTTTCCAGTCTAGGATGATTTGACTGTAAATCCTGATAACCGGGAGGGCAGCTACTAGTGGGCCAAAGCAGTGTTTAGTCCATGTCACCATCAGGGTGGCAGTAAGCTTGACACTGAAAGGCAAAAGAGGCTCAATTAGGGTGAGATCTTTAACTTAAGCCCTTCCTCCATCTCCCCACACTTCACTTGGACATACTGGAAGACTTGGGACTGGAGCTGAACATTTTGAGGGGACAACCTTGTGACTGGGATCACATGCGGCCCTGCAAATTGGATAGGGAGAGGGATTTGTTCTTTGACCTCATGATCCCGGTACAACATGGGGTGCAGAATAGCATCCCTATCACACAATTTTGAGGCGTGATCAGAGACCAAGCATCCTAAATATATGCTGTTTGGTCCGTGACAGACATCTGCTTACTGCAGTGTCAACACGGTTTGAATCCTGTAATTTTTTAAGGCAACATTTTTCCTAGCATATTGCCATTTAAGGTTTTGGAGTTATCGGAGACTGACAAGTTGGGAGCAGAGCTCAGAATCCTATAAGAAAGGAACTTGGATCAGCTCACAGGGGTGGTGCTTATTTATGTTGCCATGATGACATTTCTTGGAGGTACACAGTCGCTGCCAAGCTACACTGAGCCAACATTCAGCATGTGAGAGCACTGCTAGAAAACGTATACAGATCCAGCATGGTGACCTGGAATATTCTAAAGTCAGTTATATGTACCCATCAGAAATACAGGTAGGGAGAGTAGTAACTGCTGACCTTTGCCAGTAAAGATCAGAGAAAAAGTCTGAATCTGCTAAAGAATGAACTACTGAAGGAAACAATATTTTTGTGTCAGAATGCAGTTGTTAGAGATATCATATGTGCTTGAAAGGTAAACTTATCCCCAACAGTCACCTTTACTTTCCTTCAAGTACAGGTAGGGACATGGTTCTATAAATAAAAAGGTTTTGAAAGATTTCCTGAAACTAGAGCGGTTGGCTTCCTCTTGGAGTTTGGTTGGGAGAGCATTTAAAAAATGTCTGCCAGTCAATTACTGCAAAATGTACCCCAACAGCTTTCCAATTGTCAACGTATTGAGCAGCAAGCAGAGCACAAACATCTGACAAAGTCAAGTTTCTAAAAACCTTGGTTGAGGAAGACAGGCTTCTTCATCTACAGTGTTCTGTGTTCCATTGGCAGGACTTGACGTTTGACTGGGGCCTAGACCAAGAGCAAATGCAACCTGCCTTATTTTGGGTAATATTGTTGAGTTTCAGCTTGAAAATTATCCACTTTCACTTATTTTTTAATCCATTAACTCTGGTTCATTGTGTGTTCTGGATATGCAAGGCGGAGTGAGTTTATGCAGTCTAATCTGGACAGAAGTGTAGCACAAATCAGGGATGCCCGTTTGCTAAAATCCAAAAATGACAGGATATTTTTGTCACTAAAAACTTAGCTAACACACTCCAACGACCTCAGAGGTCTGTAGGTCCATTCGGAGGTCATGCTCCAGTCACAGGGCCAAAGTTGCTAAGAATGTGAAGAAAACCTAGTGAGCCACGCCAGTGGAAGGGGAGATAAACCGGATGGTCCAATATCGACAAGCAAAATGTTCTATTTTGTCAAGTTCAACACCAGGTGACTTCCCAGGATCCTCTCCTGAATGGGGGAAAAGTATGCCAATGTCCTTTCTTCTCTTATTTCGAACTTTACCAGTAAGGTGCTGTCAGCACTCACAATAGAGTTGAACGCTCAACTCATGGCTTGGAGACACCTACACCAGCAATGCATATTAATTTTAAAAACCAGGGGGAGACAGTTTACATGCCTATGAATTATGAGACGTTTCTTGGGACCTGATCTACTATGACCTAGCTTCATTAGGTCTTTGCCATCTAACAGGAGAGGCCCGTTTGCTGTTCTTCTTGGCCAGCACCATCATTGAGTATACTCTCTATCCATTTCAGCAGTAAGTAGCAGTTAACTGTGTTGTGTCTGTTGTGCCAAAGACTATAAAGACAGCCAGTTGTACTCACATGTTCTCTAAATCTAGGTGTCCTGAACACCAGCAATTGCTAGTTCAGTCCCAGGGGTGAGGTGCAACACAGACTGGTAACTAACTAGTCTTTGAAGTTGGCATGGAGAGTGCTGCAGACTGTCACCAGCATCACTTTGGTATGTTTGAGATAGGTCTATAACTAATTGGTTCATCCAACAGGAAAGGGAACTTCCTGAGAAACTGAATCACTAAATTATGTTATTTCAGTGGAAAGGGCCAACATCCTTTTGTAAAATTCTCATTAATTATCTTTTGATATATCAGAGCAACTTGTGGCCTGAGTGCCTTGATGATAGTGAGAGGTCAAGGTCCTACTGTGATGATAAACATCCTAACCTAATCAACAGTTGTTAAAACCTAATTGACCACGTCTCAAACTAAGGAATCCAACTCTAATCGTAACAGTAGTGATAGAAGATAAAGGGGTATAAATATTTCTTAATGGTGCTTCTAAAACCTTCCACTTAATCAAGTAATTCTACCTTTCTACGAAATGACCTGAAGCAAGATGCATAGATTGCATACCAATAGGCAAGGTGAGCACTTTAAAGATCTTAAATGTAACCAGGTTATCTTCTCCCTCTTCAAGATTCTATTAAAAAAAAAACTGTTTTAAGCCACGATAACCATATTCTGTGGGACTATTTAGGCATGCCTACAAGCCTTTTTACCTAAGCACATTCCACTCCTTCTCCACCTAATATTCAGCCACTTGCTTACATAATAACAGTATGTTAATTACTTCATAATTCAGTTGTCTCTTACCAAAAGCATCCTCGTTGTGCAATGTCTCCTTGCTGTAACTAACGTATTAAAAATATTCACCAAACTGGAACTAAAGTTGGTAAGTTAATTGCCTGCTCTATAAGGGCATTCCTACTGATCAGAATCCCTCTTCCACCATTGCACAAATATATGAGGACATCTATTGGGGATCTCAGAGTGCCAACTATCCTTTTTCAACTTCAATACCCATGGTTCAGTACAAGTGCTCAAGGATAGGAGATTAACCAATGATCCAAACAAATGAGGGGTACACTGAAATTGCATATGAGTAAAAACTTACTGTTAACAACAAATCCAACCGATGGCTTACAAGATGTGGAGCCCCATCAATGTGCTGGATGAAGTTGAGATCGTGAAGCATGCTCAGCACATTCTTCTTCAATGAGTGAGAAGTAATATCTCTGAGCATGTTCATGTCTCCTAGAACAGTCACTTCACTGTGCATCCACTCTGTTTATTAGCAAGAAAGTCTACCTCAATGCTTAAAGGTCCTCATCTGAAATCAATCCAATAACAACAGACACAGGTAACTCCTGTGAAGACATCAAAGTCAAAATCTCAAATGAGGTGTAGTTTTTGCTGACTATTTCACTTAGTGAGAGTTTGCAATCCAAGTGACGAAGCAGATGCTCTAATTTGTTCCCCTTGCTGAGACTAAAAGGAACAAAAGACGAAAGGCAGAGCCAATAACTCAGTCCTCTGTTAAAGTGATTAAAACATGTTTCAATCACTACCAAATGACTAAATTACTCTCCCTTCCCTCGGGTTCCTCTTATATAGTGGCTTGACTTCCCTTATACTGCTCTCGTACTGTGTCTCATTTAGCTGGCAGCTATCCCTTGGCTTACGGGTAAGATGAAACAATTCCAGCATGGAGCAGTGACCTAGGCTCATTTCCTCACATCCCTTTAATGCCCAAATATGTGGCACACAAATGTTTAAACAATGCAGTACCCCACCAGTCAACAGTCCTCTGTCACTGTCTCAGACTCATTGGACTATAGCTGAATTTTCCTACCGATAAAATTGCCCAGGGATTACATCATGCAGCTAGCTAATTGGTGTGCATCGGTCCAGGTTAATTTTTTCTATATATACCTAGGGACAGCTATTTTTCTGTCACCAGTCCCCCCTACCCCCACTCCTTTTTGGTCTAGATGCCTCCTGTCCCACCTCTCTCCTAATCATTGCTAGAATTTTACTTGGCTATTCATCAACATGACTGTTAGAAATGGGGGTCTCTAGTTAGCAATGGCTGGCCACTGTCCAAGTAGGGACCCTTCTTCCTAAGTCAGAGTAAGAGGGCTACACCCGTTGATAACCCCTGCTCAACCTTGTGGTAACGTAGCAGGAGCAGCTAGGCTTATTTCAGAGGCAGTGTGTAAAGCATTTATGACCATATACAGTAACACAGTGAAGAACACTACAAAGGGACAGCACACAAGTAGTTATAAAAAATAAGTATCTTTATATATAGACTTAACACAAGATCAACAATGATAAAAATCCACAATACTGTAAAATAGGATTACTCTTGGAATGCTGCAAAAATAGTTCAAGGTGTGCAAAGAGGAGTTCAGTTCAAAGCAGTGGACTCTACGACCCTTTTACTTACAAAGTACCTGGATTTCGTAGCAAAACCAACAAAATGTCGCAAAGAAGCTGTAGCGATGATTTTCTGCACACGAGGCCGGCGATGCGATGAATCCTTGCCGCGAGGGAGGAGATGATGTTCCGATCTGCTGATGCGTGCGGGGACAAGACGACAAACTTCTGCACGCTAGGCCGTTGATGCGATGACTCCTTGCCGTGAGGGAGGAGACGAGATGATGATCCTGTTGCATGTGCGATCGAGTTGCGATGCGAAGAAGTGGCGCTCCGCGACGGAGCGACGATCCTGATGCGATGCAAATGGCGGACGCCCGGCGTCTGCACTGCGATATCGTGATGCGATGATCTCGATGCAATGATCTGTGGGGTTAGCGAGCACTTGGCAGCCCGCAAACGTGCGATGCGATGATCTTTGGATGTAGCAAGCACTTGGCAGCCTGCAAACGTGCGATGTGATGATCTTTGGTGGCGAGCACTCAGCTGCAGCAGCGGGATGATTTTCCGGTGTGATTTTTCAGCTGCGGCGGCTGGCAAACGTGCGTTAGCAACGATTTCAGCACTCTCTTCTCTGTAGGTGAACTAGACGGCCTGGAACTCACAGGAGCCTCACCTGCAGATAGAAATCCTCGCTGGGAGGAATCAAGAGGCTGGGGGTGAAGTCTGATGTGCCTGAGACTTCAGCAGGAGGCTAGCTCTCTCCTAGCCCTTGGGTGATTGCTTTAGCAAGATTAATAAAAGTTCTCTCAAAGTCCTTTTCCCTCTTCTTCCAAGTCCAATGGTAACCACTGCAGGCCAATCCAAGAAACAGCACACAAGCACAAGGATAGTCACCTCCTGCAGATTCCTTCAGTTACACGGACAGAGGTTCGTCTTGATGTCCAGGAGCAATACAAATTGTAGGGGTTTCAGCACAGATATTTATACCCCAAAAGTCTTTGTTCTCAAAAGCTACAAGTCACTGAACCCAGCGAGAACCAGTTCTGCTCAGTCCTGGAGCACTTTGTTTACCAGGCTGCATCCTTCCTTTCAGAAAGAGGGGGTCTGCCATCAGACGCACAGTAGGAAGTGGAGCCAGCATTCACCTTGCCAGGCACAGGCCTATTCAGGTCTACCCCTCCCCATACTTCAAATGCATATCTCTCTATTCAGCCCAGGTCTGACTCAGCCTGCCCTGTTCCTCCAAAACCAGACAGCCAATACACATAACAGCAGAGCACACTGGAAGGCTTAGGCAAGAAAATACCTACTTTCTAAAAGTGTTATTTTCAAACACAGAATATAAAAATCAACTTCACTAAAATATATATTTTAATATTCTGAGCTCAGGCATACTAAATTCGTTTTTCTACCATGTTCCTTGGGTCAGTTAGGATTATAGAATGTAATAATCAAAACTTCCCATTCTGGCCTATGGGGAACAGGTAGCCTTGCAGTAGTAAAAAACAAAATTGGGTGTAATTCACTACCAGGACATGCTACACACACCAAGGCATGTCCAACCTTACACATACAATGCACCATACCATAGGGGTGACTCACATGATGCCAAGGGAAGGTTCAGGGGCTGGGAAGTGAGTGCACTTCACAGCCAAGATGGCAGTTCTGGACTGCACACAGATTCTTCAGTGCCAGGTCTGAGACACACTTTACAAGCTGCTTCTGTGGGTGGCCCAAACCAGCGCTGCAGGCCCACCAGCAGCATTTGGTTTACCAGTCCTGGGCACACACAGGCCACGCTGCTAGGGACTAACAGATAAACCAAATAAGCCAATCATGGATATACCAATTCACATAGTCATATTTACAAAGGGAGAGCATATGCACTTTAGCACTGATCAGCAGTTGTAAAGTGCCCAGAGTCATAAAACCAACACAAACAGGTCAGAAAAAATACAGGAGGAAGGCAAAAGGTTTAGGGATGACCCTGCAAAAAGGGCCATTTCCAACACAACCCCCTTCCAGCCAAAACGCAGGGTAGACCAATCACTACTTTGATGGACTTCCCTGCTTTGGGCGATAGAACATGGATCTGGCCCACTACTGCAGGGGCATATTCCAGTTCTACGCCAATCTGAACCCTGTGGGATCCCCCGGTCCACACTCTCAGGGCCTACTATGATAAACAATGGGGAACCCTTCCCCTCACCTGTGGACACCACCTGTGCAGCACCTAACCCTAGCTTGCTCACAGGTATGTCCCAACAGAGAGACAGAAACCCACAGGGGCCGCTGACAGTAGTCAGTGAAAAGAGCCAGACCCTATTCCGTTCAGGGCTCTCCAACCTCTGGGGCATCAGAGAGCGGGGGAAGTAGCCCCAGGTGCCCAGCACCCTTTTTTCACTCTCCCTCCGGTCAGGTCAGGCAAGACACCCTGACCCACCTGCCCAGGGCCTGTACCCAGCGGCTGGGCAGGAGCCTGGGATGGGCTTTCCTAAACCCGGTCCTCCTCCTAACCGGTGGACACCATCTGTGCAGCACCTAACCCTAACTGGCCCACAGGTGTGTCCCAACAGATAGACAAAAAGCCAAAGTGGCCACTGATAGTAGTCAGTGATGAGACCCAGGCCTTATACCTCTCAGGGTTCTGAAACCTCGGTGGCATTAGAGAGTGGGGGGCAGTAACCCCAGGTGCCTGGCACCTTTTGTCCACTCTCCCCGTCAGATCATGCAAGACATCCTGACACTGACCCACCAGCCCTGGGCCTGTACCCAGCGGCTGGGCGAGAGACTGGGGTGGGCTTTCCCACACCCGATCCTCCTCTTTGGGGCTCGGTACCCTCCCACCTGGAATGGTACCCCCTTCCAGAATTGTCAGGGCACACGTGGCAGGTATCCTGCACAATTCACCCATCAGTTCAGGGGTTCTATCCTGCAACTGGCATCCCAGCCTAGGGTCTGTACCCTTAGACTGGGCAGAGGTCAGGGGTGAGGCTGCCCCCTCCCCGCCCCCTTACTGGGGCCCTGCACCCACCCACCTGGAGAGGTGCCCCCATACCACAAACCGGTAGGGGTATTGGTAGCAGTTGCCCCTTCCTCCAGGTCAGGTGGGACACCCTGAACCTGGCCCTCCAACCCAGGGTCTGTACCCCAAGGCTGGACCCATGCCTGGCAACCCAGGACTTCTGGGGGAGTACACCAATTCCCCCCAAGGAAAGCACATTCCTCTAGAGTTGTGCAGCAGTCCTTGTACCTCAGGACTTCCTTGGGAGCACACAGGTCCCCCTCGAGGGGAACACACCCCTCCACCAGATCAGAGCCTTGACCCAGCCATCGATCTACCAACCTGGAAAAACCCTCAGGTTGCACCGGGGTCAGAGGCGAGGACTCCCTCCCTCTGCATCCCCTTCCAGCATACTGCACCCTCCCACCTGGAGTGGTGCTCTTAGAAAAATAAATGGTCTGGACACTGCTTACAGTTGTCCCTCCCTCCAAGTCAGACAACACCTGGACCTGACTTCCCAACCCAGGGACCATCCCTTGCGGTTGAGCAATTGCCCAGAGAACCAGGACTTCCTGGGGAGTACAACCACCCTCCCCGAGGGTAACACAGAACTCCTGTGTTGCGTGACAGTCTGCCTGGCGCAGATCTCCCAACCCCTGTCCATCTGACAGTGCGCGAAGATCCCCCAGGACAGAAGTGGTGCCACCATGGTCACCCCTATGGGGTTCAGCCCTTCTGACTGGCCCTTGACCCATTGGTTCTTCCACTGGGGACTCCTTCCCCCTTTCACCCCTCATGCTGGACTTCTGTACCCTCCCCCTAGGAGTGGCAGTGCCAGACACAAGAACTGATGGAGACCTGACTACAGACACTCCCAGCTCACCTACCACGGGGAGACTCCCACAACGGAAGGTCCATCCGGACAGACTAGGCTCCCTACCTGGTGTTCCCTCATGGAACCATCCAGTCCTGGAGACTGAGGTTGGGGTACTTTGGGAACTATCCCAGTCTCACTCCTCTTCCCACGAGACAGGATGTGAGGCCCTACAACCTCCTCACGACAAGGGGACCTAGCTGTATCACTCTGAACCTTCCCCACCACTCTGGGTTGGAAGACATCTGAACCACTTCTCTTAGGGTCATTCCCCAATGCCTCTACAGAGCCTCTGGTACTCACCCAGAGGTCTGCCTCCTGTGCAAGTTCCCAAGATCAGAGAACTCGCACTCTAACAGGTGTTGGCTTAGCTCTGGAAAACAGAAACTCACAATATGCTCTCCCACAATTGGATTACACAGTTCCAAGCAGGAGCTAACATTCACCTCACAATCCAGTGCCTCACACACGTACCCCACGCCATTCTCCTGAAATGGGCGAGACATTAACTGACTGTCTCTATCACTCAACCCACACTCTTCTGAGCGGTCCTCACACTCATACACCAGGACTTCAACCACGGGGGAACCCCTCCCCTCATTAGAACTATGGGCCCCTGCGCTAGTTCCCCAATCCACCTCAGGGACACTGCACACCAATGGAGCTACCTCATATCCTTGAATCCCCTCTTGTAGATCAACCTCTTCCGTCAAGTCAGGTGCCACATCTCTGGGTGGGTGTACTACACTGTCATCACTATATACCTCAATTCTGCTGCCACCACTGGACCTCACCCTCACTGGTGAGTCCAGACAATTAAAAACTGCGCTCAGGGGACAATCTACCCTCCCAAGCTAACTTCTCCTTTACTGCTATCTGCGCTAGGTGTGCCTCCAGCTGGGCAATCTCCATTTGGAGCCTCTTCAATTCCAGCTGGTGCTCCCTCTCCCTCTGTCTGTCCAACTCCTCTGGGGACCATGAAGGGGATTGGGCACTACCCTGGGCGCTAGACCCAGCAAGAGACTCCCTACCTATGGGACCCTCCCGCCTGTCCACCAACTCCTCTGGGGACCATGAAGGGAATCGGTCACTACCACAGGCACTAGACTCAGCAAGGGACTCCCTACCTATGAGATATTCCATAACACTTTCTCCGTCCTCTCCCGACTCTCCAGAGCCACCCTCAGACCAACTACCCTCTTGGTAGGCGGACTGGGACTCCAAGAATCTCCATCTGTCTTGTTGCCAAAGTCTCAGGGATGTCTGCAAGGATAGCTTAGTCTCCTTCCTAATCACTGTCACTGCTAAGCCCCTCTCCTCAGAGAGACCTCTTAGCTCCTCTAGACTGTAGGTCAACAGATCATCTATATAAAACGTAGGTCTCATTTCAACAAGGCCCATTGTAGCAATCACTGGTAATATCAATCAAAAATAGAATTTTTAAAAAACTCAAGAATGTATGTGGTTGCTTTAGGGTCTGCATTCACTAGTAGTGTACACTATAATTACTGTATGCAATCACAAATGCAAGTCCAGATCCCACTGCTGCCACCAATGTTAGAGATGGGGGTCTCTAGTTGGCAATGGCTGGCCACTGTCCAAGTAGGGACCCTTCTTCCTAAGTCAGAGTAGGAGGGCTACACCCTTTGATAACCCCTGCTCAACCCTGTGGTAACATAGCACGAGCAGCTAGGCATATTTGAGAGGCAGTGTGTAAAGCATTTATGACCATACACAGTAACACAGTGAAGAACACTACAAAGGGACACCACACAAGTAGTTATAAAAAATAAGTATCTTTATATATAGACTTAACACAAGACCAATAACGATAAAAAGGCACACTACTGTAAAATAGGATTACACTTGGAGTGCTGCAAAAATAGCTCAAGGTGTGCAAAGAGGAGTTCAGTTCAAAGCAGTGGTCTCTGCGACCCTTTTACTTACAAAGTACCTGGATTTCGTAGCAAAACCAACAAAATGTCACAAAGAAGCTGTAGCGATGATTTTCTGCACGCGAGGCCGGCGATGCACTTAATCTTTGCCGCGAGGGAGGAGACGATGCGCCGATCTGCTGATGCGTGCGGGGACAAGGCGACAAATTTCTGCATGCTAGGCCGTTGATATGATGACTCCTTGCCGCATGGGAGGAGACGAGGCAATGATCCTGTTGCGTGTGCGATCGGGTTGCGATGCGAAGAAATGGCGCTCCGCGAGGGAGCGACGATCCTGATGCGATGCGATGAAAATGGCGGACGCCCGGCATCCGCGCTGCGATGTCGTGATGCGATGATCTCAATGCGATGATCTGTGGGGTTAGCGAGCACTTGGCAGCCCGCAAACGTGCGATGCGATGATCTTTGGTTGCGAGCACTCAGCGGCAGAAACGCGATGATTTTCCGGTGTGCTTTCAGCTGCGGCGGCTTGCAAACGTGCGTTAGCGACGATTTCAGCACTCTCTTCTCTGTAGTAGAACTAGAGGCCCTGGAACTCACAGGAGCCTCACCTGCAGATAGAAATCCTCGCTGGGAGGAATCAGGAGGATGGGGTTAAGTCTGATGTGCCTTAGACTTCAGCAGGAGGCTAGCGCTCTCCTAGCCCTTGGGTGATTGCTTTAGCAAGATTGATAAATGTTCTCTCAAAGTCGTTTTCCCTCTTCTTCCAAGTCCAATGGTAACCACTGCAGGCCAATCCAAGAAACAGCACACAAGCACAAGGATAGTCACCTCCTGCAGATTCCTTCAGTTACACGGACAGAGGTTTGTCTTGATGTCCAGGAGCAATACAAATTGTAGGGGTTTCAGCACAGATATTTAAACCCCAAAAGTCTTTGTTTTCAAAAGCTACAAGTCACTGAACCCAGCCAGAACCAGTTCTGCTTAGTCCTGGAGCACTTTGTTTACCAGGCTGCATCCTTCCTTTCAGAAAGAGCGGGTCTGCCATCAGACGCACAGTAGGAGGTGGAGCCAGCATTCACCTTGCCAGGCACAGGCCTATTCAGGTCAAGGAGCTACCCCTCCCCATACTACAAATGCAGATCTCTCTATTCAGCCCAGGTCTGACTCAGCCTGCCCTGTCCCTCCAAAACCAGACAGCCAATACACATAACAGCAGAGCACACTGGCAGGCTTAGGCAAGAAAATACCTACTTTCTAAAAGTGGTATTTTCAAACACAGAATATAAAAATAAACTTCACTAAAAGATATATGTTAATATTCTGAGATCAGGCATACTAAATTTGTTTTTCTACCATGTTCCTTGGGTCAGTTAGGATTATAGAATGTAATAATCAAAACTGCCCATTCTGGCCTATGGGGAACAGGTAGCCTTGCAGTATTAAACAACGAAATTGGGTGTAATTCACTACCAGGACATGCTACACACACCAAGGCATGTCCTACCTTACACATGCAATGCACCCTACCATAGGGGTGACTTACATGATGCCAAGGGAAGGTTCAGGGGCTGGGAAGTGGGTGCACTTCACAGATAAGATGGCAGTTCTGGACTGCACAGACTCTGCAGTGGCAGGTCTGAGACACACTTTACAAGCTGCTTCTGTGGGTGGCGCAACCCAGCGCTGCAGGCCCACCAGCATCATTTGGTTTACCAGCCCTGGGCACACACAGGCCACGCTACTAGGGACTAACAGGTAAACCAAATAAGCCAATCATGGATATACCAATTCACATAGTCATATTTACAAAGGGAGAGCATATGCACTTTAGCACTGATCAGCAGTGGTAAAGTGCCCTGAGTCATAAAACCAACACAAACAGGTCAGAAAAAATAAAGGAGGAAAGCAACAAGTTTAGGGATGACCCTTCAAAAAGGGCCATTTCCAACAGCGACCAAAGGGCTAAACGTAAAAAATGTGTCTGGTACTTCTCAAAGCACGCATCTTGCCAAGTACAATAAAGAGTTCTGTTACGTGCTCTGGTAGACATCATCCCACTTCTATGGAAGTTGCAGTAGAAGTAGAAGGAGTTGGCACTCCATGGTGGTCTGTGGCCTCATTCTGCCTGCTCACTCCTGAGTGAGCCTGGCCATAAACTCCAATATCCATTTGAGGGAATGCACTGTGGTTTTGAGAAGCACAATCGCTCTCTCTTTCTCTCACACACACACACACACACACACACACGCACACGCACAATGATGGAGGTAAATAATTTACGCCAAGCAGACCATTTTTAATAATTACATTTTTCCAAAGCCTAGTAAAATAAAGTTGTCCTATTTCATTAGCTAGTTGAGATTAATATATTTTTTATTAAAAATGTTTTAAAATAATTATATAGAATTATTGTTTTGGGGATCTAACGTTCCTAGAGGCATACATTGGGAAGACCACACTCACCTAAGAGCTGAAAACTTTCAACTCACAGTAATTAAAAAGATCAAATAAGAACTGTCTTCCATGATTATGCCACCACAATACTGAGTTTTAAATATTGTCCTGCTATAATACTGACAACGGGGTATCAACCACCACAATATATTTAAATTAAGTATACATAGGTAAATACTATTCTTAACTCCAAAGCCTTGTACCTTGACAATGCACACATCAACAAGTTATGTAGATGCGGGGATAAGAATATAAAATCTTTACTTTCAACTCATTTAATATTCCAAATGAAAGACCAAAGACTACTTTATAAATAGTTTTCATTTCATGTTCTATCCCCAACATACAGGCAAAACTCTCTACAACACTTACCCTCTCCAGAATCTTCTAATAGATGAACCAGGGTAGGAAATGAACTCTGCAAGTTTTTTAAACACTCCAGAAATGTCTGACATGCTGCTTCACCTTTCTGCAGTATGGTATTTAGTACTGCTCGCACTCTTTTCTCTGGATCGGATAACTCACTCAGCTTGAAATACTCTTCCTGTGTGATGATGAGCAGGCTGTCTAGTTCATCGAGCACAGTGTCAGTGTAATTCTGCAAGATTGCTGTGAGCTTTCGGCGTAACCTTCTAATAATCTCAGAGGGTTTCCCATCAGCGGCCATCCTGCAGCCCTGTTATTAAGTAAACGAGAACAACAGTTAGACTTTACAAGGATTCATAGAAAAAGCGTGGTAGGAAATATAGTGGAAGAGGGTTAACAAGTTTTAAATTTGGGACTTCTTTGGAATGCTCACTCTTCAATCGTCTTTGAATGATTTATACATTATTTGTTCATAAGCATTATTAGAACATTGGAATGTGGAGCACTCCATTGAAAACAATGGAGTGCTCCGTGCTTCTAGGGGCCTGTAAAGGCCGGCAAAGCAACATTCCAATGTTTCACAAAGGCCTCTCGGAGCTCGAGGGGATTTATATCCCCTTGTGCTTCGAAGTTCCTTTGTTTTATTTGTTAGAACATTCTGCCCTCTAGTGGCAGTATGGTCTAATAGCCTTATAGCCCTTTGTAGCTGGGCTATACCGGCTATTAAAGTCCCACTCCCTTGTTAAAGGCGCTCAGCTTCGGCTCGGGCCTTTAACGCTGGAGCGGGCCTTTAATAGCCAGTATAGCCCGCTACGGCGGGCTATAAGGCTATATTCATGACAGCTTGGAAGCAAATTAATCAGTGGAACTTACCAAAACAGCAAAGTATGAACATAGGATAAACGACTTAGGGTAGGGTAAGTGCTGTGAATTGTTATGGGGTTTCTCTTACTTTGAAATTAAATTTTTTGCACAAGACAAAATTCAGAAATTTTGGACTAAGTCGGTGCTAGGATTTGGCCCTGTTTAGGGGGGGTTCAATAAATGGTCGGAAACTACTGTCCCATTACAGTTACCACAAGGTGGCAGACATAGACTCCTGGCCGTTGTAAAATTCCGCCAGCTTGATCACCAGCCTGCGATTGCCCGCAGGCAGAAGGTTAGGTGAGCCCTGATTTACAAGGGAGCTCCTCATAACTAATTGGTATCATTTTACCCTGTAATTTGAAGATTCTTACCAATCATATGTAGACCATACTATTTCTGGTTTAAATGTGGGTGGTGTACACAGGGGATTATAGCTGCCCTTTTTGGGATGGCTGTGATGCCCCATCAACCATCAAGGAGTGAGGCACTTAGACCGTCTCCCTATTGAGATCACTAACTACTTACCCCTCCTTTTGACCAAAATAGCTATTTCCATCTAAACCTCCAATGGATCGCTAGGCAGCAAAAGGCAAGGGTCAGAAGAAAAGGGTTGTTCTTACCACTTTTTTTTGCCCTAGAGGGAAAAAGGGATTGACATTCAGAAATCCCACCTTACCACGTTTATCCTTGCCTTACATTTTATCTAATCTTGAGATAAATGTAATCATAATTTTAAAACAGAACTGTGATTGTGCCATGATTTTGTGAATTCAAATAATAATTACTATATAAGCCTCTACAATATCAACATTAATAAGTTAGAATATATTCTTACTCTCATGTATAAAAAGTCAGAATCGTGTTAAATGGTTTGCCATACATTTTATTGTTTTGGTGAAGTGATATTAGAACATTGGAATGTGGAGCACTCCATTGCAGACAATAGAGTGCTCCGTGCTTCTACGGGCCGGTAAAGGCCCGCAAAGCAACATTCCAATGTTGTTTTCACAAAGGCCTCTCAGAGCCCGAGGGGATTCAAAACCCCTCGACCGCCGAGAGGCCTTTGTTTAATTTGTTAGAACATTCTGCCCTCTAGTGGCAGAATGTTCTAATAGCCTTATAGCCCTTCGTAGCTGGGCTATACCGGCTATTAAAGTCCCACTCCTTGTTAAAGGCCCTCGCCTCCGGCTCGGGCCTTAAACGCTGGAGAGGGCCTTTAATAGCTGGTATAGCCCGCTACGGTGGGCTATAACGCTATATTACCACATCACAAATCAGAGTTTAAAATCAGACTCGATAATGAATACTTTCACATATCTGCCTTTTCGATCAAACACACATAATTGGAAATTGATGTAAGAGGTCTAGAGATAAGAGATCATGAGATATAGCTTTAAAAAATCTATACAATACAATGATCTGAGTCGATGAATGTTTAATAGGTCTTTTCTACAAGATTACAACTTCTTGAAATATGCACAAGGGAAGAAAAAACTTAAAAATATGCTAACTAATATCGGAACACCTGTTATATGAGATGCTTTTATGGCAGCTGTACACCCGATCTTCACTATATACATGAGTCACAAGTAAAAGAAGAGGTTAAACCAAGAAAAACAAAATAAAATGAATCTCACATAAAGCGCATACATACTTTACAGATAATAGACATATAGCCAGAACTTACTCTAGAAAGTTTGTAGATTGCTAAAGCTTCACTTTTCACAAAACGAAAAACCAAGAAACAATTACCAAGCATATAAAACGAAAGCACATGAGAATCAATATGTCAGCAGAATTCTAGCATGATTGACTATAGTAAAGAAATGTATCTGCACTGGTTACATCTCCAGCTCTATTAACCTGTCCAGGACTAATAGGGAAATAACAGAGACATTCCTGGCATATTACCGACAACTGCATAGTAATGTTAGGTCAAATGTAAATATGATATCTAAGAATTGTCAAATACCTTCTATTGCCCAAAGGTATGATTGGTGGTACAGATTACGAGGGTAGAGGTTTTTGAGGCCATGTAAGAGCTAACTAATAAAAAAGCGTCAGGCAAGGATGGTATTATGACTAAAGTTATAAAAGCTTCAGTTACCTTATAACTCAATTTTTCTAAACTACACCCCAGACATTGCAGCATCACAGTATATATATATATATATATATATATATATATATATATATATATATATATTCAGTGAAAAAACCATAGGTTTCACACATGTTATAGTTAGCTGGACATTTTACTGATAAAAAACCAATGAAATTCCCCCGTTATAGTTAGTGCAGGCAACTATAACTCACGCGACCGCAATCCTCTGCTGATGCCAATACTGTATTTAGACACTTATTTGCCCATGTCTTCTTCCATTAAATTTTAGCTATACATATATTACAAATATTTTTTTTTCATAAAGACACATATGTCGTCAGCAGAGGATTGCGGTCGCGTGAGTTATAGTTGCCTGCACTAACTATAACGGGGGAATTTCATTGGTTTTTTATCAGTAAAATGTCCAGCTAACTATAACATGTGTGAAACCTATGGTTTTTTCACTGAATTTGCAAGGTTTTTTAAATGCTAATTCCGAACTATAACGTGTGTGAAACCTATGGTTTTTTCAGTGAATTTGTACGGTTTTTTAAAAGCTAAGTTACTTTACGCCATTCGTGGCGTGCGCGCCCACTTAACGCAGTTCGTTCCATGCGCGCACCGTAAGCTGCCACAGATATATATATTGATTTAAATGCTATTTTCTCAGGAACTACTGAACAGATTTACACCAGACCTACAAAAGGCACTTCCTTGACCTGAGGACTACCTCTCTGCCAAATTTCAAGTAACTCTGTTCAGCCGTTCGGGCTGTAGCTGTGTCTAAAGGTCCTATGGAAAAATGCATGGGAAAAACGCGTTTTGGGACCCCCCTTTTTTCTCAGCCCCCGCTTGACGAATCCCCCCGAGACTTTCAGGGTAGGAGCGGAGCGTAGCGCCCCACCTATTTTGAAAATTTCGCGAGGATTCGTCGACCGGCGCCAAAGTTATTCCAAATAGAATGTTGCGGTTTTCCTATGGAAACAGGGTCCTAACTATAACTACCTACTGGCGACCGCCAGTAGGTAATATATATATATATATATATATATATATATATATATATATATATATATATATATACTTCTTTCACCCAATATTTCTTCGCAGTGAAAACCGACAAATATTTTCAAAGAACTTTGCTAATTGATTGATGCCATGTCTCCCCTATAATGTTTCAGCTCAACAACCTCACTCTTAATCAAGCAGTATCTCCAAAATCAACAATCTGTTAGTTTTGTGTGATGCAGAGAAGCTTTTGATAGGGTCTGGAAGCCATAATGATGGGATCTTTTGAAACATATTCCCAGCCTACTGCAGCTATGTGTCTGAATCAAACTGTCTTAAAACCCTTTAGGGGGGCACGTCAAGGATGTTGTTTCTTATTCAGACTTTTTTTTCGCAATTTATCTGGGCTTATAACAAGCATCCATAAGTGCTCTTAAATCAGGCAGAGTAGTGTGGTCAATATTATGGGAATATCCCAAGTCAACTGAAGTTGTAATAACTAATAATCACAGGCGGTAGAAGATGTGGAGATTACAGTCTCAGTAAATCATGAGCCATTGTGGAGTGTAACACCCGTTTACCATGCAGGGGACATTCCCATACCAACACCTGGTCAGTATTTTAAAAATCAGGGCCGGTATTACTATAAAGACACACTTTCCCTGTTTGCACCAGGGCACACCTTAAAACAGGTGCGCCAGGCGCAAACAGTGAAAGTGCACCCTGGGTGCAGCTTAATCAAGTGAAATTCTAAGTGGCTGTTTCAAACCCGCTCCATGTTTCACAGTGCAGGTTTCACCCGCCTGCATTTTCAAGAGAGATTAGAGATCCCTTTGTAGGGGGCTGACTCAGAAGCTGAGTCTTATCGACTCTGTTCAGATGAAGGGGTGCTCTGATCACAACCCCTTTTCAGAAAGACTAATTCTGTCCCTTTGTAGAGTTGACCAACCCAAAAGCTCTTTTGTTTCCAAATCCTGTATCTATACCAAATGGACAAACCACAGGCCAGAATTCTGGACTTCCACTCAGGGCCTAATAATTTTTGGCCTATAAAGGGTAGGTGCATCAAAAGAGATTTCTATGAGGGATCCACTTTTAAGGCCTTATCCCCATGTGTCTTCTGGCAGTGGTTGATGTACTAGAAAGCACCACAGCCATATATAGTCTGTCAAAAAAAACATCTGACAAAAGCTGAATTTTGGTTCTGTTAGAGCAAGGGCACGTAAGTACGGCATAGCCGTCTCAAGGACCAGACGCTTGTTATGCTCCCAGCACTACCATAAGGTAAAGGACTCTTTTTCTTTCTCCCGTTAGTATCGAGTAACCGCGTCCTATCCACCCGTTCTTGAGGTTCATGAGGCATTGCTTTCTCATATATAAGTATGTATCAGACTTACGCCATTTTTCCTTATTTTTCATAGATTTGCTCACCAATTGAGAGTATTATGATAGAGTGTGTGTTTTCCGTTTTTTGTGTGTGCGTCTTGTATTGTCTCCTTTTTCCCTAACAGGTCACTACACCTCTTTTGCGCTAAAGGCTTATGGTTAAACAACACTAAATGTCACAATGTGGCGAACTGCTTACTTTTGCAGGTACTACGAGTTAAGCTTCCTGGGACATTCAGTTATCTTTTTTTCATTTTTTCTTTCTTTCAGACACTGATTAAGGCATACCATTCGGTATTGTATATAAATGCTTTATTGCCTGCATTAACACATACATTTATAGTCTCTAATTAGAGCTGACATAGTTAATATAGGAGGGATCTCCATCTTGTTCTTGTCCTGCCGAAGATGCCTTGCAGCATCGAAACATGTTGACTCACTAGGAGTATCCGCACATTACGCAGGACATATCCGCACCACATTTTTAATAGCGCCAGCCTCCCTCGACCTATTAAAGTTTTTATGTCTAACGAGGCCAGGTCTTTTTAATTCACCCACCTACTTGCACTCCAGACCCTCCCCCTTGCATTACACATAGCACTACATTATCAGTGCTCCCGCGTAGTCGCAGGTCGTAGCATGCCCCATCCCGCAGCGGGGAGGGAAGACCCCTATGATGAAGCATGACACCAAGGGCCATTTTGGTGTGTGAGGGGTATTTAAACAAACACAGTGTGCGTCCAACCACCGCAGGATACACACCTTCCATGATATCTGACCCCAGTCTTCCCCCCCAGAGGTGGATTCCTTGGTTTTGTAACCACAAACCTAACTCCAGATGTGGAGCAGTGAGGGAGAGACAGGCGCGCTCAAGCCTGTGGCAAAGCAGACAAGCGAGCCGCACCAGGAATAGGTCTCTTACACCATGCCTGGAGACATTAGAGGATCACTCAGCAGCATGCTGGCCCAGTGATACTGTCCCATACCACTGGCACCACAAGACAACAGAGTGGTTAGAGGTGCGCTGGAGCAGGCACACCGCACCTGCCTGAAGATTAGCACAAAAAAAGGAACAGGAAGTAAAGAGGCAGGAGGGGGATTTTATAAGCGTGAGGAACTTTGTGGAGGGAGGCACAGGGCCCTCACATTATAATTCATCATGGCAAGAGGGACAAGAAGAAAATGGATACTTTGGGAAGATGACCTACACCACTCTCTTGTACTACTGAATACACTTCGCCTCAGCATTATTAGGTACCTCTGTGATAAAAAAATATAACAATCATTGACAAAGCCAATGGGTTTGGTCTTGGAATGGCAGCATTTTTTTAATTTTATTTTAGCAAAGATATGCATTCGATTGACGTACCAACTACAGCTCTAGCTCTGACGTGGACTACATTTTGGGTAAAGTGAAGATGTGCTGATTCTAAAGAGAACCAATAAATGAAGTGGACTTACCCCTTGTCCCATTCTGTATGCTAGGGTGAGTGGAAGCAGCTTGTGAATAACATTTTTACCTAGCAACAGATGAAGATGGATGACCAAAGCCTATATACCTCTATATATTTATGCATTTTTATTATGATTGTTTGGAAAACATGAGGCAAGCGAGAAAGCTAAAGCGTATTTTTGGGCAGACACAGAAACTAAACAAAAAACATGAGCAACTATACAGAGGGGGAGCCAGTCTTACACTTTACACAAAAAGGGTCCTCAGGTCTAACAAACTTCACAAAATCACAACGCTACGAAATAACAGACATCAGTTCAGACGACTGCAATTCCCAGCTGTTTAAAAGGCTATACTACAAATTACAGACCAAATCACATAAAGTGAACACTGTAGTGCCAATTTAAGAGTTGGTACCAGATCAAAAAATTAATTTGACTGCCACTATTAACTATCTTTGGTGAAAAGGCTTTGCTTGGTACAAACACATTTTACCATCATATTGTGAAAGAAGATTCATGAATGTGGTAATGTATGTCAAGAATGTTTGTTCATATTTGTTGTGTTCTATTTTGTTGTGGTAGGTATGTATTTCGTTTCTTTCTGCTGTGATTTTTTTGCTGCTTTAGATTACTGTGTTTTGTTGTGCTATACTGCAATTGTTTTATTCTATTTTGAGAGTTTTGTTTTGTTGCACCATTACATTTTAGTTGACTTGTTATGTTGCTTTAGGTCAAATTGTTATATTGTGTTGTTAGCTTTAGAGCCGTCAACAAATATTGATACATTTTCAACCAATAGCAGCACAATCCAGTGCTACTTTAACTTTTTTATGGTCACAAACAATCATTTGCCACTACATTGTGAAATTAGATTGATTTCTGAGGTGGTAATATGTGACAGGAATGTACATTTTTGTTGAGTTCTATTTTGTTGTGGTGATGATGTTGATTTGTATTTTGCTGTGGTGGAGGGGATGATGAGTTGTGTTGTTTTTTGTACTGTTGTGTTTTTACATTGCATTATTGCATTGTGTTGTGCTGTACTGTGGTTGCTGTTTTTGCATTCTGTTGACTGCTTTGTTGTTTTCTGCCTTTACGTTTTAGTTACGTTGTTACATTGCTCTCTGCTAGTTTATTATATTTACTTTAGAAATTTCAACAAATGTTGCTACATTTCTAGTCAAAAGTAAACCATTCCTTTAAATTTCAAGTCACAAAAAAACATGAATCACGGTCTGAGGTGAGAACATACTGCTGCTCCAGCTCTTCAATTGTTTAAAAACTGCCCTAAACTGCATCTAGATTCCACCCTTGTTTAATTTTTACTTGCCGAGATGTTCAGTATTATGCAGATAATTCTTTCCCAACTTTTTTATCCAGAATTGTGCATCACAAAAACTAATACTTCATTAGGCATCGTTATTTGCACGTGACAACCACCAATTTTCCTTTTGTGCATGCAAAATTGTGTTTTTTCCTTTACGGGTTCTGGAAATCTCCCATTAGTGGGCCCAAAATTCTCTGTTACAAAACATTTGGCCAGGAAATTTGGGTAGAGAAGTGGAGAGGTCGCCCTGTGCCTTTAACCATTGACCACACCACAGTGTGCCAAGTAGTTCTAGAGACATACACATTTGAAGCCTTGGTCCATTGCTGGAGAGGGTGCCAGAGTCTCTTTCACTGGACAAGTAAGAATGCTAGCACTGTGAAATTTTAACCAAGACCCAAGGTTTCTAACGTATGGAGCTTTAAAATATTAAGTGCCCTTGAAAGAGAATTCTAGTGTATGGGCACTAGAACAATCCGAGATTCCACTTGGGCCATTAGACTCCTGTGGCCTGTGCCTAGACACCAAGTACCAGGTGCTGGACGCTGCCACACCACTCCTTTAGGCAACAGCTGAAGTTTAACAAGCTTTGGTTGGGCTTTCCTGAGAGATTGTGGGCACTGGTTTGGGCCCGAGAGCTTTTGTGGCATGAAGTCTGCATCTTTGTACAAAAATGTTTGTACTAGCACCCACAACTCAAATCACTGCGCTACAAACAGAAAGTTGCATTTAGTGCTTTGAAGACCAACAAGGAACTGTTACCCCTTTGAAGAGTATTCTTACAAGACTGTAAAGCCTGCTGCTTTTTGGCATGTGAATTTTTGAGAAAGGACATGTTTGGACTATAAAGCTATAATTTAAGAGTATGTTTACACTGTAGCTCCACTAAACGTCAAATGGTCGGCGATGATCATGAACACGACCTCACTGACCTTGTCAGTGTGTTACTCCTCCCATCGCACAGTTCGGAGGCGATGGCGGTGCCACCTCATTTGAAGATGTGGTGGCGGCAGGGGTCCGAAGGGTCACCGAGTGGATGGTTTTCATTATCCTGAGAGTGTCGTCTGAGGTGAGGTTGGTCCATTTGAGCAGGGTCAGCTGAGAGCTGGAACATTTGGCTGCGGTGTTTGCAGGTGGGGTTGGTGTGTCCTGGGTTGAGAAGCTGTCGTACATATCTATGATCTTGTGGTGGAAGAAGGTGGTGAGGTTGTTGCAGAGGTCTTGGGAGTGGGGATGTCTGTGGCATCCGTGCTGGGTTTGGGGAATTCCTTGATCACGGTGAAGAGTCCTTTGCTGTTGTGTGCATTGGCGTTGATACGTTCCTATATGACAGTTTTCTTAGTGGTTCTGATGAGGTGTGGGTGTGTGGTGATGGCGGTTTTGAAGGCTGCGTGGTACTGGAAATGTAATTAGTAAAGGTTAGTGCTGTACGTTACTGTGTACTGAGTGTCTAACACTCATAAAGTACTTAAGTAAGCTATGAATTGTTCTACTTAAATACTACTGAAAGTCAAGTGCTAAAACAGAATACATGGAAATTCAATTTGGGATTCAACTGTACAATGCTCCCTAGACACAAGGGCTTAACAACTTCAATAGTCACAGTTGGAGCTCAGTAACCCCTCATTGCCCTCGGCCCACACTATCCAGGGCTCACAGTCTGAAACACAAATGCAGACTTCCTGTAACCTGTGCCAGTTTGAACTACTGTCAAGAATACACACTTCCAGGGTTGCCACCTAGCCAATGTTTTACTGACTTGGTCAATACTGTCATTTCAAAGAAAGGAATACATTGCGGAATTCAGCAAAAGCAAGAACAAAATCTTTGAAAATAGACGTTTAAAGCAGGTAACACAAAATGAAATGACTTCAAAAATATAATAGAGCTGACTAAACTATTGCCAAATGATTAGTAAAGGAAATGGTGACCTTTGCCCTGTTAAAAATCCATACAGAGGATTTTACACAAAATCTTATTCAAGTACAAACTCCTGCCCCCTCCCGAATATAAAAACATGAACAAATTATTGCTAACTTATATTGAGAAACGTAGCATTTGGCTTGCTGCATAGTAGGTGACTGTAGCACGATATAAAACACCCTAATTAAGTGTATAAGAGAATGTAAGAGAAATAAAAAAGACTGCCAGTTTAGATCATTGGCTTGGCTTAAGGCCGGTCTTCCCATGCGTATCAAGATACTTAACAGAAACATCTATCCATGATTATGATCAACATTCACAAAATACATGTTAACCAATCAACTCGCTAATTTTTTCCCCATAAAAATAGCTTATTACAAATAACTAAATAAAATTAAACTATTATTACCAGGTTTATGCATTGT
Organism: Triturus cristatus; assembly: GCF_964204655.1. Lineage (NCBI taxonomy): Eukaryota > Metazoa > Chordata > Amphibia > Caudata > Salamandridae > Triturus > Triturus cristatus. The sequence goes on from NC_140590.1 coordinate 1,213,209,995, forward strand.
ATTGCATTTATTGAAAAATCAGGTAGCCTTTCTCACAGAAGAGCTGCACATAGTTACAGCGGTGGTACATACCAATTAGCAATAGGCTGTAAAAGGCAAGATACTGCCATGTTCATGTTTACAATATCTTCCTATTTACACAAAAAGATTTGATCAGATTTCCAGTTTGAGCTCAGAAAGGGAGGGACAGCTCTGAGCTGGTGTGGTATGATTGGTCCAAAAGAAGAGGTGCAAGAAGATCAAAAGATCTGAAGCTAGGGTGAGCTTAAAGGGTGTTATTACAGTACGGAGGTGGAGGTTGTCTGAGCCTAAGACCATAAGGGAGTGTGGCATATGACCAATTGTGAGGGATAGGATGGAGATATATCCAACATCAAGTTAAGCACAAGTGATCAGCAGGCCCCCAGCTTGGTGTCAGTGCAATGAGCTGGGTATATATATATGAAAGTTACAGTTTTTAGGTGTGCTAAAATGTCTATCTCATTTAAAACTAGCATGTATGAACAAGTATTAGTATTTATATAGCACAAACCTAGCAAAGAGGTAACAAAATGATATACATTGCATGAGGCAGGAAACGATCTACGAGATCGTCTACATCAAGGGGGAAATTTCACTATACTTTTAGACACAGGGAGAATCTGGGCCTGATTTAGATCTCTGGGGACGGGTTACTCCGTCACAATGGTGACTGCTATCCCATCTGCCGAAATATAAATCCCATTATAACCGAGGGGATTTATATTTCAGCGGATGGGACATCCATCACCATTGTGACGGGGTAACCCGTCCGCCGAGATCTAAATCAGGCCCTAGGAGATTTGCCAAGAATCACATACAGTGTTGAGCCAAGTTCATGATTCAAATCTGGGCTCCCAGGTTTCAAAGTCTGCAGTTTAAGCCAAATCTCTTCTCTGAAAACATCTAGGGTGAGTTTCGCCAGCGGGTTACTGCTCTTACCAAGTTTACTGAAAATCACTATGTGCCTCATAGAAAGGAGACATGTTAGAATTCCTTGATATTCACTCTTTGAAATCCACCTACAATGAAGGATGTGGAGGTGAATGATCTAAGCCTCATGCTCAGGGTGAATTCTTCCCCAAGGATCCTGCTGTCAATTCTGTTAATTGAACTTTAAGTCACTTGAAAAAGGGTAGCTATTGAGTGAGTCTGTTTAACACAACGTTTTTTTTTAAGCAAAGAGAAAACAACAGATTTGAACGATCCTGGGTAAATTCCAAAGAGGAACAGTGCCCAATTCACAAAGAAAGTGTGTTAATCTACACCCATTCATGGATTTACACTAACGAGTTTTGAGAATTCACAAACATTCCCAGGTGTTTGCCTAGAAAGCTGCACCAGTTGAATGGTTCGAGATCCACTACTGGAAATGTCAAATGATCATTTTCCCAGCTGCTAATTCCCCAATGTGGAGCTGTGCCCGAAACACAACTCTACATTGCAGAAAGTCCCTTAATGAAAATTCACATTTTATTCATTGTCATTTTTTTTTACCTGTGGAAAATAGTATTCACCAAGGGGGAAAAAGAAGCTCCTTCTCTTAGGAGTGTTCTGTTCTTCTCATCCAGCAAGGGTTTAGTTAAGCTCTTTTCTAGATCAAATTTATAGCCATGTACATGGTGGTGAAGGATCAGAGAGGAGTTTGCAAAGCCCATAAGCTCATGGGTTTGTGGGCATTCACAATCACTGAAGGCAAACCATGCCTTGTTAGTCCCATCCCCTTGTTTGGGTTTATTACTGTGTTATTTATGCAGTTGTGGCGTACAGTTACATAAGGTAAAACCCTTAGTGCCTTACAGATATTGTTTTGTGGATGCCTTGAAGGCATCAATGGAGCAATTTTCAGTCATGAACATACATTTATGGCCAAGCATGTTATTGACAATCAGGCCCGGTGAGTTTAAAGAGTGTAGAAAATCAGGGTAGTACTGAAGAAAAAGCAGAGGAGGGGACCAATTCATTTGGCAATAATGCAATGTTGGTGTAAGAGAGCTGAGCAGGATTTCTGGGTGATGATGTGGGGCAGAAAAATGGAGGTGATTATAAAATAGAAGCAGGATAAGGAGTCATTAGTAGTGAGGTCGGATAGAATGCCTTCTTCAATCCCCTCCATCCCTTGTCTCTACTAACCCTACCCCGGCCCGTCCAAAATTTACGCTATATAAAATTAAAAATTAATGGACTTACCAGCTAAGAGGTGGTTACACACAATGGTCCTGATTATGAGTTGCATGGCACTGCCAGGGTACAAAACATTCAACCGTAATTAGAGGTCCCTTGAGATAAAAAGTATGCACACTTCAGGGAGAATGGGGGGACAAGGAGCGGATGAGTAGGAAAGGGAAAAGGTCCTGTACCGATGCTCCTAAAGTTAAACCACATGCAAAATAAGGTAACAGTTCCTGAAGAGATATATAGGCCAGTATGGTCTACTCAGCGTAAGGAAGGGGAAAAGGAGAGAGTGGCAAAGGGTCTCAGACCAGGTTCGAAAGTGATAGTGTGATGGAGACTAGAGACTCCTGGATGGTACTAGAAGTGCCCTCACACACCCTTGCGGGTGCAAAGCATCATCATCGGGCTGTGCTCCTCGTGGGGGTGGCGCTGCAGTCCCTCACGGGCCCTAAAAGGGCTCTCTATCGGAGATCTTTTGGTGGAGTCGCCGTAGTTGTGCGTGTGGGTGTGTGGGGAGGGGGGTGGTGGTGAGGCTAAAAAGACCTAATGGTGCCCTAACTGTTTATTGGTGGGCCCAGGAGGTCTGCTAAAAATTGCGGGGGATAATGTTATATAAACATTCTGGGTGGGGGACAAAAAGCTGTAAATACGTCCCGCTGCTCTCGGCCCGTAAGAGTGAGGGTTTAGAGTGAGAGAGAGGGAGTGTAAGTGATGGTCAACATGTTTCGCGCTGTTGCCGGTCCCTAATGGATCCTAGCGCTTCGTCAGGACCAAGGTGGTGATTAAAAAGAAAAGAAAGGGGTGGGATTCAGAAACAAGGGGGAGAGTATACTGTAATCCCAGCACGACTATGGCTGGAATACTCTTCTCTCTGGTGCATGTTTTTTCGAGCCCCTTTTTTCGTAGGAAGCCCCACAATATATTTTTAAATGTTTTATTCTCTCCCTCTCTAACACAGGTTCGACGTCAAGGACACGAATAATCCGTGTCCCTCTCACAACTTTGTTGTGTTTCTGGGATTACAGTATACTCTCCCCCTTGTTTCTGAATCCCACCCCTTTCTTTTCTTTTTAATCACCACCTTGGTCCTGACGAAGCGCTAGGATCCATTAGGGACCGGCAACAGCGCGAAACATGTTGACCATCACTTACACTCCCTCTCTCTCACTCTAAACCCTCACTCTTACGGGCCGAGAGCAGCGGGACGTATTTACAGCTTTTTGTCCCCCACCCAGAATGTTTATATAATATTAGGGCACCATTAGGTCTTTTTAGCCTCACCACCACCCCCCTCCCCACACACCCACACGCACAACTACGGCGACTCCACCAAAAGATCTCCGATAGAGAGCCCTTTTAGGGCCCGTGAGGGACTGCAGCGCCACCCCCACGAGGAGCACAGCCCGATGATGATGCTTTGCACCCGCAAGGGTGTGTGAGGGCACTTCTAGTACCATCCAGGAGTCTCTAGTCTCCATCACACTATCACTTTCGAACCTGGTCTGAGACCCTTTGCCACTCTCTCCTTTTCCCCTTCCTTACGCTGAGTAGACCATACTGGCCTATATATCTCTTCAGGAACTGTTACCTTATTTTGCATGTAGCCCTTGAGATAAAACCCTTCCAGTACCGTCCAATTAGGAGTCAACCCCCATCGAATTGGGAATAACAGTGTGAATCTGGTTATACTGGGTATAAAATTGCAAGCAGTTCCCTAATTCTGTAGGGTTTACAGTCCTTGGCCTGCAGGTGCCCTCAGTCAGCACAGATCCAGGATTTGCATACCGACTCACTAACAACCCCAAATTTTCCTTACTGGTTGCCTTACTGTCACAGTGGCACTAGCTTAACCACTTCAAGACTAACATCATGTACTCCCTCCAATGAACTGCCCAAAACTTTCAATTTCTTCATCTCCCCGCCTGTTGTGCCTGTAATCTCTGGGTACACCTGGGTCATCATCTGACCATCTCCACCATCCTTTCTTCCACGGTGTGTGTGTCTGACGCAAACTAATGAACATCCAAAAACTTGCCACCAAATCTATTCCAGGCTATTCAAACTCCTCACTGATGCCCTTGTCCTGAGCAAACTGAACAGTTACATCTGCAGTCTGTTTGGCCAACCTCGCTTTTCATTCCACCCAATGAAGAAAGTTCTCAGCTTTGCGGCTTGAGCACGATTCAGCCTTCACCACAGCACTGCCACACCTTTCCACCGGCATTAGCAGCTTGGTTCTTGGCTACGATGAATGCCTTCACTGTCTTCCTGTGGTCCTAGTCATTAACCCCTTCGCCGCGGCGGCAATTCCGCCGCGGCGCGGGGGGGTGCGGGGGGGCAGCGCGGCGGGCCTGTGCTCATGACGGAGCCGCTCCGTCATGAGCCACAGTTGAGCTGTGCTCATGACGGAACGGTTCCGTCATGACTCCGCCCATTTGCGTTGTCGCCCCGCACAGGCGGGGAAACAGCGCCGCGCAGGCGGAGCGGCCGCCGACAGGATTGCCATGACGGAACCGTTCCGTCATGAGCACACGGCAACCGTGGCTCATGACGGAACGGTTCCGTCATGAGCAGGGAAGGGGTTAAGCAGTCAATGACCTGGATACCCCAGACCTTGCTGAGGCAATTGTTTAATAATCCCTAGGTGACCCCTCAGAGTCTGATTCCTTTACCTACCCCCGGTAGACTTTACCTAACTTCCAAAGTTGTCCCTGGGTTGGGTGCTGCTCCACCCTTATAACTGGCCCATTTTCCCCACAACCTGGATTCTCCTGGGTGTGAAAATACTAGACCCAAATTTAACATCTGGAAAATGCAGGGGATAAAATTGCTTTAAGTTTGCGATGCAAATGCAATCCATCCCCGGAACTTTGTTCCTGCCAGATCTTCCCTTACCACATTAGGGGAGGGTGTAATGCTCCGCCCTGCCACGCCACTTCATCTCATACCCACTAGCAGCCGCTCCGTCCTCCTTCCCCAAGGCGGATCCACTGATACCATTAAAAACCTCTCTGGACAGGTGGTAAACAGGACAGATAATCCACACAGAACTGGGAATTCGATGCAGAAACTGACCTGAAGAAAACAGGTCTGCCTGCTGTCTTGTCGCTCTTCTCTGGGAATTACTTTGGAATTACTACATTTATGTGCATGGATACTCGCTGGAAATGCTAGTTGCGGTCACACGGTTAATGCATTATTAATTATTGGGGCCCTAACAGTAACCATGCCTATCACATATCCTCAAAATTCTGATATTAAGCCTTACTTGCAGCTTCCCATTAGCACCGGCACCTCTCCCCCAGCACTCATGGACTCAAACGCGCCGATGACAAGGAATCTTAGCTCTGGCTGCTGGCATATGCATGTCCCTTCTACCACTACCACAAAAACATCTGCAAAACCTGCGCCTTATTATTGTGTTCAAACTTGTTTCTCATCATGCACAGATACAATATGACACACAAGCCTCCTTCTTTTCCACGCAAATGCATGCCTGTCAACTGACCATATTTTGAGGGGTTCAATCCATTCAATTATATTTACCCCCCCCCCCCCTAAAAAGCAGCATCCTGCCGAAGACTTCCATGAGGTCACCCGCTTTGCAAACCTGCACCACCCTTCAAAACCTTTCCCTCCCTTCACTTTAGTGGTGTAACCCTCGTAAACATCTGATCCCATTCTCATCAAAGAGGCTACAAGTTGTCAGAATATGCAGATGTACAGCGGGCAAAAACGGAAAACGCTGGACAAATGGGAATCACGCTGTCCGGGTTGCTAGAATGGATCACGTTTTTAGAAGGTGCGTAGCTACTTTCGGTCCAGCAGGCGCAGTCGTATCGGGGCCCGTTCAACCCTGACTGTCTTTGACCACCCCAACAGCAGTAAAAGGCTGTATGTTCCTTGCTTGCACCTGGCTGGGCCCCTGGCATCATTGCGCTAACAGTTCTAGCAGACCCCAACCTGCACGTTCGAACCCTCCCGCTTGGAGTTAGAAAAGGCCGTTAAACGCTGCATCCTGTCTCCTCCGCTGTTCATTGGTATCTGGGCTCTCGGTAACGATATTAGCGGATTTTAGTGGGAACACTAAAGCGCCGTACGTACCGTCCGATGCAGCTTCTGTTCCGCGACTGTGCTAGTTTCACAAGGGAGGGGAATTGGAAGAAACGAAACTCAGCTGTGAAATATGAGGCATTTATGGGTCTGGGCGGGTCGACCCGTGGTGCACCAACAGGGAAGTGAGTGATTATTTACAATGACACTCCCCGCTGTCACCGTCGAAGGTGTAGCTGTCGGATCACATCATGGAGAAATAAAATGACTAGATGCCGTCCCCTCCTCTCCAGGGTACTCGTTCTCCACGTAGGAATTAGACTTTCACGCTCTAACCTGGAACCGCACACATTTTTTCAGATTCCATTTCTCACACACATCCTGCACAGCTCACGCCCCTGAAAGATTCCATTATTTCATCGGGCAGCGTGTAGCCTGCCTCTAGTATGGTGGGTTTGGAACCTTTAACCGAGGTTTGCTTTCAAGTGGACAGATCAGCATTTAACGAGTACAAATTGCTATGTTAGTAAATACAACAAAAATATTTGTAGACTTCTAAATAGAGCGCTAAAAACTTCCGTGAAATACCTCTCTTTATACCTTCCCAGAATCAATCGTATTAATTAATCCCCTTTGGCTCTGTGAAAACAGTGTGTAAGGAAGACTTTTCTGTCCAGCGACAAAGTTACCAACTTCAGCCTCAGGACATCTGAGTTCGAATCCAAACTACACCAAGACCAAAGTGTTTGGTCCTGAATAGGGCTTTAAGTGGGCTAGGTACCTCCTGATCTCAGACACGGTTGTAATTAAAAGCAGACATTAAAACGGGTCCCCATCGGACCCTATATTCAAGTCGTTAACTTTAATGGCTTAATCAGGTGTAAGGCAGGGCTGCATCATGGCTCCTTTTTTGTTTAATTTTTACATAAATGATTTAGAGAGCACCCTTGTAGAGACAGGTGCAGATTTCCCGCGTATGGCTAAACGGGGTATTCCCGATTTGCTATACGCGGATGATGCTGTACTTATAGCCAGAACAGAATTGGGGCTTCAAACTCTGTTAAACTCATTTTATGAGTTTATGAAAAATTTAGATTTAAAGATTAACAGTAGTAAGTCTTTTACTATGAGACTGGGTAAGTGCTCCAGAAAGGCGTTCCAGTTCAAAACAGGGGGCGACATAATTCCCAGCACCAGGGTTTTCTCATACTTAGGAGTTCTCTTCGATGATAAGTTAAAGTGGGAGGCTGCGATAAATTAAAACAAGCATTTGCAATGCAATAGGTCTCGCATTCACGCGAGTTTAAGCTATTGGCATTGTAAATGACACTGCCTTTTATTTAAGTTTTAAAAAAGAAAACAAAAATAAAAGGCATTGTTATTTGTAATGTGAGTAGCTCAAACTTGCGTAAATGCGAGACCTATTGCATTGCAAATGCTTGTTCTGCAAATGTAGAGGGGAGTAGAATTACGTGTTGTCAAGTAGAGTGGAAATATGCAGGGTGAAATTATGATGTGTGGGGTGAAATTATGTGGCATGAACGTATGTTGAGTGGCTTGGAACTGTGTGGCATGGAGCTGAATTGTGAGATGTGGAATTCTTTGGCGTAGTGTGGCATAGACTGCAATTGTATGGAAATTAATTATGTTACCTGGAGTTAAATTAGGTGGCATGGTGTGGAATTAAGGGATGTGGTGTGGAATTAGTTGGCATGGCGTGGAGTAGGATTATATGGTGTGGTGTGGAATTGTGTGGAGTGGAATTGTGTGGCATGGAATTGTGTGGCATGGAATTGTGTTGAGAGGAATGGAAGTATGTGTCATGGAATGGAGGGGAAATATGTGGCATGGAATGAAATTATGTGGTGGACTTGAATTATGTGCCGCTAAGTGGAATTATGTTATTGAGTGGATTCATTAATAGTGGAGTGGAATTATGTGGCATGGAATTAAGTTCCATGGAGTGTAATTATGTGGTATGGCATGGAATTAATTGGTGTGGATTTGTGTGGTGTGGCCTAGAATTGTGGGGTGTTGAGGGAAATTGTGAGACATGGAATTGTGTGGTGTGGTATGCAATTGTGTGACATGGAGTGCAATTCTGCGGAGAGGAAGTATGGGGGTGGAGTGGAATTATGTGATGTGGTGTGGAATTATGGGGTGTGGTATGGAATTATGTGGCATGCAATTGTGTGCCATGGAATGGAATTATGTGGTGTGGATTTATGAGAAGTGGAGAGCACTTTATGTGGCATGGAATTATGTGGAGTGGAATTATTTTGCATTCACTGAGATAGACATGTTACTGTGTGGAGTGAACTACAATTATGTATGAGGAATTCAGTGCCGTGAAGTGGAATTATGTGACATGGTGTGAAATCAAGTGGTGTGGCATAGAATTAGGTGGCAAGGAGTGGAATTATGCTCCGTGGAGTAGAATTATGAGATGTGACATGGAATGGTCTGGCATGGAATTGTCTGGTGTGGAATTGTGTGGTGTGAAATTATGTTGGTTTGGGGAGATTAAATTTAGGTGGTACAGTGTGGTACAATGTGGAATTATGTGGTATGGAGTGGAATTATGTCTCATGGAGTGGAATTATGTAGCATGATGTGGAGTCGTGATGTTGCATGGAGTGAAATTATGTGGGATGGAGTTGAATTGTGTGGCATGGAATTGTGGGGTGTTGACTAGTGGAATTATGTGGTGTAGAGTAGAATTAGGTGGCGTGAAATTATGTGGAGAAGAATTGTGTTGCATGGAATTGTTTGGCATGGTATTGTGCGGCATTGAGAGGATTGGAATTATGCGACGGAGTGGAATTATGTGGCTTGGATTGGAAATATGAGGGTGGAGTGCACTTAGGTGGCATGGAGTTGAATTGTATGGTTCAGAATTGTGTTGCATGGAGTGTAATTGTGTTGACTGGAGTGGAATTGTGCAACGTGGAATTGTGTGGCGTGAAATGCAATTGTGTGTCGTGGAGTGCAATTGGGTGACATGGAGTGTCACTGAGTGGAGTGGAAATCATATAGCATGGAGTGGAATTATGTGACATGGTAATGAATTGTGTGGTGTTGAGTGGAATTACGTGCCGTGGAATTATGTGGCATGGAGCCGAATTATGTTGATTTGAATTGTGTGGCATGGCATTACATGCCATGGATTGGCTTTAAGTGGCGCAGAATTTTTTGGCATGGAATTGTGTGGTGTGAAATTGTATGGCGTGCAATTGTGTGCCATGGAGTGAAATTTTGAGACATGGAATTGTGAGGAGTGCCACTGTGTGACATGGAGTGCAATTGTGTGGAGTGGGATTAAGTGATGTGGAGTGGAATTATGTGACGTGGTGTGGAATTATGTGGTGTGGAGTGAAAGTGTGTGGCATATAGTAGAATTATGTGGCATGGATTTATGTGATGTGCAATTGTGTCGCATGGCAAGGAATTGAGTTGAGTGGAAATATGTTGATCTGAATTATGTGGCACGAAAGGGAAGAGGCATTATGTGACACAGAGTGGAATTATGTTGTAGGGAGTGAAATTATGTGGTATAGTATCTGGCATGATGTGGAATTATATGTTGTGCACTGAAGTGGAATTATGTGGTATGGAGTAGAATTATGTGGCATGGAATTGTGTGAGTGGAAATTTGTGGCATGAGTGGAATTATGAGATGTGGAATTGTGTTGCATGGAACTGCGAGGCCTTGAGTGGTGTGGAATTATGTGGCATGGGGTGAAATGATGTGGTATGGAGTGGATTGAAAATAGGTGGTGTGGAATTATGTGACTTGGAAGGGTAATATATGGCATGAAATGATGTGGTGTGGAGTTGAATTACGTTGCGTGGAACTTGGTTGCGTGGGATTCTGTGGTGTGGAGTCGAATTGTGAGAGATGGAATTGTGCAGCATGGAGAGCAATTGTGTGGCATGAAGGGCAGATGTGTAACTTGGAGTGCAATTGTGTGATGTGGAATGCCATTGTGTGGAGCGGAGTCATGTAGGGAGGAGTGGAATTATGTTACACTTTGTTGAATTATGTGGTGTTCTGTCAAATTATGTGGCATGATGTGGAGTGGCATTATGTGATGTGGAGTAGAATTATGTGACATAGAATTGTGTAGCATGGCGTGGAATTGTGTTGCATTGAGTGGTGTAAAATTATGTGGCATATAATAAAGCATAATTATGTATAGAGGTCATTTAAGTGCCTGCTGCTTGTTTCCTCTGACAGATGGTCACTTGAGAGCAATGTATCGGAGTTTGGAGCTGATCAACCCGATGTGTTCTCGGCTCAGAGGGGAAACAGCAATTAAGGAGGATGTCTCTGTCTCCCTTCACGCCCAGGGAGGAGGGAGATGCGAGCAGAGCATCAAAGGGCTGGGTGAGAAGGGAGGGGGGAATGTAAGGGTCAAAGTGGCGAGAAAGTGAAAGTAATCGAGCAGAGCATCAAAGGACTGGGTGAGAAGGGAGGGGGGAATGCAATTAGCAGAGGAGCAGCTGTGCACGTGCATGTGATCTCGTGCACTCAAGGTTTAGGCCAGCCAAAAGTGTGGGTAGCACTTTGAAAAACCCACATATAAAATGTCTCTTCGAGCCTTTGGCTCACGAGACCTAAAAAGGGGGAGATGGCCAGGGCAAATGCTGCAATATTCAATTTTGCTTCGAAACTGGGGAAGCAACCGACGGGGGCTATGCTCCAGGTTTATAGTGCCAAGAGTGTTGCCATAGCAACCTATGGTAGTGAGCTATGGGCTCGCGGTGTAACTAAACCTATACAGGTCGAAGAAAACAAGTTTTAAAAAAAATTATTATGTGTTCCGCAAAGTACTCCGAACCTGGTGGTACATGAAGAGTTGGGAGAACCTTACATAGACGACCAACTATCATTGCGCCCCATGCTCTTTTGGTTACAGTGCTGGCTTAATCCGGACATTCCTTTGACCCGAGCTATACTCAAGGATTGTTTGGCATTAGAGAACATGGCACGAATCCCCTGGCTTAATTTTATTAAAAAGGGATTTAACCAACTGGGTAGGGGTTCCCTATTTACCAACCCTGAAGAAATCATTAAGAAGGATATCCCATCATTTAAAATTGCCTTCCTGAACTATAAGAGGCACGAAAGGGAGGGGATCGAGCTCATGAAATCAAGTGTTCGGTCTTATATGCCGCTAGTCACGACTCCTTCCGCTGAGCCCTACCTTTTGTCTACACTTACCACACACGAAAAGTTTTTGCTAATTAGGTTTAGATGCAATACATTTCATTTCTTATTGGCAAGACCAAAAGGGGGAACTAGAGGACAGCTGTTACCAGCATGTGGATGTAATGCGCTGTCGCCGCAAAATATTGAACATTTTATGTTTTTCTGTACTTTCTATTCAGTCCCAAGAAAAACTTTCCTGATTCCAATTCTAAAGAAAATGAATTTTACTCAAGTTAAACCCGCTTTAATGTTTTTACAATTATTGAATATGGACTGTATATATTTTATTGTCCGTTTTTTAAAATCTACTCTGAAATCTAGAATGGATATGGACTGTTAAACACTGTGATGGGACTTGATTTTTTTAATCTTTGATGTACAATTTATTCTGTGCCTTCTGTGACTTTTATGAATTTATACTCTAAATTCGAAATAAAATATATTTTGATTTGATTTGATTTGGCTAAATCACTGATCGATTTCTGAACAGTGAATGCACAAAAAGTTAAAGTAGTACATCTCAGCCATTTATTTCCTGCTTATATATCGCATGTTATATATAGATTATTACCTGTCACGTCCTCCCCAGCCTGGGAACACCTAAATAAAATATGGCACACACAGAGCTCTGCAACAGACGTCTTTATTCTTCAGCATGGAATCACACAACTCCCTAACGGTACGCATCACTTCATGATCTTTAATAGCCACACATTAACACCTCCCAGCAGCTTAGCTAACTCCCATTTGAAGTCCTCCCAGAACAGCGCACGTATTAATGCTCATAACATAAAGACTCTACATCCCCCCCTTTCGTAAATAAAAAGTACAAAGTCTTTCATCATATTTCCTCATTGAGTCGTCGAGGCACTCGCGCTGTACTGCAACATCGAGTAGTATGAGGTAGTTGAGTGGTACATGGACTACTCGTTGATGACGTAGGCTCAAATGTTTGATCTGGATGTTCAGGCGGATTTTCCTCACTCCCGTTCTCAGGAGTAGATGAACACTAAGTCAAATGTCTAAAGTGTGGCGAGCCCCTTGTGATGGATTTTCTGGGATGAAATGCAGTCACCGTGTGTTCTTTGGTCTTTACAACTCTCAATGGGTCAACAGCAAACAGAGTGTCAGTTTTCCGCTTCCGTTTCTATTTGACCAGTACCTAGTCCCCTTTGTTGCAAACTGTTTCCTGGGCACGTCGGCGCCGATCAGCATAGGTTTACATTTTGTACTTTCGAGAAGTGTCTGTGAAATGAACCTTGCCCGCATTTATTGATCGGTTTGATGTCCAGTATGGTAGCTTAGGGCCAGATGTACCTAGGGAAAAGTTTGTGATTGCCAAATAGGATTTTGTTTGTGATTTAGTATTTGGTAATCGCAAACACAAATGTACGAAAGTGAGCTTTACACTTTCTGGGATTCCCAGTGGGTCGCATAGAGACCTGCCTCATTTATATTCATGAGGTAGGTCTGAGTTTGCGACCCACCGGGAATCGCAAAAATCGCAGGGATGGTGGCCTGCTGGGGTCAGCTGACCACCATGTCTATGATTGCTTTACAATAAAGCAATGTTTTTTAAAAAAAAATGTGTTTCAAAAAGAAAAATTAAAAGTTTGATTTTTATTTTTTAAGAGTAGGCAGTTGTCGTCTGTGGGACCATTGCCCGCTCTGAAAAAATATTTTTACATACATTCGGAAAGGGGAAGGGGGTCCCTTGGACACCTCTTCCCATTTGCGAATGGTGTTAAAATGCAAATGTTTTGCAACCGCATTTAGGTTCCAAAACATTCACAAATATCATGGTGATTAGATATTAGGAAGGGACGCTCTAAGCACGCCCCTTCCTAATACCGAATCACAAACCCAATTTGTGATTCGATAATAGGTTACCCAATCGCAAATTGGACCTTTGTGCATTAGAAACGCTTTTTTTGTGGTCGCAAACCACCAAATTTGGCTAATCTGACCAATTGTGACCTCAAAACAGCTTTGTACATCTGACCTTTAGTTTCTATGGCTCTCCCAAACAGCAAGGTGGCAGGACTCTCACCAGTGGTGGAGTGAGGAGTTGTCCAATATGCACGAAGAGCTTGACACATGACTTATTTCAGATCGATTCTCTCCAATGAGGCACGCTGAATTATTTTTTTCTGGGTTGCCATAAATTGTTCGATAACACAGTTAGCCTGAGGCCAGAGCAGTGTGCTTTTTTTGATTGTTAATGTTCAGTTGAATCAGAAACTCTTTGAACTCCTTGCTGTTAAAAGGCGTACCATTGTCTGTTTTGAGAATAGAGGTTATGCCCCAAGCTGCAACAATGGTATCAAGGTGCTGGATAACGTTGCCATGGGTTGTTGATAATAAGTCTTCCACTAGAGGAAAACGTGTGTCTTCTTCAATGATCACCATAAGATGATGCTCATTCTCCAAGGGTCCAAAGAAATCAACTGCCACTCTCTTCCCGGCATGTGCATGAAGGTCAGACATGGTCAATGGATGATGTGTCCCTTTGGGAGATAAGCAGTTAAACAGATGGCACACTTTCAGTTCTTTCTCAACTCTTTCATCGAGGCGAGGGAATTACACACGATCCCTCAGGGCTGCTTTTGTGGCTGGAATAGCACAAAGTCCTTCATGGACTAGCTCAATAACTTGCTGTCCCAGGCTCTCGGGTATGACACTTCACACACCTCTTAGTATAGCTCCTTCTCGAGTGATAGATAATTCACCTTATACATTTTAAAGTTTCAGAAATTTAACATTATCAGCAAATGGTTGAACACTTTTCTTCCATGAATGAGTTGAAATTATGTCTTTGAGTATGAGCATGTCATGTCTGTGTTGGTAGCAGCGGTAATCTGTTCAAATGATAGAGCTGTTGCTGTACTATACCTCACAACAAAGTTAACCTACTCCTCAGCCACTTTAGATTTTGGACTGTAGAGCATTAGCGGCACTCGTGAAAAGTAACCAGCAGGGTTATGATCTTTCCCTGGCTAGTGCACAATTTCATAATCATATTCTTGCAGTCGCAATCCCCACCACTTAATGCAATGAGGCATCCTTGCCTTCAGGTTTCCAAAGATCATGCGCAGCGCCTGATGATCTGTGATGACGGTGACATTTTTTCTACACAGAACACATGAAAATGTACACAGGCCCACACTACAGACAGACTCTCATTCTCCGGTTGAGAATAGACATGCTCAGTTTCAGACAGACTTCGACTGGCATAGGCCACAACGTGTCTCTGAGCTTTCGGATGTCCATTGTGTTGAGCAAGAATATCTCCCAGCCCCACCTGGTTTGCATCTTCTGTGGTCTCAGTATTTATTTTGGGGTCAAAGTGGGCCATTTCAGTTGCATTTTCAATCACATTTTTTTATTCTTTGGAAACTTTGATCACATTCAATGATCCATTGGAATGGAACATTTTGCTTTGTCAAGTCTCTCAATGGGGCATTCACTGTAGCAAAGTCATGAATATACATTGAGCGATAACTGGCCATACCTAGGAAGGATATCAACATGGTTACATCTTGTGGGGGGCTAGTAGATGACAATGCTGGCATCTTATCCGGGTCAAGAGTCATTCCTCCCTCCGAGAATATGTGCCCAAAGAACTTGAGTTTCTTGTTATGAAACTCACACTTTGCTGCATTCAAAGTGAGACCTGCATCGGCAAGTAACAGGTACACTTTAATAAGGGCTTTGTCATGTTCTTTTTGTGTTGTCCCAAATACCAACATGTCATCACTGTAATTGAAAGCATGTGTAACAGGTTGAATTATTCGGCATTTAACATCTTGAAATATTTCTGCAGCTGAAGATATTCCAAAACCTAGTCTTTTGTATCTGAACCAACGAACATGATTTGAAAAAGTACTAATGTACCTGCAACGCTCTTGTAGCTCAAGTTGATGATATCCCTTGTTCAAATTGAGACAGGAGAAGACTTTGACTCCATTCAATTGCATGATCATGTCCGCTATATGAGGACCTGGATGACTTTCTCTCTCAATTGCTTTATTGGCCTGGTGCATATTAACACAAACATGCACGACACATCCTCTTTCCTTTTTTGTTATTACCACTATGAGCAAAACCCATGGCGAAGGACCGGTTGAGGGTTCAATTATGTCATAATTCAACAATGCCTCTAGTTCTTTCTCAACAGCTTCTTGCAAATGAAAGTCAACTCTACGGTGTAATTAAGCAGCAGAGTGAATGTTCTCATTGATATGAAGTTGCACTTTCATTGTCTTTAGTCTTCTTAAACCATAAAACAACGATGGGAACTTACTCACTATCTCAGACTGATTATGGAGGTTGTAATTGAGTGATATCAGTCCCATGTCAGCAGTAGTGGCAAAACAGAGTACAATAATCAATGAGGGAGAGAGTACAGAAATCAATATGGTTGTTATGATACAACACAAAATGAAGAGAAGTGGAAAAAAACAACGGTGAGGATCTCAAACTGGTTTCTTTGTAGAACCCTCAACAGTAATGTTCAGTCAGTGGTATGTTTTCCACTGATGTACTAGTGACTGATAGTGACATCATTGGGTCTGTCCTCAACCAGGAGGAGATGTCTCTTTAACAAGAGGCACTCACAGGATTATTTCCTTTAAAACATTGATTAAAATTGCCTATTGTCCCTCCACATTGCCTGAATTTATTTAAAAATATACTAAAGAAAGTGGCAAGGTTAAAAACAGCTTATGATGTGTGTTTTGAATTGTGGTCTTCTTTGCAAGCAGCACCCATCTTCATCGGCACTCAATAGTGATGTCGAAGAACCTCTGCATGATTAGCTTAACGATGATTGGGATGGTCTTGTTTCCATTTGTCGTAGTTCATATTGCTTTTTACATTTTCTCCAGACTGTATGTTTCTTTCAACATGCGTCTTCTAAACGAGTCAGAAAGGCAGCTGTTGATAATTCTAAGTCTCATGGCTTCCTCATTGGTGAGATCACAGAACTTACAATGTTTAATATGTGTTTAAAGTCTTGCAAACAACTCATCCATCGTTTCACCAACCTGTTGTGAGGCTTGGCTGACGACGTATCTTTGATTGTGTACAGACAGAATATCGAATAATGAATATCGAGTTGCAGAATTATCAAGTAAAAAATATTGTGGTTCAGAAATATCAACAGCAAGAATATCATGGTCAAGAATATCGACTTAAGGTAAGTAATATTGATTTTAAAAATATTGAAGTGTTTAATATCGTTTGCAAAAATATAGTTATTAAAAATATTGTCTTTTTAATTAATGTTATGTACTTTAATATATACTTTATATGTATGTGATGTATTTTTTTTATAAGAATTGTTTGCATTCTTAATATATGTGTTACATTTTAGTAGTTATTAAAAAAATATATATTATTTTACGTTTTTAGTCCAGTAGCGGGTTGTGGGTTTATAGGGGAATATAGTGGGAAGTAATTTAGTTATCTTAAATTAATTGATTATTTTATATTTATTACTATTTGTGTGATTGAGATTTTATAGTTTTAAATGTGTAAAGTAGATTATTATCAATTAATAATTTGTTGTTAATTAATTTTAATTAATTAATTGTAATTAATTATGGTAATTGTGTACTTAATTTTAGGTGTTTGTTGTGGTGTTTATAGGTGTAAATGATGAGAAGTAATTTATTTTTAATTTATGAATAATAATTGGTTGTTAATTATTTTCAATTAAGCAATTGGTAATTAATTATGGTAATTGTGTAATTAATTTTAGGTGTGTGTTGTATAAAGGTGGGAATTAATTTGTGTTTATTTAATTAATATATAGTTCTAATGAATGTTAATTATTTGATATTTATTTTGGGTAATTGTTCATTTTTTGTGTGTTGTTTTTACTTTTAAAGGGGTAAAGGGCAGGGATTAAATACGTTTTAATTACTTTATTATTAGTTGTTAAAAGTAATAGTTTTAATTTAAATATAAGTTTTAATTGTGTTTAATTATCTTATAGTTTAATTTAGGTGTGTGTTGTGGATTTATAGTGTTAAAGTGTGTGTAGTGAATTTTGTTTATTAGGTTTTTTATTAATGATATTTTTTTTAATTGATTATTAATTATGTTAATTATGGAAATACATTTAATTTAAAATGTTGAAGTGTTTTGTTTTTGGTGTGGTGTTATAGGGTAGGAAATAAATTAAATACATTTATGTATTGATTACGTTTTTTTGTGTGCCGGGGTAAAGGAAGATGGCGGATTATCTCCCCCGCGAGGAGCAGGGTCCTGGGAGTGCTCCTGAATGCTTCCGAATGCTGAACACTGAACGCTACTTCTCCCGCTATTTCTGAATGATAACCGTAACAAGAGAGAAACACCACTCTCTACTTATCTTAGAAATGCAAAGTTAAAAACGTTAAATCTTCACGATATTACTTACTTCTAATGTTCCGGTGTGACGTCCAATATCTATTCCTCTTCGAGAACACCCGGAGCTGTATCCTTCGTCGGACCGGTCAGCGGTGTTCTGTGCACTACTGACCGGTCTGCCTGCCTGCTTGCCTTTTGTCTTGCATCCCATGGCTCCTCCTAAGGTCAATGTGCTGCGAGGTGGACGCGTAAATCAAAATTACGCTACGGCTTCTGCCTCCAATCCTATAACGGAGTCGACCGGCGGCGTGAGCAAGAAGAATGCGCCTTGATTTTGCAGACCGATAATGAAGCTACTTCACTCACGGAAGGCTGCGGATTTCCTTACTGCCGCCCCAGAAGCCGCCATGGCTGAGATTGCTCTGGAGGCGGTACAGCGCGGGCTTGAGGGTTCGCCTGATGTATCCTGCGATTTGGCTTCTGATACGGAGCCAGTATCCCCTTCGGGAAATATGGCTGAGCTACATCCTGAGGGAGCGCTCTCCACAGGGGCTCTGATATCTTCATCTGTGCAGGCAGGTACGCGATTGTCCTGTCTATACCAGTCAGAGGTGAGTGATGTTGCTGCCGCCTCCACTGGCTCCACAGGCTTATGTTTAATAGACAAAACACATGTAACTGACATTATACTTTCATCAATGCTGTTACAGTCAGTAGATCAGTTGCCAGCTTTGGTTGATCCGGTCTTAAGCAACCCAACTTATAATAAGAGAATTACTTTGCAGCCTGTGAGTGGTTCATTATCTGGGCTAACAAATTTTGAAACTGAAATCTCTGGGCAGGTGGATACGCCCTCTTCAGAACCTCTGCAATCTTTAGCCCTGGCAGATTCACCTATTTTGAACAATGACAAACAGCACAATGAGCATTCTGAGCAACAGACTATTAAAGCTGATAAGTTATCTTCGCCTTCACCTATGATGAACACTGATGATTCACCTGGTTATTCACATGAAGAGGCTGTCAACCTTTCATCCACAAAAATGAAAAAACGTTATTTAAAAGTTACTAACCAGGTTAGATCTTTCAGAAAAGCTACTGAACCTATTAGCAGTATACATCAACAACAAGGTAATCCGTCAGCAACAGCATATTCAAAAGTAAAGAACCAGGATAGTCCTTTACACAAATGGGTGACTTCGAAGGGAGAAGTCAAAGCCATTGTCTCGTGACTATCTGGCCATGGGCATGCCCCTGTACTCATCAGCAGTCAAAACACCTCTTTTTCTCAAATCACAATAAAGCATTCATTAAAATATGTCAGGTCTACTGAGGGCTTTCTCACTGCTGATCCTGCTGGTCCAATACAACCTGTAAAGGAGGTCTCTGTGACTGTGAGTAGCACTCTGGCAGTAAATACAGCTACAAATGCATCGGAGATGGCGCTAACATCAGAGCCCTCGTTAAGCTCAATTCTGCAGGCACTATCAGCACAAAGAACAACAGCGCAGGAGCACTATATACAGCTTACGATGGACAATGCTATGATTCAGCAGTCACTATCTGCAGTAACTATCAAGGTGGCCGTACTCAATAACGAGGTGATGGTATTACAGCAACAACTGTCTGACAATGAGGATGAGATATCCCATTCTACTAACCTTGTCCGCGACCATGACAGTCAACTTATAGCTTTACAAGGGAAAATTGAAGAGTTGGAAACCGGCAACGCCAGAATAATTTGTGAGTATTTGGGATCCCAGAAGGCAGAGAAGGTTGTGATCCACGAGTCTTCATTGTTCAGCTATTTCAGACGGCCTTCTCTGATCTTGCCGATTGGGACTGGGATTCTCAAATTCAATGAGCCCACAGGCTGCCAATTTTTCCTAATCAAACAGATCAGTCTAACTTACGGCGTCCATGACCGATCCTTATCTATGTAGGTAACTTCCTACTGCGTCAGGCTATTGCTATCAAAGCCCGACCTACTACACCGGTGGCAGTTGAATAGTTTTCTATCATGGTAAGATCTGACCTATGTAAAACTACTTTGGATAAAAGTTGGAGGATGCGAAAGCTTATTGATTCTTGGAAGGAGCTTGTGCCCTGGTTTACTTATAAGAACCGGCTCGAGTGAAGGTTATAAAGGATGGCCGCTCACAGATTTACTATTCAGACCAGGAGGCAAAACTGGCGCTTTCTAGACTATAGCATAACTCTAAAGAATGATATGAACAGACAATATCTAGTAGCCCTTTCCTTTTGACACTTTGAGGTGCATTAGGATGGCGGGCGAAAAAGCACCCAGACCACCATGGAAGCGGAAAACAACTGCCCGCTGGCACCGTGGGAAAACTGGCAGCCAAATTAGGATCAACCGCCCAAAAAACCTGACCGCGGTGGAATGAGGCCAAGAAAAACTGCCCGTAGCGGGTGGAGATGGCCAAAATCCGCCCGCGGCGGTCGGATTCGCGACGGAAAAACACCAAACCGCCTGCAAGTATAGCGGAGACACCACACCGGAAATTAGGATAACCCCGACAGTCCCGCGGTATGTACCGCTGTCCCTGACCGCGGCGGTCGCCCAATGGAATGAATGGAAGAGCCAGCGAAAGAGCTGAAGCACAGCCACCGCGGCTGACGATCCGTAAAAAATATGGCGGACAAAGCCAAAAACCCACAAGGCCAAAAAGTACACACAGAAAAATAGCGATGTCCCCCAAATACACAAAACACAGCCCAATGACACAACCACATGGCAAAATGAAAAATACAAATCCCAGGACAACACACCTGTCAGCAACACCCCAATTGGACACACCCACATAGCTGAGTATAAAACCAGCCCCTTCCCTGACTACAATCCCTTGCAATACTCCAGGAGAGAAGGGACACATACCCCAGCTGACAGGAGAGGCAAAGGACACAACATCACTAGCCACACCACACACAGCACCACCAACACCTCCACACCAGTACAACTAACCCCCCTGCACAACACACACCATACACAGCACAACTACAATCACCACTCACACTCCTGCACCCACAACCACTTTGCACACCACACACCATGGCCACACAGAAAATGCCCAAATTCACTGAGAGTGAGTTGAAGGTCATGGTAGATGAGATAGTCAGAGTGGAACCACAGGTTTTTGGTACCCTGGTCCAACAGACACCATTAGCCACAAGGACACAAATGTGGGCAAGGATAGTCCAAAGGGTCAATGCAGTAGGGACCACCCCAAGATCAAAAAAGGAGATCATGGATCAGTGACATGATCTGAAGAGGGTGGTCAAGGAGAGGAGGAGCAAGAACCGTGAGCTGGCTCAGAGGACTGGCGGTGGCCTTCCCATTCCACCAAAACCATTCACACAATGGGAGGAGAAGGTGCTTGCCATGCTGCATCCAGAGAGTCTCACAGGAGTAGCCAGGGGAGTGGAGGCTGGTAAGTACAAACAAATGACTACCACCAATCTGCTATGTACTGTCTTGCACAACTACAAAGCTACAACACCTAGGACACATACCATCCATCTGCACCACACACTCACAAAAACATGGCTCACAGATCCAACATTCACCCACTCCCATTCACCCCAAACATAGCTACCAACATTACCATGGGGGCATGTGTACAGGCAGACAGCACTACAACTCCCACCAGGCCCCCTGGCCCACAGCATCAGCAAGATGGATCCCTCCCCCACCCCACCCAGAAGCATGTGTCAGCCATTACACAACCCACATCAAACTGACAGGTAGGTAGCCATCTTCCCCGGGAGGGTGTCTGGGGGTGGGGGGCCTGTACCACTACTCCCACCATGCCCCCTGTCCCACAGCCCAGCAAGATGGATCCCTCCCACCACCCTACCCAGAAGCATGAGGCAGCCATTACACAACCCACGACAAACTTACAGGTAGGTAGCCATCTTCCCTGGGAGGGTGTTTATGGGTGGGAGGCCTGCACTACTACTCCCAACATCCCCTCTGTCCCACACCTGAGCAGGATGGAGCACTCCCCCACCCAGGAGCAGTTGGAAGCCATTGCAGAACACCTAACAAACTTACAGGTAGGTAGCCATCTTCACAGTGAGGGTGTTTGTGAGTGGGAGGCCTGTACTACTACTCCCAACATCCCCTCTGTCCCACACCTGAGCAGGATGGAGCACTCCCCCACCCAGGAGCAGTTGGAAGCCATTGCAGTACACCAAACAAACTTACAGGTAAGTACCCAGTACGTGCACCCACCCATTTTTCACAAATTAAATGGTGCCATATGACAGCACCAACCCTCTCATTGCACAAAGAGGCATATCTATCCCATTGCCAAGCACAGTGTGCACACAGGTAAGCTAAGGAACCTGTCACAGCTACCAAAGTGCGACACACCAATGCACAAGTAGAAGAAAGTCAGAGCACAATTATGCACAGCACCTTGTTACATGTGCATCGTCATAGGGCAAGTGCAACAAGGACCATCAGAAAATTATGAAAGCATGTGTGGTGGCACAAATCAAGATATGCACATGACAGGACAAAGGTATGCCGGAGATGACAAAAGCCAGTCCATGGCCAGATGTGACATCTGCCAGGTCAGACAAATAAGCAATGAGTTCTCAATGAAACACATGTTGTGCAAGGCCCTAGATGGCAACAAGTCCCTCTAAACCTTAATTGTGTACGGGTCGCATGATATGCCTTGACACCTCATACCATAGACAAGTAATGCCTGTACCACTGCATCATGTCAGGAAGCACAGTAGTGCACATAGTCAACAATGTGATGATATGTCAATCGTGCAGTGCACAAAAAGTGAATGACACACAGCTAACACAAAGCTTGCCGGGTGCACTGCAATGACCATTTCACATCTGACCCACAGGTGACCAAAAACTCACTGCAGAGGACAACACCAGCAACCTGCAGAGCCAGTCTCCACCCCCGGTACATGGACTCTCGGATGTTAACTCCCAGGATTCCATGGACGATGAGCTCGAGGCCGGCCCATCTGGTGTGCTAGGGAGCAACAGGTCCCAGGACCCTATCGTCCCCCCACCACATCTGCATCAACAACTTCACAGCAGACCCCTGCTGTCACGGCCTGTGCGGCCACTACCACCACCACCACCACCACCACCAGTGCTGCCTGCAACACCCTCCTTGTCCCAGAGGATGACCAGCACATACCACTGACGGAGGAGGGCAGGGAGAGGATGCAGGTGTCCACAGTGGTGAGGCAACAGGTCTGTGGCAGCAGGGCAGGTGGGAGGGGCAGGGTCACCCAGGGACACCAGGAGGCTGGGACCCACTCCCTGGAACACATCACCAGAGTCCTGGGCGCATACAAACAGGCCCATGGACGAACGGGCCGGTCGGACAAACTGTTGCACGAGCACATCCTGCTGATGAGGTTCATTGACACCCACATGGGACAAATCGTGGACATCTTGTGCCAGCAAGTGGCGGTACTGAGGGACAGGCATGCGCCACAGACAACACCTCCACCTCCCTCTGGTGGGCCGCACGATGACAGATCACCATCCTCCCCTGCGCCCACAGAGAGGGGTGAGTCCTCAGACCCCACTGGCCCTGCAGCAGGGCCCCCCCTGCCAAACGACAAAGGGGCTGTCGCAAGAAGACCCTGGGAGTATCTGGAGGCCAAGCACCTGCCAGACGCCAGTCACGGAGCCAGCCATGATGGCAACCCTCTCCACCACTGCATTGACCTTTTGGACTGTCCTTCCCCACACTGCCTTGTGAATTGCATCTGTCTGTTGGACTGGGTCACCACAACAATGTGGTGACTACTCGATTATAAAAACCACTGTGTTATCCCTGTGCACTCTAGATGATTAGACAAAGTTCAAAGAATTTATGTTGGTGCTCCTTGTGTCACGCTGAGTCCTCAAAAAGATTTGTCATCAAGTTCGACGTTGAACTCTTACGCCGTCCGCAAAGCTTTAGACATGTGAAAACCGTTCGGTTTCCAACCCCTGAAGAAGGGTCAGATTATTGACCCGAAATGCATTGGGTGGATGTCTAATGTGCTCAAGAAGAATAATCCTTTGTTATGTATGATTACATTTGGAAATGACATTTCAACGAGAGACTCAATCGAATGAATTTGTCGAAACTAAATTAATGAAGTAAATAAATTGTTGAAGAAACTTTATCAGTTTCATGGTTTACTGAGTGCCCTTGTCTTGTGAGAAGGTGATTCTTCTCACTACACAGAATTATGACTACTCGATTATCTCATCTACCACAACTGTCAACTCACTATTCCACCCCACCCCCCAATGGAAATGTATACCCCCCTCGTATCTCACCATTGTAAATAAAATATCCACACACACATGTTGTCTTGTCTGCTCCGTCTTTATTGCAGGATGTACAGTCTTCATCATGATCATAATGTACCAGGAGCATGGGCTGTATGTAGGCAAGGAGAAGTCGAAGGCACCTAGGGAAACACAACAGAACAACTGTCACTGGTCTGGGTGTGGCATCACAGACATCACACAACCCCTACCATCAGGATAACCTAACATGCACATGTCACAATGGCCAGCAAGTGTCAACATACACGTCCTGTTGATGTTCCCAAATGATATGTCCCAGAAACATTTCCAACCACCACTGAGTCTACAAATGGCTAATGCTACAATTCTCACATGCCCTTTCACGACAACAGCAATATCATCAGACAATGGGTATGTCGCACATTGACACCCACTGTCAAGTGAAGTAGCGGGTGATGAGCTGTTCACGCAGGTCAACACCTTCCTTCTCCCCACTGTCATCATCACTGGACATGGCTTGGTTTGCAGGCTGGGGCCTTTGGTCCTCACCATCATCCAGGAGCAGGGGAATCTCCTTGCGAATGGCTAGGTTGGGGAGCATGCAGCATGCCACTACAATCTGACACACCTTCCTGGCCGAGTATGCCAGTGCACCTCCGGTCTTGTCCAGGCAGCAGAAAAGTGACTTGAGCAGACCAAAAGTACGCTCCACCACACGACGTGTCCTCCCATGGGCCTAATTGTAGCGGACTTCAGCCGGGGACCTGGGATTCCGCAGTGGACTCAGCAACCAGGGACGGCTAGGATATGCAGAGTCACCTAGGTATGACAAACACAAATAGACATTGCAACGTTGCAGAGGCTCAGGGCAGCAGGTCACACACACAGCACGCCACACGACTAGGCATACTCACCCACAATCCTTGCCCGCTCGGGAAGAGGGTTAGCCATCAGCTGGGGCACTATGCTGTTCCGGAGGATGTAGGAGTCATGGGCCAAGACTGGGAATTTGGCACACACGTGTGAGATGGTCATATCTGCCAGGCACACCACCTGCACATTGATGGAGTGGTAATGCTTGCGATTGCGATAAATGTGCTCACTTGCCTGTGGTGGCACAAGACCAACACAGGTGCAATCAATGGCCCCAACAACATTGGGGATGTTTCCAAGGGGATATAAGTCTCCCTCTCGCCAATATGAGTATGAGGATCAGGTTGGGAGGATTTTAGCATACCAGATTACTGATAAAAAATCTAAAACGCGGATAGACTTGAAAAATGATAGAGATTACACACTTCCTCTGATTCAATTCTCTGCCCGGTGACATGGATGAAATTGCACTGGAAGAATACTCACAACTTGGCGATCCTCTCTCTCTGAGTTTGGAGACAGCTGATTGTCTTCAACAAGATATTACTGATGAAGAAATTACAATTGCTATTGCTGCGTTGCCTTCCGGCAAGGCTGCTGGGGATGATACTTAGCCAATAGAATTTTATAAAACTTTTAAAAGCTCTATCCTCCCGTTACTTCACGATGTCATACACCAGATCGGGGAATGTATGGAAGCTCCTAAGTCCTGGGATATGACCAACAGCGTTTTCTTTCTTAAAAAAGGGAAAGCTGCGGATGATTGCAGGTCTTATTGCCCAATATACTTCATTAATTCCGATGTAAA
Organism: Triturus cristatus; assembly: GCF_964204655.1. Classification (NCBI taxonomy): domain Eukaryota; kingdom Metazoa; phylum Chordata; class Amphibia; order Caudata; family Salamandridae; genus Triturus; species Triturus cristatus. The sequence goes on from NC_140590.1 coordinate 1,213,235,798, forward strand.
ATTTGTTGCCAAAGTACTTGCTAACCGGTTCGCATCGTGTGGGATACATTACTGAAGACATTGGCTAATAACGATCTACCAGGCCGTTTTTTTAAATGGATCCGTGTACTGTATATTAATCCACAGGCTAAACCTTTATATATCAACCTGCACTCTGCTCCTTTTCCGATATGTCATGGTACCCGTCAGGGGTACCCACTTTCTCCCTTGCTGTTCGCCTTATATATTGACCCATTCATTAAAGCATTACATCGGAATACTCATATTATTCCATTTAGTAATGGGATATGTCAGCTTAAAGCTATTGCTTATGCTGATGATATAGCATTTTTCACATCTGACCCAGTAACAGCATTGAGTGCAATCCAGGATGAAGCGAAAACCTTTTGCCATTTTTCAGGGTATAAATTAAATTCTCATAAAACCTAAATTCTTCATAACTTAGAATTGCCCGCACCTATAATTGGAGGCTGCACTGTCGTAATTTATTTGGGGGTTCGGATTTCTGCTACTATTGAACAAATATGTAGACTTAATTACGAACCGTTACTCCATTTGGTTATACAAAAACGTAAGAGTTGGAACAAACTTCCAATAACTATCATTGGTAGGTCCAATATAATTAAGATAACAATCCTGCCTAAGTTTTTATATCTGTTTTGAGCTATTCCTATACATGTCCCCAATAATTTTTTCCAGAAACTAGAGGGTGCTATCAGTAATTTTATTTGAAGTTATAAGCAAGCACGTCGGGCAAAACGCTTTCTCAAACTCCCCTATAAATTGGGGGGATTATAACTCCCTGATTTCAAACTTTATTTTTGGGCAGCATTTACTGGGCATTTGCAAAGTTTATTAACTGATAAACAACCATATTTTGGCCTTGCTCTTGCATTGGGCACAGATAGCAAAATGTTTTTGTACAAGATTAATGATCCTAATTACTATAAAAGGGTCCACTTCAAGACCATTAGGGACAATGTCCATATATGGCATGAAATCCTAGATTATTGCTCACTTACTTTCGAAGAACTTGCACAACATGACTATTTTAAATTATAGAATAATCCAATTCTCCCGAGCATATTTCATGATCTTACTGCTCATAGTTGGGCAAGGTGTAGAACTGAAAGACTAGGTCAGCTATATGATCACAATGGTTTTTCTACCTTTGCATCCTTACAACTCTCCTTTGGTCTCCCACATTAATCTTTTTATAAATATTTACAAATTAGAGATTACTTTCTAAAACGACAACTGGTGAAACTTCCACATTCTCATGAACTACTGACATACTTCTTAAATCTCTCACTCCAAGCCAGAATTAGTTCAATATATCTACAGCTCTTTCATTTTAGATGAGAGGATACTTGTCACTTAGCTTCTAAATGGAGTGGGACACTAGGTATTACCACGGATAATTCTGAGATTGTATTGGCCTTGGATACATTAAATAACCCCATTCATTCAATAAATTTAAAGCTGCAACAATTTCGAACTATTTGCATGCTACACTATACTCTTGAAAGAATCAGTAAATGGCAACAACAGTTACAGGGGCCTGTTCAAGATAGTGTAGATAGATCATGCTGTTCTAAGTGTGGTCATAGAGCAGCCGACATCCTCCATATGTTCTGCACGTTTCCTATGGTATGTGATTTTTGGGAGAAGGTTACGCAATATATTGGTCAATGTTTGGGTTTTATTCTATCTCTTACTAATAAAGAGATTATCCTGGGGTTTAAGGCGTGTGATAATCCTGCCATTAGGAGATTTTTATCAATTGTTTTAGTTGCTGCCCGTCTTTGTATTGTGAGTAAACCTGGGTGGACAACTACGATACGCTCGCGTAGTTTGCGTAGTTTGTGTTAATTCGCGCTACGCGAATTGCACGTCGCACAGTGCAAAAACGCGTAGCGTAGCTGGCATTTTTTGCTCGCTCGCGGTCCTCAACGTCAAGTTGGCGACCGTGAGCAAGCAAAATGACATCCCGGCGAGACTTTTTCCTCGTTCGCGATCAGCAACATCAAGTTGCCGATCGCGAGCGTGGAAAATAAACCTCCCGGCAAGATTCTCAACGCGGGGAGGTCAGGTTTCTCATTGCGAGTGGTTGCGTATGCTTGCGACGGCTCGCAATGAGAAACTACCAGTCCGCGTTGAGAATGCTGCCGCTCGAGTAAAAATCGGTGGTTAGCCAAAATATCGACTTTTAAATTTCGACCTACAATAATATCGTGTTTTTAATATCGTAGGTACAGAATATCGAAGTCAAGAATATCGATGGACAGAATATCGATCCCAAGGTAAGTAATATCGAAGTTAATAATATCGAAGTAATCAATATCGATGTAAGTAATATCGTAAGTAAAAATTTCGATGTCAATAATATCGATATTTATTTAGTGTAATGTCATTTAATATGTATTTTATTTGTATGTTAAAGATTATTGTAATGTATTTTAATACATTTAAAAATAAATGTTTAGAGATTTATAATTATTTTACATTTAATTTAGCGTTTTAGTATCAGAGCGGGTTGTGGGTTTATAGGGGAATAGGGTGGGAAGTAATTTAATTATAATTAATGAATTAATATGTATTGTTTAATTGGTATTTATGAATAATTAATTGGTAATTAATTAATAATTGGTAATTAATTGATTAATTAATTGTTAATTAATTATTAATTGTACAATTATTTTATTAATTGGTTAATTATATACATTATAATTATTTTATTATTAATATTTATTTATTGTTAATTAATTAATTGTTAATTAGTAATTAATTGGTGATTTAATTTTATTAAGTGATTAATTGATAATTAAATTAATTATGTGAATTTTAATGTGTAGTGGGTTGTGGGTTTATAGGGGAATAGGGTGGGAAGTAATGTAATTATAATTAATGAATTAATATGTATTGTTTCATTGGTATTTATGATTAATTAATTGGTAATCAATTAATAATTGGTAATTAATTTGATTAATAGATTAATTAATTTTTAATTAATTATTAATTGTAAAATTACTTTATTATTTGGTTAATTATATAAATGATAATTAGTTTATTAATAATATTTATTTATTGTTATAGTTAATTAATTAATTGTTAATTAGTAATTAATTGGTGATTTAATTTTATTAAGTGATTAATTCATAATTAAATTAATTATGTTAATTTTTATGTGTAGTGTGTTGTGTGTTAAAGGGGGAATAGTGTGGGATGTAATTTAAATTTATTTATTTAAATATTTATTTTACATAATTGGTATTTAATAATATTGTTTTTTTTAAAACATTGTTAACATGCAATTTTTTTATAAGAAATTATTGATTTGGTTATAATGTTAATAGAATCACTATGCTATCTAGTGCTTTCACAACTGTTTTACTATCTGGAGTGGGAATAGTAATTTTTACCCCTACGCTATCCAGCGCTTTCCCTACTGTTGCACTCTCTGGAGTTGGAATAGTAATTTTTACCCCTACGCTATCCAGCGCTTTCCCTACTGTTGCACTCTTTGGAGTTGGAATAGTAATTTTTACCCCTACGCTATCCAACCTTTTCTCTACTGTTGCACTGTCTGGAGTGGGAATAGTGAATTTTACCCTTACGCTATCCAACACTTTCCCTACTATTGCACTCTCTGGAGTTGTAATAGTAATTTTTACCCTTACGCTATCCAACACTTTCCCTACTATTGCATTCTCTGGAGTGGGAATAGTAAATTTTACCCTTACGCTATCCAACACTTTCCCTACTATTGCACTCTCTGGAGTTGGAATAGTAATTTTTACCCCTACGCTATCCAATGTTTTCCCTACTGTTGCACTCTTTGGAGTTGGAATAGTTATTTTTACCCCTACGCTATCCAACGTTTTCTATACTGTTGCACTCTCTGGAGTGGGAATAGTAATTTTTACCCCTACGCTATCCAGCGCTTTCCCTACTGTTGCACTCTCTGGAGTTGGAATAGTAATTTTTACCCCTACGCTATCCAGCGCTTTCCCTACTGTTGCACTCTTTTGAGTTGGAATAGTAATTTTTACCCCTACGCTATCCAACCTTTTCTCTACTGTTGCACTGTCTGGAGTGGGAATAGTGAATTTTACCCTTACGCTATCCAACACTTTCCCTACTATTGCACTCTCTGGAGTTGGAATAATAATTTTTACCCTTACGCTATCCAACACTTTCCCTACTATTGCATTCTCTGGAGTGGGAATAGTAAATTTTACCCTTACGCTATCCAACACTTTCCCTACTATTGCACTCTCTGGAGTTGGAATAGTAATTTTTACCCCTACGCTATCCAATGTTTTCCCTACTGTTGCACTCTTTGGAGTTGGAATAGTTATTTTTACCCCTACGCTATCCAACGTTTTCTATACTGTTGCACTCTCTGGAGTGGGAATAGTAAATGTTACCCTTACGCTATCCAACACTTTCCCTACTATTGCACTCTCTGGAGTGGGAATAGTAAATTTTACGCTTCTGCTATCCAACACTTTCCCTACTATTGCACTCTCTGGAGTTGGAATAGTAATTTTTACCATTACGCTATCCAACACTTTCCCTACTATTGCACTCTCTGGAGTGGGAATAGTAATTTTTACCATTACGCTATCCAACACTTTCCCTACTATTGCACTCTCTGGAGTTGGAATAGTAATTTTTACCCCTACGCTATCCAACGCTTTCCCTACTGTTGCACTCTTTGGAGTTGGAATAGTAATTTTTACTCCTACGCTATCCAATGTTTTCCCTACTGTTGCACTCTCGGGAGTTGGAATAGATATTTTTACCCCTTACGCTATCCAACATTTTCCTTACTGTTGTTTTTGTTGAAGTTGGACTAGTAGTTTTATTGTGTCTGATATTAAATATTTTTTGTAATATTTTAGCTATTGTAATATATAATTAATAATAAAAAGTATTCAAATTAAAATTATTGATTATTATTTGCTATATGTAATTATTTAATATTTATTAATGTTATTGTTTTATGTGTATAGATGTATTGGTAATTTAAATAAATATTTAATACTTTATATGTTACAGAAATTATTATTAAAAGTAATTATTAAGTAAGTGTATATATTATATATTATATATATGTTTAATTAAAGTTTCATTTAATTATATATATTTATTATAAATTTTACATATTATACAATATATTTAATTATGTTTGTTTGATTTATAAGTATTATTTGGTTTATTTTACATATATTTTTAAACTAAAAAAAAACCGATATTTTTGAATTACGATATTTTTGATATCGATATTAAATTATCGATATTTTTGTACTTACAATGTTGTAGATAGGATGTCGATATTCTTGACCACGATATTTTTGTTGCGATATTTTTGTAGGTCGAAATTTTGTCTTTCGAAATTATGTCATACAATCGTAAAAATCTACTCGAGCAGCAGAAAACGACAGCTCTCACTGTGCAAGATGCCGCTTTCAATGATTGCACAGTGCGGACAAGCATCCGACACTGTGCAATCATCGCGAACAGCGCACTACGCAGTTCACGTAGTGCTACACGTATCTCGCGTAGTGCGAAGTGCACTTTGCGTAGCTACGCGTAGCGCTACTACGCGAACTACGCCCAGGGTTAATTGTGAGAGTATGGATCTAGTCTAACCCTCCTACGTTTTTTGAATGGTTGGCTCTTATGAAAGATATTTATGAGAGGGAACGAGCACTGGCCAAAACTAGAGCTGTACATTCATTGCAAAGATTCGGCCACATATGGGAATTTTTTGTCTAAACCGGGGGCTTACTTTGATATATATAGTTATTTCTTCTTTTTCTTTCTGCTTTTTACTTATTTGCTTGGTATAATTATTTGCGAAATGTATGCAATTAAGTATCATTCTCTGTTTTGTTAGTACCCTCTGTCAAAAATAAACACAAAATAAAAAATAAAAAAAGATTATGTTTTTTGTTTGTAAATATTTTCCAGTTTAAAACAATTTGTTTTAAAATTGTATTTATTATTTTATTTTATATAATATTTGTAGGTTTTATTATATGTAATTAATATTATAATATGTTTTCTTTTTATAAATATATTTTATTTTTCATTTTTTAAATATTGTTTATTTATTTTTATGATTTTCTTAAATTTTTAATATACATATATATTTTTACTGTTTGAGTGTGAATAGTAATTTATTTCTCTCAGCTATCCAACACTTTCCCTAATGTTGCACTCTCTGGAGTGGGAATAATAATTTTTATGCCTCCACTATTAAGCACTTTCCCTACTGCTGCACTCACTGGAGTGGGAATAGTTAATTTTACCTTTCCGCTATCCAACACTTTCCCTACTGTTGAACTAACTGGAGTTGGAATAGTAATTTTTACCCCTCCGCTATTCAACACTTTCGCTACTGTTGCACTCACTGGAGTGGGAATAGTAATTTTTACCCCTCCGCTATCCAACACTTTCCCTACTGTTGCACTCACTGGAGTTGGAATAGTAATTTTTACCCCTCCGCTATCCAACAGTTTCCATACTGTTGCACTCACCGGAATGGGAATAAAACATTTTACCCTGTTTGTGTGTTTATCTTTTTTTATTAAGTTTATTTGTTATATTTTATTAAAATGTATATTACATTTATTTAATTTTATTAAAATTATATTTAATATGTAATATATTTAATAAATATAATTTTATTTTATATTTATATAAAAGTCGATATTTTATACATCTATATTTTTTACAAGTATGTTTTTTGGTCAATATTTTTGTACTTACCTGTTTAACCCCTTCGCTGCTAGGCCTTTTCCCCTCCTGTGCTAAGCCCTTTTTGGGCTATTAGAGGTAGTGTGCGCTTAGGCCCCTGTAACTTTTTGACCACATTAGGTATCCACGCCAAATTTGCGTCCTTTTCTTCCAACATCTTGGGGATTCTAAAGGTACTTAAACAAAGGGATCCACCCGCATGTATAATATATCAAGAGACTCCCGTTCATACCATGTGTGTCCCACGGTCGTGGAGAATACACATCAGTTGTTAAAATACCCCTCACACACCAAAAGGGCCCTTGGTGTCATGCTTCATCATAGGGGTCTTCCCGCCCCTCTACGGGACGGGGCGTGCTACGACCAGCGTATACGTGGGAGCACTGTTCTTGGTAGGACTACTATGTGTAGTGCAGGGGTGTGCAAGGAAGGGTCAGGAGTGAGTGGAGAGTGATTTTAAAAAATACCTGGCTCACTGGACTAGGAAAATTTTTTTATTCTGCCATCTAAGCTGGTATTAGTAAAAATGTGGGGGATGGAGGGAGTATGCCTCAATGAGCTTAACCTCCTGGTGTCGACATGTTTCGAAGCTTACCCCAAGCTTCTTCGTCAGGACCTAAGAAGATCCCTTCCAACGATGCACTGTGATGTGGTGAAAAATAGTGGGTGAAAAAATAATAAACATGGGAGGTAAATAGCCTCCAAAAGTTGGTACCGCCCCACTGGGTCTTACATACTCCTCGTAACCTAAATGGAGAAAATGGTATGAAATGAGAGATACACAAGACATTACTGTTATAAGGATAGACGTTCATTCCGTCGTGTTTAAAACAGTGATCTGAAAAGGAAGTGAGCGATGATCGTCTTCTAACGCTATCACGTGATCTGTGATAAATATAGTGTGACATACTACATTAAAAACACACACTAACAAAACAACAGAAAACACACACTCTACTCAGAAAGGAAACGAGGTTCCTGTAGGGCGAAAATGTCATTTGTGGTTGTTTGCATGCCCAACAAAGCAGAGAGAAAAAAACAACACATACTTGCTGCAAAGAGGATAATTTCCTCATGAGCTCTTTTACCGGGTGGTTGAAGTGCCAAATAGGCTACCTAAACAGCGGGAGAGGGAAATGTAATCCAATCGTCATTTTTGAAGGTAGACCTTCCACCTGCCGGCTGTGCCGTACTTACGCCTCCTAGGATCAGTGTCCCGCTCAAAACACCACCCCGGTCGGCTCCGTCGATAAATTCAGATCGGAGATATTGTACTTTAAATACCCCCACCAATCAGGGAATAAGTGCCAAAACGCCCCGTTTGACGGACCAATAGAAGGCACCTGCTCACAAAGTGAGCTGAAGCACGCAGGCGCTGCTACACGGGACCCGGAGCCGGAAGTTAGAGGCGGCCGGGTCATCGTGATGAGACTGTAAGGACCCCCAGAGGGAAAGTGGTGTCTAAGTCGGATGCCTGATGGAGCGCTATCGAAACCCATAATTGAAGGGTGAAAGATGTTAAAAAAATGCATGTAATAGGCAGTCCACATGACCTAAAATTGAGGTTATGAAAACAACAAATATATCAACTGGGAAGGTATCACTAGGTGTCCATATACTTTGCCTGCATAACGTATGGGGTTAAGGATGTTAATATTGAAAGACTAATATAAAAATAAATATTAAAAAAAAGGTAGGAAAAAATGCCCCAACCATGCCTAGTAGAAACACTCAGCTGGTATATGGCTAAACCAAGAGGTGTGTATATGCATCGGATAGGTACACTAGAGGGCTAATCCAGGGGGGCCTTTGCTGTGGTCAAGGGGTATTCGACAAGTACATGAAAAAACGATAGAAAAATAACACAAAGGTCCTAGAGTGGTACTACACTGGTTCTGGGCCGATGCGAGGGGCAAAAAAAGGAAAAGAAGACAAACTTGAAAGGATTAATCTCGTCAGGTGGAGAACCGGTAATTGGACAGTACTCAGTTAGGTATGATGATGGTTATACTCGGAACTGATTCCATGGTATATCTTCATTTAATCCATGGATGTGTGTTTTGAGACGGAACACCCATCGTTGTTCCTTCTCTAGGAGGCTGTGTTCGTTACTCAATTGTTCTATCACTGTCCACTGTAAATCATCTATACAATGGCTTTTGGAAATATAGTGATTGGACATCTTGGTAGTGCTCCTACCGCATCTGACATTACTGCGATGTTCGCCAATACGTACCTTAATTGGTCTGGATGTCATCCCCACATACTCAAGGCCACACGGACAAGTGATTAGATATACAACATTTTTGCTATTACAATTCGTGAAGCTTCTCTGGTCCCACTCATCGCCATTCCGGAACGTGATGTGTGTACTTTTTCTCGTCAGGTGACAAGTGCTGCAGTTCCCACAAGGATGATGCCCTTGTACTGGGGGTAGTAGGCCGACAGGTCTTGGTTGAGATATGTTCTTTGGTCTTGTGTGAACAAGCATGTCTCTTAAGTTGCGTCCCCGCTTGTGAGCAAACATAGGTTTCGTTATGTTCAATCCGCAGGAATTGAGTAGACGCCAGTGTTTATTCACTATCTTAGTGATCTGGTTAGAATGTGTATTGTAAGTTGTTACACATATCGGTCTCTCATCGATCTGGTTTTCCACTTTGTCTTCCAAAAGAGCCTCTCTGTTATTATTCCTTGCTCTTTTTAAGGCTTTGTCAACGATTTTCTCAGGGTAATTGCGTTTTATCAGTTTGGTACGCAGTTCAGATGCTTGTTGTTTGAAGTCACTAATTTCAGTACAGTTTCTCCGCAGACGCAGGAACTGGCCGTACGGTAAGTTTTCCCTCAGGTGACGGGGGTGAAAACTGTCAAACAAAAGTAAACAGTTCTTAGCTGTTGCCTTAAAGTGTGTTGTGGTTTTGAGTTTCCCCTGTTCAGGGTAGATATTCAGGTCCAAGAACACCAGGTTTTCCGCCGACACACTATGGTGCCAATTCCGATCCGGTAAAAAAATTCCCCGTCCGACTCGTATCCGGATTTTTTTCCGTCCGAATCGTCAAAGTAGCGTACAAACTGCCAAGTACGATTCGAACGGAAAAAAGTCCATACGAATCGCATTGGGAAGATTTCCCCACACGTCCTCGGGTCGGGAAAAGTCACCGACACGTCCCCGGGCGAGAAACCCACCGTGCGGAAAAATAAAGTCCGACTGCGCAAGTACGATCCCTCCCGTCCTCCCCATTTCACAACCGTACGCAAAAAACACCGTCCGAACCGAACTCCCATAGCAACCATGGAGACATGTGCCCGCATACGCGCCGAACACCCCACCACCCCCCGCCCGCGTATGTACGCCCCGAACCCCCACCCGTGTATGTACGCACCAAACACCCACCCGTGTATGTACGCCCCCGAACCCCCCCCAGCCGTGTATGTACGCACCGAACCACCAGCCGTGTATGTACGCCCCCGAACCCCCCCCAGCCGTGTATGTACGCACCGAACCACCAGCCGTGTATGTACGCACCAAACCCCCCCCCCAGCCCTGTATGTACGCACCGAACCACCAGCCGTGTATGTACGCCCCCGAACCCCCCCCAGCCGTGTATGTACGGACCGAACCACCAGCCGTGTATGTACGCACCAAACACCCACCCGTGTATGTACGCCCCCGAACCCCCCCCAGCCGTGTATGTACGCACCGAACCACCAGCCGTGTATGTACGCACCAAACACCCACCCGTGTATGTACGCCCCCGAACCCCCCCCAGCCGTGTATGTACGCACCGAACCACCAGCCGTGTATGTACGCCCCCGAACCCCCCCCAGCCGTGTATGTACGCACCGAACCACCAGCCGTGTATGTACGCACCAAACCCCCACCCCAGCCGTGTATGTACGCACCGAACCACCAGCCGTGTATGTACGCACCAAACACCCACCCATGTATGTACGCCCCCGAACCCCCCCCCCAGCCGTGTATGTACGCACCGAACCACCAGCCGTGTATGTACGCCCCCGAACCCCCCCCCAGCCGTGTATGTACGCACCGAACCACCAGCCGTGTATGTACGCACCAAACACCCACCCGTGTATGTACGCCCCCGAACCCCCCCCCAGCCGTGTATGTACGCACCGAACCACCAGCCGTGTATGTACGCCCCCGAACCCCCCCCAGCCGTGTATGTACGCACCGAACCACCAGCCGTGTATGTACGCACCAAACCCCCACCCCAGCCGTGTATGTACGCACCGAACCACCAGCCGTGTATGTACGCACCAAACACCCACCCGTGTATGTACGCCCCCGAACCCCCCCCCAGCCGTGTATGTACGCACCGAACCACCAGCCGTGTATGTACGCCCCCGAACCCCCCCCAGCCGTGTATGTACGCACCGAACCACCAGCCGTGTATGTACGCACCAAACCCCCACCCCAGCCGTGTATGTACGCACCGAACCACCAGCCGTGTATGTACGCACCAAACACCCACCCGTGTATGTACGCCCCCGAACCCCCCCCCAGCCGTGTATGTACGCACCGAACCACCAGCCGTGTATGTACGCACCAAACACCCACCCGTGTATGTACGCCCCCGAACCCCCCCCCAGCCGTGTATGTACGCACCGAACCACCAGCCGTGTATGTACGCCCCCGAACCCCCACCCGTGTATGTACGCCCCCGAACCCCCCCCCAGCCGTGTATGTACGCACCGAACCACCAGCCGTGTATGTACGCACCAAACACCCACCCGTGTATGTACGCCCCCGAACCCCCCCCCAGCCGTGTATGTACGCACCGAACCACCAGCCGTGTATGTACGCCCCCGAACCCCCCCCAGCCGTGTATGTACGCACCGAACCACCAGCCGTGTATGTACGCACCAAACCCCCACCCCAGCCGTGTATGTACGCACCTAACCACCACCCCACCAGGGAATGTACGGACCGCACCCCCACCAGTGCATGTACGGACCGTACTGACGCCAAAAAAACACGTACTGAACCCGGACAAACCATATTTACACAAGGAGAGTCAAGTAGAGTTTCCCCACACCACCAAACAGGCCCAACAACCCCACAAACATCACATACACTCACCTGCAACTGCCAAACTGCCAAACAGAGGCCCAAAACTCAATCACTCCTCATAACACACCCACACAAATTTCAAACACAGCCACACCCACAAATGGACCAATAAAAATGGACCACACACACAAACCATGAGCCTTTGCAACAGACCCACTGCTGCCAGAGCCCACAGACGACCCACACCACCATACTTGAACCTCACACTTGCATACCTTCACACAACCACCTACACAAACACCCCCTCATCACATTCACACACACACCTCCACTACCACACCCACACACCCACAGCCATCCACACCCACACCCCCACAACCACACCCCACGCCATGTCCACCACCAAGAATCCAAAGTTCACAAAGGAGGAGCTGGAGATCCTTGTCGACGAAATCCTCAGAGTCGAGCCACAGCTCTTTGGGACATTGGTCAGACAGACCAGCATATCCGAAAAAACCGCCATGTGGCAGAGGATCGTCGATTCTGTGAATGCTGTTGGGACAACCAGAAGGACCAGGCACGAGTGCCAATCCAGGTGGTACGATCTGCGGAGGACGGTCAAGAGGAAGATGACTGACAATCACAACCAGGGGAACATCACTGGAGGAGGGCCGCCCCCCAGACCGGTACAATACCATCCCTGGGAGGAGAAGGTGATGTCCACGCTGGCGGTGGAGGGACTACACGGACTGCCAGGACTCCCAGACCCTGGTGAGTACACAAACAACTCACCTCACATGGGGGGGATGCCATACACAATCAATCATGCATGCCACCCCCCCCAAGCCACCACCGGACACAACAACACTCCACAAACACACACATGCCACTGGCACCTCCATGCCCCATGCATCAATCAGGGCCATGCCAAGTCACAGGCCACACAAAACACCAACACAACACAGGATGTGGTCGATGCTGGGAGTGGGGGCAGCAAAACTAACATTGAGCAACTCACAAGCACACAACAATGCCCTCAGCCCATATGGCCCAGGGCACAGCCATACAAACTGTGTGTACCCACACAGTACTGTCTTGCCTGCAAATGATGGCTGCCATGCAGGATGCCATGGGTCTGAAGGCACAATTTGCACATAACAGCAGACAATGAAGATGCATCGCTCTGATAGAGTCTCAGCACACACCGCCACAGCAGCAGCCTACACTCAGACACACTGCCCAATGGGTGCCCGGAGAACAGGGACTAACTCACATGAACAAGCCAATGGCCATTCAAAGACCGGCTAACTGTGTGTGCCCAGGAAGCTGGCCTGAGGTGACAGAGAGTGACAAAGAGAGGGAGGGAGAGGGGGAATGAGAGGGAAGGAGACAGAGGGGGGACACAGGGAGACAGACAGAGGGAGGGAGTAGGGTGACAGAGGGAGACCGACAGAGGGAGGGAGGAGGGTGACAGAGGGAGGGAGGAAGGGAGACACAGGGAGACTAAATCACCCTTGGGTGGTGTGGCCATGTCCACTCGTCAGCCGGTGGACTGTGTGCATGCAGACCAGGTCTGGCAGTGCCTCAACCCCCCCTTCCGTAGATGAAGACCGGTCCATGTGTCAATCTGTGCACGAGTCCATCCGTGCTGCAGGCACAGACCTAACCACACACCCAGTATACCCACCCACCGTGTCGGTAAGAACCCTGTCACAAATGCTTCAGTCCCCTACCTGCAACATCAAATTGCCTTGCCAAAACACCATTTGGCCACGTACAGTGCAACACGTAAGGCGCCTCTGCATGGCTCGCTACGCCCGCACACCACACTGCTGACTGTGTACCCAAATAGATGCATCAACTAAGATTGTGTCTCACACATGCGTAAAGCCCTGACAGCTGTGGCCAAGGGACATAGCCATGCACAAGTGCACTGTGAGAGGAATGCAGGACAGATCCAACTACCCAGAGGAAGAGTGCCAAATCAGAAATGCATGCAACATGGATGCCACATGTGACACTGTTAACATTGTCTCTCTCACACACAGGTCAACGTCGACGAACACCCCCCAACACTGGGGGGGAAGTCACACAGGACCAGGCTCCGCGGGATGATGACCCCACCGCCAGCGATGACTCTCACCACTCCGTGGATGACCCAGACCAACCTGGCCCCTCTGGTGTCCAACCACCTGCAGCACCTGCGTCAGGTACAACTGTGCCAACCACCACCCCCATTCCTGCCACATCCCAGGAGACGTCCAGGAGCCCTGCCCGCACACGACCACCCAGCCAGTCTGCCCAGGAGGGACACGGTCTTCCGGGCACCCAGGAGGAGGCAGGCGGCAACGCAGATGCCATCCCTCAGGGGTCCCGGAGACCCGATGCACCCACAACGGCAGGCCAGGTGCACGTGGGCAGGGGTGGCGGGAGTGGAGGACGGCGGAGGCGCGAACCTGACCAGGCAGCTCAGGACCCGGTAGTGTCCCAGGTCAGCAACATCCTGGATACATACCGGCGTGACACCAGGGGCATGGACCAGATTGCGTCCACCCTCAATGACATCAAGGGGACCCTCCAGGAGATGAAGACCCTGCAGTCCCAGCAACATGCCTGTCAACTGCAACACCAAGGAAGGATGGAGGATAGACAGGCTGAGCTCGTGGCGGTGCAAACCCAAATGACCGGTGTACTCCGTCGGATTGCCGACAACATGGGCAACCCTCCCTGTGGCACCAGGCGAAGGCCATTACCAGACACAGGGAGGGATCAGGAGGAGGAGGATTCATCCGACGGAGCGTCACAGACATCGTCACGGACTGCTTCCGAGGGTCCCCGCAGGAAGGTGGGTCGTCCACGAAAAAGACTGTGAGAGTCAGCAGAACATCACCATCTCCCAGGTCACCTGGCCTGGCACCTGGCCCTCTGGCCCAATAGCAGCACATGACATTCTCTGCCACATGGACTTGCTGGTCACTGTCTGACCTATGTTGACGAAGACTGTGGCATGGACTCTGACATTTTGCTACGACAAGGATACCAACTCCCCCAGTGAACTTTGGATTCTACACTCCCGCTGTGCACCTCTTGTCATCCCCACAAACCCGTACCCCACCACAAATAAATTAATCACACTTACAAGATGATGCCGTGATTCTACATTATTACAATACATGTGTGTGTCGTACAGTCAAAGCATGCCTGATCTCAGAATTAACTCCAACCATCCAAACCGTGGGGTCGCAGTCTTGCCCAGGACACACATGGGTCCCAATGTCTCATCTGATACAGACATGGAGTAACAAACTCACCTGTGCTGGGCCCAACCAGCTGAGTGGTTCCCGCACAACTGTGGCTACAGACACATTCAGGGGAGCAACAGTCATGCGCAGAGGTCAGGGATCATGTGGAGTGACCTGGCTTGCCGCTCCCAGGTATGTCTAGACATGTGTCCCTACAATGTGCAGCATGCTTGCGTCAGGCGGATGTTGAGAATGGTGGCTAGGCCAAGGTTGGATGCATGGAGATGCCAGAATGCAGTTTAGGATCACTGTGCCACATGGTTGTGTTGGGGTTGTGGGCTGCATCATGAGTGTGGGCGTGGATCTAGAAGGTCATCCTGCAGCTGGCTGTGAAACATTCCCCCCATCCCGTTAGGACGTTGATGTGGCCTGGTTGCCCGACGCAGTAGCAGAGCTGTGCAGATGCACTCCGGATATGGACAAGTACCATGGGAGTCGTGAGGCACATGTCCGTAGACTGCAGGGTAGGATTCTACACAGATGTTGTAGTTTCCCTGGGGGATGGTCTCTCTTGCCTTGAGGTGGATGGAACTGTGCATCTTGTGCATAATACAGTTCCCACTCCCTGACAAACCCCTAGCATCTTGTCACTCTACACATAGACACATATGCACCACCTATGAAAACTATGCCAGACCTGCGGCACGCACAGTGGCAACAGGGCACCATTGACAGGGAAGAGGCACCTTGGAGACAGAGGGACAAATTTATTAGTCATGTGTGTTGGAATGACAATGATACTCTGTCAACACATACACAGGTCATGTGGATGTACATGTGGGAGCAACACTGGCACCCCCCATTGCAACACAGATGCTGGCATCCCATTGACCTGGCACACAAGTGACGGATAACAGCTAAACACCCCCTGCTGCCACGGAGAGGCCGCTATACACCATTGAGGCACTGATGGGGCAATCACACACCATGTCAACCCGGTGCAACCTGTATGTTTCCGAGGCCAGTGTTACACACAATGATGGCCTCATCACAATCCCCAATCCCCTGCCACATGACAGTCACCAAGTCTGAGCATGGCTCCAGGTGAAGCCTGCCCCATGTCATGTTCCCCATGTAGGATCACCATGTATGCAAATGGAACACACATGAACCGGAGAAGTGCACACAGACTACAAACAATTCACACACCCAAAACGACGTGAGGCATCCCTTACCCTGAGGAGATTTCAACACTTGCCCGTGCATGTGACGCTGAATCAGCACATGTCGCTGTGTTCATGAGGAGTAGCAGGAGCACAACAATGCCACCAGCAGACAGCATGCACATGGACCTGTGGAAGAGAGACACACAAGGATTCAGCACAAAGGAGCACATCCGCAAGCATGTACTTAACACGTATCATGTTGTTAACATGACAGGTGACAATGATGACCCTCAGACAACATCCTTCCATTGCGCCATCACTTGAGTGACACTTCAATACACACCACTGACTCACTTGGCAGACATGCAGATGGACACACACATTGCAACACATGCCACACACGGCCCAATGCGTGCACACTCAGACACTGGAACTCACCACTAAGCAAAGAAGTTGCGTATGAGCCGACTCCGCATGTCCTCCACAGCCTCCTCCTCCTCCACATCACTTGCCCCGTCACCAAGCCCTTCATCCTCCACGGGTGGATGGTCCTGGTCATCTTGATCCAGTATGAGTGGAACAGCTTCCTCCACTGCCATGTTGTGCAGCATGCAGCAGACGATGATGATCTTGCACACCTTCACCGGGGCATATGGGAGTGCTCCGCCGGTCTTGTGGAGGCACCGGAATCGGCTCTTCAGAAGTCCAAACGTCCTCTCAATGACTCTCCTGGTCCGCCCATGTGCGTTGTTGTAGAGGTGCTCGGCAGCCGTGCTGGGGTTGCGGACAGGCGTCATCAGCCATGGCATGTTGGGATAGCCAGCGTCCCCTACAAGGAAACATCATGGACAGAAGTGTGTCAGCACAGGCAGTGAGATTGGAAGATGACGCCAAACACTGAACTGCCAGAGTCTACCCACCAACAATACATGCTCGCTCGTTCCGCAGCTGCAGCATCATTTCTGGCACCCTGCTACGCCTCATGATGAAGGCATCGTGTGCTGATCCTGGAAAGCGAACACAGACATGTGAAATCACCATGTTGGACAGACACACCACAAGGGCATTAATGGAGTGATAATGTTTGCGATTCCTATACACCACCTCCTGTGCCTGTGGTGGTACCAACGCAACATGTGTCCCATCTATGGACCCAATGACATGGGGCATCCCTCCCAGGGCATAGAACTCACGCTTGACATCTGTCAACTGCTCACGATTTGGGAATTTAATGTACTCATCCAGGTGAACCAACATGGCCTCTAAGAAATCATGCAGAACACGGCTGAACATCGTCTGGGACATGCCCCCGACATCAGCAATGGTATGTTGGAACGTACCCGTGGCAAGGAAATGTAGGGCTGCCATCACCTTCAACTTGGGTGTCAGTGCACTTGGATACCTGTGGCGCGGGAGGAGTTGTGCTTCCAGCCGGCCAGTCAACTCATCAATCAACCGTTGGCTGAATCTGTAGCGGCGTATACAGTCCCGTTCATGCAGGGCAGCAATGTCTGGCATACGTCGAGGGAGAGGCGGAGCCCTGCAGTGAAATGGAAGGAACACCTAAGAGTGAGCACTGTACAACAACATCGTCAATGCACTGAGCACATGTTACACAGCCAATACACATATGCCACGTTGTGAGTCAGGTCTGTGCCACAGTTCCTGGACACGAACGCCAGTCAGGTTACACTCCTACCAAGGGACAGCCACTAACGGAGGGGGGCAAGATCACGATGACATGGCATGAGACTAGCTGTGGGCCAGTGTAAGTGAACATGCACACGCATCACAGGATTCACAGACATCCACACATGTGCAGAGGTAGTATGCGTATGGTACAGACAGGTAGTTGGATGCGATATGCACTGGTCACATGTCATAGGAATAGGACAGGCCACACACATTGCCTTTGAGGAGTACATGTCGAGACAGAACATACATAGGGAGCATGTGGATATGTACTTGTGTTGATACTCCGTGTAGTTGGATACATACACACCTCATGGCAAATCACATATGTGGGCTGGTGTGCGGAACAGTGTGCCATGCCCATCGACACACAGACACATGTTGGCAGCAGCAACTGCTGACACATTGAATCACACACCTACAGCAAAATCATGGAAAGACATGCCACACACATGACATGGTTGCAGCATGCAACGCAGCCATACACGTGTCATATGTAATATTCCGTGTACCTGGCATCAGGGGACAGGTGCGGGTGTCCGTGACTGGGACATGCAAGTGACTCATGGCTCCACTAGTGTGTACGACATGCACACATGTCAAAGGAGTGCAGGGGATGTGTGGTACAATGCGCACCATCACACACGACATGTGTACACAGCTCATCGTACATGTGCTTTGCCCACACCTCAGGGGTAAAGTGCCACATCACATCCTGACACACCTGTGTCACACACAGGTGGTATTGCACAGACAATGCATTGGTGTCCACCCTTGGCAATACCTGTCCGCTCCATTCCTGTCTGTGTGCCGCCTGTCACCACTGACAGTTGTTATACGCACCGTACATACGCTCGGAGCGCGTGTATAGGGTCCCTGGGCCAATATTGCCGCTGGCGTATGCGTACGCCACAGTAGTACGGACTGTACACGCGCTTGTGCGGTCCGGATCACAATATGGGCGCTGGCGTATGCGTACGCCACAGTAGTACGGACTGTACACGCGCTTGTACGGTCCGGATCACAATATGGGCGCTGGCGTATGCGTACGCCACAGTAGTACGGACTGTACACGCGCTTGTACGGTCCGGATCACAATATGGGCGCTGGCGTATGCGTACGCCACAGTAGTACGGACTGTACACGCGCTTGTACGGTCCGGATCACAATATGGGCGCTGGCGTATGCGTACGCCACTGTAGTACGGACTGTACACGCGCTTGTACGGTCCGGATCACAATATGGGCGCTGGCGTATGCGTACGCCACAGTAGTACGGACTGTACACGCGCTTGTACGGTCCGGATCACAATATGGGCGCTGGCGTATGCGTACGCCACAGTAGTACGGACTGTACACGCGCTTGTACGGTCCGGATCACAATATGGGCGCTGGCGTATGCGTACGCCACAGTAGTACGGACTGTACACGCGCTTGTACGGTCCGTACTACTGTGGCGTACGCATACGCCAGCGCCCATATTGTGATCCGGACCGTACAAGCGCGTGTACAGTCCGTACTACTGTGGCGTACGCATACGCCAGCGCCCATATTGTGATCCGGACCGTACAAGCGCGTGTACAGTCCGTACTACTGTGGCGTACGCATACGCCAGCGCCCATATTGTGATCCGGACCGTACAAGCGCGTGTACAGTCCGTACTACTGTGGCGTACGCATACGCCAGCGCCCATATTGTGATCCGGACCGTACAAGCGCGTGTACAGTCCGTACTACTGTGGCGTACGCATACGCCAGCGCCCATATTGTGATCCGGACCGTACAAGCGCATGTACGGTCGGTATCACTGCTTGTGGGGTGCCCTAGGGCGTGGAACGCACCGTACCTGTGTGTAAATGTATGAAAACACATAGGGGACACATGAGGGACAAGTATAAGGGCCTAAATGCCTGATGGTTGCCATGGAGACTGAGTTAAATTTTTGAATTTGAGCACCAGGTGCACAGCAGAAGTCAGTTTGAAAGAATCTACATTGTTGCAATGTGGATGTTGACTTGACATCATTATCAAAACTGAAACCATGCAAAGCCACACACTGGGGTAGGTTTGAAGGGATTGGATGAAACGTAGGATGCTAATGTGACTGACCAATCAATCTGTACTCCTATACATGAACAGGCCAGCCAGGCATATATAAGGCAGCCAGGTCCCATGAGAGAGCACTTGCCTGCACATCCATTCATCCATGACCACTGCTGCTGATAGTGATTCCTCTGGCACCATGTCCAGGACTGTGGAGAGGTCACAGCCATTCACCCAGGAGGAGAACCTTGCCCTGATAGATGTGATCCTCCCACAGTTCCAGAGCCTGTATGGTCGACCAGGGGTTCAGGTGAGTGCAGACTCCACTAGCTTAGACTGTGCCCCTTTTGTGTGACAGTGACTTCTGGCATTGTGTCCATGTGTGACAGACATGCACTGTTGTTTGGAGTGGGTCCCAGGGTGTGGAAGGCCTCATGTCACCCATGCAGAGCATGCTGTGTTTCCTGTGTGCACTCCTCACTTGCATAGTGCCTACTGTGACAATGAATGCAAGGTGCATGCCACATTCTGCCTGCATACTCCTCCTGGGGATGTTGTTTCCACAGTCCTGATGTGATCCTGTGTTCCCCCCAGTGTGACAGGTGTCAGTACCCATGGATGTGTGTTTGTTCAGTGTACCTGTGCTGTGAGTGTCCAAAGGCCGTGTTCGTCCCCTGCACATTGGTGTGTGTGTTAGTCCCCTGTCATGTGGGTGAGTGCATATGGGGAGTGTTGCACACAAGCAGCATGAGGGATGGATATGGCCTGGCCATCGGATGTGAGCAGGGAGCAGTGCTGTGTGCATGCCGTGCTGAGCCAGCCCCACACCTGTGACACCCCCGTCTACTGGCACATGGGCAGAGTGAGGTGTGTACCCGCAGTTGGCAATGCCATGTGATTGTCCTGTACCTGTGTGTGTCTGTGTACTCTGCTGAGGTAGCATCAGTGTGCTGGGGCAGGTGACTGCTGTGAGGTGCTGTACATAATCCTGGTGTAGCCTGTGAGGCACAGTGTGATCCCTGGTCAGTGAGTGTGTGGTACCCCTCATGCCACCCGTGTGCTTCCACTGGCACGTAGTGCATTTGGCCTTCCACAGTGGATAATGTCCCTATGACAAAGGTGCAATTAGTTGCATGCATACCATGGCCTGTTCATAATGAGGATTGTTCTATATGTGTGTCTCTGTGTCTTTGCTCATGTGGATTAATGTATTCTCTCTTTTGCATCCTCACAGGTAGGCGCCATTGCCAAGGGGGAGATCTGGAGGGAAGCCGTCAGTGCCGTGAGGGGTACAGAGGGTCGGAGGCGGAGCCTGTCTCAGGTGAGGAAACGCTGGCAGGACATCCGGTGCTGGACGAGGAGGATTGCACGGCTCCTGCTGGGGGACTCACCTGAGAGCCGTAAGAACCGTGGCCGCCGTCGTCTGACCCACATCCAGAAGCGTGTGCTGGCGGTGGTCTTCCCCGATATGGACAGGCGCCTACAGGAGAGGCAGCAGCAGGAAGGGGGTAGGTACATGTGTGTCAGTTGTGTGTCCCCAGCCAATGTAAGTGTGCAGTTGCATGGATACACTGCCAGGGTTTGATTGTGCAGTGCGTCAACTTCTCCACAAAGTAGCACAGTGCTGTTCTCACTCCCTCCCTTCCCCTCCTTGCAATGTGTTCCCTGGTCTGTCGCCACTCTTGCACAAGGTTATTTATGCAGGCAGTTCATGCAGGTGCCCTATGCTATCAGCATCATGTGTGGGGGTGATGTGCCACAGGTATGGGGACCTTGCGTGTGCCATGGCCAATTTCAGTCATTGTGGTGTCCATGTCACTTGGCACTGATTGTGAATCACGACATAGGGGTGTGTCTCCAAAATGTACAGCCTTCCAGCATGCATGTCCAATTGTGTGCCCTCTGACATGATGTGCCTGAGTGGGAGGCCTGCTAAGTGCAGGGACGGTTGCTTAATTTGCAGTCATGTCCATCCTGGACCATGGAGGAGTGTGGGCACTACTGTGCCCTGGGGCACCTCTTCCTAGGTATCATGTGCGTCATCCAACAATATGGCCATTCACTGTGTCTTTGCCATGGGTTGCGTAGGGTGGCATTGTACCCTGGGCTCAACTGTTAGGACCTACAGGTTGCTACATGTGTCCACTGTACAGGGGGACCCATTTTGCTTGTGCATACTCACAGTGGGCATTACCTGTGTGTGTTGTTGAGACAATCTGATGATGTTTGCCTGTCAATGATGTGTGGACATGGCCACCAGGGGCTGTGTGTTTACAGTCATGAATTAGTGGAGGCCATGTGTTTCCATCCCAGAGTAAGAGGTGTACATACTTTCTCCGTCTCAATGAGATTGTCTCAGGTGTGGGTGGTTTGTGCGTACAAGGCCTACATGTCAGAAGCTTCATCCTCCTTGCTGGGTTTAGCCTGTGTGTGATGTTTGACTGGACATACGCTCAAGGTGCAGTGACCCTGTCATGTGTGGCCTGGTTTCATGTATTGCCTTTGCAGCATGCGGCAAGAGTAAATGGATATGATTCATGCTCATCCCTTTTTGACGACGCAGTGTGGTGCAGGTGCTGTGCACATTTGTCCCCAGAGGCTGACTCCTCTCTAAAATTTCAGGTGCAGTGATTTGCTGTTGTGTCATGATCTCCATTGTGTCTCAGTGGCATGGTGGGTAGAAAAACTGTGTGTTCCATGGCCTACATGTGTACATTGTTTTGTAGGTGTTACTCCTGTTGCTTTTCAGGCTATGCAATGTGACCTATGTATATTTGACTCATGTGACATAAGTGTACAGGTGTCTGATTTTCTCCTGTCTCTTCACCTTGCCCACAGCATCGCCGGGGGACACGGAAGGAGACACTAGCACGGACCGGGAGGAGAGATTGAGCACCAGTACCAGCAGTGCTGTCCTGTCTGGCACATGGAGTGGCACGGAGGCCGAAGGGAGTGAGGCGGAGGACCTGTTGACTGCCAACACAGACTATGACGCAGACGGGTCCGAGGCTGAGCTCACAGAGGTGGCGGAGTCTGCCCCCCCAGCTGATGGCAGCCCTCCACATCCCCCCGCCACCTCAGGTTCCATCACCGGCCTCCCACATGCTCGTGGCCCTTCCCTCCGTGCTCGGTCCCCACATGTCTCCTTCCTGCCAGGCACCGCACCCCCTGCCCCTGTCACCACTGCTGCGGTGAGTGCGGAGTCTGTGGACATCCTGAGGCAGTTGCAGGTTGGTCAGACTGCGATGCTAAATGTCCTCCATGCCCACACCCAGGTGCTGACCCAGATGGAGGCATACATGGAGGGCATGTCGGCTGCGCAGTCTGACCAACGGCAGTTGCTGAGGTCCATAGACTCCACACTGACTGCAGCACTGGATCTCCTGCAGCGCTGCGTAACACCCCCTACCCCTGCCCCATCCACAATTCCCACTCCCGTGCCTGTCCCACGCACATCCAGACGTCAGCGTGCACGCACCCCAACAGACACAGGCACCACACCACCAGGGAAGTCGAAGCGCACACCTCCTGTCACGCACACACAGGGTGAGGAAGGCACACCCACTGGGTCGGGGGGGAAACGTAGAACACGCAGCCACAGTGGGAGTCCGCATTCCACACAACCCACTCCCTCCAAATCCACTCCCCTTAGCTCTCCTGGCCAACAGTCAGTGACAGCATCATCCACTGCGAGTGTGCCCCCCAGCCCCAGGATGACACCACCCCGCAAGCGGTGGAGGCGGGACCCGGCCAGGGGAGTTGAGTCCCCCACCCTGTCCACACCCTCCCCCAGTGGCGCTGCGACCCATCCCTTTGCCCCCCCCCCCTCCTTGGGGCCTGTGGTTGGATTGGGTACGGGGGAGTCGCTGGGGGAACTTGCCGACGTGTGCAGCGCCATTCTGTCCTCCACCTTTGGCGCTGGCACCCCCCCTGTGGCAGATTCATCCCTCCCTGCACCCACAACACCTACCCTTTCCCCTCCTGTCCCTGCGGTGCCTGTTTCCACCCTCCCCCCTGATGCCCCCTCTTCTGTGGATGAAATGGACTTGTGAACTGTGCAGGCAAGCTAGGGGACACACGTCCCGATGTGTACCCCCCCCCCGGACATTGCTGCTGGGCTGGCCCATGGCCCTTGTACATAGTGGACATTTTCTCTGATATATTTTCCTGCTGAATAAAGCCTTTTCTTTTTGTTTTGCACACTGATGCTTTCCTGGACTTGCTGTTGGTGCTGGTGCTCCCTGCGTTGGGGTGGTGATAATGTGTTAGGGGTCTGTGAAATGTTGGAGTGTGCTGCTCATGGGGTGTACCCTGCCATCTGCGTGCCATCACAAAGGTCTCTGCAAATGGTATTTGGTCATGTTTGCTCTCACTGTATGGTGACATTGTCCCAAGGTGTGTTCCGTCCTCTGTGGCCCAGGCCATTTTTCCTGCAGGGTGTCTCCCAAATGCTGTGCTGTGCTGTGTCTACATTTCCTGGATGTGTGAGGGTTGCCTTTCAATATAGCCATGCTGGCTCAGCGATGGCTCCGCCTGCATCTGGGGTATCACCCTTGTAGGTCACTGAACTTGTTGATGGGGTATATTGTCCGATGTCTGGGCACTGCTGGGAGTGATAGGTACACACCCCTCCTGTGTCTGGGCACTGCTGGGAGTGATAGGCACACACCCCTCCTGTGTCTGGGCACTGCTGGGAGGACCCTGCACCCACCCCTCCTGTGTCTGGGCACTGCTGGGGGTGTTTTGCACACCCCATTCTTATAGCAGGTTCGGTGCGTACATGCACGGGTGGGGGTTTGGTGCGTACATACACGGGTGGGGGTTCGGTCCGTACATACACGGGTGGGGGTTCGGGGCGTACATACTCTGCTGGGGTGGGGGTTCGGTGCGTACATACACGGGTGGTGGTTCGGTGCGTACATACACGGCTGGGGTGGGGGTTTGGTGCGTACATACACGGCTGGTGTGGTGGTTTGGTGCGTACATACACGGGTGGGCGTTTGGTGCGTACATACACGGGTGGTGGTTTGGTGCGTACATACACGGCTGGGGTGGTGGTTTGGTGCGTACATACACGGGTGGTGGTTTGGTGCGTACATACACGGCTGGGGTGGGGGTTCGGTCCGTACATACACGGGTGGGGGTTCGGGGCGTACATACTCTGCTGGGGTGGGGGTTCGGTCCGTACATACACGGGTGGTGGTTCGGTGCGTACATACACGGCTGGGGTGGGTGTTAGGTGCGTACATACACGGGTGGGGGTTTGGTGCGTACATACACGGGTGGTGGTTTGGTGCGTACATACACGGCTGGGGTGGTGGTTTGGTGCGTACATACACGGCTGGTGTGGTGGTTTGGTGCGTACATACACGGGTGGGCGTTTGGTGCGTACATACACGGGTGGTGGTTTGGTGCGTACATACACGGCTGGGGTGGTGGTTTGGTGCGTACATACACGGGTGGTGGTTCGGTGCGTACATACACGGCTGGGGTGGGGGTTTGGTGCGTACATACACGGCTGGTGTGGTGGTTTGGTGCGTACATACACGGGTGGGCGTTTGGTGCGTACATACACGGGTGGTGGTTTGGTGCGTACATACACGGCTGGGGTGGTGGTTTGGTGCGTACATACACGGGTGGTGGTTCGGTGCGTACATACACGGCTGGGGTGGGGGTTTGGTGCGTACATACACGGGTGGTGTGGTGGTTTGGTGCGTACATACACGGGTGGGCGTTTGGTGCGTACATACACGGGTGGTGGTTTGGTGCGTACATACACGGCTGGGGTGGTGGTTTGGTGCGTACATACACGGGTGGTGGTTCGGTGCGTACATACACGGCTGGGGTGGGGGTTTGGTGCGTACATACACGGCTGGTGTGGTGGTTTGGTGCGTACATACACGGGTGGGGGTTCGGTCCGTACATACACGGGTGGTGGTTCGGTGCGTACATACTCTGCTGGGGTGGGGGTTCGGTGCGTACATACACGGGTGGTGGTTCGGTGCGTACATACACGGCTGGGGTGGGGGTTTGGTGCGTACATACACGGCTGGTGTGGTGGTTTGGTGCGTACATACACGGGTGGGCGTTTGGTGCGTACATACACGGGTGGTGGTTTGGTGCGTACATACACGGCTGGGGTGGTGGTTTGGTGCGTACATACACGGGTGGGGGTTTGGTGCGTACATACACGGCTGGGGTGGGGGTTCGGTCCGTACATACACGGGTGGGGGTTCGGGGCGTACATACTCTGCTGGGGTGGGGGTTCGGTCCGTACATACACGGGTGGTGGTTCGGTGCGTACATACACGGCTGGGGTGGGGGTTAGGTGCGTACATACACGGGTGGGGGTTTGGTGCGTACATACACGGCTGGTGGTTCGGTGCGTACATACACGGCTGGGGGGGGGTTCGGTGCGTACATACACGGGTGGTGGTTCGGTGCGTACATACACGGCTGGGGTGGGGGTTTGGTGCGTACATACACGGCTGGTGTGGTGGTTTGGTGCGTACATACACGGGTGGGCGTTTGGTGCGTACATACACGGGTGGTGGTTTGGTGCGTACATACACGGCTGGGGTGGTGGTTTGGTGCGTACATACACGGGTGGTGGTTTGGTGCGTACATACACGGCTGGGGTGGGGGTTCGGTCCGTACATACACGGGTGGGGGTTCGGGGCGTACATACTCTGCTGGGGTGGGGGTTCGGTCCGTACATACACGGGTGGTGGTTCGGTGCGTACATACACGGCTGGGGTGGGTGTTAGGTGCGTACATACACGGGTGGGGGTTTGGTGCGTACATACACGGCTGGGGGGGGTTCGGGGGCGTACATACACGGGTGGTGGTTCGGTGCGTACATACACGGGTGGTGGTTCGGTGCGTACATACACGGCTGGGGTGGGGGTTTGGTGCGTACATACACGGCTGGTGGTTCGGTGCGTACATACACGGCTGGGGTGGGGGTTTGGTGCGTACATACACGGCTGGTGGTTCGGTGCGTACATACACGGCTGGGGGGGGGGTTCGGGGGCGTACATACACGGGTGGTGGTTTGGTGCGTACATACACGGCTGGGGTGGGGGTTCGGTCCGTACATACACGGGTGGGGGTTCGGGGCGTACATACTCTGCTGGGGTGGGGGTTCGGTCCGTACATACACGGGTGGGGGTTCGGGGCGTACATACTCTGCTGGGGTGGGTGTTAGGTGCGTACATACACGGGTGGGGGTTTGGTGCGTACATACACGGCTGGTGGTTCGGTGCGTACATACACGGCTGGGGGGGGTTAGGGGGCGTACATACACGGGTGGTGGTTTGGTGCGTACATACACGGCTGGGGTGGGGGTTCGGTCCGTACATACACGGGTGGGGGTTCGGGGCGTACATACTCTGCTGGGGTGGGGGTTCGGGGGCGTACATACACGGGTGGTGGTTCGGTGCGTACATACACGGGTGGTGGTTCGGTGCGTACATACACGGCTGGGGTGGGGGTTTGGTGCGTACATACACGGCTGGTGTGGTGGTTTGGTGCGTACATACACGGGTGGGGGTTTGGTGCGTACATACACGGCTGGGGGTTCGGGGCGTACATACCAGGGTGGGGTGGGGGTTCGGGGCGTACATGCACGGGTGGCGCTTGGGTGCGTACATACACGGGTGGGGGTTCGGGGCGTACATACCAGGGTGGGGTGGGGGTTCGGGGCGTACATACACGGGTGGCGCTTGGGTGCGTACATACACGGGTGGCGGTTCGGGGCGTACATACACGGGTGGGGGTTCGGGGCGTACATACACGAGTGGGGGTTCGGGGCGTACATGCACGGGTGGGGGTACGGGCCGTACTTCCACGGGTGGGGGTACGGTCCGTACATACCCCTGCCCACGCTCTGCGTGCCTGGGTACGGGCCGTACCCATGCCTTTGGTGTGTGGGTACGGTGCGTCCCACCATTGTTGCGGGCCGTGGGGTCCGCACCGTACACAGGCCTTGGGGGCGTGGCTACGGGTCGTACCACGCGTACCCCTACATGACCCCAGCAATGCTGGTACGAGCTGTACCAAGGCCTTTCTGACGTGGGTACGGGCCGTACCGCTATTGTTGGAGTGACGTAGGGGGACGCGTGGTACGTTCCGTACCCACGCTCTTGCGGCCTGGGTAGGGTACGTACCGGTTCGCGTGACCATCCACTTCCGTTGTGGCGGACGCTTGCGTTGCTGGCCTTGCCCCCACCCCCTGGAAGTGACCAGGCCCTGATGGTCAGGTATGTCCAGGCCATGTGTGATTTGGTACCATGTGTTGGTGTTGTGTGTCCTGCCCCTGCCCCCCCCTTTGCCCCTGGTTGTTGTGCTGACCTTCTGCGGCGTCTGCGTCGGTTCCTGTACGCCAGGTGGACTGCTAGGAGGGCAGGGATGGCACGTAGGTTCGGGTCCATGTCTGTTCGTCGCGTCCAGCTGCTCCTTGCGTGTGTCGTCCTGATTTCCCGGCAGTTTTTGGCAGCCGGTAAATATTTTCCGTGCGGGATGACGTCGGTTCGAATCGTACTTCCTGGTTCGTGAAACGTAGGCTGGATGCGTACCGACGTCACGTCGGCTCCTTTCAGGATCGGAATTGTGTTTAGTTTCTGTTCGGTCGGTGTTTTGTTCGAATCGTACGGAAATGGTGTTTCCGTATGAATCGTACTTGCATTTTCGGATGGATTTCGCACCGGGTACGAGTCGGACGGAGAAAAGGCTCCGTCCGACGGTTCGTACCCGGTTTTTACCGGATCGGAATTGGCACCTATGTGTAAATTTCAGAAATGCATTCTGTTGATTCAGCCATAGCATGAATGCCTCTGTTGATTCGACGTCACCCTCCCACACGACCAAGACATCGTCAATATACCTTTTCCATACTTTGATGTGAGCAAGGTATGGGTTCATCGTGTGTAGGATCCTGTTAGTTTCCAGATGGTGTACATACAGCCCTGCTAGACTTGGAGCAAAGGTACTCCCCATGCTGGTACCGTGACGTTGTTCATATATGTCTTCAGCATACATAAAGAAATTGCGGGTGAGAGCCAGTGAAACACATTCCATCACCAGACTACGAGGTGTGTGGTACTCCCAGGGAGTAGAGAATAGAACCTCCTCAATGATTAGCAGTGTTTCGTCGTGTGGGAGACTGGTATATAGGCTCTCCACGTCTAATCCCAGATGCGGTAGGAGCACTACCAAGATGTCCAATCACTATATTTCCAAAAGCCATTGTATAGATGATTTACAGTGGACAGTGATAGAACAATTGAGTAACGAACACAGCCTCCTAGAGAAGGAACAACGATGGGTGTTCCGTCTCAAAACACACATCCATGGATTAAATGAAGATATACCATGGAATCAGTTCCGAGTATAACCATCATCATACCTAACTGAGTACTGTCCAATTACCGGTTCTCCACCTGACGAGATTAATCCTTTCAAGTTTGTCTTCTTTTCCTTTTTTTGCCCCTCGCATCGGCCCAGAACCAGTGTAGTACCACTCTAGGACCTTTGTGTTATTTTTCTATCGTTTTTTCATGTACTTGTCGAATACCCCTTGACCACAGCAAAGGCCCCCCTGGATTAGCCCTCTAGTGTACCTATCCGATGCATATACACACCTCTTGGTTTAGCCATATACCAGCTGAGTGTTTCTACTAGGCATGGTTGGGGCATTTTTTCCTACCTTTTTTTTTATATTTATTTTTATATTAGTCTTTCAATATTAACATCCTTAACCCCATACGTTATGCAGGCAAAGTATATGGACACCTAGTGATACCTTCCCAGTTGATATATTTGTTGTTTTCATAACCTCAATTTTAGGTCATGTGGACTGCCTATTACACGCATTTTTTTAACATCTTTCACCCTTCAATTATGGGTTTCGATAGCGCTCCATCAGGCATCCGACTTAGACACCACTTTCCCTCTGGGGGTCCTTACAGTCTCATCACGATGACCCGGCCGCCTCTAACTTCCGGCTCCGGGTCCCGTGTAGCAGCGCCTGCGTGCTTCAGCTCACTTTGTGAGCAGGTGCCTTCTATTGGTCCGTCAAACGGGGCGTTTTGGCACTTATTCCCTGATTGGTGGGGGTATTTAAAGTACAATATCTCCGATCTGAATTTATCGACGGAGCCGACCGGGGTGGTTTTTTGAGCGGGACACTGATCCTAGGAGGCGTAAGTACGGCACAGCCGGCAGGTGGAAGGTCTACCTTCAAAAATGACGATTGGATTACATTTCCCTCTCCCGCTGTTTAGGTAGCCTATTTGGCACTTCAACCACCCGGTAAAAGAGCTCATGAGGAAATTATCCTCTTTGCAGCAAGTATGTGTTGTTTTTTTCTCTCTGCTTTGTTGGGCATGCAAACAACCACAAATGACATTTTCGCCCTACAGGAACCTCGTTTCCTTTCTGAGTAGAGTGTGTGTTTTCTGTTGTTTTGTTAGTGTGTGTTTTTAATGTAGTATGTCACACTATATTTATCACAGATCACGTGATAGCGTTAGAAGACGATCATCGCTCACTTCCTTTTCAGATCACTGTTTTAAACACGACGGAATGAACGTCTATCCTTATAACAGTAATGTCTTGTGTATCTCTCATTTCATACCATTTTCTCCATTTAGGTTACGAGGAGTATGTAAGACCCAGTGGGGCGGTACCAACTTTTGGAGGCTATTTACCTCCCATGTTTATTATTTTTTCACCCACTATTTTTCACCACATCACAGTGCATCGTTGGAAGGGATCTTCTTAGGTCCTGACGAAGAAGCTTGGGGTAAGCTTCGAAACATGTCGACACCAGGAGGTTAAGCTCATTGAGGCATACTCCCTCCATCCCCCACATTTTTACTAATACCAGCTTAGATGGCAGAATAACATTTTTTTCCTAGTCCAGTGAGCCAGGTATTTTTTAAAATCACTCTCCACTCACTCCTGACCCTTCCTTGCACACCCCTGCACTACACATAGTAGTCCTACCAAGAACAGTGCTCCCACGTATACGCTGGTCGTAGCACGCCCCGTCCCGTAGAGGGGCGGGAAGACCCCTATGATGAAGCATGACACCAAGGGCCCTTTTGATGTGTGAGGGGTATTTTAACAACTGATGTGTATTCTCCACGACCGTGGGACACACATGGTATGAACGGGAGTCTCTTGATATATTATACATGCGGGTGGATCCCTTTGTTTAAGTACGCTTTGTTGGGAGGAAGTATCCACCTCCACCACTCGTTGAGTGGAACCTCTCTACTCCCCCCCTTGTTTTTCTTTCTATGATAGACAGCGTACAGCTGTGGGAGTTTTTTGTTTTCGCCCAAATTCTGGGTGTTGTGATATCAGTGCTATAAATGATAGCATTATATCCCCCTTCCTCTGAGATCAGAGGCTATTTACCTCTGTTACACATACTTGTTTGTAGACTACTATATTACTAACATCTGTCACATAACTTTCCTAGCTGACACACACACTCTATCTAGTACTGCTACACTTACATCTCCGGTTCACCAAGATGGCAGACAACATGGGTCTAACCTTCGCTGACGACGAAGTAGAAAGGATCCTGGCAGCTATCAACCCCTTTGAAGGATTAAGCAATACCGATCCAGGTCCCAATCATGCTGATTGGGATGAGCTAGCTAACTTAAGGAGAAACCAGATCAGAACTGCTCTGCATGGTCTATTAATGACGGAATACCTGCGGGCCAATGCAGCCCCCCAAGGTTTGATTGTCCGCAATGAGCCCTTTATTTTCCAACAGGATAAGACTTTCAAACGTGATTGGTCACTAATCTCGTGGCATTGCACTCGGGACTGGTTAGTCCTAATTATAAAAACAGCCACCAGACTTACACAAGAACTCAAAGTCGAGATCGTCAATCTAGAAGTCCGTTTGAAGGCCTATATATCCCCCAGTGTACTCAAAAAACGTTTGGAGGAACTCAATCAAGAGATGACAGAGTTCGAAATGACTTTAAAACAAAGCAAATATAACAAACTAAAGAAGGACACTTCACGGTTCAGTCACGAACGAGTATATCCCTATATACGAGATGACTATGTTCCTAAGAACCAGGATCAGAGTGAGGATGGTGACTCCTCTGACACCGGTTCAGATAACTCTAACTCCAGCAGGGGCAGTGGTAAACGTTTCTATAGAGGGAGGGCCAATCACAACCAGCGCCCTCCGTACCAGAGGGGAGGGAGATGGGATGGCTATCAAGGCCCCCCGATGTATCCCCCATACGCTTATGGTCCACCTATGATGGGACCATTTCCACAATGGATACCTCCTCCTCAAGAGTATGAATACAACTACAACCCACAACCTTTTTTAGGGGCACGCCAAGGCCCACGGAGGGCCCGCAACAGAGGAGGATACAACGTCCACTGGTCTACACCCGAGACCGAGACCCCACGAATGTCAACCAGGAGTATGACCAACAACATACCTCCTCAACCATCAACGAGCCGGAAGTAAATCTGGTGGTCAATCTCACCGATGTGGTCCTTACACCAACACAAAAGAGGGTCCTTGAGAGAGGACTGGGTTTTGTACCCACTAATCGGTTGGACAAATTCAAGATCCTCACTGAGATCACCGAATTCATACGTAAATTGAAATTGAAGGTTTTCTTTGAAAACAACCCATCCACCACTGAGATGGTAAGACAAGATACTGGCCTCCGTAATAAATCCACTTTTGTTCCCCCTAACTCCACCCTACCGGTGGAGATGCTTGCATTTGAGAAAGCGGTGATGGGTGAAATCCAAGACATCACGGCAGGATGTGGTCACACCTTTCACAATACATCAAGGGAAGAGAAGGTGGCTATACATGAACTATCAACAAACCAGGATATTACCATCAAACCTGCAGATAAAGGGGGAGCCATTGTTTTACAAACCACTGTCAACTATGACATTGAATGTAGGAAACTGCTGGATGACCGCAGGAACTATGGAATCCTTCGGGCAGATCCTACTGAGTCAATCAGGGTCAGGATTGTCACAATGGTAGAGGAGGCCTTAGCAAACGACTGGATCTCCAAGAAGGAGGCTGAATTTCTGGTTAATACCAATCCCAGGATCCCCTACTTCTACACCATACCTAAAATCCATAAGAACCTGGTCTCACCACCTGGTAGACCCATCGTCTCTGGTGTGAATTCCATTTTGGAACCTCTGTCAAGGTTCGCGGATGCGTTCCTTCGACCATTGGTTCAAAGCACCAGCACCTACCTACGGGATACCAAGAACGTCCTGCAAATTCTGCAGGATATCGACTTTGACCCCACCAAAAATTTACTCATGGGATTAGACGTGGAGAGCCTATATACCAGTCTCCCACACGACGAAACCCTGCTAATCATTGAGGAGGTTCTATTCTCTACTCCCTGGGAGTACCACACACCTCGTAGTCTGGTGATGGAATGTGTTTCACTGGCTCTCACCCGCAATTTCTTTATGTATGCTGAAGACATATATGAACAACGTCACGGTACCAGCATGGGGAGTACCTTTGCTCCAAGTCTAGCAGGGCTGTATGTACACCATCTGGAAACTAACAGGATCCTACACACGATGAACCCATACCTTGCTCACATCAAAGTATGGAAAAGGTATATTGACGATGTCTTGGTCGTGTGGGAGGGTGACGTCGAATCAACAGAGGCATTCATGCTATGGCTGAATCAACAGAATGCATTTCTGAAATTTACACATAGTGTGTCGGCGGAAAACCTGGTGTTCTTGGACCTGAATATCTACCCTGAACAGGGGAAACTCAAAACCACAACACACTTTAAGGCAACAGCTAAGAACTGTTTACTTTTGTTTGACAGTTTTCACCCCCGTCACCTGAGGGAAAACTTACCGTACGGCCAGTTCCTGCGTCTGCGGAGAAACTGTACTGAAATTAGTGACTTCAAACAACAAGCATCTGAACTGCGTACCAAACTGATAAAACGCAATTACCCTGAGAAAATCGTTGACAAAGCCTTAAAAAGAGCAAGGAATAATAACAGAGAGGCTCTTTTGGAAGACAAAGTGGAAAACCAGATCGATGAGAGACCGATATGTGTAACAACTTACAATACACATTCTAACCAGATCACTAAGATAGTGAATAAACACTGGCGTCTACTCAATTCCTGCGGATTGAACATAACGAAACCTATGTTTGCTCACAAGCGGGGACGCAACTTAAGAGACATGCTTGTTCACACAAGACCAAAGAACATATCTCAACCAAGACCTGTCGGCCTACTACCCCCAGTACAAGGGCATCATCCTTGTGGGAACTGCAGCACTTGTCACCTGACGAGAAAAAGTACACACATCACGTTCCGGAATGGCGATGAGTGGGACCAGAGAAGCTTCACGAATTGTAATAGCAAAAATGTTGTATATCTAATCACTTGTCCGTGTGGCCTTGAGTATGTGGGGATGACATCCAGACCAATTAAGGTACGTATTGGCGAACATCGCAGTAATGTCAGATGCGGTAGGAGCACTACCAAGATGTCCAATCACTATATTTCCAAAAGCCATTGTATAGATGATTTACAGTGGACAGTGATAGAACAATTGAGTAACGAACACAGCCTCCTAGAGAAGGAACAACGATGGGTGTTCCGTCTCAAAACACACATCCATGGATTAAATGAAGATATACCATGGAATCAGTTCCGAGTATAACCATCATCATACCTAACTGAGTACTGTCCAATTACCGGTTCTCCACCTGACGAGATTAATCCTTTCAAGTTTGTCTTCTTTTCCTTTTTTTGCCCCTCGCATCGGCCCAGAACCAGTGTAGTACCACTCTAGGACCTTTGTGTTATTTTTCTATCGTTTTTTCATGTACTTGTCGAATACCCCTTGACCACAGCAAAGGCCCCCCTGGATTAGCCCTCTAGTGTACCTATCCGATGCATATACACACCTCTTGGTTTAGCCATATACCAGCTGAGTGTTTCTACTAGGCATGGTTGGGGCATTTTTTCCTACCTTTTTTTTTTATATTTATTTTTATATTAGTCTTTCAATATTAACATCCTTAACCCCATACGTTATGCAGGCAAAGTATATGGACACCTAGTGATACCTTCCCAGTTGATATATTTGTTGTTTTCATAACCTCAATTTTAGGTCATGTGGACTGCCTATTACACGCATTTTTTTAACATCTTTCACCCTTCAATTATGGGTTTCGATAGCGCTCCATCAGGCATCCGACTTAGACACCACTTTCCCTCTGGGGGTCCTTACAGTCTCATCACGATGACCCGGCCGCCTCTAACTTCCGGCTCCGGGTCCCGTGTAGCAGCGCCTGCGTGCTTCAGCTCACTTTGTGAGCAGGTGCCTTCTATTGGTCCGTCAAACGGGGCGTTTTGGCACTTATTCCCTGATTGGTGGGGGTATTTAAAGTACAATATCTCCGATCTGAATTTATCGACGGAGCCGACCGGGGTGGTTTTTTGAGCGGGACACTGATCCTAGGAGGCGTAAGTACGGCACAGCCGGCAGGTGGAAGGTCTACCTTCAAAAATGACGATTGGATTACATTTCCCTCTCCCGCTGTTTAGGTAGCCTATTTGGCACTTCAACCACCCGGTAAAAGAGCTCATGAGGAAATTATCCTCTTTGCAGCAAGTATGTGTTGTTTTTTTCTCTCTGCTTTGTTGGGCATGCAAACAACCACAAATGACATTTTCGCCCTACAGGAACCTCGTTTCCTTTCTGAGTAGAGTGTGTGTTTTCTGTTGTTTTGTTAGTGTGTGTTTTTAATGTAGTATGTCACACTATATTTATCACAGATCACGTGATAGCGTTAGAAGACGATCATCGCTCACTTCCTTTTCAGATCACTGTTTTAAACACGACGGAATGAACGTCTATCCTTATAACAGTAATGTCTTGTGTATCTCTCATTTCATACCATTTTCTCCATTTAGGTTACGAGGAGTATGTAAAACCCAGTGGGGCGGTACCAACTTTTGGAGGCTATTTACCTCCCATGTTTATTATTTTTTCACCCACTATTTTTCACCACATCACAGTGCATCGTTGGAAGGGATCTTCTTAGGTCCTGACGAAGAAGCTTGGGGTAAGCTTCGAAACATGTCGACACCAGGAGGTTAAGCTCATTGAGGCATACTCCCTCCATCCCCCACATTTTTACTAATACCAGCTTAGATGGCAGAATAAAATTTTTTTCCTAGTCCAGTGAGCCAGGTATTTTTTAAAATCACTCTCCACTCACTCCTGACCCTTCCTTGCACACCCCTGCACTACACATAGTAGTCCTACCAAGAACAGTGCTCCCACGTATACGCTGGTCGTAGCACGCCCCGTCCCGTAGAGGGGCGGGAAGACCCCTATGATGAAGCATGACACCAAGGGCCCTTTTGGTGTGTGAGGGGTATTTTAACAACTGATGTGTATTCTCCACGACCGTGGGACACACATGGTATGAACGGGAGTCTCTTGATATATTATACATGCGGGTGGATCCCTTTGTTTAAGTACGCTTTGTTGGGAGGAAGTATCCACCTCCACCACTCGTTGAGTGGAACCTCTCTACTCCCCCCCTTGTTTTTCTTTCTTCGATTCTAAAGGTACCCAGGGTTTGTGGATTCTCCTAGAGGGTTCCCAGAAATTAGTCAAAATACAGCAATTTTTTTTTTTTTTTTGTGAAAAATGTGAAAAACGGGCTGCAAATGAAAGCTTCTGGGTTTTTCTCTGCAAATGGTATCAAAAAAGGGTTTGTGGGGCTGAAATCACAATTTCTCCAGCTTTTAGGGAATGACAGCATTTTGTTAGAAAGCCAACATTTTTTACACAGTTTTGGCATTTTTCTGGGACATACCCTATTTTTGCTATTTTTTGTGCTTTCAACCTCCTTCCAGTTAACGGTAGAAATGGGTACAAAAACAATAATGGATCCTGGAAAGCTATACATTTTTGAAAAGTAGACAAAATTCTGAATTCAGCAAGGGGTCATTTGTGTAGATCCATCAAGGTTTCTTTATAGAATTTACAGGCAAATATAGGAAAAATTAAAAATTTGTTGAAAAAAGCAGCCTTTTGAGTCAACGTTTTTACCTGTAACTTCTTCGAATTATGACATCTCTTTGAAAGCAATGTACCGTTACATCCGGTAGACCTTCCTGGTTGTGGGGACATATAGGACTTGTAGGTTCACCAAGAGCCCAACGAACCCAGAGTAGAAAAATGAGCAGCATTTTGTAATGTTTTTTTTTTTTGGTCCGGGTATATAGCAATTATTGTGGGAAAATGTATACATGGAAAAATCGGTATGAAAGTCACCTATGTATTTCTGAAATGGGAACAAATTACAGAGTTCAGAAACAGTGCATATTTGCACATTTTCGAAATTGGGAATACTCATATTTGCATGACAATTATTGGTCATTTTTCAAAATGACTTTTTTTTTACACAATGTCTTTCATTTGGAAGGGAGAAATGCATCAAAAATCAATAGGTAATAACAGTTGCTTTACAAATTTGAACTACCCTAAGTCTCCCGATAAAAATGGTACCTCACTTGTGTGGGTAGGCATAGTGCCCACGACAGGAAGTCGCTCAAAACCTAAGGTGAACACACCACATTTTCACACTGAAAATTTACACTTTTTTAGCTGTAGTTTTTGAACCCTAGCCCTGCCGGCACCTAGGGAAACCTAGCAAACCTATACATTTTTGAAAACTAGACACCCAGGGGAATCCAGGATGGGGTGACTTGACTGCCTCCCACCATGGTCTGTTACCCAGAATCCCTTGCAAACGTAAAAAATTGACAAAAAAAACACATTTTCCCCACATTTCTGTGATGGAAAGTTCTGGAATCTGCGTGGATCCACAAATTTCCACCCACCCTGCGTTCCCCTTGAATCCCTTGCAAACGTAAAAAATTGACAAAAAAACACATTTTCCCCACATTTCTGTGATGGAAAGTTCTGGAATCTGCGTGGATCCACAAATTTCCACCCACCCCGCGTTCCCCAAAGTCCTACGAGAAAAATGGTACCTCACTTGTGCGGGTCGGCCTAGTGCCCGCGACAGGAAACGGCGCAAAACGCAACGTGGTTTTGTAGCGAAAAATGACCCTTTTTTTGGCAAAGTGACTAGCTGTAGATTTTGAACCCTAGCCCTGCCGGCACCTAGGGAAACCTAGCAAACCTATACATTTTTGAAAACTAGACACCCAGGGAAATCCAGGATGGGGTGGCTTGACTGCCTCCCACCATGGTCTGTTACCCAGAATCCCTTGCAAACGTAAAAAATTGACAAAAAAAACACATTTTCCCCACATTTCTGTGATGGAAAGTTCTGGAATCTGCGTGGATCCACAAATTTCCACCCACCCCGCGTTCCCCAAAGTCCTACGAGAAAAATGGTACCTCACTTGTGCGGGTCGGCCTAGTGCCCGCGACAGGAAACGGCGCAAAACGCAACGTGGTTTTGCAGTGAAAAATGACCCTTTTTTTGGCAAAGTGACTAGCTGTAGATTTTGTACCCTAGCCCTGCCGGCACCTAGGGAAACCTAGCAAACCTATACATTTTTGAAAACTAGACACCCAGGGGAATCCAGGATGGGGTGACTTGACTGCCTCCCACCATGGTCTGTTACCCAGAATCCCTTGCAAACGTAAAACATTGACAAAAAAAACACATTTTCCCCACATTTCTGTGATGGAAAGTTCTGGAATCTGCGTGGATCCACAAATTTCCACCCACCCCGCGTTCCCCAAAGTCCTACGAGAAAAATGGTACCTCACTTGTGCGGGTCGGCCTAGTGCCCGCGACAGGAAACGGCGCAAAACGCAACGTGGTTTTGCAGTGAAAAATGACCCTTTTTTTGGCAAAGTGACTAGCTGTAGATTTTGTACCCTAGCCCTGCCGGCACCTAGGGAAACCTAGCAAACCTATACATTTTTGAAAACTAGACACCCAGGGGAATCCAGGATGGGGTGATTTGACTGCCTCCCACCATGGTCTGTTACCCAGAATCCCTTGCAAACGTAAAAAATTGACAAAAAAACACATTTTCCCCACATTTCTGTGATGGAAAGTTCTGGAATCTGCGTGGATCCACAAATTTCCACCCACCCCGCGTTCCCCAAAGTCCTACGAGAAAAATGGTACCTCACTTGTGCGGGTCGGCCTAGTGCCCGCGACAGGAAACGGCGCAAAACGCAACGTGGTTTTGCAGTGAAAAATGACCCTTTTTTTGGCAAAGTGACTAGCTGTAGATTTTGAACCCTAGCCCTGCCGGCACCTAGGGAAACCTAGCAAACCTATACATTTTTGAAAACTAGACACCCAGGGGAATCCAGGATGGGGTGACTTGACTGCCTCCCACCATGGTCTGTTACCCAGAATCCCTTGCAAACATAAAAAATTGACAAAAAAAACACATTTTCCCCACATTTCTGTGATGGAAAGTTCTGGAATCTGCGTGGATCCACAAATTTCCACCCACCCCGCGTTCCCCAAAGTCCTACAAGAAAAATGGTACCTCACTTGTGCGGGTCGGCCTAGTGGCCGCGACAGGAAACGGCGCAAAACGCAACGTGGTTTTGCAGTGAAAAATGACCCTTTTTTTGGCAAAGTGACTAGCTGTAGATTTTGTACCCTAGCCCTGCCGGCACCTAGGGAAACCTAGCAAACCTATACATTTTTGAAAACTAGACACCCAGGGGAATCCAGGATGGGGTGACTTGACTGCCTCCCACCATGGTCTGTTACCCAGAATCCCTTCCAAACATAAAAAATTGACAAAAAAAACACATTTTCCCCACATTTCTGTGATGGAAAGTTCTGGAATCTGCGTGGATCCACAAATTTCCACCCACCCCGCGTTCCCCAAAGTCCTACGAGAAAAATGGTACCTCACTTGTGCGGGTCGGCCTAGTGCCCGCGACAGGAAACGGCGCAAAACGCAACGTGGTTTTGCAGTGAAAAATGACCCTTTTTTTGGCAAAGTGACTAGCTGTAGATTTTGTACCCTAGCCCTGCCGGCACCTAGGGAAACCTAGCAAACCTATACATTTTTGAAAACTAGACACCCAGGGGAATCCAGGATGGGGTGACTTGACTGCCTCCCACCATGGTCTGTTACCCAGAATCCCTTGCAAACATAAAAAATTGACAAAAAAACACATTTTCCCCACATTTCTGTGATGGAAAGTTCTGGAATCTGCGTGGATCCACAAATTTCCACCCACCCCGCGTTCCCCAAAGTCCTACGAGAAAAATGGTACCTCACTTGTGCGGGTCGGCCTAGTGCCCGCGACAGGAAACGGCGCAAAACGCAACGTGGTTTTGCAGTGAAAAATGACCCTTTTTTTGGCAAAGTGACTAGCTGTAGATTTTGTACCCTAGCCCTGCCGGCACCTAGGGAAACCTAGCAAACCTATACATTTTTGAAAACTAGACACCCAGGGGAATCCAGGATGGGGTGACTTGACTGCCTCCCACCATGGTCTGTTACCCAGAATCCCTTGCAAACGTAAAAAATTGACAAAAAAAACACATTTTCCCCACATTTCTGTGATGGAAAGTTCTGGAATCTGCGTGGATCCACAAATTTCCACCCACCCCGCGTTCCCCAAAGTCCTACGAGAAAAATGGTACCTCACTTGTGCGGGTCGGCATAGTGCCCGCGACAGGAAACGGCGCAAAACGCAACGTGGTTTTGCAGTGAAAAATTACCCTTTTTTTGGCAAAGTGACTAGCTGTAGATTTTGTACCCTAGCCCTGCCGGCACCTAGGGAAACCTAGCAAACCTATACATTTTTGAAAACTAGACACCCAGGGGAATCCAGGATGGGGTGACTTGACTGCCTCCCACCATGGTCTGTTACCCAGAATCCCTTGCAAACGTAAAAAATTGACAAAAAAAACACATTTTCCCCACATTTCTGTGATGGAAAGTTCTGGAATCTGCGTGGATCCACAAATTTCCACCCACCCCGCGTTCCCCAAAGTCCTACGAGAAAAATGGTACCTCACTTGTGTGGGAGGCCCAAGTACCCGCGGCAGGCAAGGGCCCCAAACGTAGTGAGGCGACATCAAAATGGCCTATCGCCAAACCACCTGGTTTTGCAAGGGGGGTCACTTTGGTTTTTGGCCCGGTGTGCGGCGGCCATCTAGGGAAACCTACCAAACCCAGGCATTTTTGAAAACTAGACACCCGGCGGCTTCCAGGGAGGTATGGCTTGCGTGGATCCCCCAACGTTTCCTTACCCAGAATCCCCTGCAAACCTCATTTTTTGCTCAAAAAATCACTTTTTTTACACATTTTGGGGTGGGAAAGTAGTGGCATCACCGGGCTCACACAAATTTACCACCACCCAGCGTTCCCCCAGGTCTCCCGGTAAAAATGGTGCCTCACTTGTGTGGGAGGCCCAAGTACCCGCGGCAGGCAAGGGCCCCAAACGTAGTGAGGCGACATCAAAATGGCCTATCGCCAAA
Organism: Triturus cristatus; assembly: GCF_964204655.1. Classification (NCBI taxonomy): domain Eukaryota; kingdom Metazoa; phylum Chordata; class Amphibia; order Caudata; family Salamandridae; genus Triturus; species Triturus cristatus. Next base: position 1,213,277,271 of record NC_140590.1, read on the forward strand.
CCACCTGGTTTTGCAAGGGGGGTCACTTTGGTTTTTGGCCCGGTGCGCGGCGGCCATCTAGGGAAACCTACCAAACCCAGGCATTTTTGAAAACTAGACACCCGGCGGCTTCCAGGGAGGTATGGCTTGCGTGGATCCCCCAACATTTCCTTACCCAGAATCCCCTGCAAACCTCATTTTTTGCTCAAAAAATCACTTTTTTCACACATTTTGGGGTGGGAAAGTAGTGGCATCACCGGGCTTACACAAATTTACCACCACCCAGCATTCCCCCACGTCTCCCGGTAAAAATGGTGCCTCACTTGTGTGGGAGGCCCAAGTACCCGCGGCAGGCAAGGGCCCCAAACGTAGTGAGGCGACATCAAAATGGCCTATCGCCAAACCACCTGGTTTTGCAAGGGGGGTCACTTTGGTTTTTGGCCCGGTGCGCGGCGGCCATCTAGGGAAACCTACCAAACCCAGGAATTTTTGAAAACTAGACACCCGGCGGCTTCCAGGGAGGTATGGCTTGCGTGGATCCCCCAACGTTTCCTTACCCAGAATCCCCTGCAAACCTCATTTTTTGCTCAAAAAATCACTTTTTTCACACATTTTGGGGTGGGAAAGTAGTGGCATCACCAGGCTCACACAAATTTACCACCACCCAGCGTTCCCCCAGGTCTCCCGGTAAAAATGGTGCCTCACTTGTGTGGGAGGCCCAAGTACCCGCGGCAGGCAAGGGCCCCAAACGTAGTGAGGCGACATCAAAATGGCCTATCGCCAAACCACCTGGTTTTGCAAGGGGGGTCACTTTGGTTTTTGGCCCGGTGCGCGGCGGCCATCTAGGGAAACCTACCAAACCCAGGCATTTTTGAAAACTAGACACCCGGCGGCTTCCAGGGAGGTATGGCTTGCATGGATCCCCCAACGTTTCCTTACCCAGAATCCCCTGCAAACCTCATTTTTTGCTCAAAAAATCACTTTTTTCACACATTTTGGGGTGGGAAAGTAGTGGCATCACCGGGCTCACACAAATTTACCACCACCCAGCGTTCCCCCAGGTCTCCCGGTAAAAATGGTGCCTCACTTGTGTGGGAGGCCCAAGTACCCGCGGCAGGCAAGGGCCCCAAACGTAGTGAGGCGACATCAAAATGGCCTATCGCCAAACCACCTGGTTTTGCAAGGGGGGTCACTTTGGTTTTTGGCCCGGTGCGCGGCGGCCATCTAGGGAAACCTACCAAACCCAGGCATTTTTGAAAACTAGACACCCGGCGGCTTCCAGGGAGGTATGGCTTGCGTGGATCCCCCAACGTTTCCTTACCCAGAATCCCCTGCATACCTCATTTTTTGCTCAAAAAATCACTTTTTTTACACATTTTGGGGTGGGAAAGTAGTGGCATCACCGGGCTCACACAAATTTACCACCACCCAGCGTTCCCCCAGGTCTCCCGGTAAAAATGGTGCCTCACTTGTGTGGGAGGCCCAAGTACCCGCGGCAGGCAAGGGCCCCAAACGTAGTGAGGCGACATCAAAATGGCCTATCGCCAAACCACCTGGTTTTGCAAGGGGGGTCACTTTGGTTTTTGGCCCGGTGCGCGGCGGCCATCTAGGGAAACCTACCAAACCCAGGCATTTTTGAAAACTAGACACCCGGCGGCTTCCAGGGAGGTATGGCTTGCGTGGATCCCCCAACGTTTCCTTACCCAGAATCCCCTGCAAACCTCATTTTTTGCTCAAAAAATCACTTTTTTCACACATTTTGGGGTGGGAAAGTAGTGGCATCACCGGGCTCACACAAATTTACCACCACCCAGCGTTCCCCCAGGTCTCCCGGTAAAAATGGTGCCTCACTTGTGTGGGAGGCCCAAGTACCCGCGGCAGGCAAGGGCCCCAAACGTAGTGAGGCGACATCAAAATGGCCTATCGCCAAACCACCTGGTTTTGCAAGGGGGGTCACTTTGGTTTTTGGCCCGGTGCGCGGCGGCCATCTAGGGAAACCTACCAAATCCAGGCATTTTTGAAAACTAGACACCCGGCGGCTTCCAGGGAGGTATGGCTTGCGTGGATCCCCCAACGTTTCCTTACCCAGAATCCCCTGCAAACCTCATTTTTTGCTCAAAAAATCACTTTTTTCACACATTTTGGGGTGGGAAAGTAGTGGCATCACCAGGCTCACACAAATTTACCACCACCCAGCGTTCCCCCAGGTCTCCCGGTAAAAATGGTGCCTCACTTGTGTGGGAGGCCCAAGTACCCGTGGCAGGCAAGGGCCCCAAACGTAGTGAGGCGACATCAAAATGGCCTATCGCCAAACCACCTGGTTTTGCAAGGGGGGTCTCTTTGGTTTTTGGCCCGGTGCGCGGCGGCCATCTAGGGAAACCTACCAAACCCAGGCATTTTTGAAAACTAGACACCCGGCGGCTTCCAGGGAGGTATGGCTTGCGTGGATCCCCCAACGTTTCCTTACCCAGAATCCCCTGCAAACCTCATTTTTTGCTCAAAAAATCACTTTTTTCACACATTTTGGGGTGGGAAAGTAGTGGCATCACCGGGCTCACACAAATTTACCACCACCCAGCGTTCCCCCAGGTCTCCCGGTAAAAATGGTGCCTCACTTGTGTGGGAGGCCCAAGTACCCGCGGCAGGCAAGGACAACAAACGTAGTGAGGCGACATCAAGATAGCCTATCGCCAAACCACCTGGTTTTTCAAGGGGGTCACTTTGGTTTTTGGCCTGGTGCGCGGCGGCCATCTAGGGAAACCTACCAAACCCAGGCATTTTTGAAAACTAGACACCCGGCGGCTTCCAGGGAGGTATGGCTTGCGTGGATCCCCCAACGTTTCCTTACCCAGAATCCCCTGCAAACCTCATTTTTTGCTCAAAAAATCACTTTTTTCACACATTTTGGGGTGGGAAAGTAGTGGCATCACCGGGCTCACACAAATTTACCACCACCCAGCGTTCCCCCAGGTCTCCCGGTAAAAATGGTGCCTCACTTGTGTGGGAGGCCCAAGTACCCGCGGCAGGCAAGGGCCCCAAACGTAGTGAGGCGACATCAAAATGGCCTATCGCCAAACCACCTGGTTTTGCAAGGGGGGTCACTTTGGTTTTTGGCCCGGTGCGCGGCGGCCATCTAGGGAAACCTACCAAACCCAGGCATTTTTGAAAACTAGACACCCGGCGGCTTCCAGGGAGGTATGGCTTGCGTGGATCCCCCAACGTTTACTTACCCAGAATCCCCTGCAAACCTCATTTTTTGCTCAAAAAATCACTTTTTTCACACATTTTGGGGTGGGAAAGTAGTGGCATCACCGGGCTCACACAAATTTACCACCACCCAGCGTTCCCCCAGGTCTCCCGGTAAAAATGGTGCCTCACTTGTGTGGGAGGCCCAAGTACCCGCGGCAGGCAAGGACAACAAACGTAGTGAGGCGACATCAAGATGGCCTATCGCCAAACCACCTGGTTTTTCAAGGGGGTCACTTTGGTTTTTGGCCTGGTGCGCGGCGGCCATCTAGGGAAACCTACCAAACCCAGGCATTTTTGAAAACTAGACACCCGGCGGCTTCCAGGGAGGTATGGCTTGCGTGGATCCCCCAACGTTTCCTTACCCAGAATCCCCTGCAAACCTCATTTTTTGCTCAAAAAATCACTTTTTTCACACATTTTGGGGTGGGAAAGTAGTGGCATCACCGGGCTCACACAAATTTACCACCACCCAGCGTTTCCCCAGGTCTCCCGGTAAAAATGGTGCCTCACTTGTGTGGGAGGCCCAAGTACCCGCGGCAGGCAAGGGCCCCAAACGTAGTGAGGCGACATCAAAATGGCCTATCGCCAAACCACCTGGTTTTGCAAGGGGGGTCACTTTGGTTTTTGGCCCGGTGCGCGGCGGCCATCTAGGGAAACCTACCAAACCCAGGCATTTTTGAAAACTAGACACCCGGCGGCTTCCAGGGAGGTATGGCTTGCGTGGATCCCCCAACGTTTCCTTACCCAGAATCCCCTGCAAACCTCATTTTTTGCTCAAAAAATCACTTTTTTCACACATTTTGGGGTGGGAAAGTAGTGGCATCACCGGGCTCACACAAATTTACCACCACCCAGCATTCCCCCACGTCTCCCGGTAAAAATGGTGCCTCACTTGTGTGGGAGGCCCAAGTACCCGCGGCAGGCAAGGGCCCCAAACGTAGTGAGGCGACATCAAAATGGCCTATCGCCAAACCACCTGGTTTTGCAAGGGGGGTCACTTTGGTTTTTGGCCCGGTGCGCGGCGGCCATCTAGGGAAACCTACCAAACCCAGGCATTTTTGAAAACTAGACACCCGGCGGCTTCCAGGGAGGTATGGCTTGCGTGGATCCCCCAACGTTTCCTTACCCAGAATCCCCTGCAAACCTCATTTTTTGCTCAAAAAATCACTTTTTTCACACATTTTGGGGTGGGAAAGTAGTGGCATCACCAGGCTCACACAAATTTACCACCACCCAGCGTTCCCCCAGGTCTCCCGGTAAAAATGGTGCCTCACTTGTGTGGGAGGCCCAAGTACCCGCGGCAGGCAAGGGCCCCAAACGTAGTGAGGCGACATCAAAATGGCCTATCGCCAAACCACCTGGTTTTGCAAGGGGGGTCACTTTGGTTTTTGGCCCGGTGCGCGGCGGCCATCTAGGGAAACCTACCAAACCCAGGCATTTTTGAAAACTAGACACCCGGCGGCTTCCAGGGAGGTATGGCTTGCGTGGATCCCCCAACGTTTCCTTACCCAGAATCCCCTGCAAACCTCATTTTTTGCTCAAAAAATCACTTTTTTCACACATTTTGGGGTGGGAAAGTAGTGGCATCACCGGGCTCACACAAATTTACCACCACCCAGCGTTCCCCCAGGTCTCCCGGTAAAAATGGTGCCTCACTTGTGTGGTAGGCCCAAGTACCCGCGGCAGGCAAGGGCCCCAAACGTAGTGAGGCGAAATCAAAAGGGCCTATCGCCAAACCACCTGGTTTTGCAAGGGGGGTCACTTTGGTTTTTGGCCCGGTGCGCGGCGGCCATCTAGGGAAACCTACCAAATCCAGGCATTTTTGAAAACTAGACACCCGGCGGCTTCCAGGGAGGTATGGCTTGCGTGGATCCCCCAACGTTTCCTTACCCAGAATCCCCTGCAAACCTCATTTTTTGCTCAAAAAATCACTTTTTTCACACATTTTGGGGTGGGAAAGTAGTGGCATCACCAGGCTCACACAAATTTACCACCACCCAGCGTTCCCCCAGGTCTCCCGGTAAAAATGGTGCCTCACTTGTGTGGGAGGCCCAAGTACCCGTGGCAGGCAAGGGCCCCAAACGTAGTGAGGCGACATCAAAATGGCCTATCGCCAAACCACCTGGTTTTGCAAGGGGGGTCACTTTGGTTTTTGGCCCGGTGCGCAGCGGCCATCTAGGGAAACCTACCAAACCCAGGCATTTTTGAAAACTAGACACCCGGCGGCTTCCAGGGAGGTATGGCTTGCATGGATCCCCCAACGTTTCCTTACCCAGAATCCCCTGCAAACCTCATTTTTTGCTCAAAAAATCACTTTTTTCACACATTTTGGGGTGGGAAAGTAGTGGCATCACCGGGCTCACACAAATTTACCACCACCCAGCGTTCCCCCAGGTCTCCCGGTAAAAATGGTGCCTCACTTGTGTGGGAGGCCCAAGTACCCGCGGCAGGCAAGGACAACAAACGTAGTGAGGCGACATCAAGATAGCCTATCGCCAAACCACCTGGTTTTTCAAGGGGGGTCACTTTGGTTTTTGGCCTGGTGCGCGGCGGCCATCTAGGGAAACCTACCAAACCCAGGCATTTTTGAAAACTAGACACCCGGCGGCTTCCAGGGAAGTATGGCTTGCGTGGATCCCCCAACGTTTCCTTACCCAGAATCCCCTGCAAACCTCATTTTTTGCTCAAAAAATCACTTTTTTCACACATTTTTGGGTGGGAAAGTAGTGGCATCACCGGGCTCACACAAATTTACCACCACCCAGCGTTCCCCCAGGTCTCCCGGTAAAAATGGTGCCTCACTTGTGTGGGAGGCCCAAGTACCCGCGGCAGGCAAGGGCCCCAAATGTAGTGAGGCGACATCAAAATGGCCTATCGCCAAACCACCTGGTTTTGCAAGGGGGGTCACTTTGGTTTTTGGCCCGGTGCGCGGCGGCCATCTAGGGAAACCTACCAAACCCAGGCATTTTTGAAAACTAGACACCCGGCGGCTTCCAGGGAGGTATGGCTTGCGTGGATCCCCCAACGTTTACTTACCCAGAATCCCCTGCAAACCTCATTTTTTGCTCAAAAAATCACTTTTTTCACACATTTTGGGGTGGGAAAGTAGTGGCATCACCGGGCTCACACAAATTTACCACCACCCAGCGTTCCCCCAGGTCTCCCGGTAAAAATGGTGCCTCACGTGTGTGGGAGGCCCAAGTACCCGCAGCAGGCAAGGACAACAAACGTAGTGAGGCGACATCAAGATGGCCTATCGCCAAACCACCTGGTTTTTCAAGGGGGTCCCTTTGGTTTTTGGCCTGGTGCGCGGCGGCCATCTAGGGAAACCTACCAAACCCAGGCATTTTTGAAAACTAGACACCCGGCGGCTTCCAGGGAGGTATGGCTTGCGTGGATCCCCCAACGTTTCCTTACCCAGAATCCCCTGCAAACCTCATTTTTTGCTCAAAAAATCACTTTTTTCACACATTTTGGGGTGGGAAAGTAGTGGCATCACCGGGCTCACACAAATTTACCACCACCCAGCGTTCCCCCAGGTCTCCCGGTAAAAATGGTGCCTCACTTGTGTGGGAGGCCCAAGTACCCGCGGCAGGCAAGGGCCCCAAACGTAGTGAGGCGACATCAAAATGGCCTATCGCCAAACCACCTGGTTTTGCAAGGGGGGTCACTTTGGTTTTTGGCCCGGTGCGCGGCGGCCATCTAGGGAAACCTACCAAACCCAGGCATTTTTGAAAACTAGACACCCGGCGGCTTCCAGGGAGGTATGGCTTGCGTGGATCCCCCAACGTTTCCTTACCCAGAATCCCCTGCAAACCTCATTTTTTGCTCAAAAAATCACTTTTTTCACACATTTTGGGGTGGGAAAGTAGTGGCATCACCGGGCTCACACAAATTTACCACCACCCAGCATTCCCCCACGTCTCCCGGTAAAAATGGTGCCTCACTTGTGTGGGAGGCCCAAGTACCCGCGGCAGGCAAGGGCCCCAAACGTAGTGAGGCGACATCAAAATGGCCTATCGCCAAACCACCTGGTTTTGCAAGGGGGGTCACTTTGGTTTTTGGCCCGGTGCGCGGCGGCCACCTAGGGAAACCTACCAAACCCAGGCATTTTTGAAAACTAGACACCCGGCGGCTTCCAGGGAGGTATGGCTTGCGTGGATCCCCCAACATTTCCTTACCCAGAATTCCCTGCAAACCTCATTTTTTGCTCAAAAAATCACTTTTTTCACACATTTTGGGGTGGGAAAGTAGTGGCATCACCAGGCTCACACAAATTTACCACCACCCAGCGTTCCTCCAGGTCTCCCGGTAAAAATGGTGCCTCACTTGTGTGGGAGGCCCAAGTACCCGCGGCAGGCAAGGGCCCCAAACGTAGTGAGGCGACATCAAAATGGCCTATCGCCAAACCACCTGGTTTTGCAAGGGGGTCACTTTGGTTTTTGGCCCGGTGCGCGGCGGCCATCTAGGGAAACCTACCAAACCCAGGCATTTTTGAAAACTAGACACCCGGCGGCTTCCAGGGAGGTATGGCTTGCGTGGATCCCCCAACGTTTCCTTACCCAGAATCCCCTGCAAACCTCATTTTTTGCTCAAAAAATCACTTTTTTCACACATTTTGGGGTGGGAAAGTAGTGGCATCACCGGGCTCACACAAATTTACCACCACCCAGCGTTCCCCCAGGTCTCCCGGTAAAAATGGTGCCTCACTTGTGTGGGAGGCCCAAGTACCCGCGGCAGGCAAGGGCCCCAAACGTAGTGAGGCGACATCAAAATGGCCTATCGCCAAACCACCTGGTTTTGCAAGGGGGGTCACTTTGGTTTTTGGCCCGGTGCGCGGCGGCCATCTAGGGAAACCTACCAAACCCAGGCATTTTTGAAAACTAGACACCCGGCGGCTTCCAGGGAGGTATGGCTTGCGTGGATCCCCCAACGTTTCCTTACCCAGAATCCCCTGCAAACCTCATTTTTTGCTCAAAAAATCACTTTTTTTACACATTTTGGGGTGGGAAAGTAGTGGCATCACCGGGCTCACACAAATTTACCACCACCCAGCGTTCCCCCAGGTCTCCCGGTAAAAATGGTGCCTCACTTGTGTGGGAGGCCCAAGTACCCGCGGCAGGCAAGGGCCCCAAACGTAGTGAGGCGACATCAAAATGGCCTATCGCCAAACCACCTGGTTTTGCAAGGGGGGTCACTTTGGTTTTTGGCCCGGTGCGCGGCGGCCATCTAGGGAAACCTACCAAACCCAGGCATTTTTGAAAACTAGACACCCGGCGGCTTCCAGGGAGGTATGGCTTGCGTGGATCCCCCAACGTTTCCTTACCCAGAATCCCCTGCAAACCTCATTTTTTGCTCAAAAAATCACTTTTTTCACACATTTTGGGGTGGGAAAGTAGTGGCATCACCGGGCTCACACAAATTTACCACCACCCAGCGTTCCCCCAGGTCTCCCGGTAAAAATGGTGCCTGACTTGTGTGGGAGGCCCAAGTACCCGCGGCAGGCAAGGGCCCCAAACGTAGTGAGGCGACATCAAAATGGCCTATCGCCAAACCACCTGGTTTTGCAAGGGGGGTCACTTTGGTTTTTGGCCCAGTGCGCGGCGGCCATCTAGGGAAACCTACCAAATCCAGGCATTTTTGAAAACTAGACACCCGGCGGCTTCCAGGGAGGTATGGCTTGCGTGGATCCCCCAACGTTTCCTTACCCAGAATCCCCTGCAAACCTCATTTTTTGCTCAAAAAATCACTTTTTTCACACATTTTGGGGTGGGAAAGTAGTGGCATCACCAGGCTCACACAAATTTACCACCACCCAGCGTTCCCCCAGGTCTCCCGGTAAAAATGGTGCCTCACTTGTGTGGGAGGCCCAAGTACCCGTGGCAGGCAAGGGCCCCAAACGTAGTGAGGCGACATCAAAATGGCCTATCGCCAAACCACCTGGTTTTGCAAGGGGGGTCACTTTGGTTTTTGGCCCGGTGCACGGCGGCCATCTAGGGAAACCTACCAAACCCAGGCATTTTTGAAAACTAGACACCCGGCGGCTTCCAGGGAGGTATGGCTTGCGTGGATCCCCCAACGTTTCCTTACCCAGAATCCCCTGCAAACCTCATTTTTTGCTCAAAAAATCACTTTTTTCACACATTTTGGGGTGGGAAAGTAGTGGCATCACCGGGCTCACACAAATTTACCACCACCCAGCGTTCCCCCAGGTCTCCCGGTAAAAATGGTGCCTCACTTGTGTGGGAGGCCCAAGTACCCGCGGCAGGCAAGGACAACAAACGTAGTGAGGCGACATCAAGATAGCCTATCGCCAAACCACCTGGTTTTTCAAGGGGGGTCACTTTGGTTTTTGGCCTGGTGCGCGGCGGCCATCTAGGGAAACCTACCAAACCCAGGCATTTTTGAAAACTAGACACCCGGCGGCTTCCAGGGAGGTATGGCTTGCGTGGATCCCCCAACGTTTCCTTACCCAGAATCCCCTGCAAACCTCATTTTTTGCTCAAAAAATCACTTTTTTCACACATTTTGGGGTGGGAAAGTAGTGGCATCACCGGGCTCACACAAATTTACCACCACCCAGCATTCCCCCAGGTCTCCCGGTAAAAATGGTGCCTCACTTGTGTGGGAGGCCCAAGTACCCGCGGCAGGCAAGGGCCCCAAACGTAGTGAGGCGACATCAAAATGGCCTATCGCCAAACCACCTGGTTTTGCAAGGGGGGTCACTTTGGTTTTTGGCCCGGTGCGCGGCGGCCATCTAGGGAAACCTACCAAACCCAGGCATTTTTGAAAACTAGACACCCGGCGGCTTCCAGGGAGGTATGGCTTGCGTGGATCCCCCAACGTTTACTTACCCAGAATCCCCTGCAAACCTCATTTTTTGCTCAAAAAATCACTTTTTTCACACATTTTGGGGTGGGAAAGTAGTGGCATCACCGGGCTCACACAAATTTACCACCACCCAGCGTTCCCCCAGGTCTCCCGGTAAAAATGGTGCCTCACTTGTGTGGGAGGCCCAAGTACCCGCGGCAGGCAAGGACAACAAACGTAGTGAGGCGACATCAAGATGGCCTATCGCCAAACCACCTGGTTTTTCAAGGGGGTCACTTTGGTTTTTGGCCTGGTGCGCGGCGGCCATCTAGGGAAACCTACCAAACCCAGGCATTTTTGAAAACTAGACACCCGGCGGCTTCCAGGGAGGTATGGCTTGCGTGGATCCCCCAACGTTTCCTTACCCAGAATTCCCTGCAAACCTCATTTATTGCTCAAAAAATCACTTTTTTCACACATTTTGGGGTGGGAAAGTAGTGGAATCACCGGGCTCACACAAATTTACCACCACCCAGCGTTCCCCCAGGTCTCCCGGTAAAAATGGTGCCTCACTTGTGTGGGAGGCCCAAGTACCCGCGGCAGGCAAGGGCCCCAAACGTAGTGAGGCGACATTTGGGATAGGCAATGTTGATGTCGCCTCACTACGTTTGGGGCCCTTGCCTGCCGCGGGTACTTGGGCCTTCCCAGAAATTCTTACGCGTGTGGTACGCTCGGAAACAAGCAGAGAGACACAGTGCAGGATGAGAGGGACAATCGGGGCAGTACATACGACTCTCCTTCCGCAAACCTCTTCGCCAACAGACTCTACATCTCCTACTGGGAAAATCTTTTGCGGGTGTGGGAGGAATGTGATCTGGAAAGTGGCGTTCTTTCAATCTAGCAACATCCTCCACCAGTCCAACTCTAGGAACACTTGCCTGTTCCACTACAACAAGGCTGCCTATTACAGACTCCTGAAACTTAGCAAAAGTCATCTTTGACTCAGGGCAAGAATCCTGGAACACAACAAAAGCATTAAACATTGCCAAGTGGAAAAGATGGATAGCCAACTTCTTGTACCAAATGTAAGCCTTACGAAGAGCAGTGTAAGGTTCCAACCTCTGATCTACTCTGTCAACACCACCCATGTGCCTATTATAGTCTAAAATGCATACAGGTTTGCGCGCTTCAGCGACCTGACCCCAAACAGTCACAGGTGCAGTGCTTTCATCATGGATGGAAGTCAGCATGTAGACATCTCTCCTGTCTGTAAACTTCACAGCAAGAAGCTCCTGGCAACGCAACGCACTGCACTGTCCCCGCACAAGCTTTTGACAAACAAGTTCTTTCGGAAAACCTTTACGGTTACAGCGGATTGTGCCACAAGCAAAAGTGTCCACTTTGGCCAATTCCCTGAACAACCGCACACCAGTGTAGAAGTTATCTACATATAAATGGTGGCCTTTGTTAAAAAATCCTCTACCAAGTTCCCAAACAATTTTCTCAGTCACTCCAAAAGTGGACGGACAACCAGGGAGGTTAAACCTAGATTCCTTACCGGTGTACACCCTGAAATTAGAGACATATCCAGTCCTACTGTCACACAGCATATACAGCTTTATTCCATAGCGTGCCCTCTTACTAGGAATGTATTGCCTAAAAACCAAGCGGCCCTTGAACAACACCAAAGACTCATCCACTGCAATTTCTCTACCAGGGACATAAATCTCAGAAAATCGATCAACAAAGTGATCAAGGACAGGCCTAATCTTAAAAAGACGGTCACAATCAGGGTGATCTCGTGGCAACGCTAAACCATTATCAACAAAGTGCATCATCCGAAGCAGAAGCAAATACCTGTCACGACTCATGACTGCCGGAAAAATAGATGTTGCCATCAAGGGACTGCTAGACCAATATGAAGCCAATGATGGCTTCCTTAGCAAGCCCATCAAAAAAGTTAAACCCAAGAACTTCTTCATCTCTTCAACATTTGTGGGAGTCCACCGGGTAGCTCTAGAGTGTGGCTTAAGACTGGCACTGTTGTCCCTCAAAAACTGTTCGGCATACAAATTAGTCTGCTCAACAATCTCTGCCAAAAACACATCGTCCATAAACAACTGAAAAAAATTTACAGGCAAAAAGTTCTCAGTATTCACTCTAGACCCTGGAACACCAGTAAACTCTGGAAATTCCGGCTGCACCATGCCAGGGGCAACCCAGAGGTCATCACTTTCAACGGGAAGCCTTGCAGCCCCAGCCTGCAGCCCAGATGCCTCTTGCCGCACTACACCAACGGGAAGCCTTGCAGCCCCAGCCTGCAGCCCAGATGCCTCTTGCCGCACTACACCAACGGGAAGCCTTGCAGCCCCAGCCTGCAGCCCAGATGTCTCTTGCCGCACTACAACAACGGGAAGCCTTGCAGCCACAGGCTGCAGCCCAGATGCCTCTTGCCGCACTATCGGCACATCAGTCTCCTCCTCTAACACAGGCACTTCATCCGCACTAAGAGTATTTTCATCATCCGATGACCCCATACGGAGAGAAAACTCACTGCCAGAATCGTCCCCTGCCTCCTCTCCCTCAGAAGCAGAGTCAGTCTCTGACCCAATATCAGAGGAAGACTCAAACAGCAAACCAACAACCTGCTGAGCAGTCATCCTGCGGCTAGCCATTATACTTACTAAGATAGAAGACTGCACAAACAAGTCAACAACAACCAACAATGTGCAAACCAAGTAAGTAAAGAAATGTGTACCTTTTATCACAAAGATCAATGTACTCAAAAACTATACAATCCAATTACAAGAGACAGCTGCACTCACCAGAAACAAACTCTGCAGTGACACAGCAAAGACCAACGATATCAAACTAGAAAGAAGAAAAAAAAACAAAATTACTCACAAGACAACAAAATACACATCGAGCACCAATGCAAAAAGTTTTTGACACTCAAAAACCCAACATACTGCTATTATTACACCATTTGCAAAAAACAACAGGCAGAGAAATCAAACACATTTGCATTGTACAAAAAAACAGTCTCTTACCAAACTACACAAACAGCAGAACCACCAGTACCAAAAGGTCAACGTGAAAAGAAGAAAAGCCTTCACCTAGAACAAAAAAGTAAACAAAAAAAAACATTACAATTGGAAATCACAAAAAATATAACAATAAACATTATAACATGCCATGTCACTACCCAAATGGTCAATCGGGTTGTGTGCCAGGTGGGGCAGAAAACAGCAGGAAAAAAAGGCTACTCAGTCCCAGGGAGGGTGAGCCAAATACATATAACAAATTGCACCCTGGAAGCGAGGGGTCACTTCTATTTCTAATTGAACTAATTCCCTGGTGTCTAGTGGGCTTTTCTGCCCCCAATGGGAGCAGAAACGGCAAAAAAATAAAACCGATCTGCCCAGAGGGGGCAGAAAAGTCTTCAAAAAATTTAGGGGCCCAAGGAAGCGACCCTTGCCCAAGGGGTCGCTTCCTACAATAATATTTATATCCCTGGTGTCTAGTGGGCTTTTCTGCCCCCCCCCCCTAGGAGCAGAAACGGACAGAAAGACAACCAATCTGCCCCCAGGGGGGGGCAGAAAAGTCTTCAAAATAATTAGGCCGCAAAGGAAGCGACCCTTGCCCAAGGGGTCGCTTCCGACATAAAGAAAAAGACATCCCTGGTGTCTAGTGGGCTTTTCTGCCCCCCCAGGGGGCAGAAACGGGCAGAAAGACGACCGATCTGCCCCCAGGGGGGGCAGAAAAGTCTTCTAATTATTTTGCCACCCAAGGAAGTGACCCTTGCCCAAGGGGTCACTTCCTACATAACATAAAAGACATCCCTGGTGTCTAGTGGGCTTTTCTGCCCCCCCTGGGGGCAGAAACGGGCAGAAAGAAGACCGATCTGCCCCCAGGGGGGGCAGAAAAGACTTCGAAAAATTTTGCCCCCCAGGAAGCGACCCTTGCCTAAGGGGTCGCTTCCCAAATTCAAATAAACAAATCCCTGGTGTCTAGTGGGCTTTTCTGCCCCCCCTGGGGGCAGAAACGCGCAGAAAGCGGACCGATCTGCCCCCAGGGGGGGCAGAAAAGACTTCGAAAAATTTTGCCCCCCAGGAAGCGACCCTTGCCTAAGGGGTCGCTTCCCAAATTCAAATAAACAAATCCCTGGTGTCTAGTGGGCTTTTCTGCCCCCCCTGGTTGCAGAAACGCGCAGAAAGCGGACCGATCTGCCCCCAGGGGGGGCAGAAAAGACTTCGAAAAATGTTGCCCCCCAGGAAGCGACCCTTGCCTAAGGGGTCGCTTCCCAAATTCAAATAAACAAATCCCTGGTGTCTAGTGGGCTTTTCTGCCCCCCCTGGGGGCAGAAACGCGCAGAAAGCGGACCGATCTGCCCCCAGGGGGGGCAGAAAAGACTTCGAAAAATGTTGCCCCCCAGGAAGCGACCCTTGCCTAAGGGGTCGCTTCCCAAATCCAAATACACAAATCCCTGGTGTCTAGTGGGGCATCCCTACTCCACGATCGCGACGCTGTGCGCGATCGTGGAGCAGGAATGCCCTGTATTGAGACATCGGGGGAGAGGAAATACTCTTTCCTCTCCCCCGATGCCTCAATACAAAAGAAATCACCCCCGCGGCCCCCACCGGACAACGGAACCTACCTCTTGCTGCCTTGGACGCGCTGGAAGAAATGGATTCCAGCGCGTCCAACGCTTCCTGATGACGCCGGCGCGCGCTGTGCGCGCTGACGTCATCAGAAAGCGTGGGGGGGCTCGGGGGGGGTCGGGGGTGGCAGCGGAAGCTCTTCCGCTGCCACCCCCGTAAAGGGGGGCAAGATCGAGGCACAAGGGGGGGAGCGCCAGCGCTTCCCCCAGGGGCTGTCCTCATGACGGAACGGTTCCGTCATGAGCACAGCCCAACCGATGCTCATGACGGAACCGTTCCGTCATGAGCATCGAAGGGGTTAAGTATAGGAGTCAATATTTTTGTTGTCTATATTTTTTACTCGATACTTTTAACATCAATATTTTTTACATCGATTTTGTGTCAGTGAACTATCGTTGATAGTCAATGTTTGGCTTTGGGTTGAACTTGGCTTCCAACGCCGCTTCTTTTACCTTTTGGTACAATTTTGCTTCTGTTTGTGGAATTTTCTTTGACACTTCTTTCACTCCATCACCTGCAAGGTTTTTTAAGCATTTGATGATTTTCTTTTCCTCTTCTTCTTCCAGTGCATCTATGAAGTCATCAATAGTTTTGATCCACTTAGCCAATCTGGCACCAATGTCCTGTTTCTTAGCTGTGTTAAATGGTGGAGCTGGTTTCAGGAATGCAACAGCATCATATTTTATGCTCTCTCTGTCACTATTGGGCATAAATGTATTTCAAACAGTATTCGTTGTACTGGATGCCACCTGTAATTTTGCACGCATCGGCCCTCACTTGGACCCAGGTCGTCACATCTGATTTGAGGTCGTATGGCCTTTCATTTGCTTGTGCCGATTAGTACATTTCTGCTTTTTTACCTGGTGGTCACTACCTTTAGCATTCACTTTGCATGGATGATGGCTCTGTGTTCTGGCGCAGTGTAGTATCTCTTCCTTTGGCTTTATCAGCGTATTCTGATGAGCTGTTCTAATGTGCTCCACTTTCAAGACTTCAACTTCACCAAGGGCTGTGTATAGGCTGGAGTAACGTGTTGACTCCACACACACCAACCTCAGACTGCTTCACATTGATCTGGGGCTCACATTGCATGCTCAAGCAGTTTTCTATATTGTCACAAACTCTCAGGGAGAGCAGCCCTGTTTCTTCGAGGCACGTGTCCCAATACACATCGCCAGTTGTCACGTCATCCCCAGCCCAGGAGCACATAAATGAAATACATTACACACAGAGCTCCATAACAGACATCGTTCTTCTTCAGCGTGAAATCACACAACTCCCTAACGGTACGCATTACATCATGATCTTTAATAACCACACCTTAACACTTCCCAGCAGCTTACGTAATTCCTATTTGAAGTCCTCTCAGAACTGCGAAGGTCCTAATGCTCATAACATGAAGCCTCTACATTACCTATTTAGTGGATGTTGTGTTTCTGTATTTTTTTCTCCGTGTAGTCTAATACCAGCATCAGTGCTCTGACACCCTGTGTGGTAGTTTGCCAAAGGCAAGTGAATAGTAAAACATTCAGGCCAGGCCTCTCTTCTCTCATCAGGTGGTCAATTTATGTATCCCTAAAAACTACGAGCACTGTGGTTCAGAAGGAATGCAAGGAAGGAAAGGCTTGGGAGTGGCAGGTACTGAGTGGTGTTCTTTGCACAAGGGTTTTGTGACAGAGCTCGACTGTGCTAATGAGTGGGAGTCACTTTATATATAACCAAAGGTCAGCTAACCCCTAACCAAGATCCTAGATGACACCAGTGCTTACCAAACACCACTTTCAATCATCCTTGTGCAGGACAATGCTAGCATATAACAATAATAACACACACTAGCAAAGCACATAGGTTTGGCTATTTTCTAAGTGAAATTCCTTCTTCAGTTGACAGTTTGTGTGTGTGCATGAATGCCTCTATCACTTACTGGTACCTGCATTACTCAGAGTCTTACTCTTGCTCGTTTCCATTACACAGTGAGGCCTCTATGCCACGTAGACACAACATCTACCAATATAAAATGCTCCCACCCCTCCACACCTCCTGTTCATTCCAAGACACCGTAGATGCAGTTGGTCTGACAACCAGGAGGGAGGGAGGGTCATAATGGAAATGAGCAAGAGTAAAACTCGGAATAATGCAATTACCGGTAAGTAATGAAAGCATTAACTCCTCATCCCTCTCGCTTATTTCGATTACACAGTGAAACATATCAAGCCAAAAAATATACCAGGAGAACTGTACAATTTTCTGCTCAGAAATACCCAAAGAAATGCACATTTATTGTCAAACAAAAAGTAAAGACAACCTAGTTACAACACAGTGGACAGAACTTTGGAGCTGGAACCTTCCCCTCTTTACGTTCTGGATCCTGAAACACCTGATACTGATAAATAAAGGTGTTAGCAGTGGCCCAAGGAGCTGCTCTGGAGATCGCAGATAAAGAGGCATCCTAAATCTCCACAATGGATGCTGTCATCCCCCTGGTTGACCTCCCCTAGAGCCCCAGAGGAGACAAGGAGGCCAAACTGTTTGTAGGTCAAGGCCACCAAAGTCTTAATCTATCTAGGCAAAGTCGGAAAGAAGGTTTCAAACCCTTCTTTGCTGGTCCAAAATTAACAACCCAAAAGGATACCAGATGGAAATCTTGAACTCTGGGCAAGCAAATCAGAACAGCGCGCCTGACATCCAGCAAATGCCTCTCAACCTCCTCTGGAGACTGAGGATTAGGAAAGAACTCTGGGAGGATTACATCCTACTGCAAATGGAAAGAGGAATCGATCTTCAGAACAAACCCAGGCCCTTACCGTAGAACCAGCTGATCCTTAAAAACCCAAAGAAAAGGAGTTTTGCAAGATAGAGATCCTAACTCCCCTTAGCGTCTGGCAGATTTAATCACCACCAAGAAAAAACCTTCTGAGTCAATACCTGTAGAACCACTGAATCAAGAGGCTCAAAGCAAGGATATTTCAAAACTTGTAGCACAATGAGGAGATCCCAGGAAGGATAAATCGATACAGGAGGAACCGGAAAATTTCCAAACTCCTTAAATAGTTTGACCACCAACCCAAAAGAGTCATACAGATTATCCAAGGGACCTCAAAAAGCACGAATGGCAGCCCATTGAACCTTTAAAGTGGAATTATTTAAAGCTAGAGCAAACCCATCCTGAAGGAACTTTAGAATCCGGCCAATTCAAGGAGCTGGTTTTAGTCCAACTGATAGCACCGGGAACTGGAAGTGCTGGTTCGCTACTGCAAATCGTAGGAACTTCTGAAAGTCTTTGTGCACCGGGATATGCAGGTAAGCATCCTGTAGCTATAGTTGCAAACAAATCCCCTGGAACCACAAGCAGAATTAGCTGCCTAAGGTACTGCATCCCGCAATGAATGGTCTTGGCCTATCCATTGAGCTTCTTCAAGTTCAGCACCGGTTGATAGTCCCCCATAGTTTTCTGGACTAGAAACAGAATAGAAGACACTCTTTGCCCCTACTTTCAAGGAGAAACCAGTATAATTGTCCCTTTAGAAAGTAATGCTGCAACACAATCGAGCAGCACCTTCCTTTTCTACTGCATTCGATTGACATGTGTATGGATGCAGCCTAAGTCTGTAGACCAATAGACGAACTCTATACAAAAACCATTCCGCTCAGTGTTCACTACCCAGAGATCTAAAATGAAACGCACCCCGACCTGGGGAAAGAGCATAATCTGACCGCCCTCAGGATAGTCAGGACCGCTGCTTTGAATACCCAGCCTTGCTAGGAAAATCCTGGCCCTTCCCCTTTCTTAGCTGATATTTCCTCTTCTTTGCTGCACATCATTTTGACTCCTTCTTATTGTCCAAATAACTCTTTTTCCAGATTCTATAAGATTTCGAAGCAGAGGATTTAAATGACCAAGTATGCAGGGGCGGCTCCTCTGTTATAGCGGAGGAGTGTCCCCCAATTGAAATGCCCCCAGAAATTAAAAATAACATGGCAATGAAGTTAATTAATTACCATTTTATTTTTCATCATCCCGTCCCTAATGGTGTGTCACCACGGGATGGGGCCTGCTGAATAGCAGCAGAGAGGAGGGTGGGCTGCCTTTGCGCTTGTTTAAAGTGTGTATGTCTCTTTGGCAGGCCGTTTTGCGACGGCCAGCCACACATGCTCACTTTAAACCTCTCCAACCCAGCTGTCTTAAGATAGCTGGGTTAGAGAAACCAAAAGCCTCCTGTGCTCTTGAGAGCACTGAAAGAGGCCGCTACCACCAATTCTGGCACTGCTCTGATGCTGGTTAACAGCACAAGAGCAGCGGCAAGATTGGTTAAGAGAGTTAGCTGGGCCCCTAGAGTCATAAGGGAAGAAGACTGGAGTGAGGAGGATGCAGCAGCAACAACGGTAAGTACATTTTTATTTTATTTACGTCATTGTTTTTATTTTATGAAACCACCCACCCACCACCACCACGGCTGCCTGCCCCTCCACTCGCCAAAGTTGGCAGCCGTTACTGCAAGTACAAAAACAACAGTTGATGGACAGAATGCAGAACAATGTCATACATTCACCCAAGTACAGAGCTCTGGGCCTAAATCCATCATTTTTTTGCTCACCATGCCATTGCATTTTGAACCCAGCCATATGCAAATCAGTCTTGACGCTGTGGCTCATGGGAACAGTCCAGCCCGAACTGCCAAGCCAGGCCCTCCCTGGACTGGAACCAAGCATTCTAGGACCGGGTTTCGGGGTTTCACCCCTCTTCAGCCAGGATAGCTTAATTCCAGTGGCATGGAGAGCACGGGACTCACGTCTGAGCATACCCGTCCCACTCGGGGTGACAAATGCAAAAACAACAGTTGATGGACAGAATGCAGAACAATGTCATACATTCACCTCAGTACAGTGATCTGGGCCTAAATCCATCGTTTTTGTGCTCACCATGCCATTCCAGTTTGAACCCAGCCATATGCAAATCAGTCTTGACCCTGTGCCTCATGGGAACAGTCCAGCCCGAACTGCCACGCCAGGTCCTCCCTGGACTGGAACCAAGCATCCTAGGACCGGTTTCGGGGTTTCACCCCTCTTCAGACAGGATAGCTTAATTCCAGTGGCAAAAACCCCGAAACCGGTCCTAGGATGCTTGATTTCGGTCCAGGGAAGTCATGGCTTGGCAGTTCGGGCTGGACTTTTCCCATGAGGCACAGGGTCAAGATTGATTTGCATATGGCCATGTCTGACCTCGGGTGGTGTGGTGAGCAAAATAACGATGGATTAAACCCAGATCTGTGACTGGGGGTGAATGTTTTGCCAATGTGCAACATTCCATCCATCATCTTGTGTGTGTTAGTGCAAGTAGGCTTCTTATCCTTAAACACCTTTTTAATAATTCCATCTAGTTCATCACCAAACAGCTAGCGCCCTTCGAGTGGCAACTTCATGAAAGCACTGTTGTCAGTGAAATCCGCTTTTCAATCCCAGAGCCATAACTTCCTCCGAGCCATATGCACAGCACTAGATGCCACTGTTTTGATCATATCTGCCAAAATATTTGACAAAAGTTTCACCTTCAGCTCCATGCTCACCAAGTGATCAGAGATGTCAGAGCCTTCCTGCAGTGCGTCAGACAAAATCTCAAAATCCTTGACCACGGATTGAGAAGTCAGGGCTGCATAAGACGCTGCTCTCAAGGCTAGATTAGTAGCCACAAAAGATTTCTTTAATCCACCATCAATCATCCTGTCCACTTGATCAGATGGAGATCAGTCCTCAGCACTCAATAAAGACTTCCCAATAAGCGGAGCCAGGATAGTATCCACCTTCACCAAATGTGGTAAATCCTCTTCCTGCTCTAGGGAATAAGCCTTCATCATGAATCTGGGGACCTGGAAATGGACTGGTTCCTTCTAACCCCAAAATATAGACTCCTTAATCATAAGGTGAAGAGGCAAAGCCACCCCAGCAGGTTTGGAATACTGGTGAAACATGTCTCCCTGCTCAGGAACTGCCGATGGCTCCAAAACCAAGATTCACTCTTATGTAATTCAATATAAGAGTCAGCTTATCTCGGAAATATACTTCCCACCAGCAGTCTTAGGCATAGATGAAGATGAATCAGATCCAGAGTCAGAACCTCTAGGCTTGTCTAAATGCTTTGGACTTCTTTTTAGATGCCAACTACTTGGCAACTGCATCATCGATCATGGCCTGCTCCTCCTTGGCTGGAATCAATCCAGCGCTACCATGTGACTGAGCAGCAGACCCAGTCTCCAGCCTCCAGCTCACTCTCAGAATCACACTCGATAAGCTTTCTTTACTCCGCAAGTGTGGTCTACATGATCTCCAACAAATTATACTAGAAAACTAACATACAGGTAGCCTTTAAATACTACCTCAGCCTTGATTTGTTCATTGAAAACCAATGGGAAAAGCACAGAGGAAAAACTAACAGCCAATGAGAAAGTGGACAGGCCATAGGTCGGGAAACAACCAATCCCAAAAAGTACAGCACAGAGATACTTTTTATAAAAAACATTACCCTACCTTTAGTGACTGTTTTGCCATCCACAGGAAGCACTGCACCCCCCTCAGGTTGTCACTCACCTCATTCTCCAACAGGCACAGCTCTCCCATAAATCATGCCTAATAGATTGGCTGAAAGCATGCAGCTCCATGCTGTCTCTGTGTTCCCATCCTGCTGGAGTGACTATCAGAGCACCGCTCTGAAGTGTCCCTAAAAGCACAGGTTTTTCAGCATTCCAATGATTCCCCTGGATTTAGAAAATGTATGAGGTTCCACAGTTTCTTGATATTCCCGCATTCCTAGTGTGTACACACTTCACGTGTGCAGACATGCCCTTGAGGACGCAGTGCTCCATGAGATAATTAATGCTCTGAGAACTGTGACCTTCTCTGTGTAGAAATCCATAATTTACTTTCCTCCAGTGAAATCCAGGTCATGCAAAATGCCGCCAAACAAGAGGAGCCAGTAAGACCATAGACCAAACTAAACAAACTAACACTTGCTAGAGCGAGTGTGCCGCACTCACTCTTAAGTGTCTACCGACACAAAAGAACAGGAGGTGTGAAGGGGGTGGGAGAATTTTATATTGGTAGCGGGTGTGTCTACGAGGCACAGGAGCCTCACTGTGTAATGGAAATAAGCGAGAGAGATGAGGAAGCATTGGATGAATGATTGAATGTGTAATCATTTGGATGAGGAGGGATGAATGAGTAGAGTACATGGTTGGATGAGTGAGTGCATTGATGGATGCATATAAGCTACACTAATATTACAGGCCTCTGTAGAAGTGATGCAGTTCTGAAAAGCTAGGATTTACCAATATTATGCCTGTGCAGGCAGTACAATAGTGCTGGACACCATCATGCCTCCAATGTCCATAATACCTAAAGAATGGGCACTATCATGCCATGACTGTCAAAAACTATTAGGTCAGGGCAAGTATTGTGCTCACAGAAGGCAAAAACATCAATTGATGGAGACGTTCTGTCAAGAATTACTACCAGTGAAACACAAATTATGTCATAGTTGTGCAAAGTACTCAAGGCACTACTACCTCTGTGATTCCAGGGCAAGCATGGGTGATCACTACAAAGCCACACCTGTAAAATGTTCACCTGTAATAGGTAGCTCAAGTGCGTCTTATATGTCACAATTAAGCAAAGAATGTTAACCCCCTAAAAAAACATACACCAATCGTAAACTACCAAACTTTAGGTACTAAACACATATATATATATATATAATGATGTATTTGCATATATAACAGCTATGGCCCACAGTAATACTAAGACCAAAATATGCAAAGGTGGACAGCCAACTGTAACTTGCATCTCCTACATTCACTTAAGACATATCTGTTACAAGGGTTGTCCATCACCAGCACTATATAGCCAAAAACACAGACATCACCAAATGAACAGGCATGGAATATCTAAAAAGATCTGCCACACACTGCTGGACAACTTGGAGGACTTTAATCTAGTCCACCACTGCAGACCCCAAATATCTATTCACTCACTTCTTTACATCTAACAATGACACTCACATATGGGATGAAAATAACAATGCCCATCTCAACGGGCCTCTCTACTTTTCTCTTGTTCCAACTATGCCAGCTCAGTACCACAACTATACACAAAATCTCAGATTGGAAATCGGCAACCTAGTGCAGAAATAGCTAAACAGACTATAATCCTAAGAAATACCATAGAAGGAGCTGCTCAGTTGTTTAAAGTTACTGAAACCATAAAACGGTGCCTCTGCCTCTTACACTCATGATCTGAATTGCTGCGTCCCAATAACACGATAACTGCACCTTGGTGGCCCTAATGCCTGACATGTAAACAATTGCCACATAGGATCAAAACAAAGATAACATCCTTCCAACCACACATTCTATATGGCGTAGCATGCTACCCATGTAGGTGGGTGCTACAGTGCCATACATAGAGGTATTAAGCACTATGTTAATGCTGTAATACAATCCAGTGCAATACAATGAACTGAGTCACCTCTGAGTGTTTATAATAGACCACAATGGAGAACTTTGGAGTTGAGACTGAAAGCAGTGTGAGTTTATCACAGTTCCTGCAAGTGGGTCACAAAGGTGTTCAGAATACATGGTCATCCTGTGGAAATCACAGCTAATCTTTGTTAGCCTAAGCTGAAACCATCTTGTTTGTAGCATCCATTTTGTCAGCTATGTAATTCTCGCATCCTCTGCTGCTCGTCTTTTTCCCTGCCTGTGCTGTCTATTTTAGTTAACTTCCTGACTCAGCTATAAGCAATATGCATGCTAAAGAGTTTGTAGCTGCCAGAACACCTGCTCTCAGACTCAACTGTCAATCTCTTAGTACTGCCATAAGCACTCCTGCTCCCCCTCCCACTTTGCTGGCTAAGTGATTTCCCATTTGCCCATGTTTATCGGTAGTTATTCCTGTGTAGGCCTGTACCTTCTATTTGTAACTACATGCTTACCAGTGCAGAAAACTCTGTATAAAAGCAACATGGTCTGTGTAGTCAAGCCGCTACCTCCTGGAACTCTTGAGGGTGTTGTATGGACGTGGTCTCACTCACGAGTGAATAAACTTGTTATGCTGAATTTCAGCTTCAGTGTCAATCTCTATTTTGTTGGTGTAAGGACCCGTGGACAGATAAGGGTGACCCCTTCACCGGTGTGCCCCTAAAAAGGCACATTTCCACAATCCAATCCATGGCCTCTCTGCAGAGTGCACAAAGCAAAGATCACATAGCCCAGTTGAAATTGTGATTCTGTGCAAATGTGTCTGCAGGCGGTACACAGTTGTCAAAATATTGTCAAGGCAAAAGTAAAAGAAAATGCAGGTGAGTGAGTGTGTTGTGTGTTGTGCATTTGGGGGTTGATGAAGTGAAGGAGAATAAAGGAAGTGCATTAAGGAGAGAATGAAAAGAGAGTGCTGAAGAAGAAAGAGATGTTGTGTAAGATATGAAGATTGAGGAGATGTGGAGAGACAAAGTGTGTACACGTAAAATACAGAGTGAACATAACAGGGGTGATTGATAAACTCTGAAGACCACTACCCATTAATAGGCATCAGTAACGTTTAATGCACAGTATCACCATTTCATAATTGAAACATTTACTACATTAGTTAGAACAAAATCATTATTACTCATTTATCCTAAAAAGCTAACAATCATTGACAAAGCCAATAGTCCTGGCCAGTTTTAGGTGTAGGTCAGTTGAGTTTATGTAGGAAATTGGGTTATTAATTGTTGGCCTGCACAGGGTAGCGAGGCAGAGCAGTCCAAGGCCTACTTAGGGGAATCGGTGTGGGCTAGTAATTACCATTCACTGGCACGCAATAAAAACACTCAATAAATGATTGTCCTGCCCATTTTCTTTAGAAAAAGGATCAAAACATTTATGACACACAATACTAAATACTACGCAATAATTTACAAATATTTACAGTGGCAGATTGAAAATTTTATTTATAACATGGTGTAATCATCTGTGACCCCCTAAAGGGATCACAACACCATCTCAAGTGAGTCAATTGGTTTTGGCGAGGTTTATGAGCAACAAACCACATTGCACACCTAAATGCAATTGTCACAAAAATAATACTGCATGAATGCACTTATTATGGCAAATAAAACATATATATCTGAGCAGTAATAATTGACATCATTATGTGACTCAAGAAAGCATTTAAAGGGAATAAAACCTGTGGTTATATATTGTTCATACATTTTCAACCATCAACTGCACTTAAAAAACAGCCCCTAGAGGGCTTCACATTACAATGATACTGCATTACAACCATGCACATGGCCACTAGAGAATACTTCAATACAAGTACTGCTTTTAACCAAACTTTAGACCTTTCACTCTATAATGAATGTAACCATTCTCATAATCCCTAGAGAGCGCAGCACTCCCAACTATGGAGCAAAAATGTCAGTGAAAACCCAGGACTTGATTGTTTTGGGGTTACCCCCAACTGAGGGTGGGGACTTCTACAATCGGATATGGGCAAAGGCTGCACCTTCCTGATGCCATTGGTGGTGACCGCATTGTTCTGAGGCCACCACAAGGGGAGAAATCGCAAAATATTGTGATCAAAATGATCCGGCACCACAGATCATTATGGGGCACGCCTCAGGGAACAGTGAATACTATAGTATTGACTCTCCTGCTGGGCTGGGAGAGCTTTGATGCCTTTTTCCTTTTATTTTGTTGCAACTCGCGCCATGTCTCCTTCCTTTCCCTTAGGGGTTGGACGGGGTGCCTGGTCCCACCTTGGCTCTCGGAGGCCTCATTACCATGGGGAAGCCTTGGGAGCCCACCCCAAGTTGCCCTTAGCCAGCTCCCCACGTGGACTGCACTCCTGTCTGCAGCAGTAGGAGCCAGCCGTCCTTTCATTTTTGCCTGCTCCAGCGGGGCAGGGCTTGTGCCTTGTGGTGGTTGCCCGCTCCCCCTGGACATGAAGACAAGGAGTGGGACAGAGCTGGGGGGAGTGCAACGGCCGTCCCCTTTCTTCCTCATTGCCCTGGGATGGGGTCCTGGGTCCCTACCCGCTTCAGGGAGGGAGCTAAACGGTACTTCCTCGTGGTGTCTTCACCTTCGGGCCCAGGGATGGGGGTCCTGGGTCCCATCCTGCACTCATGGCGGAAAGCAATGCAGAGATTCCCTGCATTTCTTTTTCTTTTCTTCGGGTAAGCCTCCAGGCCCTGGTCCACCCGGAGGCAAAAAAAATATTACGGCAACGGAGCCCCAATTGCATCATAATTAGAGAAAGGAAATGTAGATCAAAGGTGGCCAAACTTTGAAATGCCATAACTCAGCCCTGTTGGGCTTATTTTAACAGTTCTGGGCTCATTCTACTCCTGGTGGCGAGCTTTACCTACCAGGAGCAGCTGCAGCAACCCTTCCCACCTCCAAAATGGTGCAGTCCTCCAAGGGCTGGTTCTCCAGCTCCCTGTGCCAGCTTTCCTCCTAATCTTGACTTCTGGGTGCAAAAAAACTTAAGGCTTTCTCCCAACTGGTCCTCAGGAGGTGTAAGGGGGTGAACCTCACTTGCCCTTGGGGAGACTCACTGGTCCTGCTGTCAACTGGGCAGAGTTCTTAGTCCTGGGGTCAGGTGATTCCTCCTTCCAGTTCTCCAAGTGGGCCCAGGATCCAGCAACGAAGTGTAGAAAAATCATTCGGCATGAGCTAATCTCCCCCTTGTGCAAGAGTTTTTAAAAGGAAGTGGAAGGTTCCATAAGTCAGGCACCCCTGGCCAACCCTGGGGTGCCATGTCACCGCTCCACCCCTGTCCCAACCCTCCTGCATAATTTATTATCCTGCACAGGTTACACTCCAATTCAAGACGTCAATGTCTCTGTAGACAAAGGGGGTTCAAACCTGCACTAGAAAGCAGTTTTCTCCCTATATGTATAATATGGTGTCACTATATAATAAAACAGTAAATCACTCTGACTTTCCCTATTAGTGTACACTAACATCATAAGGCCTCCTGTAAGCAGTTAACGGACTAAGATAAAACAGTAGTCTCCAAAACACAGCCTGCACGCATGTGCACATACAAGTTCACGTGTAACCAGCCAAGTGCCCCTTACCCTTGCTGCGTCGCAGCGGGTTTATCTTAAAAGGTAGACTGTGGCTGTAAAGATGTACATTCCGTTTGCCATGTGATTACCGTGAGTGAGACACATGTTGTGAGACGCACCCATAGTCCAAAACTGGGGAATCTAAAAAGCAAAACATACGGGCGTACAGATTGTGCAGAACGCAATTGCAACAGTTACATATCTAGATACAATAATAGAAAGTTCAGAGCGGCACCAAAATTTCAGTTGGGTGGCACACTATGCAAATCACAGAAATTCAGTTTACATGTTTGATCCATGCCTTAATCACACAGGCTCCACCCCTTTTAGAGACACCTATTGTATTGATCCCACTTAAAGCCCTGGTCCTGAGCACACTGATCCCTAGATGACCCCTCAGATTCTGATTCCTTTACCTTCCTACGGTCGGCTTTACCTAACTTCCAAAATTGTCCCTGGGTTGGGTGCTGCTTCACCCTTATACTGTCACGTTTTTCCCTCAACCCGGATTTCCTGGGCGCGAAAATGCCAGACCCAATTTTAAATTTGGAAAATGCAGAGGATAAGATTGCTTCAAGAATGAAATGCAAATGCAGTCCATCCCCGGAACTTTGTTCCCGCCCAAACTCTTATGACATCATGAGGTAAGGATGTAATGCTCCGCCCTGCCAGGCTACATCATCCAATAGCCACTGCCAGCTTCTCTACCCTCCTCCCTCAACCCGCATCTACTGCTCCCATTTGAAACCTGCTACAAACAAGTGGTAAATGATACAGATAATTCATTCATAAATGGGAATTCCTGCAGAGATTAGTCTGGCAAAAACACATTTCTGCCTGTTTTTACACCCTTCTGTGGGCATTAACGCTGAACAGTTTATGTGCATGGACACTCACTGGAAATGTTAGTTGTGGTCCCACCGTAATCTGCATTATTCATAATCTGGGCCATAACAATTTTCATTCCTTTTGCACATCCTCAAAATTCTCATGCTAGGGCTTGCTTGCATCCTGCGATTAGCACTCACACCTATCATCCAAGGCACCCATGGACTCAAATGGACTGATGAAAAGGAATCTTAGCTTTGGTTACTGGAATATGCACGTCCCTTCTACCACTACCACAAAAACATTTGTGCGGTTTATTATTGTGTTCCACATGTTGTTTCTTATGCACAGATACAATCTGAGTCAGTGCTGCAGACAAGATAAACCACAGGCTGCGAATAAGCATATTCCTTTTACTAGGCACAGCCATACCTGTCACCTGACCATCTTTTGAAGGGACCAATCCCTTCAGTGATATTTACCCTCCTAAAAAGCAGCATCCCTCCAAAGACTGCTATGAGGTGATCCTCTTTGAAAACCTGCATAACCCTTTCAAAGAAATGTTTTCTCTTCGCTTTAATGGTATATCCCTCTTAAACATATGGCTTATTCTCATTAAAGAGCCAACAGGCTGTCAGATATGCAGAAGTGCAGCAGGAAAAAACAAGCATTTGCAATGCAATAGGTCTCGCATTTGCAAAAGTTTGAGTTATTGGCATTGTAAATGACAAACCTTTTATGTATGTGTTGGTTTTGAAAATGTACCCTACTTTGAGCTCTTAGCAGTGTAAATGACAAACCTTTTATGTATGTGTTGGTTTTGAAAATTTACGCTACTTTGAGCTATTGACATTGCAAATACCAATGCCTTTTATTTTTGTTTTTATTTTAAAAACATAAATAAAAGGCTTTGTCATTTACAATGGCAATAGCTGAAACTCGCGTAAATGCGAGACCTATTGCATTGCAAATGCTTGCTGATATCCTATCAGTACCAACTCTGCTACATTTTTTTTAAAAAAGCTGAAGACACACATCTTCAAAGAGCACCTCTGCTGACCTGACAGTGCACACATTTGACCTTCTCCCAATTATTGCATTCCCAGGAGGGCATGCCCTCGTTCACTGTTCTGTTGCTCTTGAACTAAGTTTGCGCAATTCAACTATCAGCACATAAACACATACATCCAAGGAAGCGAAAAGAACAGTTCTATTTGTCCCATTTTGCATCACAAGCAATCAGTAGCAAAAAGCATTGTAAAATGTTCCTTTGTTTGATGATGTCTGCTTGGATTTTTAGACCCATTATGAGATCATTCAACGGATGACCATTGTAATATGGAATCATGCCCCTTAGTTGTGACACTGTATTATTTATTTGCCAGTATACTCATATGGCAACATTATTTTTGGGCCTTCACCGCCTCTTCAGGAACCCCAATCTAGTGTGTGATGGCTGACGGAAAGTTTGTGGAGCAGGTGGGAAAGTCAGTGTGAAGGTTATGGGTGTATGTGGGAAAGGTCTACTTGTGAAGAATCTGTGGCCTGTGCATATGAGTGCTGTGCTTTTTATATGTGAGGGGTGTAGTGGAATGTAGAAAAGTGTGTTGGTGTGTGTAGAGTTTGTGAGGTTTTTCACGTAGGATGTGGGTGGTTGGGGATATGTGGAAAAGATGTCTGTGTGAAATGTGTCACTCTTATGTGACATGGGTCTGTATGTGTGTGAGAGGCATGTGGGTCTAGGTGGAATGTTGAGGTGTGTGTGTGTGTGTGTATAGTGTTGGACTATGTGTGCGAATGTTTTCGAGGTACGGACAAGCTGTGAATGTTTGGGTATCTGCCTTTGATTTTGGCAGACAAAAAGAGGGGACAAACCGCAGAGAAACAAAAACAGAGCTGAGAATGCAGGAATTCAAGGAATTTAGAGGGGGTGGGGGCACGTCTTCCTGCGCAGCCTTTAAGCAGTCTCCCAAGGGTGGATAATGTATGCACTGTTATCACAGGTAAAGCATTGGTGCTATTTTAGTCAGAAAATAAACCGCACTCAACGAGCATTGTTAAAACCACAACACGTGTAAAAGAAGCCCTTTTGCATCTGCTTAAAAGAATCCTGTAATGAACGAGGGACCCAAACCATTTTTTTGTTTCATAGTTGAGGAAATAAAGCTTGCTATTGTAAAATGCATCAGATTGGTCTGTCTGGAGCTAGAAATCTCACACTATTTCAAGACTGTCATTTTGGTATAAGATGCTACCCGGGGTGAAAATAAGGAACGGGGGACGTGGAGGGGCATTTCACTTGGGGCGGGCTGTTCAATCCTATCTCATCTGCCGCCCGGGGCCTGACCTGGCGCTCGCTCTGTGTTATCCTCAGCGTTGCCATCCAGCCATCAACCCCAGAGCTCCAGCTAACAGGAGCCCTCCTGCTTCCACTGCGGTTGAGTAGGTGGGAGATGGGTGGGGTAATTTCCCCAGAGGATACATAATCCTTGACCATCCAGACAAGAACCTCCTGCTTTCCATTAAGGTTAGCACTCAGGCAGTTTCAATGCCTTTTGAGTCGGAATTTTTTTTTTGCAGCCCGTTATACTATTAATTGCCAATTTCCATATGTGTGCAACTGCTGTTTTGGCTCGGGTCTGAGGCGGATAAGCTTGCTGGAGATATCACGGGGCTTTTGGCAGCTTTCCTATTCAAAAAGAAAGCCTTCCTAACTACAGAACAGTTGATAGACCCTGATGGCGTGAATTACAATTACACTACTTTTCACACTAAATCTGGGTGATAGCTACGGCACGGGTTGGGTAGAACGGCCTTTGATGTGAAGAAAGTGGAAGGGATACGGCGCTCTTTGCCAGCAATAGCCGGTTTCGATATTATTAGCCGCTCTCAGGCAGCAGCAGGAAAAACAAGGAGCGAGGGGCGGGTGGTAGTGGGGGGTGACAACACCGACCAAAGCGACCGTGCAACACCGAAGAAAGCGGCCGTGCAACACAGAAGAAAGTGGCTGTGCATATTAAACGTATGCACGAACCAGGCGCCATGGCAAAAAACCAACGAAATAGTCCCTATATTAAAAGTTACCGCCCTGCAGCGTAGTTGGTCGATGCTTCTTCCTCCAGAAACGGAAGAAAATGGAAGTGAAGTATGGGACCACTAGCCAACAATGAGGGAGATTAGAAGACCAATGCCAGATTTCAATGGGTGGAGTTTCACTAGTAATACTGATTACTTGATGCCTCTGAGAGGCAGCGCATGCGCTGCCTCTGCGAGACCTAAAAACAGAGAAACACTGGACAAGTGGGGAATTACTTTGTCGAGGTTGCTAGATACGAATCACATGTTTACAAAAACTAGATAAATTGTGACTTGCTGCTTAAATTGTGTGATCTTAGGCAAATATTGTATTTCATTAAAACAGTTTTTTTCATCACTGTCACACTTTCAAATATGTGAGTTCAGAATATCAATTGTTCAAAAACCTATTTTTCATGATTTAATTGGCCATACTGTTGATCTATAATAATGTGGGCCATGTACAGTGTTTACAGTATAATTGTCCTGCCTCTAAGTGCACTAATAATGGTTAATGTGTAAAAATTATCATTTTTAATAAAGTACTACTCAGTGCAGTGCTATAGTGTGATTTATTAATATCAAAGCTTCACTTGTCGAAGAAATCCACTTTCTTGAATTTCGAAGCAGCTTTAACTGATGTTTCTTGTGTGATTTACATAGCAAACATTTTCAGGGCCTGGCTTATGCACGATCTCTAAGACCAGAGCCTGACCATTGGCTGTGCAACACTTTTTATTGCGCCCTCCTTGCGACATGTTGGATGCGCCGTATTTACAGTACAACACACAAGATGATGGACTGAATGTTGCACATTGGTAAAACATTCACCCCCAGTCACAGATCTGGGTTTAATCCATCGTTATTTCGTTCACCACGCCACCCCAGTTCAGACATGGCTATATGCAAATCAGTCTTGACCCTGTGCCTCATGGGAACAGTCCAGCCAGAACTGCCAAGCCATGTCTTCCCTGGACCGGAATCAAGCATCCTAGGACCGGTTTCGGGGTTTCACCCCTCTTCAGCCAGGATAGCTTGACTCCAGTGGCGTAGTGAGCACGGGACCCACGTCTGGGCATACCCTTCCCACATAGGGCGAACAGCAAAACACACAAGATGATGGACGGAATATTGCACATTGCCAAACATTCACCCCCAGTCACAGATCTGGGTTTAATCCATCGTTATTTTGCTCACCACGCCACCCCAGTTCAGACATGGCCATATGCAAAATCAGTCTTGACCCTGTGCCTCATGGGAACAGTCCAGCCCGAACTGCCAAGCCATGTCTTCCCTGGACCGGAATCAAGCATGTTGTTCTTTAGTTTATATTAGGCATTTGAATATTGAGCAGACATTCACACATAGCAAAACGTATTAAAAGATGAAAAACCTAGCAAAGATATACTCAACAAGCAGAATTTGACAGCTGACATAATGGTCAATTTCCTCTATTCTACTCCATACCTTGAATGATAGTGATAGAAGCAGTGCTGAGTTGCTGAACGTAAACTTTGGGGCTTATTTATGAGAACCCTGCATCACTTTTTCACCACATAAAGTGGAATATGCGTGAAGCAGGGCTCTCATAAATATTTATGAAGCCACACAAAGCCACCCTGCATGACTTTGAGTAGCCTCATAAATCATGAGTAAGGCAACGCATCACAATTCGCTGCCTCACTTTACTGTGCACTTGGGATGCATTCCATGAGCATTGCAGTGGGTTTTTCCAAAAAACACCCATTGAATTTGACACTGCCTCAGATATACAGAGTGATATAAACATGGAGAAGTGCCTAATCCACACAACTCCCTCAGTGAGGTGTAACGAGGAGAAATATGTTTATTCCTCCTCATTTTTAGGTCGAGCCAAGGCAATGCGTTCATTCTCTCTTGAAATGCTGTATTCAGTCTGTGAGCTTATAGCCTGCCTCCAGCTTCTGATTGACTTTTGTCAGTGTCCTTTAAGAAATGTTGCTTCCAATTGGATAATGGTTCCTGCTTGCCCCACCTTTTTTCACAATTGTTAACTCCCATGGATCGCTCCCATGACTTGTACTCTTCCACTTCTACTAATAATGTATGTTGTGTCTTTGGAACTTTTTCTAATATAGAGCGGCACCCAATTCATGGTTGCCGTGCTTCAGTGAATTCCAGTTGATTGGCAGACTGGTGCTGCCTTTAAGGAGGCTGTTCTGCGCTCCGTATCAAACCGCTCTCTACACGCGAGCCTGTTGCTGCCTTTAAGAAGGGTGTTTTGAACTCTGTATCGAAACCGCACACTACACTCGAATGGCGGCAGCAAAATCCCTAGCGTCTGTTCCACCCAGGAGATCGCTATATATCTCAGTGCCGCCATCGCCGCCAGTTGCCCCGACGAGGGCTTCCCCGCTGCCTCCTAGAAGGCGAAATGAAACATCATGACCTGTGATTGAGGGAAGAAGGGCAGGTGGAAGATTGGGGAGGGAGAGCCGCTCGCCCCTCAGATCCTTTGATAAACAGAAGACTCTGCAGTCATAATATGAGCCGATGCGGTGCTCCCCGGGGGTCAGGCAGAGGTGGTCCACATAACTTTTCTCACAGCCCAAACAATGAGCTTTAAGAAACAGGACTGTAATGCATTGGTAAACTGTTACTTCACCGGCTCTTTACTGAACAAACACCACACGCGTTGGACCAGTCTTGCCTGCAGATATTTGTACACGGCTCGCATTACTAAGTGAAGAGTGTCAGCCACAGACTCAGGAGCCATGGCCACACATTCCATCAGCCCGGCGAGGGAGCCCCGTGTCCTCCTCTTCTCCACTTCCCATTCAGCCCCCTCCTTCCACTCGCCACCCTCATTTACTCCGCTCTCTGTCCAGTTCAGAATCAAAACTCTCCACCCTCCTCTACCACCGTTTGTGTCCTGTTCAGGGCATCCCTTCTGCAGGGCCTCACCTTCTATGCTTTCCACCCAGCTGCCTTCTTTAGTACCCGCCCTCATTTGCTGCGTTTTCTGGCCAGATTCCCCTCGAAGCTAAGAACTCTTACGTCAATCGACGCCTGCCTTCCACTGCTGCCTTCTCCTCCTTTTTTCAAGTTCTTTTCCTTTGTAAGTACTTTAAAGGCTATGCCAGGTAAACTTATATTTTTGGGAAAAAGCCCAAATGAATATTTTGCAGAAGATAAAATGTCACCGTATCTCAAGCAGTGAACAAATGCACACGATGGCTAAGTCATTGCGTGCAATAACACATTTTGAATTCTGAAGCTTATATTTGGATGCTTCTGCACAATTAGAATGCTATTTGGGGTAGTTTTAATTGGACAACCTTCACAACTAAAAATGACAGCACAAGGGCAGACTGAAAACAATACGCCGGAGAGGCAGTTGAGCATTTTCCATAACACACACTGTACTTAAGTTCTTATCTCATGCTAAGTTGATGCTTGTTTCTGTGATTGCACTTTTGACCGTCATTGACTTTTACTCTGAGCAAGTCGAATCTGGAATGTTTGCACCTTTTTTAAACAACTTTTTCCAACTACAATCAATCAATCAATCAATCAGGTTTCTTATAAAACGCGACTACGTACCCGTGAGGGTCTCATTCAGAATTTGCCTACACTTAAGCAAGTAAACACATGCTAAACATAACAATAAATACTTCTACAGTGGGGGTATGAAAGTCACTTGGGGGCATATTAACATAATTTTATTGCCTTATCAGCAAAGGCACGCTATCGTGTGTTTTGCTGACTTAGCGCCCGTTTCCAGCACGCCTAACTTTGCATCGCTAATGAGATGCAAAGTAGGCGTGGCTGTGTACCCAACCAGGGAAAATATCGCGAAGGCAGCTTCGCAATATTAACAAGGAAGGGTAGCGATTATTTAAATCACGTTAAGTATGCCTTAACGCAGGAATTTAACGTCTGTTAAATTCCTGACTAAGGCATACTTCACATGGGGGGTGGATTCTGTGGCTAAGACCACAGGCCCTATCATCTAGGATATCGCCGTTTTCCACCATGGAAAACGGCGATATCCACACTATCTCTGGAATTTTTATCGCCTCGGTGATGCACGTTGTTGGTAACGCGCTAACCGGGCGATGAATTCCAGAGATAGTTGGCAATAAATATGCAAGCGCTAAGAGTGCTTTGCGATATTTATCGCCGGCCCGTGTTAATATGCCCCTTGTTTTTTTTTAGGCACGGAGAGATAAGTGACTTGCCCAGAATCAAAGGATGTTGCAGCGACGACGCCATCCCTGCTTGTTTTTTATTGTGATAAAAAATGCACATTGTTATATCGCTGTGGTGTTCTTGCAGGGTAGCATCATTAGAAAACAATACATAAAAATAAGCATTGACTTGGTGGTGATCGCTTCTAAATATTTCACATTGATAGAGACACTTGAAAACAAGCATCCGTAAATGCAATAGGTTTCGCCTATGTGATTAATAATAAGCTGTTTTTTGTCGTAAGTTGTAGCCTGTTGAGCAGTTGTGCAATATAGCCTTATAGCCCGCCGTAGCGGGCTATACCGGCTGTTAAAGGCCCGCTGCAGCGTTAAAGGCCCGAGCCGAAGGCGAGGGACTTTAACAACAGCAGCAGGACTTTAAAAGCCGGTATAGCCCTGCTACGAAGGGCTATAAGGCTATTAGAACATTCTGCCACTAGAGGGCAGAATGTTCTAACAAAACGAAGCCTTCAGGGAGCGCGAGGGGATTCAAATCCCCTCCGGCTCCCTGAAGTCTTTGTTCGCAGCCAGAGCTGTGAACAAAGACACATTGGAATGTTGGCGCTCCGGGCTTATACCAGCCATTCTAAGCCCGGAGCACTCCATTGTTTTCAATGGAGCTCCCAACATTCCAATGTTCTAATATAAGTTACTGAAACTCTGCTAAAGTGTTATGAGGCACTAAGTGGCTTTATAATACTTTTCACTTGTTACTCACTGACTTTGATCGTATGCTCAGGTTTACCTGCTTTGTTGCCCATCATGGCTGCTCTGTGTTGTCCCTCTCTGATGGTTCAGGTGCCAGTTCCCTTGAGAGTCCTACAGTCTTTCTTGGGTGGAGTTAAAGATCCCGTGTGCTATGTGTATTGGATTTCAGAGCTTTACCTTAACAGTGTTTTCACATGACTTTCAGTATGTATCAGGTAAAACATACCAGTTTAGCAAACTATAACATTGTGCCTAAAAGACTTATATGTATAATGTTTAATACAGCACTACATATGTCTTTAGGAACATCCATTAGAAAACTAAAGTAGGTGATCTTGCATAAACACTTTAGGGGTGTTATATCTGTTTTAAGAATCATTTTAGACTATTATATTGCACAAGATGGGCTAATACTGAAATATATCTCACTACATGAGCATAACTGCTGTATTTGTGCCAAATTGTTACACAAAAGTGTCACCTGTAAGGCAACTTAAGTTCACACATAAACACACAGACACATGAAAATGTCACACGTAGGCAGTCTGAAAAATTGTCAGCTATGCCAACCCTGACATCCCACTGTAAAATATGGTGGAAATAACGTCAGGTAGCATTTTCACTGGAAGAGAAATTTTCACAATATTTTACGGCTTATTTATAACTTGGGTCAAGTTAGCTCGCGTCTCTGAGGACGCTGGATGTTGCTTACATCCTCGTTCACATCATGGCTGCTGTGTTAAGAAGGCGAGACATTGTACCACCTCCAGAAGGCAACAAAGAGATTCTTATCGCAGCCAAGAGTCACAAATATGACTTTTTTGGAGGGCATGGGGAAGCCACAGGCAAAACTGCATTTTATTGCTTGTGGCACCAATAATCCTTTTTCTGTTCCCAGTACATGTACCCCATACAGATAATGGTTAAATAATGCTAATCACATCCAACGATGTTTTGCATTTTTCATGGCTACTGAAAAATGTGCTTTGAGTGAAAGAATGCAGAGTTACCAGAGTTTCTGACTTTGGAACCGGGGGACCAGGTTTAAGTGTCGGCGTCAGCTAAACATCTCATGATTTTGGGCAACTAACTTATTCGCCCCATGCCTGGGAAAAAATTTGAACTTGTGTAATGTAACTAGTGCTTGTATAAAGCGCATCAATACCTTGGAGACCCCGCTATATCAAACTGCAAAAAACCCACATCATATAGGTATCCCTATGTTCTCTTTACTGGGATCTTTACTTCATCAGTAAATGGCTGTCTGAAACTTTATTTTCCCAGGATAAGAACTTTGAGAAACTAAGAGAATACTGATCCTAAAGTTAAAGGACAACTTTTCCAACTCTAATAAAACAAGTGCCTAGTGTTTGCCCAGAATCACCCAATGACTAATTGCGGGCATCGGGATTAGAATGCATGTATTCCAGTTCCAACCAAAGGCGAGGCGGCAAGTGTTTATTTATGTTATGTGGTGTCTTGGAAGTATTTGTGAAGTGGGTGCCTAACCCCAAACACGTACTTTGGAACATCCATGCAGGACTCACTTTGAAGGTTGGCGAAGTATCTCAAGACGCAATCTGCGCGCTTAAGTGCCAGTTAAAGCAGGGGTCCCAGAGTCATATGATTTGAGTGTGAAGGGACCCCTGAGATCATATGACACAATGTGACTCATGACTCAGGCACAGCAACAGGATTAAACTGATTGAGGAGACTCTCATTTAAGGAAACAGAGCCCCCTTACTGGATTGGTATTTGATTTACACGTTTATACAATAGCCGTGAATTCCAATAGTATTGTGTTTATGCCAATGAAGGGATACATCTGAAGATCAAAAGCTGCATAAATTCCTGAAATATACGCATCAAACAATCAATCAATCAATCAGTTAATTTGTAAAGCGCACTACTTACCCGCAAGGGTTTCAAGGCGCTGGGGGTGGGGGGGATGGTACTGCTGCTACTGGTCGAAAAGCCAGGTCTTGAGTTGTCTCCTGAAGGTCAGCAGGTCTTCGGTTTGTCGTAGGTTGAGGGGGAGGGTGTTCCAGGTCTTGGCAGCGCGGTGGGAGAAGGACCTGCCTCCAGAAGTGGTTCTATGGATTGCGCGGGACCGTGGCCAGGGCGCGGTCAGCGGAGCGGAGTTTCCTGTTGGGTACGTAGAAGGAGAGTCGACTGTTGAGGTAGGCTGGGCCGGTTTTGTGGAGTGCCTTGTGTGCGTGGATCAGGAGTTTGAAGGAGATTCTTCTGTCGACGGGGAGCCAGTGCAGGTTCCTCAGGTGGGGGGTGATGTGGTCGTGGCGCGGGACGTCGAGGATCAGGCGTGCAGAGGCATTCTGGATTCTTTGCAGTCTGTTGATGAGCTTGGTCGGGGCTCCGGCGTAGAGGCCTTTTCCGTAGTCGAGTCTGCTGCTGACTAGGGCCTGGGTGACTGTTTTCCTCGTGTCTGTCGGGATCCATCTGTATCTTGCGGAGCATGCAGAGGGTGTTGAAGCAGGTAGAGGAGACTGCGTTGACTTGTTTGGTCATGGTGAGTTTTGAGTCGAGGATGACATCCACTTGTATACATACAGGGATGAGCTACTATAATTACATTGTTCAATAAAAACACAGTCAAAATGTATAACTCGTCCGACCATGATTTTAGCATGTACTTTTGTCTCCAGCGGCCAAGGTGCATTAAAAAAAGGTACCAGGCTTGTGCTCATGTAAAGAGCTCCAATACCTTTGGTAGGGGGTCACACTATGGGAGGAGTGTGGTTAACAAGGGGTAAGCAAAGGGAGTGTGTTAATCAACAGTGGAGGGGAGGCGGTGATAATGAGCACACACGGAACACATGCACTTGTATAAAGTGCCGGTCATAGATTTTAGAAAAAGCACTGTGCACTGGGACCCTACAAAAAGACGTTCCACACCGTATGAAAACAGTGCTTGGGCCTCAGGAAACTGATAAGAGAAAGACAGAGGAACACAAAGGAAATAGTATGCTAAAGCCAATAAAAACCAGAGGAAATGTAACCGGCGAGTATACAAACCAGTGACAGGCATTGGAGGGTTGTAAGCCCCTTTTAACATTTATATCAAATACAATAGAATTCACAAGCACAGTGCAAGCGCTGTGCAGGCGAAACTTAAAAAGGGTCATTTTTTTTTCACTGTGTAAAATGTTACGCCTTGGCTGGCCAAACACCAGAAAAATTATCAGCACTACAGTGTAAACTCGATAAAGTTTCTAGATGTGCACGTGCTGTCCTAGAGAAATGATTTATATAAGCTGAGAAGATGTCTATTTAGGTCTAGTGTGACCGAACAGCTTGTCTCAGTCTTGTTTGCTAGCAGAAACCAAATGTCAAAATATCACATAGCTCGGGACACTGAAAATCTGTAACACCTTTAGTGAAACTAGCTTTGGCACAACCAATAGATTTTGCTTGGATGTGCCAATGCTTGAAAATAGCTTTTGTGCGTGCCTGTGTTTGCATATTAAAGTCAGACGAATTTAGCTTCACTAGTGCTTACTTTAATTTTGCAGTTCTTGAACGCAGTTTCTCAGGTACTTTGAGTTAAGTGATCCTATGCTTTATCCACATTGTCAAAATATAAACTTTTTAGCCATCTTGATCTTATCTTGCAACCCTTCCAGATGTCTCTAATGCTTAGCGAGTCTATGTCTAGTGTTGAAAGCGAGCATAGCCCTAATATAAATGCACTTCTTTCCAATCAGAAGTTTGTTTTGGGGGTAACATTAGGCACGATGTTTGTGACCCAGAAATCTGGGTGTTTGACACATGCTTTCTCTCTTACTTTTCTTTGGATGCCATATCAGTGTGAGGGAGTGCAAAGAAACAATTGCTTACCTCTTTATATTGAAAAGGACCACTTCCGTTTCGGTGTGATGTTGTCATTATTTGTTGTCTG
Organism: Triturus cristatus; assembly: GCF_964204655.1. Taxonomy (NCBI): domain Eukaryota; kingdom Metazoa; phylum Chordata; class Amphibia; order Caudata; family Salamandridae; genus Triturus; species Triturus cristatus. Next base: position 1,213,316,826 of record NC_140590.1, read on the forward strand.
ACATTGAAGCTAGGAATGCCTGTGGGCTTTAGAGACAGCCTTTTGTCCAAGTGTCTCAGAGACTTTGGATCCTGTATTATAAAACTCTGGGTTTGTGCCTTGGCAGTAAACAATCTGGCAAAAAGTATGGCGATGTTGAGGTACCCAAAAGCCCCATCAGACAACGTTACCTGGAATGTCCATGCACAGAAGCATTGTGGTTTCAGTTTGCCAAAAACCTTGTCCAAAATAAAACCTGCAGTATACATTTAACAGGGTCCAATGGTTGGTATAAATTGAACACTGGGATCAGTTGAATGGGAGTCCAATTACTACTGTAATTGGTCTCCAGAGTCAAGGGACACCTCTTGTTGGAACTCGATAAGCATCCTGAGAGCTGCCCTGGGGATCAGTGGTGGAAGGAAGGGGAAAGGACGAGTGTAGGAAAGTGCCCTTTCTGCATGGTTGTCCCTTACCTTTTTGCCAGATACCGGATGCAATTTGACTGAGTGTGCCCTGGGTCCCTTCCAATCAGGTTCCCTAGGCCAGTGTTTTTTTCACTAAACTGTACCATTGTTTCCACAATTGACACAACCCTGGCCTACCTATAAGTCCATTGTAAGAGGTATCTATGGTACCAAGGGCTGGGAGGCAGGGAAAGGCCTCTGAGGGCTGCAGCATGTATTGTGCCACCCTCCGAGATGACTCACCACAAACATGCACCACGGCCATTGCAGCCTGCATGTTTTGGTGCAGCTAAAAGTGAAGAGTCAACATGGCACACATCCCTGTGTGCCATGCCTGCCAGCACTGCATGAGGTCTAGGTAAGTCACCCTTAAGGCAGGGTGCCCTATGCCTCATGTGAGGACCTAACTGCATGAGCACACAAGTCCCTGTAATATCCGAGGCCATTCTTAGATATTATAAGTGCCCAGTAAAGCAATACTGAGTATATAGTCTGGAAACTGGTCATTACAAGTTTCCCAGCACCATAATGGCTTTACTGAATCCTGGAATGTTTAGTATCAAACAACTCAGAAAAACATAAACCTACACTGATTACAGTGTCAGTTGTATTATTCCCTGTACTTAGGGTTCCCCTCTAGAGGGGACCCTTGAACCAAACCAGCCTCTGGTGGGTGTCTGACTGGTGACCACCAGCCTGCCACCACAAGACAAGTTTCTGGACCCCTCGGGTGGAAGCCTTTGCTCCCTGGGTCCAGAAACACAGCCTTTCCTGGGTGAAGGTGTTCACCCCCTGGTCAGGAAGAGCCATCTGTGGCAGGGGAGCTTCAAAGGCCTTGCCGCCTTTGCAAAGCAACCGCCAGCCTCCCCTGCTATCAGGAGCAGGCCCTCTTCCTGTTGCGCCCTCTTTTTGGCAGAAAGACAGGAGGGAAAAAGTGGGACATCCCAGAAGGTGTTCCCACCTCTGCCAACTCCACCCCTCAGGTAGGAGAGGCGAGGTGAAGCTCACTCTTCAGTGCCCGCCATCTTTCAGATGGCAGGCACCCTCCAATCAGAGATAGTGATGGTGCCTAGCCCCCATGTGGGGTGAGCACCCTAACGGTGCAGTAACCCTAAGGACAGTAGCCCATTGGCTACTACCTCCAGACTGCTAAAAATGCCCCCTAAATACAGAATTTAGGGGGCAGACCTGAACCCAGAAACTAGATTTGACCCAACAACAAAAAAGACCAAAGAGCAGTGGTACAGAAGAAGGGGATGACAACAACTGCCTTGGCCCCAGCCTCCAGTCTCCTGCTTTGGAACCCCTGCAAGCTGAAACCGGTGTGTCCTGAAGCCATCAGCCTCCAAGAATTCTGGGGACCTGCCCTGCCTTCCCAAAGGACTCTGATCTCCTGTGGACAGAGGATTTGTCCAACAGCAACCCATGCCAGGACTCTAGATCCAGCCGGGTATGCGAGTCCTCACCACTCTGCACCCGATGCACATGGCCCAAATCCACGTGGCCCAACACCCCAGTGAGGTCCCCCTGGCCTAGGATCCAGCATTGGACGACCTCCTCTGACCTTCTCCTCGATGCCTGCAGCCTCATCCTGAAGGGTCCCCCCAACTGGAACCAGTGAGAAGAACCCGACATGAAAAGAAACCCCTGCACCAGCATACCCTGAGTCGTGAGGTGCCTGACTGACAGTTTCCTGGTGTGCAGCAACTCATTAACTTCATCCTTTAGTCATTGGTTCCCTTCAGCGAGTCTTCAGGCTTCAGCCTGCAGTCCCTGTTCCTGACCAGCAACCGCCATAGGAAAGCATTGGGCTCCCGACACCTCCTAAGCACCCTGCACCCAGTCGCTACTGGTGGTGTGGCCTTGGTGCTAACCTGGGAGCCACTTTGTCCTCACTTTTACCCCAAGAGTCTCCCTCCCAAGACCAAGTGGTCTTCCCATGAGCAGCTCCCAACCGAGGTTCACCCTAGCCCCATTGGCTAATAATGGCACCCTGCACTCTGCACCCGGCTGGTCTAGTGTCGCTGGTGGTGCACCTTGAGTGCCAACCTGAACCTTGGGAAACCTTGGTTCTACAACCCGAAACTCCATTCCTTAAACCGTTTACTTACCTGCAAAACTAACACTTCCTTTTTCTCCATAGGACTTTATGGTGGGTTTTCTCTGACAAATCTTTTAAGTGTTGAATTTGTCTTGTACTGCATCAAAAGTAAATTAGTGCCTTCAAACAAGTTAACCTGCTAACTGATGTAATGTGATCCTTAAACTGTGTTAGGAGTTTGTTTCATGTCAAATTAGAAAAGTAACTGCAAAGTAACTGAAAGTATTCTGAAAGTAATTTCAAGTGTTCCGAAGAGCTTACAACCCATTTTTTTTACTGCAAAAGTATTTGTATGTTCCTACAAAACCAGTGCACACTGTATTTTGAAAAATACCATTGTATGAAGAGTGTCACTTACCTGCTACTAAGTAAATTTTGGTTCTAGTAATAAAAATAACAAAGTAACAACTTTTTATACAAACAATTGGTCTGGATTCAGTCTTTGAGTGTGTGACATAATTTTTTGCCTGAGTGTGTACAACAAATGCTTAACATTACCCTCTGATAAGCCTGAATGCTCAACCAGACAACCACCAAAGAGAGTAAGGTATTATCTACTTTAGCCTGTGCTATATCTCTGGGGATCCACTGGACTCTGTGCTCACTATACCTTACTTTGGTACAGTATATACAGAGCCAGTTTCCTACAATGAGGTACACCCAGGGTGTCTCTAGCTCATCAATGTCTGATCATCGTTGACATTTTCAGGTGGTAGAGGCAATTGTGGGACTTAGAGCACTCACTGGGCTCACAGTATCAAGTGAGTAAACTTGGAGTTAAGTTTGAAGTTTTGTTTCATCTTCAAATGTTGATCTCTTGCTATGTGGTAACTCGGTAATGCATTTCTTTCCTATTTAGAGTGGACTGCAGTGAGCATTGCTGTCAGTTCCAGTTTAGTCATTTGGAGCTTGACGGGCTGATTACCTTTGAACTTTATGTTGTCTACTTTGTTTATCCACACTGCTTACGAACCTTGTGGCACCATATCAGGAGTGTTACCCACATCAAGAGTAGTGTTTTGGCAATTTAACAACCACACTGCTATGGTGAAGATTATTGGTGGGTGACAGTGTTGAATGATATATGCTATAGAATGTTATAGTGCCTTGTTCTATTTAATGTTGCGATGTTGCAAATTTTCAGTTTGTCTTAGTTTTCTATTACAAGGGGTTTTAACATGGCAGTTTTCAGTTTCTTGTTAAATATGTAATAATAAATGCGTAACACTAAAAGCCGTTAAGTGAAAACGCCAGTAAACATTTGCTGTTGAAATATATAAAAGATACTGTCCTCACATCAATATTATGAGCTCAATGCATTATTATCATAAGCAATGAGGCTAAAATTATATAACCAATATGTTGTGCTTACACAGCACAAAATAGTCTGGTTATAAACTTAAAAACATAGAAGTTATGTGCACTCTCCTAAAACGAACAAGCCACAGCAGAGGCAAGCATGTGTTCCTGAATCAGACTGCCTGACCCATTGTGTAGTTAAAACATTGCTATTCAATCCCTGGCGGCACATCACTAAGGATAGTATGCTAAACACTTATAAGCTCCCAAAGGCGAGACCTATTGGCATGGCCAATACTTATTTCCTCTTTCTATGCATGCTGAATTCTGCAGCAAACATTGAAAGAGGAAACCACCCCTTTGGATTGTTTTTGAGCAGGAAGGTGCCTCTTCCTGCACAAAAACAAACCTGCCTGCAAGGGAAGCACCCTTGCACGTGGTGCAAGGGTGCCTACATTGGCACTAGGCTGCTGAGACGGCACCAGCGCAGGCAAATAGGATAGGAATACATGATATCACTTAAATACGGTGCATTCCTGCCCTTTCGGTTTTAGTGCAACAAGGTGCCTTGTTGTGCTCTTCTACACCAAACTGCCATAAATGAGGCCCTTAGAGTTCACAGGCAGTAGCACTCAGTGGCGCCTCCTCAAGGGAGTGCAGCGGGGCGGTGGGGCGGGGGGTAGTAAACTCCGGCATACACCTGAATGAAGTTGAGTAAATAAATAATTAAATAAAACGAATTACATTGCGCGGTGCATGGCCGATTTGGTGTTGCAGCGCGCGCAATGTTATTCATTTTATTTATTGATTTATTTACTTAACTCCATTCGGCCGTATTACGGAGTTTACTACTCCCCACCCTGCCCTTCCCCCACCCCGCCTCACCACCCCGCAGCACTCCCTCGAGGAGCCGCCACTGGTAGCACTACTAGAGAATGTGGAACACAGACCGAAATGATGGTGAGATAGGAGGAGAGAGGGATTACTAGAGAGAGCGTAAGATTACGGTTTGGAACAATGAGAGTGAACAGTGAGGGGAGAAGAAAGCAAGTGAGGACCTGCCAGCTGAGAGAAAAAGAATGGATGAAGAAAAGAGGAACACAGTAGAAGATGAGAGAGGAGCAAAAACAGATACAGAAAGAATACAAAAGGTGAGGTAGTGGGAACCACAAGACGAATGCCAAGGTAGGGTAGAGCAGGGAACAGGTAGAGAAAAGGGAACTGAGAGAGGAAGAGATTGAATAGGAAGTGAACAGAGAGATGATGTGAGGGTTCACATTGAAACTTGCATATCAGATCTTTCAATCTCAATTCCAATGCACTATGGGGGATATTCACAAGGATCTATCTCTGATTTAACGGCACTTTAGCACAGCCAAAGTCGTGAAAAATGTACCTCCCCATTCACAAGCTGGTGCAAACAGCCGACAGCACCACTTTTCCCATGTTAGCATCGCCACGGATGACCCCAGCAACTATCGCTAATGAGATGCAGTGTAGGCGTTCCCGAGCAAAAAGCGGTGACAACATCACTCTGCAACATTCTCAACGACCAGCCAGAACTGCGATAAGAACACAAAACAGGCAATAAGGCGCGTTAACAGCAGGAAAATAACACCTACGCTGACCTGGTGCAAAGTCGGACCACAGCCTGCACCACAAAAGGGAGCACAGCCCACAGCCACATCAGAAGGGCAACAGATGCCATGGAGCCAACGGTCATGCGGGCTGGGCACCCAAGAGGGCCACAACACCCACCTCCACCACCCCAGGACCCCAACCCCCACCCAGAACAGCTCCCCCCCGGACCACCAACGAGGCAGTGCAGACAAAGACAGCGGACCCCCAGGAAACGCACCAGCCACACAGATCCAACGCCTGACAATGTCATTGCCCACCACAGGCTCAAAAGGACAACCATCGTACGCATCCTGACCAATAACACCCAACAGGCCGACGACACTAACACAGCGGACAACCAACATCCCACCCCACACATAGCTGCTGGCTGTGGTGCACCTGTTGGCCCCTGGTACCTACCAACATCACACGCCACATTCGAAGGAGTCACACAGCCAGCTACATCCAAGTCCCTCACACCTGACCTGGACATCACCATCAGCCTGTTACCCCAGTCCCCATACGTCCAACACAATGTGCAGGATCTGCTGGACACCAAGCAAGGCCCATACCCCATAGCTGGATGCACGCACATGTCGGGGGAAATCCACCGCACACATGTCACACCTGTGCCCCCTGCCGACACAGCACACAATCACCGCAACAAAAAGCACACGCCTCACTTCAATGTGCAGGCAACAACCGAACACCGTGGAACCTTCACCAATGTCACCTCCAAATACCCAGCCAGTGTGCATGATTCCTTCATCCTCCAACAGTCTATCAGCAACCAGCGTCCCCAGGATGGCACCAAGGGAAATGCACAGCCCCTTGGCAAGTTCCAAATGAACACCCCACTCACCTCAACTCCACAACCATGAAACTCACAATTCTGACAATGCACACGTCACAAAATCAAAACCAACATTCTAAACAACATGCCCACCCACCAGACATGACAGAACAACTCACAATGGTAACCTAGGCAAGCCATGAACATGAGCCATCAACGGCATGGCACCCAAGCAACACACTAGCCTAGTGTGGGAAGAGGTGGCAACCAGGCATGTGTGAAGGAGGCAGGAGAACCATGACTAGGAAAGCACACAATGCCAAGAGTGACGGAGATGTGCTGGACAGACCACAGTATGCAGAACACACCCATATCCATGGCGACATACACCTCTGGTGTATGGAGTGTAGTGGACAGTGGACGCAACCATGTCACCCCGGCCAGCAGGGCAGTTTGCGGAAATGTTGCCTGGTACGTCCCCCTGTAAGAGTGAGCGGAGTGGGATGGCCCGACATGCGCCAGGCCAGCATAGGGGTGTGAATAAAAAGCACGTAGCCCTGGGCGTGGTCCTCTCACCCCACCACAAGGCCGACACCGTCCTCGTGAGCGGAGTTGCCTGCGATCTTGTGCGCCTGCCGTACCCTGGCCTGCTGGACCCCGAACCCGTCAGGCCCGCCTCTGCGCAGCCAGGCCGCACTGATCACCTTCTGACACTGGCATGTGTCAAGGAGGGTCCACCACGTGCCAGTGCAAGCTCCAAGCACCAGTTCTGTGACCTCTGCAACCTCCGCAGACCATCGCTGGCCCCCTGACGCTGGCCCACATTGCTACTTCCTCATTCACATACTACACCGGTGTCCTCTTCGGCCCTGTAGGTCCCATATGTGAAACTGATGTCCTGAGTCCTGAATGGCAGTGACCCCAATGCTGGGGTAGCGGCCACAGCACCAGACCCACCCGATCAGTTAGGCATTGTTCCATATGGGCATCTTGTGACACGTGGTGCCACTAACCCTGTTCTACGCCAGCCAGCGATACGTGGATGAGGGACGAGGACTACCCTGCAGACCAGTAGATCCCACATCCAGCACCTAGTCGTGAATCACGAATGACAGTGTCCACACCAGTGGTCGCACGGAGAGGAGTAAGAGGAAGATGCAGCTCAGTCCGGATGAAAGCTGGGTCACAATCACAGAGGTGACCGAACACTATCAACAACTGACCTGGTGCCATCAACAATGTTCATCACAAGTCCGTGTCCCGTGGTGCCACTGAACCTAAACTACGCAGGCTGGTGGGGCCATCCAACCTATGCCGGCGACACTCGGTGAATGGCCCATTCTGATTGCTGCCTCAGGCCTTCACTGTGGTCCAGTAGGGCACACATGTGGAACTGTGTTTTGGGTTAGATGTGGAGGAATCCACACCATTGGACACGCCTCATCGCAGGCGTCATCCCCTAACTACACTGGTGCCACTAACTCTGTGCGCAATGAGTCATGGGCACCATCTCGTTGGACCTTGGTGGCATCAGAGCCCATGGGCTAGTGGTTTTCTGCATCTTCTTCTGGCTGGACCTGACTTGGTGTCCAACATGTGTCTGTTCCATTCATCTCCACCATAGTGACTGTATCAGCTTGGGCCTGCCCTCTTCATCCTGTCCTGGGGGTACACCTTCCACTGTCCATCAAGACACTCCGCGACAAGGCCCCCTGTCATCCTGTGAACCTGCTCTGCACCCGTGATCCTGCCCCAGTGCACCGCAAGTCAGCAGCCCGTGGCGGCAGGCCCGTGCAGGACACTGTGCATCCCGGGCTACTAACTGTGCAGCACAAATCATGGGGCCATTATGGCTGAATGGTTGTGTCCTTTATGATGTACACTGTTGTCGATTTCTGACTGCACCAGGCAGCCCTTGCCAGCTGGTGTGCACACACCCCACACACATCCAACACAGGTGTCACTCGGTAAGTGTGCCTGATAATAAATGTGGCCATGCGCACGTGCCCGTAGCCATTCACACCATCTGCGCAAGTGTGTCTGTGTGTTCACTGTGTCATCTTGAAGGGCACGGACCCTGCAACATCACAGTGTGCTGTCTTCTGCGGACATTGCCATGTCACCTCAGCGTTGGCAGTGTCCCTGGACATGTAACCCTGCACCTGCCACCCTGCATGCACAGGCTGCATGTGCTGGTTAGGCGGGGGGGCAGGGCATGGTCCGGACCTGGCCCGGTGCGGTAAGTGTGTCTCTGTTTTGGGGTGTTGTCGCCACCAAGGCCACAGTAAACAATGTTGCAATGTGGCATGTACCAGGAGGGCAGGCCCGCAGGTACGGGGACATGTAGGAGTGCAAGGACGCTCGGGGTCTTGGCACATGCATGCCTGGTGTGATGTGTATCAATCTTGTGGATGCATGAGTCTGTTGCCTGGCCTCATTCGCAGCGCGATCCCAGCCAGCCATGGGCTGGACACCTGTGTCCGACCTGTTCGGACCATTGGCCTACACACAAGTAGGCGCACACCTTTGAAGGCCAGCGTCCCGGTGTTGTTGGCATGGCGCTGGACATGCGCAGACAGGCATTAGAATGGTGTCCCATAGGAGTGGATGTGAAGCAACCATGCAGCGCACACAAGTGTGGATGCCCTTGGCAGGGAGGAACAGCTGTGTGGCAACATGACACACAGTGAGTCCCCTCATGTGCATCGTGCTGGGCATATCATCCATGATTCCCAGGGTCGCAGACGTCCCACCACACCCATGACCGGCCTCTGTGTGTCTCCTGTATGCATGCAGCTTGTGAAGTTACTGTAGGGATGAAACGTCCTTTGTCTGTACTATCAGACGGTAGCACATCTGCAGCTCCGAGCAGGAACTTGCATGTGCCCAGCACCCCGTGACAGATACAATAGCATTTGCTTGCGACTCCCACACTACGCACTGCTCATCATGAGACCAACGTGTACACATCCCACACGCAGACACTGCTCATTGCACCGAGCTGTGCCATTTCATCCACAGGACTGTCTCAGGGCAAGCCAGTGCCACTTCAAGCAGAGCCACTGACGCAATGGCAGACCATCCCAGACACATGGTCTACTCCAGTCACATGGAGCTGTACCGTGCACGTCTGCTGCATGTACTGGAGGCACTGCCGTTGGCAGTGCTGCGGATCAGTTACCGGGTGAGCTTCCACCTTGTGCACGTCACCTGCGTGCAGCCTGTGTTGCATTGTCGCTCATGCATATTTGAGTGGTCCATGGATGTCTGCCTCTCCAACGTAACGGTAGCTGATGTGGATTTCGACGTGTGTGTGCGCCCCCTGTTGGCCAATGACCAGGAGTGTCACCAGGATGACCGTTTATGGCATGCATGGATGTTTGGCATGCAGGCTGGAAACTGGACTTGGGAGATTGCACGAGTCGTTGTGTGCAGTGAGCACATTGAGCCACTACCCGATTGGGCTTTGGTGTACTTTGGGTCCAGTGGTTGGGACATGTCAGATGTGGTGGACGACGATCGCTCATTGGAGATGTTGGCCTACGCAGCTGCACTCGCGTTCATGGACGAGTGACAAGGTACCTACAGCCACAAGTGGATGTGAGCCATTGCACTTGTCACGACACATGGTTGCATGTTGTGGATATGGCCACATGTCCCAAGATGACAGTGGACATGGCTGCATTGGCCAGGACTCATGTTCCAGGTGCGGACAACCAACGCAGGTTGGCACTGACTTGTGTTGGTGAGGGACTCCCCCGAGGTGGACATGGGCGCTTTCCTACGGTCCTCATTTAGACATGCTGCTGCATTTGTCTGCATATCGTGGCTCTTCTCTTGGCCCTACTGACGCGCACTTGTTGATAAAGTTTCTGCACTTTCACTTGTCTCCAAATGTGTTGTGTCTTGATTTGTATGCCAATGTGTGTGTCACGGACTCTCTGGCTCCCTGCCCTCCGTACATTGCTACCCCATCAGGACTGTCTGTTTGTACTTTTACATTATCATGTCCCTGTTTCGTGCTTTGCCAGATGCGCATGTCCGTTTACCGGCCACAGGCGGGTGCACTTGTGTCCTGTGTTTGGTAGTGCACAAGTTGGTGTTTGTACCACATTGTGTTGGATGTTGGGGTGCTCTGCTTCCTATTTGTGTATGCTGCATTGTGTGTGGGATGTCCCCTCAGCTCTGATTTGGCTCACCCTTCTCCCTTTCAGGCGGTGTTGTCTTCACTTCTGTGCTTGTTCTGTGGAGTAACATTGCCAGGTTGTGTGACTTGTGCTCCTGGTTGGTGTCGTTGCTCTTGGGCATGGTTTGTCTGCAGTTGTGCTGTGCTTAGTCATGTATGTGTGCCATTGTGCCCATCTCCCCTCGTCCCCCAGTCCCTGCTGGTTCCTCTCCCTGTTGCTGTTGTGTCTGTTGTTTGGTGCAGTGTCCAGTCCCCGAGTCCTGCCACCATCTCCAGACTGATGTGTAACCCTGGGCGTAGTTCGCGAAGTAGCACTTTGCGAAGCTACGCAAAGTGCACTTCGCACTACGCGAGCTACGCGTAGCACTTCGCGAACTGCGTAGTACCTTGTTCGCACTGTGCCAGATGTCGTTTTCAATGATTGCACAGTGCGGACAAGCAACCGGCACTGTGCAATCATCGAAAATGGCATCTTGCACAGTGCAAGCTGTAGTTTTCTGCTGCTCGAGTAGATTTTTACTCGAGCGGCAGCTTTCTCAACGCGAACTGGTAGTTTCTCATTGTGAGCGGTCGCGAGCATACACGACCACTCGCAATGAGAAACCTGACCTCCTCGCGTTGGGAATCTCGCCGGGAGGTTTATTTTCCATGCTCGCGATCGCCAACTTGATATTGCTGATCGCGAACAAGGAAAAAGTCTCGCCGGGATGTCATTTTGCTTGCTCGCGGTCGCCAACTTGACGTTGAGGACCGCGAGCAAGCAAAAAATTACCGCAGCACTACGCAACACTACGCTACGCGTGTTCGCACTGTGCTACGTGCAATTCGCGTAGTGCGAAGTAGCGCGAACTTCGCAAACTACGCGAGCGTAGCGTAGTGCTTTGCCCAGGCTTACTGATGTGGTGGAGACCATTTACTCCATGTCATCCAGCTCCTGGTGTGGTGCTGGACTCCCACCTCCTGTGTGCATCGCTGCCTTCTTGTTGTTGGCGGGTTTCTGCTTGTTTGTGCCTTTTGCATCATTGCTGTAGTTCTGGTTTTCTGCCATTGTCCTCCTCCACTCTCAGGCTGCATTCATCTTGTCCAAATTGGCCTGCCATGTACAATGTTTTGTTGCCAATGGGTTTGGTGGGGTTGTCTGCAGGCTCGGGTTGCCACCATTGTGGTTGGCTGTTGTTTTCTGTTTAGTCTGTCTTACTTTTTCAGGCTTTTGTTGTGCTTCTTCCCGTCTGCTGTGTGTTTCGCGTTCCTGGCGGTGCTTATCCCCTACAACCCCGACAGCAACGGGATGTCCTGCCCTTTCTCGCAATTAATGCAGTCACCTATAATCTCTCTTGTAACGGATGCAGGCTGATTTTTCCATATGGCAAGCCAGAATAAAGCAGGACGGGCCCTTATAAAATCCTCTATATAATTCAAATTAAGTTCTTTATGGAAAACATACTGAGCAGTGGAAATTGGTGCACCTAGTAGTTTCCTACACAATCTATTTTCTTCTTGTTGAATACTATTGCACTTGGCAATACCCCAAACCGCTGCACCTTAGGTGGCTGTTGATATACACTGGGATTTAAAAAGAATTAAAATGGCTAAAATGGCCCCTGTTCTCTTGCGCCGTGAGAGACTAAGAATATAGTTGGTGGCCTTTGAGAACTTGCTCCTGCAAAATGCCAAATGTTCAGGCCAGGAGCCGTTCGCAGCAAAGACCAATCCAAGATAGGGAAAAGTGCTGGTGCTTTTTAATTTTTGGTCGCCCACAGATATAGAATTTAACTGGTGTTTCCTCGGCCCATAAGACGTGATAAAAGATTTTTTTTAATTAGTACTCAGGTTCAGACTGGCCATAAAGTCAACAAATCCATGCACTAAGGTGCATAACGCATTTGTTGTGCGTCCCATAGGGACCGCATTATCGGCATATAATAGCATAGGGAGTGTCTTACCCTTTATTTTAGGGACATCATTGGTTAGTGTAGTAAGTGATTTGTGCAGACCATTAATGTAAATGATAAAAGGGGCTAAGACACAACCATATCTAACCCTTCTACCTACTTTGATGTCATCAGAGACATTACCCCCGCTGCTAATCCTAACCCGGATCTTTAAATCTTTGTGTAAGTGCGCCAGGAAATTCACCAATGCCTCGTCCAAGCCATAGGCCAAGAGAATGGATCATAGTCTTGCCCTATTGACAAAGTCGAAGGCAGAGGTCAGATCCATAAATGCCAGGTATATTGGCGAACACCGAGCTTTAGTGTATTTGCCGATGATTAAGTTGAGGTTAAGTCATTGTTCGTTAGTGCCTACTTTACTCCTGAGACCCAATTGGAATGGTTCCAGGATGCCGCTACCCTCAGTCCAGTCTAAGATCTTATTATATACAACTCTGCCCAGGATTTTAAGGTAAATTTTAAGGAAATTGGCCTGTAGAAGTTGGGTTGTGAGCGATCTCCCTTTTTAAAAATCAGGACGATGGTACTTATCAACCATGTACTAGATAGCGGGGCGTACGTTAAATTGTTAAAACATTTAAGAAAAGAGGCACCCAAAAGTCTGGCTTATAGTTAATGAGGTCGATAGGTAGACCATCTGGGCCCGGGGCTTTGTTACCCATACTCTGGTGGATGGCTTCTTTAACCTCAGACAGTGTTATCTGAATCCTAGTTAGGGTCCTATGTTTAAAATGATCTACCTCTTGTGCAGGGGAAGTATAGATCTTAGAGAAATGATTCCCACGCCTTGCTTGTTATGGTACAGCTTATGGGGGTTAATAGCTGCCACATAGCCCTCAAATCTTTAACAGCTGCCCGAAAAGTGTTCCCCTTTTTTGTACTTGCAGCTTTGGCAAGTGCTTCCCAACGTTTTTTTTAAATTTCCCCCTTTCCTTTTAATAATCGCTAACTTATACCTCTACCGTTCCAATTTCACTAGTGAGTCACACCTTGGACTGGTTGACAGTGCCTTGCGTAGCTGTCTGTTGGCCTCAGAGCACTCATGGTCAAACCATCTAGGTCCACGTTGCGCAGAGAGAGTAGGATTCGAAATTAAAGATTTGATTACCAAACAAAGTTTAGCAAAATCATAAACTACCTCAGGGTGTGGATCAAGGGCCGATAAGCAGGAGTTGATGAGGTGCAGGTTAGCTTTAGCTAGTGTCTGGAACAGTTTGGTGTTGTCGATACCCCGCCAAATCAGTCTTAAATTGTCAGTAGAAGGTGACAAATTCATGGCACCACATTCTGAAGTGAACGTGGGCCGGGATGGTAGTCTCAGTGCTGTCCTAATTGGGTTATGATCCCCATGTGTTGTGGCAATGATTTCTGCTTTCACTGAAAAATTCTCAAGGACGGGGGAAATAAATACATAATCTATGGTGGAGGCAAAGCCCCTCCCTCGGAATGTCGGCTTAGGAGGGTAATTGTATGATGTTATGCCCGCAATTTCCATGAAATTTGTAAGATTATGTGTGTTCGGATGTGCGGCCAATTCCATACCGCTGCGACAGGTTTGCCCACTATTACAGGGTCCTGAACTATATGATGTGTCTGATAGTTTTGCATTAAAATCACCTCCAAGGCAAATGCCTGCTATAGTAATACATTTTTTATGGGAATCTAAATTGGCAATGAAGTCAAATAGATTAATAAAGTTTCCATTGGGTCGAAATCATTGTTATAAAAATGTATTAAATAAAAAGAAATGCCCCTTTTATATATTAAGGAACGTGAAACAGGAGTAAACCCGTATACCCAGTTGAGACCGGGTGAATTATAGTATCAAAACAACAATGTCTCAACCAGTAATTATAGGGACAATTTTAGAAAAAATGCATAAGTCATAAAGGAGGGAAACCAAGAGACCAAAGTAAGAAAAAGTGTTTTAGTTATTATTATTATGCAAAAGAATTATAACAGCACTATAATACAGTTAAATCAAATTAAGGTAGCCAAACATACACCAATTGTGTACTGACCGTGCTCGGTGCAAGTGATAAGTGCAGTGACACAAGTGATATATACAGTGTGGGCGGCGCAAAGTGAAAGGACAACATTAATCATAAACAAATTACAAGAACACAATAAATAATTTGCAATAAGGTATAAATCCTTAGGTGGCCGTGGGTTACACTGGGATGTCGACGGCGTTTCGACCTTATGCACTTAAGGTCATCATCAGGACAATGGCTACAATTTGAAGAGTGCTGCAGAGAGGTAAAGAGAATTAAGAGTGGGTGGAGCATCTTTTAAACTAAGGAAAGCAAGGAGCCAAAAATAGAAAAGCAGTTTAATAAAGACAAAAGTCAGTGGTACGGGCAGTGGAAGTGGGGTGGGGCGGGGGGAAGAGGGGGTGTGGGGTGAGGGCAATTGGGAGGAAGAAGGTGTAAAGATGGAGGGGGTGGTGAGAGGGGGGGGGAAGGGGGATGGGTTGTGAAGGAAACGAAGGAAGGGGAAAAGGTGTATTATCACAAAGGGAGGAAAGGTATGACTAAGGGTAAATCACAGTGTGGTGAGCAGATGTATTAATTCACCTGAGTACTGGTCTAAAGAAAACGCACAAAGCGCTAATGCCCGGGCGATCGTCAGGAACTTCTACGTAAGACGGTATCACGAAGTACTTTGGAATGCCAGAACTACGTTCGGGAACTGTGAAGAAATTGAAACTCGTTAAGATTCAAGGTAATCACAGGTTGGGGGGACGAGGTAATTTAGACTATAATGAACAAACGTACCAAGCTAGCCGATATGCTGGGTCCGTTACAGTCGTGCAGTCAAGGGTCCTGCTCATATGGACAGCCTACAATGTATGAGAAATGTGCCCAAATCTACAAACCAGGAGATAGCGGACATTAATCGCGGGCATTAGCTCAATTATCAAATGACGCTTTGTGCGTTTTCTTTAGACCAGTACTCAGGTGAATTAATACATCTGCTCACCACACTGTGATTTACCCTTAGTCATACCTTTCCTCCCTTTGTGATAATACACCTTTTCCCTTTCCTTCGTTTCCTTCCCAACCCATCCCCCTTCCCCCCCTCCCCCCTCCATCTTTACACCTTCTTCCTCCCAATTGCCCTCACCCCACACCCCCTCTTCCCCCCCACCCCACCCCACTTCCACTGCCCGTACCACTGACTTTTGTCTTTATTAAACTGCTTTTCTATTTTTGGCTCCTTGCTTTCCTTAGTTTAAAAGATGCTCCACCCACTCTTAATTCTCTTTACCTCTCTGCAGCACTCTTCAAATTGTAGCCATTGTCCTGATGATGACCTTAAGTGCATAAGGTCGAAACGCCGTTGACATCCCAGTGTAACCCACGGCCACCTAAGGATTTATACCTTATTGCAAATTATTTATTGTGTTCTTGTATTTTTTTATGATTAATGTTGTCCTTTCACTTTGCGCCGCCCACAATGTATATAACACTTGTGTCACTGCACTTATCACTTGCACCGAGCACGGTCAGTACACAATTGGTGTATGTTTGGCTACCTTAATTTGATTTAACTGTATTATAGTGCTGTTATAATTCTTTTGCATAATAATAATAACTAAAAAACGTTTTCTTACTTTGGTCTCTTGGTTTCCCTCCTTTATGACTTATCCATTTTTTCTAAAATTGTCCCTATAATTACTGGTTGAGACCTTTTGTATATTAAAACTTGGAAGTTATTATTTTTGGAACATAGGGCCTTGATGCTACAACCAATGGTGGTTTTTATCTGATTGACAAACCCCCTGAGGGTCGGCCAGACTGGAAATTGAGACTACGATGTTATGGCACTCCAACCCTTCGATCTAAAGTTCTACAATCGCCCATGTCTCTTGAAACATGACTATATCCTGCTTTTTTATTCATTTTAACCAATCGGGAGCTCCCAGTCTAGACCGGAGGCCTGCCACGTTCCAGCTCAAAATACTCAGATCTGAGTCAACCTGGACCCTAAGTGGTGCTTGTTGATTATCGATCCTGGTTGCAAGGGGAGGGAGTACAAGTCCATGTGGGGAGTTGAGTGATTCCAGTGACGGTGGTGGTCAGTCCTGGGTTTCGAGATCAGATAGGGCCTGGAACCTGTTGTGTGAGATTGGGAATGCATGCTCACATATGGACAGGCAGCCGGAGGCGGGCTTCAGACGTCTGAGTTGTGCCTTAGATGGTTACTGCTCAGAGCGTCTGCTATGCTACGGCTTGGGTTACCTGGCTCTATTCTGTCTTGTGTGGGGTGAGAGTAATTACTACGCCCTCGGGGAGAGTCAGGGGGCAGGGTTATGACTGGATCATCTACAGGTGGTAAGCCACTCTTTAGGTTAGGATTCGGTGCTGCATTGGCACTAAATGAGAGGCATTCCCTAACTAGTCTGCATGTTGAGCATGCACTACTGCCAAGAGAACTGATAGGTGTGGGAGTGCCGGGACAGGCACAGTGGCAATGGTGATTGGGAGTAGACTGTCGCTAGTGGCAGATCCAGCCCCCGAGGCTGCAGTGGGTTGGGCTACCATCAGTGGCAAACTAAGTATCCCCACAACTGTGTCCAGATAATCTAAACGCTCCAAAAGGGATTTGAATTTGGAATCTAACAGATCGGTAAATCGCTTGTACACAGTATCAACAATAATATTAACAGGGGTATCTCCAACTCCCCCATTGTCCGCTGGGGCCTCAGTCTGTGTACTAATGGAACAGTGTGAGATCCCATTTGATCCTTCCCCGGGAGTGTCAATGCTTGCAGATGACTGCATCCATGCAGACAAACAGTTTTGAGATGCGCTAATTCTGAGTGGTTGTTTCCTTTTTGGTGCCGACCAATTTCCCCGCACTTCCTCTAAAGTTTGACAACCAGGTTTCCCACATTAGTGGGTGTATCAGTGGTGCTTTGGGACTCAGGTATACTGCAGCCAATTGAACTTGCGCTGACATGCTGAGTGATAGTAGTGCCAAGGCTGTGGGGCTGTGAGTAATGCTGTATAGTTGTGGGTCCCAGTTCAAGTGCAAAATTAAATTTGAGTGTAGCCCCTCTGAGATGGGAACTAACCAAAGGGCCCTCACTGCCCAGAGACAAGCGGCGCTCAGTAAGTTCAATCTCCCCTGAAACAATATTGACCACCCTCTCAAGCATGCTGTTGGTACTGCTAGTGATGGGGAGTGTTGTCAATGTCCCAGTGCGCTTCCCCATAGTTATATTCCAGGTCAGGGTAACAGTCAAAATGTGCCAAGAAAATAGGGTTTGGAGACTCTCACCTCGTTGCGACTGAAGACTTGAAAGGGAGGTGACCCTGCCCTGCCTCTTCCTGTTGCTGACGGGTGCAGACTGGCCCACCCTTGCCCGGGCTTTGCCCGGGCACGCCCGCACGTGTCCCACAGGCATCCCTCGCTGCAGGAGCCCTGGCTGGTTTTTAAGCGCCTCCTGGGGCTGACAAGGTGCAACGGTGCTGTCCTCACCGCAAAGCAGGCTGGGGTAGTGGTTCCAACCTCCCCGCAGGCCCAGCAGCAGTAGTGGCGGTAGTGGTGGGCTATTGCGCACTCGGGCTCCCCCACAGCCAGGAAACAGCACCAGCAATCAGGTATGGCCGGTTTTGAAGCTCCTCCTAGTGCTGACAAGGTGGTTGTGGTTCCAACCACCCCGCAGGCCCAGGAGCAGTAGTGGCGGTAGTGGTGGGCTAGTGAGCACTCGGGCTCCCCAGCGGCCAGAAAACAGCAGCAGCAAAATCAGGTACAGGCTCCCGCAATGCAGGAGCCCTGGCCATTTTTTAAGCGCCTCATGGCAATGACAAGGTGAGATGGCGGCGTCCTCCAGCAAAGCAGGCTGGGGGTTGTGGTTCCATCCTCCCCGCAGGCCCAGCAGCAGTAGTGGTGGTAGTGGCGGGCTAGTGAGCACTCGGGCTCCCTGCGGCCAGGAAACAGCAGCAGCAATCAGTTACGGGCTCCCGTGCTGGTTGTATGTATGCCTGGAAAGGGTAAAGTACATAGAAAGAGCCATGCTGTGCAGTGCGTGCATGGTGAATGCATGTATCGAGTGTATGTATACCATCAGGGATTACATTACATGAGAGATATAGTGCTGTGCAGTGTGTGCACGATGTTCACATGTACTGGGTGTATGTGTATCGGCGAGAAGTACAATACATGAAGGTTGAAGTTTGTGCAGCGCGTGCATGGTTAACGTGTGTGCTAGCAGTGTTTGAGCTGGGGTGGGCAGAACTCAAGGAGTTTTACTCCATGGAATTCTGTGAAGTTACCTCAAACTCTGCAAGATTCCGTATAGATAAGCGAGCAGCAGAATCCCGGTCCTACTCCTATACTAGCAACCTTGCACCATGACTCTGGCCCACCCCATCACAGACTCCGCTCCTTGTGTGAACACTACTGCCAATACCCGCTCACTATAAACTCCAGCTGCTGCCCGCAATAAATATGCAGAGCTTTATATACCAGGATTCATAGGGACATATTATCAAGACCGGCGATAAAATTATCGCTGCTTTAGCGGCAGAAAACTGCCGCTAAAACGGCGATAATCGGCTTGATAATATGCTCTTTGGAATTCCAATTAAAGCTCAGGTTAGATGTCCTTCACATCTAAAATGGGCTTCTATGGGCTAAAGCGGCGATAATTTTATCGCCTGGCTTGATAATATGCCCCTCAGTTCTCCAGCAGGTCACTGCATGCGACTGGATTCCATTCAGCTTGAACACCCTCTCCCCACGAACTTTCCAAAAATGAAACATCCTTGTCCTCTCATCCCACTTTCCTAATACCATAGCCTACTGACTGCCCACCACAACATCCCAACTTCCCTTTACCACTCGTGCACCTGCCGTTACCAAGAAACTTACCAGGAACCCACTCCTAATCTTACTGCGTCATTGTTCCTGCCAGACCCTTTTGGCTGGAAGTCTAAGTGAGGCCGCACATCAAACTCCGACATTAGTAAAATTACACCGCTGGTACACCTACCTCCTCTAGGAAGTCCAGCTTCTCACCTTTTATGGGATAATAATCTGCTCTTGCTTTCTTCGTCATGGCCCCCACTCCGCCATTTGCTACCCTCTCTCGAAATCCGTTCTCGAAATCCTAGGGATCATTGGTGACGGCTTCTGCCAACTATGCTATTCTCATTTGCCATTGGCAAGGTCCGAGTTTGTATAAGTTAAGCATTCTCCCATTAGTCACCCAGGGTTGCAGTCCCAATGGTGACAATTTGGCGTAGTTGCTTTCTGCGATATGAACTAGTCCCATTGGCCATTTTTGGGCCGTTTTTTAATTGGTGGCTCTTCTAAAGTGCTGGGAGTTGTAGTTTATGATTTATGAGGAAACTTCCTGTTCGGTCTGGTAGTAATACTACTCCATCCTAGCCAAGTGAAATACACTCCAGTCAAGTGCCAGAACGCTGTACTGGGTAAAGTATTTGTATATGACCCCACTTAAAACCTACGTCGTACAGGTTCCTTGCACGCTCTATGCGTCTCTCTCCCAAACAAACACACATTAAATCACACAAGTCAATCATCGTGCAAATAGAAGCACATCTTTTCTGCGAAACAGCAAACAGCTCAAAAGCCAAATTCCGTTGAGATGGGCAGCAAACACAACAGAATCATGGCTGAATTGTTTATATTGACAAGCATGTGTATGGAAACTCTTCTGCAACATGAAAATCATCCTAAATCTACCTTCCAGGATGCATCAGTCTGTAAAAAGCACTTCAATCAGCCGATTTATTTCCCCAATCCATATGTGCACTGAAATGAGATGTATTATAGTTAAAATAGACACGCCCCCAGCCTTCTAATGAGCACTGAAAATCTAATATGAGCCAGGTTTACAAATCAATATAAACTGCCAGAATTCCAAATATTTTGTTTATTATTTCAAATTTGGAAAATATTTGTGGGTGTCTCGTGTGGGACCGGGACACCAAGAAACACAATTTTAAAAATTTTAAATGTTTTGAATAATAAAGGAGCGACAAGAGCCGCTCACTTATTATTCATGGAGCACCCCAAAAATACCCTGGAAGGGCTATTTCTATATATATTTTTTTTATTGGTGATGTCCCTATAAGGGACAGGAACATTACCAACATTTCTGTTTTTTAATGTTGGGGGTGGCTGTGGCATGTCTGCAGCCTCCCTGCAACACTAAAACAAAACTGTAAGTCTTCTGGGTCATTGAAACCATTACCATAGAAGAACCATAATTATGAAAAGCATTTCCCAAATTGGAGCTTTTGCTCTAAAGCTGGTTTTGTATCGCCACCTAGGGGCTGGTTGCGTGGGTAAAGTTTATGTGAAACAGTGTATCCCATAAACTAAAATGCCTTTATGTCCTTGTATTTATGATAGCATTTTTTGGAGTGTTAAATCAAATGTTAAAAGTTGAAGCAAGAGATATCGGTTTTTTTTCTTAAGGAAAAATAATATATCTCTGACTATTATTTTCACATCCACCCCACCAAAAAATGTAACAACAAAATCTATGTGACATGAAAGAGTCATAGACATGTAGTTTAATAAGACGTTATTAAAAAAATAATGAATAATAATAAACACTGTACTGTGTGCACTATTAAAATATATATTTGATTAAAATGATTGCTAATTTTTGGAGAAAGATGATAGATTTGTTTTATATTTAGGGTGTAGGGTGGGGGTAAGGGGGGGAAGTGTGGGAAGTGGGAGAAGTGGGGATTGGCCACAGGAACTAGCCCCAGGCCAGGCCCTGCATCCAGCCCCCGCTGCACACAGCCCAAGGCCGTGCACAGTGGAGGGTTGGTTCTATATATGGTAATAAAATATTACTTTATGTTATAAAAGCCTAGAAATTCACTGAAAAAAACAAACGTTAAAGTAATGTTGTAGTAAGGTGACATTTTCAATAGCAATGTAATCTTATAAACTCCAAATACCACAGAAATTTACCAGTTATAGTTACAGTTATCTCCATAACTATAACTTGCATCCTAAGGTAACTATAACTTGCACCCTTGCCATCCACTGCTAATTACCCCACAAACTACACCACTCATGACATCTTCTATGACATCATTGATAATATCACTGTTACATTTGCAATGAAATTATTGATGAGAAAACTGAGCATGGTAAGTTACCTTAAGACTGGACGCTGGTGAGCTTTTGTGGTTTTTAGAGTTTAAAATGTTATGTTTTTACTGAACATTTCACTTAACTATAAAGTTGTATGAATATAAACACACACACACATATATATATATATATGGCTTGAGCTTTCCGGACATCTGCGGTGGTGTGAGGTTCATCAGCCACACAGTGGGACATCACATGGTGTTGTGCAATACCCCATCACTGTATGGGATTGCTCTGAGGACTCTATCTACCAGCATGCAGTAGACTGGGAAGAGCTGCGCGAGGTGCCGCCGTGTCATTGAGGCGGAAGGAGGGGCAAGTGATCAGCTGACTGGATGTGGTCGCCATTTAAAAATCGTACAAGCTGACCCCCAGAGATGGAATGAGAACATGTAAACGGGCACTGAGGAAAGCTATTGAAGGCTGAAACGCGTCTGCCAGCGTTTCATGGACTCGCAATGCCAGCGCTTTTTTACAAATAAAGCCACTTTTCTGCACTCCGGAGCTGTCCCGCACTCTTTCTTATTGAGAGGGAGTATTGGTCTGATATATATATATATATATATATATATATATATATATATATATATATATATATATATATATATATATATTACCTACTGGCGATAGCCAGTAGGTAGTTATAGTTAGGACCACGTTTCCATAGGAAAACCTCAACATTCTATTTTGAATAACTTTGGCGCCGGTCGACGAATCCTCGCGAATTTCTCAAAATAGGTGGGGCGCTACGCTCTGCTCCTACCCTGAAAGTCTCGGGGGGATTCGTCAAGCGGGGGCTGAGATAAAAGGGGGGTCCCAAAACGCGTTTTTCCCATGCATTTTTCCATAGGACCTTTAGAACGAGCTACAGCCCGAACGGCTGAACAGAATTACTCAAAATTTGGCAGAGAGGTAGTCCCTAGGTCAAGGAAGTGCCTTTTGTAGGTTTGGTGTAAATCTGTTCAGTAGATTCTGAGAAAATAGCCTTTAAATCAATATATATATCTGAGCCAGCTTACGGTACGCTTACCGTACGCTTACGGTAAGCGTACGGTGGCGTGCGCGAGCGCGATTCTGATTGGCTCTTAGATCTTAGTAAACATTCGAATCGGCCGAAACCAGGAAGCGGCGTCCGCCATTTTGTCTCTCGCACTGAGTGTTGTTTATCAAACATGATGGCCAAAAACATGTTACGGGGCTGTTTTGACAACTCCCTCCCACATAGTCATGTTGAGGGAGTCCCCAAACATCCCCCAAGTGCAAAAACGGTTTTATTTTTTTTTCGGCAATTTCGCGGGGTACGCTTACCGTACGCTTACCGTAAGCGTACGGTAAAAAAATAAAAATAAAAAAAACACTATCCACACTTACCCCACCCCCTGTGCTTTTGGTGGCCGAAGGCCACCAAATGTGCTGGGCTTATTACAATGGAAAAAAACACTATCCACACTTACCCCACCCCCTGTGCTTTTGGTGGCCGTAGGCCACCAAATGTACAGGGCTTATTATAAGGGAAAAAAACTTAGCATTTAAAAAACCGTACTAATTCACTGAAAAAACCATAGGTTTCACACACGTTATAGTTAGGAATTAGCATTTAAAAAACCTTGCAAATTCACTGAAAAAACCATAGGTTTCACACATGTTATAGTTAGTGGAAATTTTACTGATAAAAAACCAATGAAAATGCCCCGTTATAGTTAGTGCAGGCAACTATAACTCACGCGACCGCAATCCTCTGCTGATGACATATGTGTCTTTATGAAAAAAAAATATTTGTAATATATGTATAGCTAAAAATGTATGGAAGAAGACATGGGCAAATAAGTGTCTAAATACAGTATTAGCATCAGCAGAGGATTGTGGTCGCGTGAGTTATAGTTGCCTGCACTAACTATAACGGGGCATTTTCATTGGTTTTTTATCAGTAAAATTTCCACTAACTATAACATGTGTGAAACCTATGGTTTTTTCAGTGAATATATATATATATATAGATAGATAGATAGATAGATAGATAGATAGATAGATAGATAGATAGATAGATAGATAGATAGATAGATAGATAGATAGATAGATAGATAGATAGATAGATAGATAGATAGATATAGTATATATATGTATAGATTGGAAATTCACAGAAAAATACAAAGGTTACATAGGTTTATAGTTAGGCTCAGATTTCACTCGTTCACGACCAGTGAAATTCAGCAGTAATAGTTACCTGTGCTAACTATAACTGACACCCATGCAATACACTGCAAATCACCTCTTATATTATATCACTCATGACATGGTCAGTGACATTACTCATGACATCACTTACGACATCTCAAATGACATTACTGATGACATCTTCAAGTGGGTGTAAGTGTTTTTAAGTGATTATGAGTGTTAAACATATATACTTACCTACTACAAAAGCTAAATTAATATACTAGGTGCACTACTACTGAGTGATAGTATTTTTAACATACATTATGTATCTTTGTGTGCATGAGTGTGCACATGGCTGCATGGATGTATAAGTGGGTGTGTGAGTAGCTGTGTGGGTGACTAAAATGCTGTCTGAGTGGCTGTATTGGTGAGTGAGTGGGTGTGCCAGTGGCTGTATGGACGAATGAGTGTCAGTGTAAGTGGCTCTATGGGTGTGTAAAGGGGTGTCTGGTGTCTGTATGGGTGAGTGAGTGGGTGTCTGAATGACTATATGAGTGAGTGACTCAGTGTGTCTGTGTTGCTGTATAGGTGAGCAAGTATCTGTTTGAGTGGGTGTTTGATTAAGTGAGTAGGTGTGTGAATGGCTGTATTGGATTCTGTCTGTGTGAATGGCGATATGGGTGAGCGAGCAGATGTGTCAGTGCTTGTATGGATACGTGAATGGGTATGTAAGTAGTTGTAGGGGTGTGTGAGTGAGTGTGTAAGTGTCTGTCTGGGTGAGTGAGTGGCTGTGTTGAGAGTCTGGATGGGTGAATGAGTGGGTGTGTGAGTGACTGTGAAGGTAAGTTAGGGCAAGTGGGAGTGGCTGTATGGATGAATGTGAGTGGCTGTGCAGGTGAATAACTGGTTGTATGAGTGGCTGTATGGGTGAGTGTATGGTTGTGTGAGTTGCTGTACAAATGAGTGAGTGGGTGTGTGAGTACCACTAGCAAGGAGTGAGTGGGTGTGTGAGTACTGGCATAAGTATGTGAGTGGTTGTGTGGGTGGGTGCATAAGACATTGTATGGGGGAGTGAGTGGGTGTGTGAGTGAGTGGTTCTGTGGATGACGTCATCAGTGAGGTCCTTTAAGATGTCAACAGTGATGTCACTGACCATGTCATGCGTGTTGTAATATGTGAGGTCATGAGCAGTGCATTGCAGGGGTGTAAGTTATAGTTATCTCAGATAACTATAAACTGCTGAATTTCTATGGTTTTGCATGAGTGACATCTGAATCTAACTATAACGTTCCTATAACCTTTGTTTTTTTCAGTGAATATAAATATATATTATCTACTTGCGGTCGCCAGTAGATAGTTATAGTGCCCCAATGACCGCCACACCTTGGGGCTCAACTTAAATTTGATTGCGGGGGCACACTGCCCCCTCGCAGCCCCGAGGACCGCCACCCCCTGGGGCTTCTTACTTTTATGCTGGGGGGGCCTCTAAGGTCCTCCCAAGCCCCAGGGACCACCATCCCCCAGGGCTCTACTTAATTTTGATTGCAGGCGGGCACAATGCCCCCCTGCAGCCCCGGGGACCACCACCCCTGGGGCTTTTATTTATTAAAAAATAACCTGTGTGGGGGGATCAAGCCACCCCACACGCCCCAGAGACCGCCACCTCCTCGGGGCTCTAAATATTTAAATTGTGGCGTCCATGGCGGACCCCCGAGCCCCGGGGACCACCACCCCCGGGGCTTTGTTAATTGTGAGAGGGGGGCAACCGGCCCCCCCTGGAGCCTTGTCATGGCCCTGGGGACCACCACCCCCCAGGGCCGGCTCCTGCAGTGTACTGGGGTGCCGCGAGGCTCCCGCCCTGCCATAGCAAACTTGGTTTGGATTTTGAAAGAGAGAGCAGGGAAACCTGCTCTCTCTTTCAAAATGCAAACCAAATTGCTTTTTCACACAGGGAGCTGCATCTTCGCAGCTCCCCATGTGGAAAAGCAATGCTGGCTCCCGAGGGACGCAGGGAGCTGGCGGGACCGTGGGGGGATTGGGGACCGCCCATGGTCCCCAATGGAGAGGGCCAGGCCCAGGGGATGGGGTCCCTGGGGCTACAAGTGGCCCTGGAGGGGGGCCATGTGGCCCCCCTCCCCAAATTTTTTTCCCAAAAAATGTAACATAAAAAACATAGTCCGGCCCCGGGGGATGGGGTCCCGGGGGCAACGCAGCCCCCCTCCTAAAGAATTAATTTATTTTTTTTTAAAGGCTATGCCCTGGGGTACTGGGTCCCCAGGGCTGATTAACGCCTCGGAAATGGGGCCACGCGGTCCCCTTCCAATTTTTTTTTTATTTAAAAATTAGGGGGCAGGCCCTGGGGAATGGGGTTTCCAGGGCCAAGAAATTAGAAAAGAAAGGGGGGCCACACAGCCCCCATTCTTTAAAAAAATAAAAGACCGGCATCGTGCCGGTGGCCAGCCCCCTCATTGCAGAACTCTGCAAACGCGCCCCCTGGCGCGTTTGCAGATAGTGATCGAATTCCCCCTGAATACTGGGGGACCCTGGGGGCCAACTAGCCCACCAGGAACCTCCAGTATGCTCCAGGGGGCTGCGCTGCAGAGAGGTGTTCAGAGGCCACGCCCCTTTTTACACATCTCTGCAACGCAGCTCTGTAGCACTTAATGGAGGTAGCTGGTGGGCTAGTTGCACCACAGGGACCCTCAGGATTCAAGGGGAGTAAATCCCCCAACTTAAAACGCGCCACGGGGCGTGTTTGCACAGTGGTGAAGGGAGGGGGTGGGGCCTGATGTGAGATGTGTGCTAACACACATTTGCATGTTTATAAATACATATATATGTATACTTGTGTATGTTTATATACATATATTCACTGAAAAAAACATAGGTTTCAGGGATGTTATAGTTAGTTGGACATTTGATAAAACTGAGAAATTCGCCTGTTATAGTTAGTTGAGCTAACTATAACTCGTGCGCCTGCAATGCACTGCTGATGACATCACATATTACATCACTCATGACATGGTCAGTGACATCACTCATGACATCACTGATGACATCTTTAATGACATCACTGATGACATCACTGATGACATCATCCAGTGAATGTGTGTTTCTGTAAAGTTTAAATATTTTTCATATATATCTATGCCAGGGTCTATTCAAGAATAAGTCGATGTAAAAGTGCCTAAAGACATTATTTAGTAGATGCATAACTGGCTCTATAAGTCACTGATTGAATGTATGTTACTGAATGCATGGATTAGTGACTAGACTGTGTGAATGTCTCTCTTATTCTCTCACTCCGTGTGTAAGCAGGTGCATGGCTTGGTGAGTAGCTACATCAGTGTGTATATGTGTTTTTGATTGATTGTATGAGTATCTGTATGGGGGTTTGACTGTCTATGTGGGTGTGTGGGTGGTGTCTGACTCTGTGCATTTATGTCTGAATGGCCGATTCACTGGTTCTATAGATTCAAAAGTGCATCTCAGAAGGGCTGTATAGACTGTGTGAACGGGTGTGTTGATTAGTGAATTGATGTCTCAGTTCTATATATGTGAGTAACTATCTATGTTTTTACACACTATATGTGAGTGTTGGGGTGTATAATTGACTACGTGAAAGACAGTGATTGCAAGAATGTCTACATACACACATGTGTACATGTATTAGTGATTGTATAAGAGAGTAAGTATGTGATAGTATCTATATAAATAAGGAAAGTGATGTGTGTATAAATAAGGCAGGTGTTGTGTATATATCTGCATAGGTGAGTACATGGGTGTATGATTGATTTTTGGCATGACTGAATAGATGTGTGAGTAACTCTATGGATCAGTAGCACTGTGAAAATGTATATACACGTGTATGAGTGGATATTATACTGATGTAATGATGAGTGACACCATGTGTGAGTGACTGTATCAGTGTATATCTGGCTCACAATATATAAATAGAAATCAGTGGATGGATAGCTAGTATCTGGTATTGGTGTGTCTATGCTTTTCAAAACGGTAGTCTGTATTTTAGAGTATGTCTATCAAAGATTATATTATAGTGTGAAGAGGTGTGTCAGACTATCACGTGGATGATGTCATCAGTGATGTCATTTGAGATGTCATCAGTGATGTCATGAGTGATGTCACTGACCATGTCATGAGTGATGTAATATGTGACGTCATCAGCAGTGTATTGCAGACGCGTGAGTTATAGTTAGCTCAACTAACTATAACAGGTGAATTTCTCTGGTTTTATATCAAATGTCCAACTAACTATAGCGTCCCTGAAACCTATGGTTTTTTCATCAAATTTCTAAGGTTTTTTAAATGCTAATTCCTAACTATAACGTCTGTAAAACCGATGGTTTTTTCAGTGAATTTCAAAGGTTTTTTAAATATTAATTTCATATTTTAATATTTATAAAACCTATATTTTTTCAAATAGTTTTTTATATTTTGCAACTCTATCATCCTTTTTTTAAACTTTACATATTATGTAATCTTGTATATCTTCCCCACAAGATATGTATATATATATTTTTTAATTTGAGGAAACTACAGTCCAGTACCGGTAGTCTACCAAGCTCGATCAACACGCGAATCCTATCTACCACATTTAAATGATGCGCATTTCGTATCCGATGGGTTTGTGGCACCGCGTCCCACGTAACAACATGTACATATGAGGTTGCGCCAGCTGCTACTTTGGTATGCAACGGGTACGCACTACCAAGCCGCGCGTTACGTCATGTACGTATAGGGTCACGCCCACTGCGTGTTGCGTATGCGACGAGTGCACGCTGCCTCACCCTATGTTATGTCATAGACGTACGATGTTGCGTCGCATACGCCATTCCCTCATTTTTTTTTGTCTCAAAACTATATCTAAAAAACTTTAAAGTGTATATTAGAGCAAGCGATGATTAAAAATATTTTAAACAGTTATATATTTCTAACTCTAATAAACTTATATTATAATAAATATATTTTCTCAAAATCACATCGGGTGCGGTCTCATTGCGCACTGGCTGCGCGATTGCCATATAACCATAAAAAAAGCATTTAATTAGTTCATAACATTTCCCATTGTAACTTTAGTCAATATCTGTACTGCATTTCATGAGACACACCTCTTCTGCTTAGAGAGCTTTGTTCAAAACTTTTTGCAATATACACATATCTTACACTACACACAACGTGCAACCATCATTTTCATCAATATTCATGCTCTGTAAAGTAGCCTTCCACCTATGATACCCATACACTTAAAAGTTACATTACCGAAATATTCTCCAATACCACAGGTAATATGGTTGCATACGCTGTCCACTACACAACGTAATATAGTACGGCCCAGAGACAGTATCATGAATAGATAATGAACACACGGACACAGATAGATAGTGGAAGTGGATACGGGCACGTACGCTCGACTCCTTTTTATTACCATGGTGACATATCCAGTGACATCTGTGCTAGATGTGTGTGCGGTAAGGCTAAACCAGCCTTCAGACAATGGTTGCTGCTAGCATCAACTACAACAGTAATCATTGGATCACACACAGAGATTCAATATTAAAAGAATCAATAATTTATGCTGCAGTAAGGTAGGGACAGTTGATGTGAAATAATACAGAAATAATTCCATTGCAAAAGAACACAAACTTGTGGTATACTGACGCACAATCAATAGATCTGAAATAATACACAAAATGATCATATCATAAACACTCCATCAGTTCTAGTGCACTCACATAACCACATCAAAAGCGTTCAGCATGTGCAAAGCCACCGATAATGCGTCCTGTAGACAGGCCGTACTAGGAGCAATATCTGTTGCCATCAACACTGCATCATCTGCAATACCGACTCAATCTGAATTATGAACACTGCTGTCTGCAGTGTAGGCCATAGAGAGCGGTCACAAAGGACCCACAGATACGTAAAGTGACTTCACCTACCCAGTTTGTCGTCAGCGAAGCATCAAAAAAGAGCGTGCAAAGCCTGCAATGATACATATGCATGGTGCAGACAGTACACACTGGAGCAATGTCTTTTCCTACAGGACTACCTCATCTACAATAGCGACTTAATCTCAATTGTGAACACTGCTGTCTGCAGTGTAGGCCAGAGTGAGCGGTCACAAGGGCCCGCAGCCACATTCACTTGAGCTCTACAGTTCGCAATGCACAAACAAAAAAAATGTGTGCTGATCCTGCAATGATGCATATCAGTAGTGCAGACAGAGCGCACTGGAGCAATGTCTTTTCCTACAGGACTGCATCATCTATAATACCGACTCAATGTCAAATGTGGACACTGAAGTCTGCAGTATAGGCCAGAGAGAGTGTTCAGCGAGGGTCCACAGCCACGTGGCATTGACTTGAGCTCTACGGTTTACAATACACGAAGCAAAGAAAACGTGTGCAGAACCCACAATGATGCGTATGAGTAGTGCAGACAGAGCACACTGGAGCAATGTCTTTTCCTACAGGACTGCATCATCTACAATACCGACTCAATGTCAAACGTGAACACTGAAGTCTGCAGTATAGGCCAGAAAGAGAGTTCAGCAAGGACCCACAGTCACGTAGCATTGACTTGAGCTCTACAGTTTGCAATACACGAAGCAAAGAAAACCTGTGCGGAGCCGGCAATGATGCATATGAGTGGTGCAGACAGAGCACACTACAGCAATCTCTTCTCTTACAGGACTGCATCATCTACAATAGCAACTCGATCTGAATTGTGAACACTACTGTCTGCATTGTTAATTTAAAGCAGTACTCACACACACAACCATCAATACTTTTTCTCACTCCCTCTTTACAAAATAAAACAACATAAATTACAGAGAACTCTACAATGAATAAATCAAAACAATTTGAATTGGGATTTCATCTCTCCACAGTCTACACTATTCACTGTTCCTTTGGACCTCCAAGATAAATTTGCTCATTTCAGTAAATCTATAACTGATATAAAAAAACTTCTTGAAGCAAGTATACTAAAACAATATTGTGTATGTTTCAATAGACGTTCTAATTACTTAACTACTGGATTCTGTAATTAAACAATCACCACGCAATCTAAATTGTGAACCCTGTGAACTCCAGTCTACACCAAATCCAGTGGTCATTCACAACTCACAGCCACATACCGTTGGATTCGGAAGCACGGAGTTGGTTGCCCCTGATCAGAGGGGTTACACAAAAATCATCACAGACTTTAACTTATGACATCCTCAATCATATAATTAGCTATGGAATCACAGCCTGTGATGCACCTCAACACACAAACTTCTGAAAAAAGCAAGCAGCAGGTAATATCTGACATCATCCATTGTAGGATCAAGACACCGTTCCACAGTTGGGACCTAAAGTTGGATGATGCAGTTCTAATATCGTCCATTGTGGGGTCAACACTCCGTTCTACTTTTGGAACCTAGAGTTGGTTGCAGCTGGTAGAAGGGACTACCTCCATCTCCACTCTCAGATACAGTTCTAACATCATCCATTGTGGGATCAACACACCATTCCACTGTTGGGACCTAGAGTTGCTTGCACCTTATCGGAGAGGGTACACAGAAATCATCACAAACTGTAACTTGTAACATCCCGAATCATATAATTAAGACCCCATTTCACTGTTTGGACCTGCTCTACCGTGGTGTATTCCAGCAATACCAGTCAACTAAGCCCAATAACCATGTGCAGCACTTAACTACGGAAGCACAGAATCTGATGCACCTCAACAGACAGAGTTCTGTGAAAAACCAGCAACAGGTAATATCGTACATCGTCCATTGTGTGATCAAGACACCATTCTACTGTTGGTACCTAGAGTTGTTTGCGCCTCATCAGATGCTATACACAAAAACCATCACACACTTTAACTTCTGACATCCTCAATCATAGAATTAAGACCTTGTTTCACTGTTCGAACATGCTGTACCGCTGTGTACTCCAGCAACTGCAATAAACCATGCCTAATAATCATTTGCAGCAGTTAACTACAGAAGCACAGAGTCTGATCCACCTCAACGGAAGGAGTTTTGTAAAAATTAAGCAGATTGTAATATCGGACATCTTCCATTGTGGAATCAAGACAACGTTCCACCTAGAGTTGGTTCCAACTGGTCAAAGGGAGTACCTTCATCTCCACTCTCAGATGCAGTTCTATAACATCATCCATTATGGCATCAAGACACCGTTCCACTGTTGGGACCTAGAGTTGGTTACAGCTGGTCGAAAGGAGTACCTTCATCTCCACTCTCAGATGCATTTCTAACATCATCCATTATGGCATCAAGACACCTTTCCACTGTTGGGACCCAGAGTTGGTTGCAGCTGGTCAAAGGGAGTACCTCCATCTCCACTCGCAGATGCAGTTCTAACATTGTCCATTGTGGGATCAAGACACCGTTCCACTGTTCGGACCTAGAGTTGGTTGTACCTGATCGGAGGGGGTACACCGAAATCATCACAGACTTTAACTTCTGACATCCTCAACCATAGAATCAAGACCCTGTTTCATTGTTCGGACCTGCTGTACCGCGCTATAGTCCAGCAACTACAGTCAACAAAGCCCAATAATCCTGTACAGCAGTTAGCTACGGAAGCACAGAGTGTGATGCACCTCAACGGAGGGAGTTCTGTGAAAAGTATGCAGCAGGTATTATCGGACATCATCCATTATGGGATCAAGACACCATTCCACTGTTGGGACCCAGAGTTGGTTGCAGCTGGTCGAAGGGAGTACCTTAATCTCCACTCTCAGATACAGTTCTAACATCGTCCACTATGGTATCAAAACACCGTTTGATTGTCGGTACCTGTCGGACTGCTGTGATACTATTATACAGAGCACTCCACGCTCCTGGGCCTCAGGCTGGGCTCTGTGTGCCTGTGTCGCGGTAGACAGCATTAATCTCAGGAGCCTTCCGAGCTCACAGACCTCGGCCCAGGGATATCTGCCTGCACGTGGTCGGCCCTCTTTCACATACAGCAGTGTCAAAAGGTGTAATGTGGGGCATATATGCGTCACAGCGGCCATGACTGTTTCTGAGTGTCAGCAGGCTGAGAGCATCATTCATGCACTAACCTTCACTCACAGCGTCAGCCTCGTGGAGCTGTAAGCTGCGCAGACCTGGCAGACACAATCGCCAATCCAGAGGAGAACCACACCCAAAGAAACGTGCCTTTTATTCATACCCCTACGCTAGCATTGCGTATGGCGAGCAGCCCACTCCCCTAAACATTTGGGGGGGGAGGAGGCACGTACGCACTACCATTCTGTAATCTTCCCTACTGACTGTACTATCATGGCTGCGTCCACTGTCCACTTCATTCAATAGACCATCAGTGTGTGTTGACATGTACATGTCTGTGCTCTGCATACTCAAGTCTGTCCGGCACATCCCCTCAAGACTTTGCATTGTATACTTTAATAATCGAGAATTACTTGCCACCTTCGCACATACTTTGCTCTCATCTCTCCCCGCATTCTGCATAGTGAGGCAGAGGTGCCATGCCATGTTTAGTTTGTATACATGGCTAGCCACGGTTCCCACAGTATGTAGTGTCATTGAGTCTGCTATGTGCACATGTTGTTTGTCATGCTGAATGTCATTATATAAGGTAGCGCGTTTATTCACAAGCAGTGGCTTATTCCATTTACATATCGCTGTCTTAAAGAGCATACAAATGTTTTTCTCACAGGTGAATAGTGCGACCACAATGGCAGTCATTCATTACTATCCAAGAATGTCCAACTATACGACGCTTCTAAGCTTGCAGACACCAATCTTGCATCCTTTCTTAAAAGGACGCCAACTCCTACAATCACACCAACATTCACACAGCTTTCTAACGACGGTTATCTGCTTCTCAATAACATACACTCCCACAGAATATGAGCTGGCATACCGCATGTCCTTACTGTTTCAAACACAGTAACTTCCTGTGGCAATATCTATTCCCACCCACACAAACTAACTCCCAAACTTCAACTTGGCCTTCAATTCCTAGTCTGAAAACACATTTCAAGAAACAAACCAATCTAAAATCTCCTTTGTTCAGAACAGAAGTCTCCCTCACTTCTGCAAAATAAATGTATCGACTGCAGATGCCACGAACTTCAAGTAAAATACACTCCCTTTTAAATACGAACCGCCAATTACACTTTGTGAATTGTTACACAATTTTCAACACATGTCACACTCAAGGTCTGGCACACTTTTTTAACACGGTCTCCTACAGTCTTCTAACACGCTTTCAAACTGTTCTTCTTTCAATACCAGACTACATTCAGACATTCTTTCGATCATCTCTGGAATAACAGGAACAGTGCCCATAATTCTCACCCTCTTTACGGCCATCCTACTACTAATTCTACTTCTAGAAACGGCTAAGCTCTCTATGGTAACAACAATGTCCAATAGAATACGCCTCTACGCCAAGCTACATAAATACTGTAAAAAAACAGAAAAACTTTTCGGCTGCCTGCCTCTATCTATTATCGGAGCTAGCTACAACATAACATTTATCTACACTTATGCAATATGCGTGCAACCATTGTTTGACTGGCGAATGGATGTATGCCTTGCCAACATCTCAACAATAGCTCCAGATATCCAGCAGGTAATGGAGTATCTTGAAAACCATGAATGTGATTGTTCTGGCAGGGGAGCAATGGCGAATGCAATGCAAAAAGGAATCGCAGCGCAATGTGATTTCTGCGCAACCGCAAAAGACCTCCTGCAATGTGCGACCTTTCACAACATCGCAGATTGCCTGCCCAATCAAAGTTCCTTTGAGAATATAAATTGGATCGCTTCGCTTTTCTCACACGATGACAACAATAGCCTCTTGGAACAATATGCATCTCAAGCAGCTGAAGAACTTCTGGACTGGAATCTCCAAGACTTGGAAGAAACTCACATTATTCTTGAATGGATTTTTCTCAATTTTTTGTACTTTTTCCTTTACATTTTTTATAATACACTTCAATCCTACTACTTTGATATAATAACTTTCTAAGTGTATTCAGACATTTGAACTCTATCCTCATCATTCCCCCTTAGTCTAACCAGGAATCGGTGATGTATGGCCTATGCAAATACGCTATTTACTTCCAAAATTAACCTAAACCCGACACCCATTTAGAAACCACGTCTATTCTTTGTGCACACACCTCTCTGCCTGCCTGTTATTCACAAAGCCCTTTCACAGAATTTTACTCAAAGTCAGCCTCTGCTCAGAACCTCATGATAAAAATGTAAATAGA
Organism: Triturus cristatus; assembly: GCF_964204655.1. Lineage (NCBI taxonomy): Eukaryota > Metazoa > Chordata > Amphibia > Caudata > Salamandridae > Triturus > Triturus cristatus. Next base: position 1,213,351,819 of record NC_140590.1, read on the forward strand.
CAACTTTGTTTAGGAACTGGTTGGCACAGTGTGGTAATCGTAAACTACCTTTATTTTCATTCTACAATGTATTTATTCATGTCTAATAGCTATTCTGTAGGTCACATAGAACTGTAACATATAATGTGCAATTCACTGATGCAGGAGCTTCGATTTGACTACAGTAGAAGCAATTGGTGATTGTGTAAGCTCGATGCCTCAGCTCTCTACACAAGAATGTTGTTTTGAAACAGCTGAAGACAATAATGTATGGTTTGACTACAAAGGTACCGAATGTGCTTCTCAGAAGCGAAATGTTTGTATTCATCCTCAAAGTTCCAATGTGGGTAGAACTAGTACCAATTCTGACATGCACCACATTGAATCTACTGTACAACAGATTGCTAACTATTCTACTATTGTTAATCTTCTGTTACAAAAAAGCAGTGCCAAGGTACATAAAAAGTTTGATGACTACAATTTTCTATTTCTTTTTTCTTTCTTTCTTTTATTAAGCGACACATGTGGTAATCGTATCCTACCTTTATTTTCTTTAGAGTCATTCAATTGTAATAGCTGTTGTTTATTTCACATGCAACAGTAACATGTAATATACAATTCACCGATGCCGGGCTTACATTTGAATACTGCAGAAGTGGTTCAACTTTGTATCAACTGGATACCCTAGCTCTTGCATCAGTGGGCCCAATTATGGCACTTAGATAAAGACACTTTCTATATAATTTTCAAACTCCATCCCTTCATTACACACAACCACTTTCTAAGACACAGCTCAATTTACCATTTTCCTTCTCTGGCATTGCAACATTCTGCATTATATTATTCATGATTATTCCTTTATTCCTGCTTCCTAAAGCACTACATTCGACTCTTCAGACCAATAGGGATGAGTAGTTCGTTTCACACACCCTGTATAGAATAAACACACACTAACACTACTTACACAGGTCTGCTTCAGCGCCCAGTATCCTACAGTGCCCACAGCACATCACTTCACAGCAATAAACTCATGACTTACACTCACAGTTTCATCCCCAAGTCTTCATACGGATACCACTAAGTACTTTGCTTCTCACTCTCGCTATACTCTAAACGCATACTAACACCACTTGCACGGATATGCTACAGCTCCCACTATGCTACAGCACCCAGAGCACATCACTTTACAGCACTCAGCTCACAGTTTAGATGCACGGTTTCATCCCAGAGTGTACCGGCACCTCACCTCAGCACCATCTCACAGTGGGCAAAACAGCACTTTCACACCAGTAGGGATAAATAATTTGCTTCACACTCCATCTATAGCACACCCTACCCACCCTACAAACCTCACAGCTCTCCTACCCTCCTCTTTCCCACTTTTTTCTCCCTTTTTTCCCCTTACTCGCTTCAACAGAATCACAAAATGGCGGCCAACACTTCCTAGTTCCAACAGCCCGCACCGCTCGCAGCCAATCACCAGCAAGCTCATGCTTGTAACACCTCAGCCAATCAAATGGCAGAATTCCCAAATATCAATATCTGTAAATTTCGATAATTCTCAAAAACTACTGAACGGATTTACACCAAATACACAAAAGCGTGCTTTCTAGACCAAGACCCTTCTCCCTGCCAAAGTTGGGGTAATTCCGTTCACCCGTTCGACCTGCAGCCTTGTCTAAAGTTTCCTATGGAAATTAACATTCAGAAAACACGTTTTGGGACCGTGCTTTTTTATCGGCCCCCTTCACAAATCACCCCCAAACTTTCAACATAGGAGCTGATTTCAACAAAGAATTAGTTTTGAAAATTTTGCGAAGATTCGTCAATCGGCGCCAAAGTTATTGGGAATAGAATGTTGCCATTTTCCTATGGTAACTAGGTTCTAAATATAACTACCTACTGGTGACCGCCAGTAGGTTATATATATATAGATAAAAAATTTAGAAAGTCCCAGAAAAAAAACAAAGGTTGCAGGGTCGTTGACATTTTACTCATACTAAACCAGAGAAATTCAGCAGTTTTATTTAGCTGAGCTAACTACAACTCGCTCCCCAGCAATGCACTGCTTACGACCTCACATATTACATCACTCATGACATGGTCAGTGACATCACTGATGACATCACTGATAACATCACCCAGCGACTGTGAATGTTTTTAAAAAGTCTATTACCTTTGGGCATTTTCCTTATGAACACCAAATCCAGCGGCACACGGTCGAAAAACTGCAACACTTCTCACGGTCAGTTTTTCACTTTTTGTTTATTCAATTCGTTTTTGTTCTTTTTCAACGCATTTACACAATCCTTATTCCATCTATAAGAATGGACCAACGCATTTCGGCGGATTGCCTTCTACTGGGTTACTTTGGCTCTTTGTGACTCTTAAATGCTCTGTCCCTTCTCAATGTTGTTGACCCTCGACTGACAACCAGAGCGATACATTCAAATTCATGTGCTGGCTCATGTCTTCCGCTATTTGCAATTAACAACAGCATGTTAACCCCTTCAGCGCTGCGCGGATTCCCCCGCGGTGCTGAAGGGTTCGAGCGCGGGCGGGGCCATGACGGAACGGTTCCGTCATGAGCACAGCTCAACCGATGCTCATGACGGAACCGTTCCGTCATGAGCATGGAAGGGGTTAAAGAATGTGTTTTTACAACATGTTTTTTCTAATCTTTGTTTACATTCATTGTTATTAATTCAATTTTCCTTCAATATTTTTTCTGTTCATATATTTTATATTATTTTATTTGTTGAAAATATATTTTTATTGTTTTTATTGTTTTGTTTTTATTGTTTTTCAGGTCAGCAGAGGTGTTGTAGAGCCAGAGAACCAGGTCAGCAGACCTGCGGTAGAGCCAGAGAAACCAGGTCAGCAGAGCTGCTTTAGAGGGAGAGAACCAGGTTAGCAGAGCTGCTTTAGAGCCAGAGAACCAGGTCAGCAGAGCTGCTCTAGCTGACACTGGCTGACTGACACTGACTGACTGACACTGACTGACACTGACTGACACTGATTGACTGACACTGACTGACTGACAATGACTGACACTGATTGACTGACACTGACTGACTGACACTTACTGACTGACTGACATTGTCTGACACTGATTGACTGACATGGACTGACACTGACTGACTGACTGACACTGACTGACTGACACTGACTGACACTGACTGACTACTCTTTACTACTCTACTACTCACTCTCTACTACTCTCTCTCTACTACTCACTCTCTACTACTTTACTACTCTCTACTAGTCACTCTCTACTACTCACTCTCTACTACTCACTCTATCCTACACTCTACTACTCACTCTCTACTACTCACTCTCTACTACTCTCTACTACTCACGCGACTACTCTCTACTACTCTCTACCACTCACTCTCTACTACTCTACTACTCCCTCTCTACTACTCTCTACTACTCACTCTCTACAACTCACTCTCTACTACTCTACTACTCTCTACTACTCACTCTCTACTACTCTCTACTACTCTCTCTACTACTCACTCTCTACTACTCTACTTCTCTCTACTACTCACTCTCTACTACTCTCTACTACTCACTCTGCACTACTCACTCTGTACTACTCACTCTCTACTACTCTCTACCACCCACTCTCTACTACTCTCTATCACCCACTCTCTACTACTCTACTACTCACTCTCTACTACTCTCTACTACTCACTCTCTACTACTCACTCTACTACTCTCTACTACTCACTCTCTACTACTCACTCTCTACTATTCGCTCTCTACTACTCTCTACTAGTCACTCTCCACTACTCACTCTCTACTACTCTCTACTACTCTCTCTCTACTACTAGCTCTCTACTACTCTACTTCTCTCTACTACTCACTCTCTACTACTCTCTACCACCCACTCTCTACTACTCTACTACTCACTCTCTACTACTCTCTACTACTCACTCTCTACTACTCACTCTACTACTCTCTACTACTCACTCTCTACTACTCACTCTCTACTACTCGCTCTCTACTACTCTCTACTAGTCACTCTCCACTACTCACTCTCTACTACTCGCTCTCTACTACTCTCTACTACTCACTCTCTACTACTCACTCTCTACTAGTCTACTACTCTCTACCACTCCCTCTCTACTACTCACTCTCTACTACTCTCTACTACGCTCTCTACTACGCACTCTTTACTATTCTGTACTACTCACTCTACTACTCTCTACTACTCACTCTCTACTACTCACTCTCTACTACTCTACTACTCACTCTCTACTACTCTCTCTCTACTACTCACTCTCTACTACTCTCTACTACTCTCTCTCTACTACTCTCTTTCTACTACTCACTCTCTACTACTCTCTACTACTCACTCTCTCCTACTCACTCTCTACTACTCTCTACTGCTCACTCTCCACTACTCACTCTCTACTACTCGCTCTCAACTACTCTCTACTACTCACTCTACTACTTACTCTCTACTACTCTACTACTCTCTCTTACTCTCTCTACTCCTCACTCTCTACTACTTTCTCTACTACTCACTCTCTACTACTCTCTACTACTCACTCTCTACTACACACTCTCTACTACTTGCTTTCTACTACTCGCTCTTTATTACTCTCTAGTACTCACTCTACTACTCACTCTCTACTACTCTCTACTACTCTACTACTCACTCTCTACTACTCTCTACTACTCACTCTCTACTACTCCACTATTCTCTACTACTCACTCTCTACTACTCACTCTCTCCTACTCTACTACTCTCTACTACTCTCTCTTTACTACTCACTCTCTACTACTCTCTACTACTCTCTACTACTCTGTACTACTCACTCTGTACTACTCACTCTGTACTACTCACTCTCTACTACTCTCTCTCTAGTACTCTCTACTACTCACTCTACTACTCACTCTCTGCTACTCTCTAATACTCTCTCTCTACTACTCACTCTCTACTACTCACTCTCTACTACTCTCTAATACTCACTCTCTACTACTCAATCTCTACTACTCACTCTACTTCTCAGTCTACTACTCTCTACTACTCACTCTCTGCTACTCTCTCTACTACTCTCTACTACTCTCTACTACTCACTCTCTACTTTCTATTACTCACTCTCTACTCTCTACCTCTCTCTCTCTCTACCTCTACCTCTCTATCTCTACCTCTACACCTCTACCTCTACACCTCTACCTCTCTACCTCTCTCTACCTCTCTCTACCTCTCTCTACACGCACACATATGCACATATATATCAGTGATGTCATTTGAGGTGTCATGAGTGATGTCATGAGTGATGTCATGAGTGATGTCACTGACCATGTCATGAGTGATGTAATATGTGACAAATGCAAAAACAACAATTGATGGACATAATGCAGAACAATGTCATACATTCACCCCAGTACAGAGATCTGGGCCTAAATCCATCGTTTTTTTGTTCACCATGCCATTCCAGTTTGAACCCAGCCATATGCAAATCAGTCTTGACCCTGTGCCCCATGGGAACAGTCCAGCCCGAACTGCCAAGCCAGGTCCTTCCTGGACTGGAAACAAGCATCCTAGGACCGGTTTCGGGCTTTCAGCCCTCGTCAGCCAGGATAGCTTGATTCCAGTGGCATGGAGAGCACGGGACTCACGTCTGAGCATACCCTTCCCACTCGGGGTAACAAATGCAAAAACAACAATTGATGGACAGAATGCAGAACAATGCCATACATTCACCCCAGTACAGAGATCTGGGCCTAAATCCATCGTTTTTTTGCTCACCATGCCATTCCAGTTTGAACCCAGCCATATGCAAATCAGTCTTGACCCTGTGCCCCATGGGAACAGTCCAGCCCGAAATGCCAAGCCAGGTCCTCCCTGGACTGGAAACAAGCATCATAGGACCGGTTTCGGGCTTTCAGCCCTCGTCAGCCAGGATAGCTTGATTCCAGTGGCATGGAGAGCACGGGACTCACGTCTGAGCATACCCTTCCCACTCAGGGTGACAAATGCAAAAACAACAATTGATGGACAGAATGCAGAACAATGTCATACATTCACCCCAGTACAGAGATCTGGGCCTAAATCCATCGTTTTTTTGCTCACCATGCCATTCCAGTTTGAACCCAGCCACATGCAAATCAGTCTTGACCCTGTGCCCCATGGGAACAGTCCAGCCCGAACTGCCAAGCCAGGTCCTCCCTGGACTTGAAACAAGCATCCTAGGACCGGTTTCGGGCCTTCAGCCCTCATCAGCCAGGATAGCTTGATTCCAGTGGCATGGAGAGCACGGGACTCACGTCTGAGCATACCCTTCCCACTCGGGGTGACAAATGCAAAAACAACAATTGATGGACAGAATGCAGAACAATGTCATACATTCACCCCAGTACAGAGATCTGGGCCTAAATCCATCGTTTTTTTGCTCACCATGCCATTCCAGTTTGAACCCAGCCGTATGCAAATCAGTCTTGACCCTGTGCCCCATGGGAACAGTCCAGCCCGAGATCTGGGCCTAAACTGATTTGCATATGGTCATGTCTGAACTGGGGTGGTGTAGTGGGCAAAAGAACGATGGATTTAACCCAGATCTCTTGACTGGGGGAGAATGTCTGCATTGTCAGCATTCCGTCCATCATTTGTTTGTTGTAACGCTTTTCGCCCTTAGTGGGATGGGTATTCCCAGACGTGGGACCCGTGCTCACTACGCCACTGAAGTCAAGCTATCCTGGCTGATGACGGCTGATAGCCAGAAACCGGTCCTAGGATGCTTGATTCCGGTCCAGGGAAGACATGGCTTGGCAGTTCGGGCTGGACTGTTCCCATGAGGCACAGGGTCAAGACTGATTTGCATATGGTCATGTCTGAACTGGGGTGGTGTAGTGGGCAAAAGAACGATGGATTTAACCCAGATCTCTTGACTGGGGGAGAATGTCTGCATTGTCAGCATTCCGTCCATCATTTGTTTGTTGTAACGTTTTTCGCCCTTAGTGGGATGGGTATTTTCAGACGTGGGACCCGTGCTCACTACGCCACTGGAGTCAAGCTATCCTGGCTGATGATGGCTGATAGCCAGAAACCGGTCCTAGGATGCTTGATTCCGGTCCAGGGAAGACATGGCTTGGCAGTTCAGGCTGGACTGTTCCCATGAGGCACAGGGTCAAGACTGATTTGCATATGGTCATGTCTGAACTGGGGTGGTGTAGTGGGCAAAAGAACGATGGATATAACCCAGATCTCTTGACGGGGAGAATGTCTGCATTGTCAGCATTCCGTCCATCATTTGTTTGTTGTAACGCTTTTCGCCCTTAGTGGGATGGGTATTCCAAGACGTGGGACCCGTGCTCACTACGCCACTGGAGTCAAGCTATCCTGGCTGATGACGGCTGATAGCCAGAAACCGGTCCTAGGATGCTTGATTCCGGTCCAGGGAAGACATGGCTTGGCAGTTCGGGCTGGACTGTTCCCATGAGGCACAGGGTCAAGACTGATTTGCATATGGTCATGTCTGAACTGGGGTGGTGTAGTGGGCAAAAGAACGATGGATTTAACCCAGATCTCTTGACTGGGGGAGAATGTCTGCATTGTCAGCATTCCGTCCATCATTTGTTTGTTGTAACGCTTTTCGCCCTTAGTGGGATGGGTATTCCCAGACGTGGGACCCGTGCTCACTACGCCACTGGAGTCAAGCTATCCTGGCTGATGACGGCTGATAGCCAGAAACCGGTCCTAGGATGCTTGATTCCGGTCCAGGGAAGACATGGCTTGGCAGTTCGGGCTGGACTGTTCCCATGAGGCACAGGGTCAAGACTGATTTGCATATGGTCATGTCTGAACTGGGGTGGTGTAGTGGGCAAAAGAACGATGGATTTAACCCAGATCTCTTGACTGGGGGAGAATGTCTGCATTGTCAGCATTCCGCCCATCATTTGTTTGTTGTAACGCTTTTCGCCCTTAGTGGGATGGGTATTCCCAGACGTGGGACCCGTGCTCACTACGCCACTGGAGTCAAGCTATCCTGGCTGATGACGGCTGATAGCCAGAAACCGGTCCTAGGATGCTTGATTCCGGTCCAGGGAAGACATGGCTTGGCAGTTTGGGCTGGACTGTTCCCATGAGGCACAGGGTCAAGACTGATTTGCATATGGTCATGTCTGAACTGGGGTGGTGTAGTGGGCAAAAGAACGATGGATTTAACCCAGATCTCTTGACTGGGGGAGAATGTCTGCATTGTCAGCATTCCGTCCATCATTTGTTTGTTGTTACTCTTTTCGCCCTTAGTGGGATGGGTATTCCCAGACGTGGGACCCGTGCTCACTACGCCACTGGAGTCAAGCTATCCTGGCTGATGACGGCTGATAGCCAGAAACCGGTCCTAGGATGCTTGATTCCGGTCCAGGGAAGACATGGCTTGGCAGTTCGGGCTGGACTGTTCCCATGAGGCACAGGGTCAAGACTGATTTGCATATGGTCATGTCTGAACTGGGGTGGTGTAGTGGGCAAAAGAACGATGGATTTAACCCAGATCTCTTGACTGGGGGAGAATGTCTGCATTGCCAGCATTCCGTCCATCATTTGTTTGTTGTAACGCTTTTCGCCCTTAGTGGGATGGGTATTCCCAGACGTGGGACCCGTGCTCACTACGCCACTGGAGTCAAGCTATCCTGGCTGATGACGGCTGATAGCCAGAAACCGGTCCTAGGATGCTTGATTCCGGTCCAGGGAAGACATGGCTTGGCAGTTCGGGCTGGACTGTTCCCATGAGGCACAGGGTCAAGACTGATTTGCATATGGTCATGTCTGAACTGGGGTGGTGTAGTGGGCAAAAGAACGATGGATTTAACCCAGATCTCTTGACTGGGGGAGAATGTCTGCATTGTCAGCATTCCGTCCATCATTTGTTTGTTGTAACGCTTTTCGCCCTTAGTGGGATGGGTATTCCCAGACGTGGGACCCGTGCTCACTACGCCACTGGAGTCAAGCTATCCTGGCTGATGACGGCTGATAGCCAGAAACCGGTCCTAGGATGCTTGATTCCGGTCCAGGGAAGACATGGCTTGGCAGTTTGGGCTGGACTGTTCCCATGAGGCACAGGGTCAAGACTGATTTGCATATGGTCATGTCTGAACTGGGGTGGTGTAGTGGGCAAAAGAACGATGGATTTAACCCAGATCTCTTGACTGGGGAGAATGTCTGCATTGTCAGCATTCCGTCCATCATTTGTTTGTTGTAACGTAATATGTGACGTCATCAGCAGTACATTGCAGGTGCGTGAGTTATAGTTAGCTGAACTAACTATAATGGGGGAATATCAATGGTTTTGTACAAGTGAAATTTCCAGCTAACTATAACACCCCTAAAACCTATGTTTTTTTCAGTGAATTTCTAAGGTTTTTTAAATGCTAATTCCTAACTATAACGTGCCCGAAACCTATGGTTTTTTCAGTGAATTTCAAAGGATTTGTAAATGACAATTTTGAAATGTATTAATTGTTATATTGATTTTTTTTATATTGATTTCCTACATTTTTGTAAACTTTATTTTCAGATATTTTATTTTTTAAATTACATTATAATTACATTATACATTACAATACAAAATATAATTTCTCAGAACAAATTGCTTTAGTATAAACACTTAGCAAATAGGCAATAGACTTTTAAGTACATTAGTTACGGTTGTTGCAATGGGCAACACAATTTCAATCACAATGCGTTTAAGTCATACAGGTGATTTTTAAGGAATATTTGTAGTTTGTGAAAATTGACACTTAGATACATTCAAATTCATGTGCTGGCTCATGTCTTCCGCCATTTGCAATTAACAACAGCATGTTAAAGAATGTGTTTTTACAACATGTTTTTTCTAATCTTTGTTTACATTCATTGTTATTAATTCAATTTTCCTTCAATATTTTTTTCTGTTCATATATTTTATATTATTTTATTTGTTAAAAATATATTTTTATTGTTTTTATTGTTTTGTTTAGTTTTTATTGTTTTTCAGGTCAGCAGAGCTGTTGTAGAGCCAGAGAACCAGATCAGCAGTGCTGCTCTGTAGCCTAAGAACTAGGTCAGCAGAGATGCTCTAGAGCCAGAGAACCAGGTCAGCAGACCTGCTGTAGAGCCAGAGAAACCAGGTCAGCAGAGCTGCTTTAGAGGGAGAGAACCAGGTTAGCAGAGTTGCTTTAGAGCCAGAGAACCAGGTCAGCAGAGCTGCTCTAGCTGACACTGGCTGACTGACACTGACTGACTGACACTGACTGACACTGACTGACACTGATTGACTGACACTGGCTGACTGACAATGACTGACACTGATTGACTGACACTGACTGACTGACACTTACTGACTGACTGACATTGTCTGACACTGATTGACTGACATGGACTGACACTGACTGACTGACTGACACTGACTGACTGACACTGACTGACACTGACTGACTACTCTCTACTACTCTACTGCTCACTCTCTACTACTCTCTCTCTACTACTCACTCTCTACTACTCTACTACACTCTACTACTCACTCTCTACTACTCACTCTCTACTACTCTCTACTACTCACTCTATCCTACACTCTACTACTCACTCTCTACTACTCACTCTCTACTACTCACTCTCTACTACTCTCTACTACTCACGCGACTACTCTCTACTACTCTCTACCACTCACTCTCTACTACTCTACTACTCACTCTCTACTACTCTCTTCTACTCACTCTCTACAACTCACTCTCTACTACTCTACTACTCTCTACTACTCACTCTCTACTACTCTCTACTACTCTCTCTACTACTCACTCTCTACTACTCTACTTCTCTCTACTACTCACTCTCTACTACTCTCTACTACTCACTCTCTACTACTCTCTACCACCCACTCTCTACTACTCTCTATCACCCACTCTCTACTACTCTACTACTCACTCTCTACTACTCTCTACTTCTCACTCTTTACTACTCACTCTACTACTCTCTACTACTCACTCTCTACTACTCACTCTCTACTACTCGCTCTCTACTACTCTCTACTAGTCACTCTCCACTACTCACTCTCTACTACTCTCTACTACTCTCTCTCTACTACTCACTCTTTACTACTCTACTTCTCTCTACTACTCACTCTCTACTACTCTCTACCACCCACTCTCTACTACTCTACTACTCACTCTCTACTACTCTCTACTACTCACTCTCTACTACTCACTCTACTACTCTCTACTACTCACTCTCTACTACTCACTCTCTACTACTCGCTCTCTACTACTCGCTACTAGTCACTCTCCACTACTCACTCTCTACTACTTGCTCTCTACTACTCTCTACTACTCACTCTCTACTACTCACTCTCTACTAGTCTACTACTCTCTACCACTCACTCTCTACTACTCACTCTCTACTACTCTCTACTACGCTCTCTACTACGCACTCTTTACTATTCTGTACTACTCACTCTACTACTCTCTACTACTCTCTACCACTCACTCTCTACTACTCTACTACTCACTCTCTACTACTCTCTCTCTACTACTCACTCTCTACTACTCTCTACTACTCTCTCTCTACTACTCTCTACTACTCACTCTCTCCTACTCACTCTCTACTACTCTCTACTGCTCACTCTCCACTACTCACTCTCTACTACTTGCTCTCAACTACTCTCTACTACTCACTCTACTACTCACTCCCTACTACTCTACTACTCTCTCTTACTCTTTCTACTCCTCACTCTCTACTACTTTCTCTACTACTCACTCTCTACTACTCTCTACTACTCACTCTCTACTACACACTCTCTACTACTTGCTTTCTACTACTCGCTCTTTACTACTCTCTAGTACTCACTCTACTACTCACTCTCTACTACTCTCTACTACTCTACTACTCACTCTCTACTACTCTCTACTACTCACTCTCTACTACTCCACTATTCTCTACTACTCACTCTCTACTACTCACTCTCTCCTACTTTTCTAACCACAGGACTGGATCCTAGATTCAGTCCTGGAACATCTCCTGTAAACAGTAGAGTAAAAGCGTTTTGGTTAGAGTAGTGATTTTTAAGGAATATTATCATATTTTAAAAGTTGACAGAAACTTTTTCACATCGAATCACCAATGTTATCCTATGGGAGGAAATTCACTTACTAGATAAGTAGTGTTATTGTTACTTTTTCTTACTCAGTGGTGGATCCTGGATCCAGCACTGGTGTATCTCCTGTAAACAGTTGAAAGAATGCGTTTAAGTCATACAGGTGATTTTTAAGGAATATTTGTAGTTTGTGAAAATTGACACTTAGATACATTCAAATTCATGTGCTGGCTCATGTCTTCCGCCATTTGCATTTAACAACAGAATGTTAAAGAATGTGTTTTTACAACATGTTTTTTCTAATCTTTGTTTACCACGTTTATTATCACGAAGAACTTATGACAGGTATTCGAAAATACTGCAAAATAAAAGTGCTTAGTATTTAATACCAGTGGTAGCCAATAATATATATTTATTTAAATCTCATAGAAATGTTATCTTATTTCCGTGGATCATATCACGTTATTCACCGATCAAAGACCTTTTTGAAAGACACATAGATGGATAAAGATTAATAGTGAGTAGTTCACATGTCCTGTTTTATTAAATAATAGAAACTCATATAAACAGTAAAATTATCCGAATATTTTCTTGCCTCAATCTCCCTACAGTATTGGATGTTAATAAAAGATGACAAAACGCAACTGAAAGAACAGTTATATCCGCATATCCCTTCTCGCTATATTAAGTAAGCAGTGTATATTGAATCTTCATCTTTTAATCGAAAATTGCACTGGAAGTCTGCAGCTCGCACTTATTCTTACTTTCAGTTCATATCACTCTACTTAGTTTCTTGGGAGTCTTTGAAAACTTTTTATTTCTATTTTCATTTACTTCCCTTGTGGATCACTCATCAAACTCTTACTTTATCCATTGTATTCTTAAATTAGTCACCCTTGTTATTACTTCTTATTGTCACATGGTAAAGGTGAACGTCAATCAAATCTATGTAACATCAAAAAAACTGGAGTGTAACTTCTGAAATTACATTTTTAGGTCATCGTGTGGCCCTTTCCTGACGAAGACGCAGTTTGCGTCGAAACGCGCGACGAAGATATTTTAAAAACAAAATATTCTTTCTGCCACAGCTTAGTTGTTGTTGCATTAGTATTGTATTAAAATTGCAGTTTTTAATTCTTTCCAATACTTTCTTATTGTTTTTTTTATATATTGGTTGTTACACTCAGTTTTATATTGTCTGTATTAGAAAAGTGTATAGATCAGTAGATCTGTGACAAACATAATAAATTGCCTAGGGATATACAGTACACTTGATTAGTGCCCTGCCCTAGGAATTGCTGTTTCGATTCGCCAGGGGGTCGTTGTTATTTCTCACCATGTTTTACTGAGAATGTTAGACTTCATTCTCACATGCCTGAAAAAGACAATGTGAATTTACAGAAAATATGCTCTCAGTTTAGCTTAAGATCACTTTCCAAACCTCTGTGGGAAAAACATGAGAAAATAGTTTTCTCTCAAACATGATTCATGATATCTCAGCAGAAGGCTTTTTCACATGGTAAAATCACCTTAGAAAATACAACAATTCCTAAAATGAGTATGGTACCATCAACAAATGATTTATAAAGTAACTAAAGTCCTAAAACCTTCTATCAACCGCAATGCTTTTTAATGAGGTGCTATCATGTATATTGGTCCCAAGATGGCTGCCAACACTTCTTGGATGAAGTGCTGACAGCCAATCAGATCTCATGATGAGATGTGTGGTTAGGCTACGCCCAGATATATATGTGATTTTACTTTTGATTATCTCAGGAACTACTGAACGGATTTACACCATTCAAGCAAAAGGCACGACTCTGAACCAAGGACTACCTTTCTACCAAACTTTGTGTAATTCCGTTCAGGAGTTCGGGCTGTAGCTGCGACTAAAAGTCGATATGGAAAATTGCATGGGGAAAACCCGTTTTGGGACCCCCTTTTTTCTCGGCCCCTACTTGACGAATCACCCTGAGACTTTCAGGATCGGAGCGGACCCGAGCGGGCAACGAATTGTGAAAATTTCGCGAAGATTCGTCAACCGGCGCCAAAGTTATTCGAAATAAAATGTTGCGGCCGCCAGTAGGTAATATATATATATATATATTCACTGAAAAAACCATAGGTTTCAGGGGCGTTATAGTTAGCTGGACTTTTCACTCGTACAAAACCATTGAAATTCCCCCGTTATAGTTAGTTCAGCTAACTATAACTCGCGCGCCCGCAATGCACTGCTGATGACGTCACATATTACATCACTCATGACATGGTCAGTGACATCACTCATGACATCACTGATGACATCTCAAATTACATCACTGATGACATCATCCAGTGAATGTGTGTTTTTCTGAAAACTACATATGTTTTATATATGTATATCTCAAGGTCGATGGAAGAATAAATGGGTATATAAGTGTCTAAATGGATGATTTGTTTTTGAAAAATTGATTGTATAACTGACTGATTAAGTGTATCTTAGGGAATACATGGCTTAGTGAGTAATGTTTAAATATGTAAATATCTGTATCAGTCTCTCACTTTGTGTATAAGTGGCTTCATGGGTTGGTGAGTAGCTACATGAGTGTCTATATAGGTTATTAGTTGGTTTTTTGAGTATCAGTATGAGTGTCTGAGTGTCTGTATGGTTCGGTGGGGGGTATTACATAGTGCATAGGTGCATAAATGAGTGACTCACTGTTTGTATGTGTTGAAGACTGTATGGGTGGAGGAGTGTGTGCATGGGTGTGTTAGTGAGTGAATGACTGTCTCAATAGTGTCTTTATGAGTAACTACATATGTTTTAAACTAGTATATGTGACTATTGGGGCATATAAGTGAGTATATGTGAGAGTGAGAGATTGAAAGAGTTCCTGTATGAATAAGTATGTGTTTCTATAAGTGATTGTTTAAAAGAATAAGTATGTGTAAGTTTCTGTAGAAGTAAGTGTGGTGGTGTGTGTATAACTGTATATGCAAGTAAATGGATGTTTGATTCTTTATTAGTATGAGTGACTATGTGTGTGAGTAACTCTATGGATGAGTGATGTTGTGTAACAGGATGTATAGGTGTATGAGTACATATGATGAGTGAGTACATGTATGAGTGACTGTATAGGACTGTTGGTGAATGCGTGGATGTGTATGTGGATCTTAGATTTACTGAATAGGTTGTTGTAACTGATATTGGTATGTCCATTGTGTTAGTGAGTGAATGACTGTCTCAATAGTGTCTTTATGAGTAACTACATATGTTTTAAACTAGTATATGTGACTATTGGTGTATATAAGTGAGTATATATGAGAGTGAGAGATTGAAAGAGTTCCTGTATGAATAAGTATGTGTTTCTATAAGTGATTGTTTAAAAGAATAAGTATGTGTAAGTTTCTGTAGAAGTAAGTGTGGTGGTGTGTGTATAACTGTATATGCAAGTAAATGGATGTTTGATTCTTTATTAGTATGAGTGACTATGTGTGTGAGTAACTCTATGGATGAGTGGTGTTGTGTAACAGGATGTATAGGTGTATGAGTAAAGATGATGAGTGAGTACATGTATGAGTGACTGTATAGGACTGTTGGTGAATGCGTGGATGTGTATGTGGATCTTAGATTTACTGAATAGGTTGTTGTAACTGATATTGGTATGTCCATTGTTTTGAAACTTTTAGTTTCTATTTTTGAATGTGTGCATCAAAGGTTATATTAGGGGGAGAGGAGGTCTGCCACGCTATCACAAGGATGATGTCATCAATGATGTCATTTGAGATGTCATCAGTGATGTCATGAGTGATGTCACTGACCATGTCATGAGTGATGTAATATGTGACGTCATCAGCAGTGCATTGCGGGCGCGCAAGTTATAGTTAGCTGAACTAACTATAACGGGGGAATTTCAATGGTTTTGTACGAGTGAAAAGTCCAGCTAACTATAACGCCCCTGAAACCTATGGTTTTTTCAGTGAATTTCTAAGGTTTTTTAAATGCTAATTCCTAGCTATAACGTACCTGAAACCTATGGTTTTTTCAGTGAATTTCAAAGGTTTTTTAAATGCTAATTTCTAACTATGCCTACAGAGATAGGACATGTGAAAAAGAAGAAAAAACGCACAGAAAGAAAAAAAAGATATGCAGAAAGAAGCAACAGAAGTCCTCAAAGACGAAGAAAAGTGCAGGAAGAAGGATAACGTGCAGAAAGAACAAACAGAAGTGCAGAAAGAAGCCTTGTTGCAAAATAATCCTGTACCCTCAACTTTTTCAGACGGATACTGGTGGTAACTGAGTCTGACTAACCAGTCCTAGAGCCAGTGCTATGTTAAAAGACACTCAGAATACAGTGAAAACGCCTACATACACTATGGAACACTATGCGTTGGGGTCCCCCTGTGATCAGCATGACCTCCTCTGTAAGCCCCTAGTATATAATAGGGCAGGGGATTAAAACTACCTCTCAAAACGCGCCACAGGACGTGTTTGCACACGTCACCTCAGGCCCCGTCCCCTCACTTCCTCACTGTGTAAACACGCCCTGTGGCCATTTTAAGTTGGGAGATTAAGTCCCCTTGAATCCTGAGGGTCCCTAGGGTCCAACTAGACCACTAGGTACCTCCAGTAAGCGCCACAGAGCTGCGTTGCAGAGAGATGTAAAACGGGGCACGGCCTAGACCACCTCTCTGCAACGCAGCGCAGTGGCGCTTACTGGAAGCACCTGGTGGGCTAGTTGGCCCCCAGGGTCCCTCAGGATTGAAGGGGAATTATTTCCCCAACTTAAAATGCGCCACAGGGCTTGTTTGCACACGTTCACTCAGGCCCCGTACCCTCCCTTCACCACTGGGTAAACACGTCCTGTGGCCGTTTTTAGTTGGGAGATTAAGTTCATTTGAATCCTGAGGGTCCCTAGGGTCCAACTAGCCCACTAGGTACCTCCAGTAAGCGCCACAGAGCTGCGTTGCAGAGAGGTGTAAAAAGTGGCACGGCCTGGACCACCTCTCTGCAACACAGCTCAGTGGTGCTTACTGGAAGCACCTGGTGGGCTAGTTAGCCCCCAGGGGTCCTCAGGATTGAAGGGGAATTATTTCCCCAACTTAAAACGCGCCATAGGGCGTGTTTGCACACGTCACCTCAGGCTCCGTTCCCTCCCTTCCCCACTGTGTAAACACGCCCTGTGGCCGTTTTTTAAGTTGGGAGATTAAGCCCCTTGAATCCTGAGGATCCCTAGGGGCAAAATAGCCCACTAGGTACATCCAGTAAGCGCCATTGCAGAGAGGTGTAAAAAGGGGCACGGCCTGCACCACCTCTCTGCAATGCAGTGCAGTGGCTCTTACTGGAAGCACCTGGTGGGCTAGTCGGCCCCCAGGGTCCCTCAGGATTGAAAGGGAATTATTTCCCCAACTTCAAACGCGCCACAGGGCGTGTTTGCACACGTCACCTCAGGCCCAGTCCCCTCCCTTCACCACTGTGTAAATGCGCCCTGTGGCCGTTCTAAGTTGAGAGATTAAGTCCCCTTGAATCCTAAGGGTCCCTAGGGTCAAACTAGCCCACTAGGTACCTCCAGTAAGCGCCAAAGTGCTGCGTTGCATAGAGGTGTAAAAAGGGGTGTGGCCTCAGAACACCTATCTGCAATGCAGCTCCCAGGCGCATACTGAAGATACCTGTTGGGCTAGTTGGCCCTCAGGGACCCTCAGTATTGAAGGGGAATTAATTCCCCAACTTACAACTGGCCAGGGGGCGCGTTTGCAGAGTGCTGCAAGGAGGGGGCATGGCCTCCGGCGCGATGCCGGTCTTTTATTTTATTTATTTTTAAAGACGGAGGGCTGTGTGGCCCCCCTTCTTTTTCTAATTTACTGGCCCTGGGGACCCCATCCCCCAGGGCCTGAACCCTAATTTTTTTTGTCGAAAAAAATACATTTGGCCCTCCCAAGGCCTTAATCGGCCCCGTGGATCCCAACCCTTGGGTCATGGCCTTTTTTTGTTTTTTAATTCTTTAGGAGGGGGCTGCGTTGCCCCCCTCCTCAGGCCACTTATGGCCCCGGGGACCCCATCCCCCGGGGCCGGCCTTTGTTTTTTATTATTTTTAAAAAATATATATTTAGAGAAACACCTAGGACATGCTGGACAAACCATATGTACCTATCACCATGACGATTTGCGTGATATTCATTAAAAATGCATTTACACCACTAGTGAAGCTCTGACGTGTCTGACGCCCTACCGTGCCTAATCCCGGCGCCCCCGCCGGTGGGTACTCTCCAAGTAGACACCCTTGTTGTTTATTTATACAAACATGGGTAGCTATTGACGGGCACATTTAATATATACGCACACCAAGCCATTCAAAGGGGACTCGACAAAAATTCGACCAAACTATTCAAGAAACCCCCCTCACGGTTAATAAAACACACATCCACCGCCGGATGTGTAATATTCTTTATTTTAGTCTCTGGAAAGGAGACGAACCTCACTTGAGAGTCACAGCATGCTCCTGGCTGAGCCCAATGCTGTGTTACACCCACCAGTGCCCGCCGAGTGCCTCACACCTCTGTGTTGTATTCCACCAGCTAGTACGTATGCTATGACACTCTCTAGCCCATGTGCACTGTAACACCACCCCGTGAATATGTCATGCCACACTTGCCTTCGCATGGGTTATATTGTCCCATCTAACGTGCCTTCCTCGATGCCTATGTTATAATGCACAGCGCTATGCCATACATATTACAATCTGGGATCCATATCTTTGTCACAGTGCATATGCAACGTTACACTCCCCAGCACATATTTTATATTACAACTTTAGAGACTATTTAGGTTACACAACACTGCCCTGTGCATATTACACTCCAAGGCGCATATCGCATAGCACGCGCTAGTGCCTGTGCTATCTCGTGCTCTCCAATGAATCTGTCATTGCGCACAATGTATTGCATATTATATTTCACGCCCGGTTCATCTTATATCACACTTTTTGGTGCATAGTTTATACCATATACCATATCTAATTTTCATTTTCAATCGTGCTCTCAGGACTATGTTCTATATAACACTGCATCCACCTACCCTTTTCACTGTCATTAAATTTTGCGATGGGGGGTTGAGGGTCAGGGGGTGTTTCTGCCAAACGTCGTCTTCTTCCTGAATAAAAGTTAGATTATGCTGCATACTTGTTCATATTTTAAGTAGTTCGCACAGACACACATTTTAAAAACAATAAAGTTCCTAATACCCACCTTCTCTGAACAGTTAGCTTGCTGCCCCATCCACCTCCTCCCTATCCTCTGTTGTCTGAATCCATGGACTAGCCTCCTCCCTCCTGCCATGCATGGTTTGATGTGCTGCCACTGCCCTCCATTTAGCATGATGTACCAGTCCACTCCTCCTGCCCTCCATTGCCCAATTCTATGGCCCATCATTGACCTCCTGCTTAGCCTCTGTGCTTAGATTGCTGCCCCTATTCTCCTTCCCCCTGCCCTCCGATGTATTTGTGCATGCCCCTGCTCCATCCTTTTTGCCCACCATGTTCCATGGACCTGCCACTCCTATCTACTCTGAGTGTTCTGTTGAGCTGCCACTCCCCTCCCACCTGCCTAGCATTGTCAGATGACTGTAACCTGTCCCTGCCACCTCCACCCTGCCTGTCCACATGCCGTGCCCCTATCCCCTTCCTCCTGTCCTCCATGGTCCATTTTACTGCCACACCCTTCTGCCCTCCCTGGTCTGTTGTGAGGCCCCTTCCCCTGAACTCTCTTGTATGTGCCCAGGTCATGACCCTCCCTTATATCCTCCATGGTCCTTTGTGCATGCCCCTGCACACTCCTTCTTGCCCATCATAGCCATTGTGCTGCCACTAACTCTCCCCCTTGCCATGCATGGTCTTCTGTGCTACCATGGCCCCTCCCACCTTCCCTGTGTGGTCAGCTAGCTGCCCCTGACCCCCTCCCACCTTCCCTCCATTGTCTGTGTGTATGGCATCATAGTCTCACTGTTGCTCTCCATAGTGTGTCTTGTTTCTAGTGCCCATCCTGCCTGACCTCCATGGTCATCTTGCTGCTCCTGCCCTGCCCCCTTGCCCCCAGCCCTCTGTTTCCATGTGCAGACCCCTATTCCCTCCCTCCTGGATGGTCTGTTCCATTGTAATGCCCCTGATCTGTCCCTCCTGCCCTTTATGGTCTGTTATGCTGCAGCTTTCTCTCCTGTCTGTCCATTATGGTCAGCTAGCTACCATTGCCTCTTTCCCCTCTGTTCTCTGTTGTCCATGTGCATGGTCCTGTGCCCTCCCTATTGCTTTCTATGGATTGTTGTGCTGCACTCCCGTCCCGCATGCGCTGTGTGGTGTATTGTGCTGCTGCAAACCCTGATGCCTGCCCTGTAGGGTCAGTTTGGTGCACCTCTCCATGTCCCTCCTGTCCTCTGTTATTCCCGTCCATGTCCCTACCCCAATTCCTCCTGCCTACCATGATCCAATGAACCATACTTGCGAACATTTTGAACATGGTAAGAGGGAGATTTTGAAAACAAACTGGGGTATTGATTTTCCCCTTTGACTTACATAGAAAAAGAGGAGATTGTAGACAGGAGACAGATCAAATAAAGCCCATTTGAGCTTAAAAACATTGGACGTTTCCTGGCTGAAACGGGTCTGTTGGCATGTATGGTTGCACTACCACTGCCTCTTCCTTCTGCCCACAATCGACTATTATATTGCCACAGCCTCTCTTGCCAGTCCTGTATTGTTGGTTTGTTGCCCCTGCCCCCTTTTCCACTGCCCTCCATAGTCTGTTGTGCTGCCACTGCCCTTCCTGCCTGCCCAGTGTCGTCAAATTGTTGCATCTGCACTCTCCTACCTGCCTTCAATTTTCAGAGTCCGTGCCCCTGGCCTGTGCCTCTCAACAGTATCCCAATGAACAACTAGATTGCTAACATTCTATATTTATTACAAAAGTGTGGAACCTCTGACGTCATCTTGATGTAACCAAAACTGTAATACCTAGAGTATTTCCTTTCGAAATTACATATATGAGAGGGTCTTATTTGCATAAAAAGTATGGTTAGTGCTCTAAAAAACTAAAATGAGGACATATTTTCTGAGTTTTCAAATAGCGACAAAGAACTTTTAAATTATTTGTAATCTTTATGTTTTTTTATCCAGTTGACCACTTGATTAAATGTTGCACCTAGGGGAGAGGATGTGGTGTTACTTCCAGAGCTGCAGACTTTGCAACTGGGGAACCAGGTTGGAGTTTCTGCTTCAGCTCAACATTCTGTGATTCTGGTCAAATCACTTAATCTCCCCATGGCTACAACCAAAATGAATTTGATCTTGTGTGATGGAACCAATGCTCATGTAAAGCACTCCAATACCTGACTAGTCTGCACTATATAAAACTGCAAATACACAAAAAATAAGTGTTTTGCACACTTCTGTCATTGGGCTATACTTGGGCTACATCTGGGTGATATTTGGGCTACATTTGGGCTCTTTTGTCTCTGGTGGCCATCTTGGGAGATTTATTTGTTATGAAGTTTCCTAATTTCCGTATTTACTGCAGTCTCCTCAGTGGGAATACTTTCAGTTTTTTATTTTGGTTCCATCAAGAAGGCATTCAGATGTGTCACACATTTGCCATAAATTCTGAATGTTAGCACTCTAGTTGCTCATTAGATCACTGTAGTAAAACTACTGCTCACCAGGGAAGTCTGCTGCTGGTATTCAAAGTGCATGTTTCAGTCTGCATGTCAGAATTTTTTTATGAAATAGAAGAGGATTTGAGAAGTCAAAATGTGCCCTAATGTTTCTTTCTGCAGAACTAATCATAATTTCTATGGCAAAATGAACCCCCTCATTTTGTTCCTTTGTAAATTAAGTGTTTTAAGTGTTACCACTTTATTCCAATCAAGATGGCTTCAGGTGTGCCATACTTTTGTCATAAGTAAGACTGTTAGCGCTCCAGTTGTTCGTTAGAACACTCTGGGACATTCTGTCATTGGGCTATACTTGGGCTACATCTGGGTGATATTTGGGCTACATTTGGGCTCTTTTGTCTCTGGTGGCCATCTTGGGAGATTTGTTTGTTATGAAGTTTCCTAATTTCCTCATTTACTGCAGTCTCCTCAGTAGGAAATACTTTCAGTTTTTTACTTTGGTTCCATCAAGAAGGCATTCAGATGTGTCACACATTTGCCATAAATTCTGAATGTTAGCACTCTAGTTGCTCATTAGATCACTGAAGTAAAGCTACTGCTCACCAGGGAAGTCTGCTGCTGGTATTCAAAGTGCATGTTTCAGTCTGCATGTCAGAATTTTTTTATGAAATAGAAGAGGATTTGAGAAGTCAAAATGTGCCCTAATTTTTCTTTCTGCAGCACTAATCATAATTTCTATGGCAAAATGAACCCCCTCATTTTGTTCCTTTGTAAATGAAATGTTTTAAGTGTTACCACTTTATTCCATCCAAGATGGCTTCAGGTGTGCCATACTTTTGTCATAAGTAAGACTGTTAGCGCTCTAGTTGTTCTTTAGAACACTCTGGGAAGCTGCAGTAGAACACAAAGGAATCAACTGACAGTCTCTGTCCTTGTTGGATGTACATGTTTTACTGAGAATGTCAGACTTCATTCTCACATGACTGAGAAAGATAATGTTAATTTACAGAAAATATGCTCTCAGTTTAGCTTATAGATCACCTTCCAAACCTCTGTGGGAAAAGCATGCGAAAATAGTTCTCTCTCAAACATGATTCATATCACATCACAGCAGAAGGCTTTTTCACATGGTAAAATCACCTTAGAACACACAACAATTCCTAAAATGAGTATGGTACCATCAACAAATGATTTATAATGTAACTAAAGTCTTAAAACCTTCTATTAACTGCAATGCTTTTTAATGAGGTGCTATCATGTATATTGGTCCCAAGATGGCTGCCAACACTTCTTGGATGAAGTGCTGACAGCCAATCAGATCTCACGATGAGATGTGTGGTTAGGCTCCGCCCAGATATGTATATGATTTTACTTTTGATTTTCTCAGGAACTACTGAACAGATTGACACCATATATGCAAAAGGCACATGCCTGACCTGAGGACTACCTCTTTGCCAAATTTGGTGTAATTCTGTTCAGCCGTTCGGGCTGTACCTTCGACTAAAGGTCCTATGGGAAAATGCATGTGGAAAACGCATTTTGGGACCCCCGTTTTTTCTCAGCCCCCGCTTGACGAATAACCCCGAGACTTTCAGGGTAGGAGCTGAGCGGAGCGCCCCATTAGTTTTGAAAATTTCACGAAGATAAGTCAACCGGCGCCAAAGTTATTCAAAATAGAATTTTCAGATTTCCTATGGAAACTAGGTTGTAACGATAACTATCCACTGGTGACCGCCAGTAGATAATATATATATATATATTTATACATATATATATATATATATATATATATATATATATATATATATATATATATATATATATATATATATATATATATATATATATATATATATATATATATATATATATATATATATATATATATATATATATATATATATATATATATATATATATGTATTATCTACTGGCGGTCGCCAGTAGATAGTTATAGTTAGGACCACGTTTCCATAGGAAAACCTCAACATTCTATTTTGAATAACTTTGGCGCCGGTCGACGAATCCTCGCGAATTTCTCAAAATAGGTGGGGCGCTACGCTCCGCTCCTACCCTGAAAGTCTCGGGGGGATTCGTCAAGCGGGGGCTGAGATAAAAGGGGGGTCCCAAAACGCGTTTTTCCCATGCATTTTTCCATAGGACCTTTAGAACGAGCTACAGCCCGAACGGCTGAACAGAATTACTCAAAATTTGGCAGAGAGGTAGTCCCTAGGTCAAGGAAGTGCCTTTTGTAGGTTTGGTGTAAATCTGTTCAGTAGATTCTGAGAAAATAGCCTTTAAATCAATATATATATCTGAGCCAGCTTACGGTACGCTTACCGTACGCTTACGGTAAGCGTACGGTGGCGTGCGCGAGCGCGATTCTGATTGGCTCTTAGATCTTAGTAAACATTCGAATCGGCTGAAACCAGGAAGCGGCGGCCGCCATTTTGTCTCTCGCACTGAGAGTGATTTTAAAAATATCAAGCCCAAAAACATGTTACGGGGCTGTTTTGACAACTCCCTCCCACATAGTCATGTTGAGGGAGTCCCCAAACATCCCCCAAGTGCAAAAACGGTTTTATTTTTTTTTCGGCAATTTCGCGGGGTACGCTTACCGTACGCTTACGGTAAGCGTACGGTAAAAAAATAAAAATAAAAAAAACACTATCCACACTTACCCCACCCCCTGTGCTTTTGGTGGCCGAAGGCCACCAAATGTACAGGGCTTATGTTAAGGGCAAAAAAGACTATCCACACTTACCCCACCCCCTGTGTTTTTGGTGGCCGAAGGCCACCAAATGTACAGGGCTTATTATAAGGGAAAAAAACTTAGCATTTAAAAAACCGTACTAATTCACTGAAAAAACCATAGGTTTCACACACGTTATAGTTAGGAATTAGCATTTAAAAAACCTTGCAAATTCACTGAAAAAACCATAGGTTTCACACATGTTATAGTTAGCGGAAATTTTACTGATAAAAAACCTGTGAAATTGCCCCGTTATAGTTAGCGCAGGCAACTATAACTCACGCGACTGCAATCTTCTGCTGATGACATATGTGTCTTTATGAAAAAAAAATATTTGTAATATATGTATAGCTAAAAATGTATGGAAGAAGACATGGGCAAATAAGTGTCTAAATACAGTATTAGCATCAGCAGAGGATTGCGGTCGCGTGAGTTATAGTTGCCTGCGCTAACTATAACGGGGCAATTTCACAGGTTTTTTATCAGTAAAATTTCCGCTAACTATAACATGTGTGAAACCTATGGTTTTTTCAGTGAATATATATATATATATATATATATTATCTACTGGCGGTCGCCAGTAGATAGTTATAGTTAGGACCGTGTTTCCATAGGAAATCTCAAAATTCTATTTTGAATAACTTTGGCGCCGGTTGACGAATCCTCGCGAAATTTTCAAAACTAATGGGGCGCTCCGTTCAGCTCCTACCCTGAAAGTCTCGGGGTGATTCGTCAAGCGGGGGCCTAGAAAAAAGGGGGGTCCCAAAATGCGTTTTCCCCATGCATTTTTCCATAGGACCTTTAGACACAGCTACAGCCCGAACGGCTGAACAGAATTACTTGAAATTTGGCATAGAGGTAGCCATAAGGTCAAGGAAGTGCCTTTTGCAGGTCTGGTGTAAATCTGTGCAGTATTTCCTGAGAAAATAGCATTTAAAAGCATATCAATATCTATACGCGCGCAGGGTGCGCGCACTGTGCGAGCACCGTGCGAGCACACTAACGTGCGCGAGCGTAATTCTGATTGGTGGTTACATGTTAGTCAACGTTGGAATCGGTCGAAATCAGGAAGTGTCGGCCGCCATTTTGTTTGTTTTCAGTGCGAGAGTGAAAAAGGAAGGTGGCGAACGTGAAAAGGGGGCAGGGTAGAGAGTTCCTGACCCCCTAGCCTTTGTCAGGGGGTCCCTGAAGGACCCCGAAGGCAGAAAAAAATGTTTTTTTTTTTTTTAAATCGCGGGGGTGCGCGCATTGCGGATTTCCTTATTTAAATGAGTACACTGACTGTTGGGCATTCACCATCCACAAGATAGCCTTTGAAAAAGTGCGAGGCACGAAACGCGTCAGGCTATGCTGATCAGAAACATGCTGTGAGGTGTTTTCATTTTCGCTGTTTGCAACCTCCATTAAAATCCCTGAAACACAACTTACCAGTGTGAGGGCTCTTCCGTAGGGGTTCTTTTGCGGCTTGATGTTTTAACGGCTTACCCAGCCGTGGAAGAGCCCACTGCTTAACGCGGACCTGAGGCGACACCAACCGGCGTGCGCTGATGTCAGGACTGGTGCTGGAAATGGGGGCATTGAGGTGCAGGAGTGAATTTTGAACACGACACAGAAACCCTCTGTGGTTTAAATTGGAATTTTATTTTGGGAATTTGCGCAACAGGCTCACAGAGCAACACGTAAGTGGTCCTACGGAGTCCAGGATGCCTTGCAAAGCGCCCACGCCCACTGGGACGGGTTTCCTTATTTCAATGAGTACACTGACTGTTGGGCATTCACCATCCACTAGATAGCCTTTGAAAAAGTGCGAGGCATGAAACGCGTCAGGCTATGCTGATCAGAAACATGCTGTGAGGTGTTTTCATTTTCGTTGTTTGCAGCCTCCATTAAAATTCCTGAAGCACAACTTACCAGTGTGAGGGCTCTTCCGTAGGGGAACTTTTGCGGCTTGATATATATATTTGCCCATGTCTTCTTCCATTAAATTTTAGCTATACATATATTACAAATATTTTTTTTTCATAAAGACACATATGTCATCAGCAGAAGATTGCGGTCGCGTGAGTTATAGTTGCCTGCACTAACTATAACGGGGGAATTTCATTGGTTTTTTACGAGTGAAATGTACAGCTAACTATAACATGTGTGAAACCTATGGTTTTTTCAGTGAATTTGCAAGGTTTTTTAAATGCTAATTCCTAACTATAACGTGTGTGAAACCTATGGTTTTTTCAGTGAATTTATACGTTTTTTTAAATGCTAAGTTACTTTACGTCATTCATGGCGTGCGCGCCCAGTTAACGCAGTTCGTTCCGTGCGTGCACGGTGCGCTTCGCGCACCGTGCGTGCACAGTGAGCACGCGGTGCGCTTTGCGCACCGCGCGCCCACTTTACGCAGTTAGTGCCGTGCACGCACGGTGGTCACGCGGTGCGCTGCGCGCACCGCGTGCCCACGTTATGCGGGATGGGCCATGTAAGCACGATGCGCTTCGCGCACCGTGCGCACATGGGGGACATATTATGCGCATCTTTGTGAAATGTATTCTTTGTAAATTTCAGAGGTGCTATTTGCCATGTACTAATGGTGCCCTTCAGGCACCATTTGCACACGGGGTGGGGAAAATGTGGATAATTGTTTTTTTTTTACATTTTTACCGTACGCGCACGGTAAGCGTAATCGGTGATTTTCCGAAAAAAAAAACATTTTTTT
The DNA here is from genome assembly GCF_964204655.1 of Triturus cristatus. Taxonomy (NCBI): domain Eukaryota; kingdom Metazoa; phylum Chordata; class Amphibia; order Caudata; family Salamandridae; genus Triturus; species Triturus cristatus. Next base: position 1,213,378,977 of record NC_140590.1, read on the forward strand.
TTTGGGCTTGGGGGTTGTTTGGGGACCCCTATATCAATGCTGGGTGGTTAGGATCTCAGAAAGTGCCTCTTTAGACATTTTTTGGCTTCGTTTTTGCTGCCCAACTCAGAGAGCGAGAGAGAAAATGGCGGCCGCCGCTTCCTGGTTTCGACCGATTCGAATGTTTACTAAGATCTAAGAGCCAATCAAAATCGCGCTCGCGCACGCCACCGTACGCGTACGGTAAGCTTACGGTAAGCGCACCGTAAGCGCACCGTAAGCTGCCACAGATATATATATTGATTTAAAGGCTATTTTCTCAGAATCTACTGAACAGATTTACACCAAACCTACAAAAGGCACTTCCTTGACCTGAGGACTACCTCTCTGCCAAATTTCAAGTAAATTTGTTCAGCCGTTCGGGCTGTAGCTGTGTCTAAAGGTCCTATGGAAAAATGCATGGGAAAAACGCGTTTTGGGACCCCCCTTTTATCTCAGCCCCCGCTTGACGAATCCCCCCGAGACTTTCAGGGTAGGAGCGGAGCGTAGCGCCCCACCTATTTTGAAAAATTCGCGAGGATTCGTCGACCGGCGCCAAAGTTATTCAAAATAGAATGTTGCGGATTTCCTATGGAAACGTGGTCCTAACTATAACTACCTACTGGCGACCGCCAGTAGGTAATGTATGTATATATATATATATATATACACCAAGGTGTATGGGTGAATGAGTATGTGTATGAGTGCCTATATGGATGATTCAATGGGTGCGTGACTGACTGTATAAGTGAGTGATTAGGTGTCTCAGTGAAAGTATGGGCGAGTGACTAGGCTGTGTGAAAGTCTGTATCAGTCTGTCAGTTGGTGTCTAAGTGACTGTATGGGTGTGTGAGTGGGTATGAGAGTTTCTGTATGGGAGAGTGATTGTAGTCTGAGTACCTACCTGTATGGGTGTGTGAGTGTCTTGGTGGGTGGGTGAATGGGTGAGCCATTGGCTGTATGGGTAAGCAAGTGTGTGTTTGAAGGGCTGTATGGGTGAGTGAGAGTGTTTATGGCTGTGATTGTGAGTGCGTGCATGTGTCAGTGGTATATTTGGGAGTAACTGGGTATGTGATAGGCAGTATAGGTAAGTAATGGGGTATGTGAGTGACTCTAAGGGTGAGTGGGTGAATGTGAGAGTGGCAGTATAGGTGAGTGTGTGTTTGAGTCAGTAACTATAGGTAAGTGACTATGTGCTAGTATCTGTTTGAGTGAGTGAGTGAGTGTGTGTGTAAGTGTGTGGGTGAGTAAGTGGCTGTGTGATTGACTGTATGGGTGAGTATGTGTGTGACTAACTCTATGGGTGACTGACTCAGTGTGTGAGTGGATCTATGAGTAGATATGTCAGTGGCTAGATTAGTGAGTGGGTGTGTGAGTACCTGTATGGGTGAGTGAGTGGATGTGTGTGTTGATCTATGAATCAGTGACAAGCTGTGTAAGTACTGGTATGGGTGTGTGAATGGATTTGATAATGGTAGTGTGAGAGTTTGAGTGGGTGTATGAAAGCTTATATAGAGATGTGAGTGGGTGTGTCACAAATTCTGTGGCTGATGTCATCAGTAATGTCAGTGATGTCATTTGAGATGTCATCAGTGATGTCATCAGTGATGTCAAGACCATGTCATGAGTGATGTAAAATGTGAGGTCATAAGCAGTGCATTACGGGGGCCGAGTTATAGTTAGCTCAACTATAACTGCTGAGTGAAATTTCAGTCTAACTATATCTTCCCTGTAACCTTTGTTTTTTTCAGTGAATTTCTAAGTTTTTTAAAATTATATTTCCTAACTATAGTGGCCCTGTAACCTTTGGTTTTTCAGTGAATTTCTATGGTTTTTCAACTAGCAATGTGATTATAAGTACTATAGTTCCCAGAATGCAAATAGCATAGATCTGTCTGTTCTGCACATGATGCTTAGACATTTAAAATAGTGTCAAGTTTTAAGGCATTACTCATGTTAACTTTCAAGAGGACTAACAACTTATACACTTACCCTCCGCCAGATAGAGTTCATTTGATATGTTTTTTTCACATCACTGTGATACTCTTTTCATCAAAATCCCATATACATCTTCATTTCTACTGTACATTTTTATATAATTAAAAAGTTATATACATACCAGTGAATTGAGCTTGTAGATTATATTGTTTTTCTAGCTCTTTCTGGTTAGTTATGACACTGTTAATATTTGTAAAAGGTAAGCACAAGAGTGGTACACTACTCCCATAGAAAACAACTATAAAATGGCAACCTCTTCAACTTTCCACTCTATGATCATGAGAAAGACAGCCATTGAAATGGTGTCTTTCATTTTAGACTACTGCATCTCCACTTGTAAATGTTTAGCACCTGTTAACTCTTACCCTCTCTTTCAAAACAAAGTTCCTGTCAGTGCATTTTTGTGATCAATTCACGATCATCGCAGAGTAGTCGTGAAAAAGATGGGATTTCAAACCTATAGTTAGCTTCATTTTTTAACATTTTTTAATACTGAACAACAGTTTATTACACAGTCCTGAGTTGGAAATTAAAGCATGCCATTACTTAAATTGTGTCATCACTCCCCTGCTTTAAAAAAATTTCTGTCTCTTTAACACCATTCCCCCCCAATACACTCTTAGCTCAGTGTGCCTAGAAACCCAGTAGAGCCAATAGGACACAAGTTCACAGCACATTCTAGAAGGAACATGCTACTTCCAAATAAAATACAGCGGGTGTGCTTAATTCCACAGATTCAAAAACATATCTATGTTTGTATTACATTTCATTTTTTTAAACAACAGCCAATAATAAGACTTCTTGTTAAGGCATCCAATGCACTTCTTAATTTTATTTGCTTTCATTTAAAAAAAAAAATAATAATAATAATTTTTTTTAACTGCCTTTCCTTTGGAAAACTACCTCATTCAGCTCCATCCTTCTCCTGACTACTATTGCTCCTTCACTTCAAAATGCTTAGAGTATGGATTGTGGAACACAGTTATATCTATTGGGCTAAAGAGGCTGCAAAAAAGAGGTATTGACAGGTACTTAGGTTTGTCAAATGTGCAGATTACTTGGTTTGGCCAGAGAGGGTTAAAATTTCATAAATTGCTGGCTTTGGTTAAATCCATTCTGGATTTTCAAGCTCCTCACCTCGTGATTGTACATTGTTGTGGCAATGACCTAGGCACATTGACTAGGGCAGGGCTGGAAATCCTAATAAAAGAAACCTTTGCAAAATTGATGTCTCTTTTTCCTCACACAGTCTTGGTGTACGCTAATAAATGCCAAAGACAGAAATTGAAGTGGTCAAATCAATTTTGTCAACAGATTGACAAAGCCAGGTAACATGTTAATAAAACCGTCTCTGCATTCCTCAGAGAACATCGCATGAGCTATATCAATAACAACAATCTGCATTTTGACATGCATGGAATTTATGGAAATGATGGAGTTTACTTTACAGATGAAGGGTGCTTCTAAGTGACATGAAACTCTGCATCCGGTCTTATGAATAGCAGTCATATACACACAAGCAACGCAACGGCTCTTGTCAAAGCCACCCTAGTACCTAAAATATTGTGAAGTTTTTTTCGAAAGGGTTTTTTTCTTTTGTTTTTGACAATCTTTGCGACGATATCATGATCTCTATAGATACGTCGTGAAAACGGAAAACAAAAGCAGACATTAAATGACCACCAAGTCATCCAAAAATAATATTGAAAAAAATCCATTCTGAACATTGCAAAACACATTTTACTATATACATTCTTCTTTCAAAGTATTTTTAAACTCATATTTTTATACTAATTTCCTTAAAAAAACATCTTTCAGACCTATTTTCCGTTTTCGCGGTAATTTGGGACGTCATGATGACATCGTTCTCCGCGATGATCGCACCTTGTCCATAAAGTCTAAAGCACATATATCCACACATACTACAGTTTTTCACACTTTCAGGGTTTCTTATAGTATTCTCCAAAGTCAAGTTTTTCTAGAGGATTGCTATAAAAACCATCTCCAAAACCTATTATATGTATTCATGGTGACTCCAGAGATCGCGATGATGTCGCTAATCGAGGTTTCCTGGACATGTCATGAAAATGCAAAGCAAAAGTAGGAATTCAACAGCCACCACCACTTGACACCGTTGGCACGTGCATTCGAGATTCATCGCAAAACCTCTGCAAAATATCCGTGGCCAGAGATATCACTATACTTTTTGGCTTAAATTTCGCAAAAACTACTGAACAGATTTGCACCAAATAGGCAGAAATCACTTCCTCGAACCAACATCTACCTCCCTGACAAATTTGGTGTAAGTCCGTTCAGCAGTTAGGGCTGCAGGTGTGGCTAAAGGTTCTTATGGGAATTAACAAAACAAACACACCTTTATTTCCCACCCCAAATTCTCGGTCCCCACTGCACGGATCATGCCCAAACTGTTAATGGCTACCAGAACTTACAATGGCACTTTGTTGGGAAAATGTCGTGAAGATTGATCAAACAATGCCAAAGTTACAGGCAAGTCAAATAATGCTTTTCCTATGAAATCTGTGTCCTAACTATATCTACCTACTGGTGACCGCCAGTAAGTGATATATATATATATATTACCTATTTGAACCTGTATTTTCCCTAAAGACTGCTGAACTCTTTAGGACAGCTGCCTCCTTCCTATGTGAGAGTGGCCTCACAATACTTTTTAACCTTAGTTTCCCAAGAACCAATGGAGAGCTCAGCGGGCTCAAAAATAGGCAATTTTGGTAAAGTACCTTTTCAGAATGCTGGTTCAAATGAGAGGTGTTAATTGGTCTTGAGGTTGGAGTTTTGAGTATGAATTTGTTACCGACCAGGCGTGTCGACGTTTAACTAATGTATTTTTATCTTCCATTAAGGACAGTTTCCTTGCAGTGGCATTACACACTCTTTTGAATGCTATTTTTTCCACCTCACTGTCCCATACCTCTTGAATTTCCAATTCTGCGAGGACGGATCTCAAGTTGTTCAGGGGACCCGGATTCTGAGGCGCGAAATTTCCAACACAATTTCACAAAAATTGATTTTCTTTGGTATTCCTGGTTCTGAAGACCGAATTCCAAGCGGATCTGTGCTGGTGACGCGGCTTTGGGAAGATTAAAAACTGCTTTGTACACCTTAGTCTGCAGCTCGTGTAAAATATCAATTTCCCAACCTTGCCAGATTTCTAGGTCGTATGCCAGAGTAGGGAGTAATTGTGCTACCATTACTTTCAGGAGGTGACTATAGCAAGGGCAGCACAGTTTCTTTTGCAACTGTTTGTATGCAAAAATTAACGATTGGGCTTTTGTTTTTATTTCTCTTTTCTGATCCATGAAAGACATACATTGACCCAGCTTGATGCCCAGGTATTTATATGAGCATGTTTCCTCTATTTGTTCGCCCTTTCCGTACCATTTATATTTACCGGGCATGTAGCCAGCTAGGCGCACCACCTTTGTTTTCTTCTTATTTAATTCCAGCCCTTGCCGGTCAAAGTAATCTATCAGATTATTTATAACTCTTTGCAACCCAATTGGAGTTTGGCTCATGACCACTATATCATCCGCATATTGCAGGAACTGTATTGGCTCATTTGTCAATTTGGCTGGGTGGTCATTTGCTTTTGACAAGTGGATGTTTAGATCGACGAGATACAGAATAAAAAGGCTTGTTGCCAAGACGCAGCCCTGTTTCAGTCTGTTGTTTGTATTTATATTAAATGATACTCTACTGCCATCTCTGATCTTCACCCTAGCCCAGGTTTCTCTATGTAGGGCTACTATGGTGCCAATTAGCTTTTGTGGTAATCCCCATGCTTTCAATTTTACCCAGAGGCAATCTCGTGGCACTCTGTCGAAGGCAGATTTTAGATCGTTGTAACATGCAAATAATCCAGATTTTTTTATGGCTTTTTCTGTTAGAATTGTTAGCGCTGCCAGGCTTGTGCTTGTGCCCATTCCATGCCTAAAACCTGTTTGATATTTCGGGATTATACTCTTTTACTCCATCCATGCCTGTAGTTGTTGTAAGATGCATAATGCGAAAAGTTTTGCCTCAAAGTCAATCAGGGCGATAAGCCTGTAATTTCCAGGCTCTGTACGACTTTCGTTCTTATAGATTGGATGAAATAGGTTCCCTCTCCAGGAGTTTGGGGTCTTATTTTTGCGATATAGATGGTTAAAAAGCGGTGTAAGGTAATTGGTACAAAAATCGTGTTCTTGCTTAAAAAGTGCATTTGGGAGACCATTTGGACCTGCTGATCCTGCCATTTTCAATTTCTTTATTACTTCTTTTAGTTGTTTAATGTTAATTAGGGTATTTGAGTGGTGGGTATTGAATTACTGTGGGTCTCCTTCTAATTGCACATTTTCCTGGTTGAGGGGGCAGATGGAAATTCCAATTTGCTTTTCCTCCTCCGGTGGTTCCAAGCCAGTTTCCACCCTAATGTTTTTATCATTTTGTGTGTTATTGTACAATTTGTGGATATGTTGTGTCCATTCTGCCTTGCTTATTCTCATGTCTTGGTGCGTTCCTATTCCCTTTGTTAGTTTATTTATTATTCCCCAAAATTCACAGCTATTTGGCAATTTACTAGCCCAGAGTAATTTCTCCCAGAGGTTTTCAATATGCACCTATTTTGCCACCCTACACGTATCCTTGTATTCCTTCCTCATTTCTATGATCTTATTGTTATCCATAGCTATTCCTGTTCTTGCTGCTACGGCCTTGGTTCTCACCTCCTTTGCAATTTTCCTTTTCAGGTCGCGTAGCTGTGTATTATACCATGGTTCGTTCCTTGCTCCTTGGGTCATTTGGTGTGCTGAGATTACTGGAAATTTGTCTACCAAGATCTTTCCTAGATTCTCCCAATCTTGTTCTAATAAGTGGGCGCTCAGTAGCTCGTTGTTGTTTATATGTTTGTGCATGTTGTCAATGATTTGTTTGATATTTATTCCATGACACTTTAATCTCATCTGATTGTAAATTTCTGGCATTTTCGCTAAAGCTTTCTGAAACAGGTTAACATGTAGTGCCAAATCTTGTGGGAGGTGGTTGCTTTCCGGACGCGTATTGATGTAAAAGGAGTCAACTAAGTGCAAAAGTTCCTTACTGATAATAGTATAATCTATGGTCGATTGTTTATTACCATACAAAAATGTGATGGCTGCCGGTTGATCCCCCTTTGTATTTCTGTTCAGAATGGTTAAGCCTGCAGTTTCCAGTTCTTGTTTGAGGTCGTTAGCCTCGGACTCGTTTTGGCGCTTTCTCTTGTTCAGATTGCCCCTTATTAATTTGCTATTGAAATCACCTGAGATTATCATCTCATAGTTTTGATGAGTGGTTTGCAGTACCTTTATCAGGTTTATCAGGCAAGACAATCTATCCTTTTTCTGCTTTTTTATTAGGATGGATATATATACTTAAAACCAATAACTGCCAGGGCTTTATATATGTGGGTCTTTTGCTCTCCAATTTCAAAGCTGGCAACCGATTTTCTCCCATATACAGCTCTTCTGAATTCTAATCCAGTTTTACTGTGATGTTTATTGACAGCTCCCCCCCCCTTGGATGCAGATTGTTTGAAGTTTTTTCTGCAAAGACGTAATGTTCTTTGTAGCCAATAATAGATTTTGATGTAAGATTCCATGTTTCTTGTAGTAAGATTATATCAAATCTTTGCAAGAAGGATAAAATCTCCTGATCTTGCCCCCTTTCTCTGAAACCATGGGTGGTCCATGAACAGATTCTTATTTCCTCTTCCTTTTGTAAGATTGATTGTGCCTCTATGAACTGTTCCCTTCAAAAACTTTTGCTTTCATCACGGTCGTTGTTAGCTCAGGAATAGGGGGAACCCATGACCAGTCTTGATTTTCTTCTGTCTGTTGTTTTGGTCGTGGGGGCTTGGGCTGGGTTTGTTCCAGCTTTTTACCTGGTTTAGTTGTGCTTTGTGAGTAGTACTTCTGGCCCCCCTCAAGAACGATATTGATATTGTGTTCTTACCGGTTATTTGTTGAGCCTCTGTTTTATGTAATAGTGGGTATGGATATTTGGGGTGTTTTGGATATGTTAATGATATGCCCCATGCTTCAAAAACCTCTCTTGTTGAGTATATCAGGGCCACCATTTCATTTGAAGACTAGGTTGTACGGGTTACCTCTGTTTCTGTTCTTTCTTCCATTTGCAGAAATTCTACTGCCAGGAGATCTGCTGATGTGATGCTCCTTAATTTTGGGATCTCTTTGAACCGCCTCATTAAGTTTCCCCTATTTAGGATATCCAGTCGGCCCTTAGCTGGATATTCTGGCACAAAGATTAGTTTTTGGGAAGTCTCTGCTGGGTCGCTTTGTCAGTTTTGGTTTGTACTAATTTTTTCCGTTAAGGATTCACAATCAGTATTAGCATTTTGGCCTATGTTATCATCAGAGGGCCTTTCTTGTGCAAAAGTATTTGATTTTCCCTCGCTAATTATTTCACTTTCTGTTTTTACTGTTTTTTGGCTTGTACCTATCTGTGCAAGTTCTTGTGTAGTATGTGTTTTAATTGGTAGTTTACAGACCCGACCCTGTTTATCAAGGATCATTTTTATTTGGTTGCTGTTGCTTTTGTCCGTTTCTGTTTGGTTTCCTGGCATTTTTGCTATTGATACCCTGATTTCCTGGTTTGTTGTCTGATCATCTTGTGTTCTTATATGCAAACTTGTTGCTACTTGCTCTTTGTTTTTTGTTTCTAGGATTGGAAATAAGACTTGTGAATCCATACAATTTCTATTTTCACCCACTTGTCTTGTGGTTACAGTTTTAAGTTCGGACCTCGTTTTCATGGTTTCGGTATTTGCCTTAATATGTTTTGTTGGTTTTATTCCCTCACTTGGGTATTTCAGTGCTTTGCTGATTTCTTGTTCAAATAACATAGATTTACTTTGTAGAGATATATTAGGGACTGACAGTTAGGTCGTGGAAGTTTAGCCCTGGGCTGCACAAATCCTCTTTTGATGAGTTCTTACTGTGGTTGTTGGTATTAGGATTTGACTGTTGAATGAATATTGGGTAGATTTGTCTTTTTTCCTGGGCTGCTTGTTTGCTAGCATTGTGCCTAGCCTTCCGAGCTCATTTGCGTTGTCTTTTTGTTTGTACACTTTGTAAACTGTGTATAGACATTGATTTGTGGACGTTTTGCTTATTTCCTGTTCCATTTATTTACACAACTTCCTTGTTTTGCATGCTACCATCATGCAAGGAGTTGTATGTCTTCAGTGCTGGTCCTGCTATACCTTGTTTGACGACACATAAGATTTCTGTCAGTATTCCAGGGAGAGATGCCAGTTTATCTATTATCTGACCGCATACGCTATTTAGATTTAACAAATGTCCATTGCCTTGAACACCATTTTTATTTTCTTTTGTAATTTGAGCTGTTCTCGTGTCCAGTTTTGTATTTATTCCTGAAATATGTACCGCAATTAGGTTATTTAAATCAACTTGAACCTCTAATTTGTCAGATTGGAAGTTTAATACGTCTATGGCTTGCTGTAGTGTTCTTAGCAGCGTTTCGCCCCATGTGCCTGTGTGAATAGATTGCGTCGAAATCCCCACAATTTATTCTATTCCACTGACTGCCGACATTGTGAATAGGGGTGATGGTGGCTTTTGCCTTTCTGGAGGTTGAACGTTTCTGTTGTTGTTTCTTTCCTCCTGCTGATCCTGGCTGGCAGAGTGTTTTATGGGTGTGGAGGCGACACCCCCTTACTCCCCGACTTTCAATATGGGAGGCGAGCTGACAACTGGGATTTTCCCTTGTTTGTTTGTATGAATTTCCTCTTCGGTTTGTGTGTTTATTTCCAAGGCTTGGATGAGGTCTGCGTCATTTGATATGGAGAAAGAACTGATCCATTCATCTATTTGTATTATATCTTGGGTACCAGTTTTACCTGAGCCTCCTTTTGTATCTTGATTCTTTCCACTTTCCCCATCCTTACTTAAATCCGACAAGGCCTTGGGCAGGTGAACCTTTGCTGTTGTTTTTATCAACCTCCTTTTACCAGGTTCCTCTTTATGATCAGCCACCGCTATGCTTAGTTCCTGACCGGGTTCTCTCTTTTGTGGGGTGCTTTCACTTAATTGAGATGGTTTTGCTTGCGCTTTTGAGGATAGAGGGCTTGCTACTCCTTATTTTCTTGGGATTATGGGACTTGGCAAGCCGAAAGCCTCATCTGGGGAGGCGTAAATTGCAGCCATTGGATCCTTTAGAAAGTAACATTTCTGTTTTCCGTTTTGCCCCCCAAATTTAAAAAGAGCAGGTACTGGTGTCAGTGATGAGACCAGCCTCTCTTTTTGCAAGGTGGATTTATCTTTCTTTTTATTTTTATTTGAGATGAGTGTTAAATCTTTTGTGGGTGCTCTCTTCCTAGATTTGCTCGGAGGTGACTTTCGGAATTTTCCTGATCTCATACTCCTTGCTACTAGGCTTAACCCCCTGATTAGCCGCTCACTGGACCTTCTTTATGGCTGGGCTCTCTGCAAAATCTCTGCAGGGATGGGAGTTGAAGGGACACTTGGCGTATTTTAACTGCCCACTATTTTCCTTTTACATAGGATGTTCCTTAGTGTGTTCGTATGTTTGCCACTGTGTGATATGGGCAAATTTCTGCTCGTATATTCCTCATAAAACACCTAATTGTTTTGTAAGCATGTTCTTAATAATTAACTGGCACGGCTGCGCCCCTTCTATCCAGCTGCCTCTGCCCCGTTTCTGCTTCCAGGCTGGGCAGGTTTGATGCTGAAGGTAATTGTGACTATACCGGTGGCCTCAGTTGTTTTGCTGCTTTTGGCTTTTTGCTGTGGTCTCAAGGTGCTTCTCATTCACCTTCCTCCTTCTTCCGTACTTTGATAATGTATAATTCTGTTCTTGCTCACAGTCACGCTACCTCTGCCACCTCCGCCGGTCTGCCAGGCTGGAAGTGGAAGGAAGCGAGGAAGGAAATGGTGGGGTGACGAGCGAGGACTGTGTCGGGCCGCAGGCTGCACCTGAACCTATTTGGGCTGACTCCACGATCTACCGGGGTCACACACTTCGCGGCCACCAGCTACCGGTGGCCGCACTTGTTGCTAAGTTACCCTGCTCACAGATGACCGTTAATGGCCAATTGGCGCTGTATGGTGCAGTGGTATATTATTTTCTGGTAATTTTTGGAGCCTTTAAGACTGACTATTATAGCGAGCAAACCGCTCTTGCCAAGCTACAGTGGTGCAATCCACCCAGGTGAGTGCAAGGGGGCGGGGTGTGTGTCTCTCTGAAACCAACTCGCTTTACCTGCTCAACCCGGTGACCTGGCTCAGGCACCTCTCGCATCTCCACTCCGCTACTTCTGGTAAAATTGGTGTTTGCCATAGCTCGATGAAAGAGAAAAATGAATGCCGGGGGAGCGGAGAGCGGGAGAGTGAGCTGCCGCCACACCAGCTCTATTCTACTCGCTCGACTCAACTCAACCCCAGCTCTGGCTTTAGTCACCGGCCCCGGCTCTGGTCACAACTTCACACCAGCGTTCACAATGGCTTTTGCTCCACTAACTCGCTCACTCGCTCGGACTGCAGACTGCAGGCAGACACCTCTTCTCCCTCACAGGTGAAACCATTGATTCCAGTGGAGGTGTCGCAGGTTTTGGGCCATGTGTTCGTGTCAAGGGATGCCGAGGACGAGTCTGACTGTGGTGTTCTGTATAGTCTGGAGTTTGCGGAGTAGAGATTTGTTGATCCTGGCATAGAGGGCATTTCTGTAGTTTAGTCTGCTGGTTATGAGTGGGTCGGTGACGGTCTTTCTTGATTAGGAATGGATGCATTTGAAGGTCTTGCGAAGGATACGGAGGGTGTTGAAACAGGTGGAGGCGACAACGTTGATATGTCGGGTCATGGAGAGGGAGGAGTCAAGTATGATGCAGAGGTTTCGAGTATGGTCAGTGGGGTTGGGGGGCTGCTGAGGGAGGTGGGCCACCAGGTGTCCTCCCATGCAGAGAGGGAGGGTCCGAGGATGTGGACCTCTGTCTTCTCCAAGTTGAGCTTCAGGCAGCTGCTGCTCATCTAGGATGCAACGTCCTTCATCCCTTCCTGGAAGCTAAGTCTGGTGGCGATGGGGTCTTCGGTGAGGAAGAGGATGAGCTGGGTGTCGTCGGTGTAGGAAACTATGCTGAATCCATGCTGTCTGACAATGGTGGCGAGGGGGGCCATGTAGATGTTGAAGAGCGTAGGGCTGAGTGATGATTCTTGGGGTACTCCGCAGTTGATCTCTGTGGGTTTGGAGAGGAAGGGTGGAAGTCTGATTCTTTGGGTTCTGCCTGCGAGGAAGGAGCGGAGCCAGTCGCGGGTGGTTCCCTGTATGCTGGTGTCGTGGAGTCTGGTGGTGAGTGTGCGGTGGGAGACGGTGTCGAAGGCTGCATAGAGGTCAAGTAGGATCAGGGCCATGGGGTGGACTTGGTCAAGGAGAGTGTGGATGTCATCTGTAGCAGCGAGTATAGTGGTCTCATTGCTGTGGTTGGTGCAGAATCTAGATTGGGAGGGGTTGAGGATGGAGTTCTCTTCGAAGAATTTCGTTAGTCTGACGTTGATGGTCTTCTTGGTGACTTTGGCCACGAAGGGGAGGTGAGAGATGGGTTGGTAGTCCTTGAGCTCTGTTGGATATGCTGAGGGCTTCTTGAGTAGGGGCTTGATTTCTGCGCATTTGCAGTCATCAGGGAATGTGTTGGTTTCGAAGGTGGCATTGATGGTGCATCATAGCTCTGTATCGATGGCGGCGGCAGCTCTGTGGAAGATGTGCGGAGGGCAGGCGTCCGTGGGGGCTGGCTGGTATTGCTGGAAGTGGCAGTGGTTTCGGAGTCGGGTGTCTCTTCATTGAAGTTGTCGTAGAGGGACTTAATTTTCAGATAGAAGTAGGAGCCAAGTTTGAAGTAGTGTCGCAGCTGGAAGCACGCTGTGAACCACTTCTCTGTGTTGGCAAAGATATCCAATCAGACTCCACTCATTGTGTGCTCCACCAGATCAAACTGCATCCCAAGGGTCCCAACTGCTACCAGTTGTTGAGCATCTCGCCTCCAAATTCTCTGTATGAGGATGGCCGGTTCTGCCTCGGGTGCCATTTTGAGCTCACAGAGCTGAGTAGGACTATGGAAGCCGAGCTTGAGATCTTCTACAGTGCCCCAAATACAGCAGGCTCTCCCTGTAGTTCCTTTCGTGCTAGGAAAGGAATTCCAGCCTTCTACTAGAAGGCAAGCAGGAAGAAAATGCTCAGGCCCGGAAAACTGCAAGGATGCTCCGGAGAAGAGCATCTTTTCACATTGGCACCTTGACCATGGTCTGAAGCTGCCTTTTTAATTGTTGTATGACATGTTTAAGAGAGTAATAGTAGAAACGGCCTGGAAGATATTACTGATGCACCAGGAGCAAAGCAGAGATGTCTCACCTCGTTGTCATCTTGTACAGTACTCCATACATTGAAAAATTGACCATGACATATTGACTGCCAGGGGAGAACTGTGAGAAAGTCAAAAAGCTAAATACACTTTAGTTGAGCTGCAACAGCATCCTAAAGAAGATATTTTTCAGATAAAGGCAAGCCAAAGCTTTCTTTGTGGTACCATTGAGTTTTCCACTGTCTTTTACGTGAGATAACGGAAATATTTACTAATATTTGGCTTAATGCAATGCAGCAAGACAACTTGCTGCACCACGTCAAATGGAGAGGGCAGGAATGCACCATATCTACTAAGATAATGCACAATAATGCTCTCGCTCCGTGCCGTTGCCCCTGTTTGCTGTCAAGCGCCAACACTGGCACCCTTGCACAATTGTGCAAGGGTGCCTGCATAACAGCCAGGATTGTTTTTGTGCAGGAAGGCATACCTTCCTGCACAAAATCACTCTATGAGGCAATTTCCTCTTTCTATGTTTGCTGCAGAAAGCAGCACACATAAAAAGAGGAAAAAAATGGGGGAAATAAACATATTTACCATTGTTACGCATCTCCAGGGAAGGCATACCATTTTGACGCATACCCAGATTTACTATTTTTAGTAAATGTGGGAATGCGCCAAAAGAAGCCATGGATGAATGTATGGGAACGCCCACACTATACCAATTCAACACATTCCCAGGGCAGAGAAACGCAAGACAGCAATTTGTGCTGCCTTGTGTTACTCCAGATTTACTATTCCACGCAGAGTCATGCAAAATGGCCCTGTATGGCATAGTAAATTACAGTTTAGGGCTTGCGTTGCCCTTGTGTCACCTTGCATCATGCATAGGCAACATAAGACCTTGATAAAACTAGCCTCAGGATTACAACCAGTAGGGTAATGCCAATTTTTTCTCGCCGAAAACCAGTCTCATGCAGCAGCTTCTGTCAGATTTATGCAAGGAAAATATTGCAAATTCTTTGTTTTTCAACTGGAAATGGTGCAAACCATGTGGTATTATTATGTTTTACCCCATTCCGAGGTGTGGAACTCAGAAGGTGGAGTATAAACTGAGTACATGTTCCTCTAAACAAAATGTGCCTTTTGGAATGAGGGCCCTAGGGCCAGATTTCACAACACAGAAAGACAACTTGCTGCTCTGTTCTGCTTGAAAGGGAGAAGGCAGGAATGCTCCATATCTATCAAGATATGGCACATTACTGCCCTCTGCCTGTGCTTGCACACAGTCTTCAGCCTAGCACAAACTCATGCGCCTCTGCACTATGGAGCAAGGATGCCTGCGTTACAGGCAGGATTGATTTTGTGCAGGGAGAGACACTTTCCTGCACAAAAACTATACTTAGAGGCATTTTCCTCTTTCTAAGTCTGCTCCAGAAGGAGAGGAAACAAACAGATATTTCTGCTCTTCATGCCTCTAGTGGGAAGGAGAACAGATCTGATGCATTCCCAGGTCTACCAGTGTTATTAAATCTGAGAATGATTCAGAATACATGGGTGGATGCGAGGGAACGCTGTCACCATGTGGAGTAATGCAAGGCAGCGACTTGTGCTGCCTTGCATTACTCCAGATTTATGAGGCCACGCAGGGCCACGCAAGGGTGCTTTGCTTGGCTTGGTAAATTTCATTCTAGGTTTCGCGTCACCCTGTGTGGCTTAAATGTGACGCGAAACCTTAATAAATCTGCCCATTAGTCTTTATTGGTGCTGGGAAATGTAAGAATTTACTAACAAAATTGTAACAGAAATAATACGCAAAGAAAAAATAAATTCTGACAAATGTATTGATAAAAAAGTAAAAACTAAAAGCCACTAATACGCTTCTTGGAAAATTGAGATAATGCAGTACAAATAAATATAATCCACCAAATGTCAGCGTCTCTCAACTGATATTGAAGCAATTGAAAAAGTCTCAAAAAAAGGTCGAAGACTCCTTATGGTTACTTTCAGTGCAACCAGTATCTTTCAAAAGGGAAGAAGCTGACGTGGCCATCCTTTGAATGGAGGCAGAGTTTAATGACAAAAGTAACTTTTAATTCTTCAGGTGCAAAAGTCACCAAAATGAGGATTTGTAATCCAAAATAGTCATGGGTGCTTCCAAAGCCATCATTGAAGACCACCTGTGAAGGATAATCTCATTGATGCTGGAAATGTCTATGCAGATCTCAAAAGCTTCAAGCAGAACAAGATGGTACCGTTAGACATAATTAGAGTGAGTCTCTCTGTTGCTTCTAATGATGTTCACTCTGGTACAAACATCCTTCAAGAGTTTTTTTGCTGTTTTTGAGATTCTTTGGTAGAAATTTGAGAAGGCTCTCACATTCAGAAAATCAATAGTGTGCTAACATTGCAGAAAGTCACAGCTTGCCTGCCAATATTCAGCTTCTCCCACACTTTCTGTGGACTGAACTGTGGATTATGAGGTCTGGGCTTCTTGGACCCACTCCACCAGTATCTGCTAGTAGCCTGTTTTGTGTACAGATGTTTCTTGATGTTGCTCTTCATTCTTGGGGACTGGCACGGGCCCACAGGCTCTGTACAGGTTATCCAGGCATGTGTGTACCAATAAAAACAGATAGGCAGGTGAGGTCTCCAACAAAATGTAGAATCTGGGACTGTATCTCTCTGCCCTGGCAAACAATCATCATTCAATAAAGGAAATGTCTTGTCAGATAGATTCTGCATCCCAGCAGAGAGACAGTACTCTAAAGATTGTACCCTCAGAATAGCACACGACTCTACAATGAATAGTGGAAATTGCACACATACATACTAGATAATTGTGCCTTTCCCTAGCCCTCGTGTCCAAGCGCCGTCTAAAGCGTTGTGCATATTCCTGAGTCTGAAGAGAAGCTGGTTGAACTTAAAGGGATGAATCCCCAAACATGAAATACATTTGTTGAATATTGACTTAGGAAACAAAAAAATGCTACTATTGAAGTCGTTGAAACTAAGGAAACCAGACTGCAGTTAAAAATAAGATTGCTTTATTAAAAAGTACTCACAGACATGGTGGACTGCTGACCCTAGGAAGCCACCATCCCTATAGTGGTTGCGATTTCTAATGGGTTGCAAATTTAGACCAACTTTATTAATATTCATGAGGTAGGTCAATCTGCAATCTACTTGAAATCACTATTTGGGAAAACAAAAATTAATACATTAGGAATACCAATTTCCTAATTGCGATTCAGAGATTATCGCAATTTGGAAGTTGGTATTGCTAATGTTTGTACATCTGGCCTTTAGACATTTAAATGCACATTGAACCTATAAATCTTATTGGGCAAGCATGGTCAATCGCTCCCTTCATTTCAAGTGGCCCATTCAGTTCTGATCCCTGTGCAGCGATCCTACCGCAACACACACCAGTTTTCTCCTAGTACATATTAGCAGGTGTAAACTGCTGAAATTTACTGGGTAAAAGATGCAGTAAATTACGATACAAATGTAGAAAGCATCACATTCCACATTCAGGGCTTCATGTAAAAAACGTATATTTTCTGATTCCTAAATAGCGAAATCACATGATATTATGTACTATGAGTTTGGTTTTTAGTTATTTCTTAGGATTTGCTATTTAAGAAACCAGGCCTCATTTACGAAGAATGCATTGGGTAGAAGGGGCGAAATTTGTACATCGACTTTTACTGAATGCATTTGTATTTTGCAAGCTGACCCATGTACTAATATGCAGGGTCACAAAATACAGAATTGTAATGTGTTGTAATTCGACCTACCTCATTAACTTGTATGACATAGGTTGCAAATTGCGACCCACTATGATTTCCTACAATCCAGGGATGGTGGCTTGCTGTGGTCAGCAGACAACCATGTCTGTGACTGGTTTTCAATAAAGCTATCTTTCTAAAAGGAAAACAGGATGTGTTTTAAAAAGAAAAGTTTTACATTTTTTATTAGCACGCAGTAGTCGGGTGAACCACTGGCTACTGCTGAAATTGTTTGGGTAAATATTCATGAAGGAATTCTTTAGGGAACCCTTCCGGTTTGTGCACGAGTTACCACCTACTTTGAGTTAATGGTAAAATGTAAATGTTTTGAAAAACAATTGTGGTCACAAAGCACTAGTACATACACTATTGAAACAAGGTTCCTAATGGTTTCCTAATCCCATGTCATGATTTGGTAATCCTTTTCTGAACGTTAAATGGGTTTTAAATGTTAAAAAAAGGGTTTTAGCTTCCACAAACCCTCTGATAGACTGAATGAGAGGGTTTCCGAATGCTAAAACCCTTAGCACTAGGCCATCAGATCCTAAAGCCTAAATTGTAATTTATAACAAATAGGCATAGGTTGTGTCATCAGTCAGATAAGGTGCTCCTGAATTTTTTTTTACTGATAGGTGGATGAGGGAAAAGCACTTTTGCACATATGCAACTGAATAATATTTGGCTAGACATGCAAATTTTCTTCTTCTCTGTGGACAAATTACAGGCATAGGATCAGGTCAATATGTGCACAGCAAGGCAATAAAAAAAGTCCTAAGGTATGCCTGAGTGTACATAAGTCACCAAATGTGCTGAAATAAATGCCAAAAATGTGTTTATTCCTACAACAGAAAGGGGGCGACTATATTTTGTGAGTTGGTGGGTGAGTGTCTGTCTCTCTCTCATTCTCTCCCTTTCCAGCTGCGGCCCGTGCAGGAAAGAGCAGTGGGCGGTGAGGCCAGGTGGGTGGGGGGGGGATTTCAACAGACAATGACGAGGGAAAATTGAATAAATAATCAATTTTCCTTCATCACCGTCTGCCGAGAACCAACCACCCACCCAGCCCCCCCACTCTTATCTGCACGGACTGCGGCTGTCTTTTTGTCTCATTCACTCGCCATCCACAAAATGTCCCTCTTTTGAAGGTGCAGGTGAAAACCTGGCATCTAGGCCTTTGAATCCGTGCTACAGGAACCATAAAGCTATGCTTACACGTGTGATGAATGATCACTTCTGTGCTAAATATTTAATGAAATCCCAGCATCTCCTCCTTAAACTGACTTTAGAAACTGGTTTAGTCAATCATTATATAAGTGGTCAATATAGTATCAGTATAAGTTCTTTGTATTTAATGCGTATCGAGCAACCCTACTCACATTTCACATAAAAATAAAATACATCAAGTTAAATAAAGTGTATATTGTGACAAACCAGGGGGGCATATGTACAAGCTCCTATCGCCACGGGAACGTCACTTTTTGTGACGTTCTAGTTGCAATAGGGGTTTTGCCTTATGCACAAGGTAAAGCTGCCTTGTACATAAGGCACCCTTTCACGCTATGTTTAGCGTGGAAGGGGCGTGCAGTGGGTGTTGTGGTGCGCATTCCACTGCAACACGCATTGTATTTGGCGCTGCCCCCTATGTACAAGGGTGGCGTAAAGGCGCCCCTTCCTGTACATAAACAAACCTTTTTAAAAAATGCTGTTTTGTAACTTTTATGTGTGCTGCATGAAGCAGCTCACATAAAAGTTACAAAATGGCATTTTAGGATTATTTATGTGCAGGAAGGGACACATTCCTGTACATAAACAATCCCCCCTGCACGCTGACACCCTTGCACTCTGGTGCAAGGGTGCCTGCGTTGGCGCTAAGTTGTTAAACTTAGCGCCATCGCAGGGGGAAATGCAAGGCTGCACCACATTCTTGTAAATATGGTGCAGCCTTGCCTTTCTGAAGTGCCGGAGCCTGTCGTTAAGCCCAGGAGGCTAAAGACACGCTCTGCCACTTCATTGTACATATCCCGCTGGGTCTCAGCGTTCTCACGGTGTTGTGAGCACACATCACTTCCACACATTAATCATTATGTTGGAACTTTATTGTGGTAGGGGAGGTAAAGTTTTGCCTAGTTACAGCGTCTGGGCATTAATTAGTACCCTGATTAGAAATAAAACCTGGAGCATGATCAGATAAATATTCCAATCCAATACCTTAGGTTTCATTAGGCGTAAAAATTATCTCCAAATATAAGTTAAGTCCTTCAAAATGGAGCATGACGTGCAGATGCCATGCTTTCTGCACTAAAATCAAAATGTCTCCTTAGTTACAGGGATTTCCAACCAGCATATATCTGCAGGCCTCACCTGGTGATCTGTTTCTTAAAAAATTGTAGAGGTGTGGTCTTTATCGCATCTGGTGATTATCATGTGTTGTAATCTTCATGCACTTATGATTGTGAACCTCCGCCTACATATGGCTTTGCACAAGGTTCAGAAACTTCCAGCCTTCTTGTAATCAGGGCTTGAGGGTGGGGGGTAATACAGGGGGCTCAGCAAGCCGGACACAGACCTAGACCCTCATTATGAGTGTACGGCCTAAAGCCCATCCACGTGCAAACTCTTGTTTACACACAAATTGCAACTACCAGTTGTATGATAATTGTCACACCCTCTGAGTTTTCCACTGATAAATTCCAGCAGATCAAACCTGCCGAAGTTTATTGAGGCAAAAGGACTAGAAAAAGGACAAGACATGCAGAATTCAATGTGTTAATTAAGGATGTATGACGTTACAACGCATGCTTTTACAACACATGCTGTTACAACGAAAGTTTCACAACGCATGCGATGTTACAACGCATGCTTTTACAACGCAAGTCTTTACATCGACATACACTAGATGGCGTGCTGACATTAGAAATGTGTAATTTACTATTCTAACTCCAGTCCACGTTGCAGTAGGGAAGGTGTTTGGATAGTAAACTACACTATTTCTAATGTTAGCACGCCATTTAGTGCAAGTCGATGTAAAGACTTGCGTTGTAAAAGCATGCGTTGTAACATCGCATGCGTTGTAAAAGTTTCGTTGTAATGGTAGTGCGGTGTAAAAGTTGCGTTGTAAAGGTTGTTCTCCGTTAATTAACGATTCTGCATGTTGTTTGCAAGGTAAAAGATTGTAATTAGAGGTAATCACCCAGTTCTGCCTAACGTGTAAGAGGCCCCCGGTGGAGACTGTAAAGAGCATTTGATTTAGAAGTCTTCCAATTGTTGAATAGAGTCAGGACAATCTGTTGCTGGTTACAGTGAGGTAGTTTCATGATTATAGCAAGAGGCAGATACATGGGGCATCATCAAGTCACTCACCATATGGGAGTTTGGACAGAAATAATCAGGTCCATGGCCATATCTGATGTCCTGAAGAACTACAATCAAAGAAAACATGTCTAACCTACATGGTCTTCCCACAATGACAACCCCTTCTTTGAAGATAAATTTGTTGATCAAAAAACTCCAGAACATTGGTCTTCTATTATAAGCATGCATCACAGATGATAAACAGTTTTTGTGGGGAATGGTGAGCATGTAGTGATACACAAATCGTGGAATTTATTGAGTGCACAAAGATCTATTTACACTGTGGTGAACTGCTCACTTTCTCCTAGGAGAGAGGATCATCAGCAGCACCTTCTTCAGTTTGGCGTTTCCCAGAATCAAGATGATGGATTGAGCAGGTGCAGAGCAGATAATTAGTGTCTTGGCAACTAACTCCAGTTGATATGAAGATGGAATTGTATATGCCAATTCTGCCATTGTCAGGAAAATGTAGACCAGCAGGAGCGATCCTACTAGTCTTGCTGCCCCAAAATGAGCCTGCAGATGAGGTGTGCCAAACCCGGATGTGTTCTCCTTCATCCGCCGTATATGACTGTAGAGGGATGTGAGGATGAGTGAAATGGAAACCATGCAAACCAGAAGAGGGAGGCAAAGACCAAGAAGCATGGTTCCAACATCATTCCAAATTGTCCACCTCGTCTCAGACCCGGGGACTGTTGCGTTAGCCGTTGAGTTAGCTGTGGGGTACCAAGAGAATACTTGGTATGAACTCCAGCATAAGGGCATATTGAGGAGTGGGGGTCCCACAAAAGAACATAACAGCAGCCAGGGCATCATCTTCGAGATCCGCAGCTTTAACCAACTGTAGAGCCAATGATTGAAGTTCACGATCTTCACACAGTAGAAGACACAGAGACAAGCGGTGAGCCACACACTGGTGCTACCAATGTATAATTGAAGGCTTAATAAAGCTGTAGATATCTTCTCAAAATCATAGCTGGCTCGGCACAGCACGTCCAAGTATGACTCTCCCACTAGGGTGCATTGAGAACAAATGCACGCGTTCCCTAGAGCCACCAGGATCAGGTCACAGGTGGTCAGTCTCCGGCCTTTCGCCCAGTCCAGGAGATTCAAAGCCACGATGAAAGCACTGGCGAGTATCCCAATCAGGCTCACTGTTGACATGATAACGAGAAAAATCATATCAAACACTGGTATTATTTCTGCTGCCATTCCTGCTGATCTCTGGTAGAATTCACAAATAGCAATGTGGCTTTCTGGGGAGGTTCTGTGAGTGATATGAGGAGACGACTTTGCATAATACCGTGAAACCTAGCCTCATTTTCATTTTTAAAAAAAGGTTTAGTTTTTAAATGGATGCAAATCTGACAGTGCATGTCCTTCCCAGAATTACATGCTCAAGCTATATAGTTTAACACCTTGGATTGTACTACTGAATTTCGACTTCCTGAACATTGTGGTACAAGAATATCCGGGACAGAATATGGAAAGGTAAGTACATATAGGGATGTATAGAATTACTATTCCTAACTCCTATACCTACCTTGAAGATAAACCTACTGTTTAGGTTGTAAAAAACCTAGACTGCCAACATTTTTGTTTATGTTTTGCCCTCAATATTGTGTCACATCAGTATTTTGGGATCGATATTCAGGGAGCGCAACACACTTGTGGTACAAATATCATTTTATTCCTAGAGTGTATTGAAAACCAGTCCCCGTCCTTTAGCCCAGCCTAGGACATTGATCGCCACAAGAAAAGCTCTGGTGAGTATCCCAATCACACTTACTATTGGAAAGTTGATCAAGTTACACATATTAAACACTGGCCTAAATTAATCTTGTCTGTTGGTCTTCTGTTTTTATTCTCTGGTAGAATTCACAAACAGGAGTGGTGTTTTCTTTGGAGGGTCTGTGAATGATGTCAGCAGGAACAGTTTGCATAGACTCCTGAAACCCAGCCTCATTTCCCTTCTACTAAAGATGTTGTTTTTATGTGGATGCAAATCCAACACTCTGTGTTCCTCTGACAATCACAAGCCCCAGCTCTAGCATTCAATACCTTTTGTAATATACCTTAGTTTTTCCCTAATGTCTATTGTAAGTAGAAGCTCGCCTTTTTTGCGCGTTCCAGCTTTTTTTAGAGCATCGCAGAGGCAGAGAGAGCCTGCATTAAACCTCTGAAGTAATGAAAGGAGGTGTTTGGCACTCGTTAAAACCACCGAATAAATACAAGCATTTCATGTCATGTGTCTCTTTCAGGTCACTGTTAAAAGTCAGTTGTGCCAAGAGCAGCTTTTTTCAAAGTAAAAGTATTTATTATTGTACAAAACTCAAAGAAATACAGCAGCTAAGTGCTGGGCAGACCCCATGCTTCCTTCTTTAGAGTAAAATGCCATCTTAGCATTATACACAGGACAGAGCTCACAACAGGTTCCGTTCATGCGTAGTAACTGTCCACTCACATCTGGCATTAACTGACAAAGTGTGATGATAATGAACGGGTACTACCACACATCCGTCATGTATTCAGAAAACACACTGACTGCCATCAAATAGCCAGCTCCTCCAAAACAGTCACAATGTACATTGGCATGCAGTCTAAATGTAAACATCTGCACATCAACAACATACATGTGAAACTCTGTTAACCTGCATCTCCCCTTAACATTTCAGAGGGACAGCACCTACTGCAGAGCAGGACACAAACCACATCATTGATGACCTAGAGGACGACCTGCTCATATGTCAAGATACCCTCCAACGGATACTGGACAGCCTCTGTACCCCACCCCCAGGAGCAGGGCAGGCCAGCTGCCTTGAGGTGACCCCACCACCTGCACAGACTACACAGCAGGAAACACACACCACCACAGCTGTCTCCCAGGACCACCCTGACCAATACATGGAGCACATACAACGTGTGTGGTCTTCCCAGGTGGAGTTGGCTGAACAGCTGCGTGTGGGGTTCGAGCTCATGGCAGCCAAACTCAATGCCATACGTGGGTGTCTGAGTCCCATCAGCGACCACGTACAGTCCCTATCGGACACCCCTTGTCCGCTCCATGCTCAGCCACAGATGACTGCAGCGGGAACAACGACACACACAGCTCCAACCCATGATGTGTCCGTGGCATACAGTGATGCTGCCCCATCACCTCGCAGTCTGATGTGTCAGTGGCACACCGTGATGCAGCCATCACCCCGCCACACACACCGGACACACCGGACACAGAACCCGTATCAGGGGAGTAAGAAGGGGATGTGAACTACTGTGTGTGGAAGGAGGCAGTAGCAGCCATCACCGCCGTATGGCCTGTCCCTGCTTGGTTATGACCTATGCATCATGGCCTGGGAAACCCCTCCTAGTGACCCCGGAACACTCTGCGGCTTTCACCCGGACCCTGACACGAAGTGCCATTTCGTCACCGAAGGCCAATTACACAGCTATCCTGCTGCGGACTGCACTCTCCCTCTTCCCAATCACTGTGCAATCCCCAAAGGACTCTGGTTGGCACACCACTGGGCTTCCATGTGATGTGTGCTTGGATGGCCATGTACAGCCCCAGCTCTGTCAATCACCTGAATGTGAATAAAACATTCAAAATCACACAGATGTGCCATCACTATGTTCACTATCGTATGGAGTTGTGGCTGGATGTAGGGAAAATGTTTGCACATGAAGGTACACCCTGGTAACTGACATTAATGCCCATGTGTACCCCCGATACACATGGCCAATTGAATTACTGTGAAGGTGAGTACTAGCTGTGTCCCCATTGCACATCAACAACAATCTCACAACCCCCAACGTAGGCACACATCCATGTACTGAATAGGGCTGTGTGTAGGACTGACCCAAACGAATGCAGGCCAGGAGTGGTGTCCTACACCACATGTGACACCAGAAGTTCATGTCGCATGCCTACTCACACACAGCTGTGTGGACACATTCTGTTGTGATATATGACATTGCTCCACATTGTCAGAGGTTGGACACCATACTCACATTGCTGTAGTCACATAAGTGCACATGACGTCCAGCACCAAGCCAAAAACACTGTCTGGCTCACAGAGGTGGAGCTTGCCAAAGGGACACCCTCCCATTGCACAAGCGTCAGTCAGTTCCTCCCTATGTAGGGACGATACTCACTGTGGCACACGAGTGGACATTCCAAACAACACACCTCACAGTTAGACACCAGTGGAGTTGCATTGACTTTATTGGCATGTGCGTGTCAGTACGGATGAGGCAACGGCCACAACAGGCAGGGACATGCTTGAGACACTTACATGCAGCATGGGTACATGTCGAGGTTCAGAAAATGTTGGGGCTAAAATGGGCAACATTCTTTACGGATGGCAACGCTCTCAGCCCACCTTGCCTTGCTGGATGAGTCACGTTTTGTTTGGTGTCTGCCCATTGCCCCGTGTGAGGGGACATGACTCACTGCCCATGGGATCTGCATGGTGCTGTGCCTCCGGAGTGCGCCGATTGTCTGCTCTGCTGACGTTGATCAGGTGTGAGGGTCCGTCAGGTTCACATGTCGTGTTACATTGCCATGTGTGTGCTCTCCCCCAGCAGTGTCCGAATTAGCAACTTTGCCAAACGACGCTGTGTTGCACCGAGCATGGACCTGCATCACCTTGCACAGGTGTGTGTACACACACATTGTACCACGCACATGCATCCAGAGCCCGGACGAAGGCAGATGTTTTTCCTGTTGTGGTGGGATATGTGAGCAATCCCCCCAATGCAACAAGTTGTTGGGACATGTGCAGTGGGTGACAATCGGATGTGGCTGCAGGATCGTAGTTACTCGTCCATGAATACCCATGCAGCTTCATGTGCAATGTGTTCCAATAGTACGTCGCTGTCGTGTTAAAGGAACACCAGGGTGAGCCAATCCATTAAGTGGTCCAGGCAGGTGTGCTCAGCCCATGCCATTTCACCAATCTGCATAACAGCCCAATAGGATGAGCACCTCGATGTGGTCACTGCACATGAGGAATTGTGCAATCTCCCATGCACAACTACCAATACATATGCAGTATGTCAGAGCATCCCATGTACGTGAATTGTTTCAACTGATGTGGGACGGACATATAGGTTTTAGGGTATAACTGGGGTGCCTTTAGGGGTGTGGTTTGGACTTGCAGGAAGGAAGAGAACAAGGGTAAATGCGTCACTGTTCTTCGGTTTGCAGAGAGGCCTAGCTGTTCCTGTCCCTGTCCTGCTCCTGGTTTCTGAAATCTTTGTTCCCTGATTCTATTTCAGGGTACCCCTACCATCACCTTGACCAGGGGGGTGGTATTCCGCTGATCCTTTAGGTTTGTATTATTCTGATTCATTCTTGCAAAATTACTTGCAAATTTATTTTATCTCAGTAACTTTTGTTTCTTCACCTATCCACTCCGTCATAGGTATATTCTCACATATTATTTAGATGAAACTTATGTATTTTCATCTATCCCCTCCGTTAGCTGTATTCTTGTTTCTCATAAATTTTGCTGAAACTGATGTCTCTTAATCTATCCACTCCTTCATGCGCATGTCATAATTGAAGAATGAGTTTGTCTCTATTTGAAATTGCTGATGTTTTCTCTCCCTTTTGTGAATTTCATTGTTTGCATTGGTGACCATATGCATTGAGCATTTAAATTGAGATAAAGCTTTATTAACTTTATCGAGAGTCTGTGATTATTTAGCTGACTGAAAAGTTAGTTAGATAGTATTATCATTACCATCAACTATTCAACTAATTGGTTCATCGACCAATTAGAAGGAAAGTTGATGTATAAGTTAGATATATATATGATTTTGAAGGAAAGAATTGAACGTCTTTATAAATTGACCCCAGTGCATCTAGGTTATTGGGTGAATGTATATGGGCCATTGTTCTGTGATATAATCGAATATACAGGTATTGGTTTCGCGCTGGATCAGTTTCTTGGTAGCAGAGGACAGTTTAAGTATTGATTAGTTTGGTATTGATTATTGATTATATGTTCTTCACACGAAAAAGTTAGTGTCCTGTTCTATGTTGTCTAGAAGCACAGGTACGGAGATACGTGAGGAATCCCAGGAATGGAATTTAGCCTGAAGTAGGCAGAAGAAGAGCCTGGTAAAGAAATCACACAGCAGAAGTACTTTGCCTGTTATAATAATACCGAAGCTACAGAGGGCTGTAGGTGTTATATTTAGGGAAATGTTGCATATAAGTAGAGTGTCTGAAATAGTGAAGGGTCCAATTCCGAAACTCTGGCCTTGTCCCCAGGAGAGTAATAAGACCTCTTATCACACCAAAAAGTCCTCATGTGAGCATGCAAACATTGGATGCCACACCACCACGCCGGCCCATACACTGCTCGGACTTACCAATGAAAAAACGTGGATGACGTTCTTGTATTGGAATCTTACCCGTTGCCAACAAATGTTTAAGCTATACTATGATTAATTTTGTAAAACTTTGTGTAAATTTACAGGTTCAAATTAAGTGTGCTGGACCACTGTGCTGTTTAGGCAGCGGGCGTGTACTGAGCTCTGATTGGTTGATTGGTGTGAGCCGCGCAAGTATTGGTCTAGATAGCAGATACGTAAAGAGCCGTGATTGGACGGTTGGTGTGAGTCGCGCTGGTATAGGACGAGAGTTGACCAATAGAACAAGGAAAATTACAGAAAGGTTGTCTTGTTCGTTTTTGCTGAGATACATTAGCGAAAGGAGTCAGAAAAAAAATGAAGTTGCTTAAGAAAATAAAGAATTTCTTTAACAGAGATAAACCAAATGTGACTAGAGAGGGAATTCTGATTCCACCTCCTAGAACACCTGCTTGATAGCTTGATATATGTTGTTAGATCGAGGATACCATACATGTATGTGGTTAGAGAATTGGGTGGAGTATACAGAAGATGATGGTGTTATATCGTTTCCACAGTATGGTTCCTTTAATGTAAGAATATTGCAGAATTTGAGAAATCGAATGAATTCATTTGAATCGAATCCCATACTTACACGGTATGAAGCATTAGAGGAAAGGGAAGTTGAGGCATTCGAAAGAGATAGATATAGAAGTAACAGAAGTTACAGGAGTATGATGTTTAGATATCCTTTTGAGAAGAGGGAAGATAAGCTGAAAAGATGGAGGAGAGCTGTGACAACAGAAAGTTTGTACCCAGTCTTAGTTGCTGAAGATCAAACAGGAGGTAAGTGTAAAGAGAAAAAGAAAAATATAGAGATTTCAAGCTTAAGGGATGATCCAAATGAATTTGAAGATGATGAGTTGCTAGAGGATAACATGACCAAAAGATTTCCGCCGTATGAAAAACATTCAGGCGAGGTGACTCCAAGTGCCCCACAAACGGGAACCCCATTAACTCCACAAGTCACAGAAATAGCTAGAGTAGTACGAGAAAATGAAATTAATTTGCTGAATAAGGCAAGAATAGAGCAGGTACGGAAAATGAATCTGTTAAGTCTGAATGCAGAAGCATTGACGGTACTGGTAACAATTGGTCCGGTAGTTCTATTGTATGGAGAAAAACAGACTTTATCAAAAGCCCATACGTTGGCTGTTCCGAGAAGTAATACCAGGAGTGAAATGATAACGGTAGCAAATGAGAATAGACAGGCTGACCCAAATACTACATTATTAGATCTTTCAGTTTGTGAATTGATAACAGAGACCTCTAGAAGAAGCATACTAATAGACCCAAAAATATAGGGCCGAATGTCACTCCAAAAGCAGGGAGTTCAGCAGGTCCTTCACCAGAAGAATTAAATGATTGGCTAAAGGAAATGGCAAAGCCAAAACCTCAACCCCAGATTATAAATGTGAGTCAATTGAAAGTAGATCCGGAAGAGATGATTATTGGTACAATAAGTCTAGACAGATTAGGGACTTACCGTGATGAAGTGCTGTTATTCTTGTGTAAAAGTATTACTTGGAGAGCGAAGAATCTTCATGAGAAAATATCAGAAGCTGCAAGTGAGTTAGGAATAGGCACAAGTGAAGGAGGCAGAGCAGCAAGAAACGAACAATAATATTCAAACAGGTTACCAGATGAATGGTCAGAATGGCCAGTGGAAGTAGAGGTAAAATGAGCAGAGAAGAAGCTATGAAGAAATTTCCTTGTCATGTGTGCGGAAAGCATGGATATTGGAAGAAAGAGTGTAGATCTGCTAAAACGAATAATGGGGTAAATCAAAATTTAATTCCACAGATGCAGAATGAGGTGGGTGTAAATCAACAGCAGCAGCAGCAGATAGTTACTCCAAAGCTACAGGTACAACAAGCTCCCATGTCAAATAATGTGAATGCTCAAGTGCAGAGGTACAGTGCGAATACTGGATTTCACAGAGGTGATCAAGTTGGTAAGAATCAAACTGTGCAAATATTGGTTGAAGTGCAATGAGAGTGATTCAGACTCATCTCAATGACGGTGCCTGAGGGGAGAGGAAGAGTGCATACTTGGCACATCCTTGGTGGTAGATCAGTCAGGTCCATTTGTTGACGGAAAAGTGGAAGGTAAGGATATTACATTTCTAGTGGATACTTGTTCTACCCGTTCTACTGTGAGAGCAGCAGAAATTACGAACCTACTCCTCTCGGGAGAAACTACACAAGTTGTAGGAGTCTCGAATAAGCATATTAGAACACCAGTCACAAATCCAATAGAAGTTCATTTTGGAAACTTCAAAGATATGCATCGGTTTGTGGTATGTGACTCAAGTCCAGTAAATCTCTCAGGTAGAGATTTATTATGCAAGATGAATTGCACCATCTACTGTACGCCTGATGGTATTGTATTTCAGACACCTGATGAGGATGTTGAATTTAAGATGATGCTAGCGAAGCAAGTGACAGAAGTGGATGAGTTGTTTTCACTTTTCACAGAAGAGAATTTGCCTGAAGAGTTAAACACTGCAGTGAGATCGGATGTGTAGGATTTTTCAAGAAAAGAAATTGGCCTAATGACAAATGTAAATCTGATTCAGATAACAGTGAAATAGGGTGCTGTTTATCCAAACCTCACCTCAGTATAAAATGAGTCCAGAAGTAATTGCAGGAGTCACTCCTGTGATCGACCAAATGATTGAACCGGGAATACTGAAAGAAATACTGAGCAGACTTTGTAATTAGCCTATTATAGGGATTAAAAAGCCCAGTGGAAAATACAGAATAGTGCAGGATTTATGATAAATAAATAAAATTGTAGTACCCTGTTGTCCAGTAGTGCCAAATCCAGCAGTAATCCTTTACCAAATTCCCTCTGATGCTGAATGGTACACAGTGATTGATTTGTGCCAAACATTTTTCTCGATTCCTTTATATCCGGAAAGCCAGTATTTGTTTGCATTCCGGTTCGGAGACCGTGATTTTGATATGGTGCCGAGTTCCTCAAGGGTACACAGAGAGCGCCTCAATCTTCAACCAGATCTTGAAAATATTTCCAGAGACTTTAGTCATGCCAGGTAATTCAGTTTTGTTTCAATACATTGATGACCTGTTAGTGGCATCAAAGACAAGAGAGGCATGTGTGACAGATACAGTTGCCCTATTGAACCATTTGGCAGAAGGAAGACACAAGGTGTCCCCAGCAAAACTGCAATTTTGTAAACAGGAAGTCCAGTACCTAGGACACAAAATAGAAAAAGGAGTCAGAAAAGTGACACCAGAAATAATTAATTTGATCAAACAGATGAGTCCATCCAAAACTCAGAAAGAAGTACAAATGTTTTTGAGAATGGTTGGATATTGTAGGCAGTGGATCAGTGGTTTCTCACTGATTGTAAAACCTCTAAAGAGGTTGACATGGAAAGATGTGAAAGATCCGATTGTTCTGGATGATGGAAGTAGAGAAGCTTTTACTAAATTGAGAAACAGTCTTTGTCGAGCACCTGCACTGGGAATGCCAGATTATGCAAAGGATTTTGTGTTGTACTGCTGTGAGAGAGAGGGGTGTGCACGTTCAGTCCTAACTCAGAAACATGGAATGGCAGAGAGTCCAGTAGCATATTTTTATGCTACTTTGGATTTAGTGGCTGCAGCGTTACCAGGCTGTTTAAAAGCAGTAGCCGTCACTTGTGTGAGTCTGGAACAAAGTGAAGTGATTTGTGATGGTATATCCAGTCAAGGTGTATGTGCCACATTCTGTTGAGATTCTTTTAACTCACACCAGGACGCAGTACATGACTTCTAGTCGGCTGACTAAATACGAGAGAGTGATTCTGGGTGCTGAAAATGTGACTGTGGTGAGGTGCACAACTGTAAACCCGGCAACTCTATTGCCAAATTCTTGTTGTGAAGAAGTGAGAGAAGAAGTGGATCACAATTGTTTGGATGTGACAGAACTGTGCACCAAACCCAGGCCTGATATAGAGGATGATCCATTGGAAGAATCAGACTGTGAGATGTTTGTGGATTGGTCATGTCCAAGAAATGAGAAAGGTGAATTATGCACTGCCTATGCTGTTTGCACCATAGCAGGAGTTCTAGAAGCATCCTCTATAAAATGTGTAAACTCCGCTCAAATTGCTGAATTGATAGCTCTGATTAGAGCATGTAAAATTGCCAAAAGCCTGAGAGTAACCATATTCACTGATGGTCAATATGGATTCAGGGTTGTCCATGATTTTGGACAGCTATGGATGCAAAGGGGATTTCTGACTTCTTCCGAAACAGCAAAACTGTAAAATAATTATTGGATGCTTTGCAAATGCCCAAAAGAATTGCGGTGATCAAATGTGCCGCACATATATCAGGAGATGATTATGTAACAATGGCCTTAAATAGAGCAATTGAGAGGGGAAATACTGAATGCCATCTTATGTTTACAACCACATTTGAAACTTGGGATGAAGTGAGGCAGATGCAGGAAGAAGCAAGTGATAAGGAAAAGGAAATTTTGAGTAATACAGACTGTAGAAAGAGAGCAGAGGATGAAGTGTGGGTGTATTTTGACGAAAGACCGTCTTGCCAGATTCTTCACTTTCCCATATGGCCAGGGTGTACCGTGGCATTGCACATATTGGAAGAGATACAATGATCATACTCTTCAAGCAGTCACCCAAAGTTCAGGGTCATTGCAGAGAGCCATTGCCAGAGGTGCGTCACCTGTTAGAAGCAAAATCCAGGCAGAAAGACAGTTGTTAGTAGGGGACGAACTGGAAGAACAGGAGGACCATTTACCCGTCTCCAATTGGATTTTATCATACTTCCCCCATGTAATGGGCTGAAGTATCTGTTGGTTGTCGTCTGCTTGTTCTCTCACTGGGTGGAAGCCTATCCCACGAGAAGAAATGACAGCCTAACAGTAGCAAAATTGCTTTTGAGAGAACTGATTCCTAGGTTTGGATTTCCAGTCACTTTAGAGACAGATAGAGGAACCCACTTTAACAATGAGATACTTCGGATGATTTGTGCAGCATTACAAATTGAGCAGAAGCTGCATTGTGCCTATCAACCCAAATCATCTGGGGTGATTGAGCAGATCAATGGCACTATACAATTCAGGTTAGGAAAAGTGTGTGCATCCAGAACACTGAAATGGCCTGACGCTTTACCCCTTGTATTGATGAGTCTTAGAAGCATTTCTGAGAAAAAGACGGGATTGAGTCCTCACGAAATCCTAATGGGAAGAACAATGAGACAAGCATACATACCAGCGAACAAACAGATGAGTATATCTGATGATCTAGTGCTTGATTATTGCAGAGGATTGGCTGATCTGGTGCGTTCTGTGTCTCACCAGGTTGGAGAAAATGCCACTACAACACAGTAGAATCAAGCTCATCATCTGAGTCCTGGTGAATGGGTTCTCGTCAAGAAGCACATGGGGAAATCGTGTTTAGAACCCAGGTGGAATGGTCCTTACCAAATCATTCTGGTGACGATGACAGCAGTGAAGTGTGGTGGTTTGCCAAACTGGATTCATGCAAGCCATACCAGACGAGTCCTAAGTCCACTTGAAAGACAGGAAGAGCAGCAACTGGTAAATCGAAGTCAAAGACCAGTGGTTGAAGTGTGTGAAGCTAAAGAGTCTAGAGTGACAGATTTTGAAGAACAAACAGATAATGAACAGCCAAGCACACGTCAAGTAGAGTGGGCACCAGATACTGGGTCT
This sequence comes from Triturus cristatus, assembly GCF_964204655.1. NCBI lineage: Eukaryota > Metazoa > Chordata > Amphibia > Caudata > Salamandridae > Triturus > Triturus cristatus. The sequence goes on from NC_140590.1 coordinate 1,213,411,659, forward strand.
CAAAAGACTGCTGTTGAGCCTGAAGAAAGTGAGTTCACTGTTGAGCCAGAAGAAGGTGAGTTCACAGTTGAGCCAAAAGAAAGTGAGTTCACTGAGGAGCCAGGAGTCTGTGAAATTACTATTAAATCAGCAGAAACAGAAGTTGTTGCAAATCAGGAAGAAAAACAGATAGAAGAAAGGCCAAATAAAAGAACCTGTGAACCAGATGCAGAGGTGACAAAGTTGTTCAAACCAAGAAACCAAGAAAAAATGACAATTGGCCAGGTGGGGTGAAAAGACTGAAATACACTCTTGTGAGGATAAAGTCAAAGAGAAGACCAGAGCAAAGTAATGAGGTCTCAAGCCAAACAGAGCAAGAAGAGTCAAGAGAAGAATTAGTACGAAAGACAGGGAGAGTAAGAATTCCAAGCAGGAAATACACAGCACCAGAATGGACTTACATTATTTTGGAGGAAATTGAAAGTTCAGATCCAAGTGAAGAAAAATACAGTTCTTACACTGAGCAAGAAGATTAAAGCAAATTGAGACCGCCTTAAGAGAAGTGTGACAAGTTAAGGTGCAAACTTGCCAACCGAAAGAAAACGAATTAAAGGATTCAGAAAACCTGAAGAAAGAAATAAAAGAAAGGGGTAAAGAAGAAAGCCATGAAGTGTAGGATTACACTACTATTTTTTAGAAATGTATGAGCAAAAATTAGAGTTCATAGGTTTAAATAGATTTTTATTTTTGATAGAATGCAAAATGGCCGAAGCAGAAGTTACTGAACATCTGAAATCTAATCTAAAACGTAGATGTATTAAAGCTTCATGTGGATATTATTAACTGTCCTTGTACCTATTCTAATTGTAGCTAATAATGGAAACAATACTAATGATGTAACAAGTAAAAGAGTAAGTGATGTCACTAATGAAACCCCTAATACAAATATAGGACAAATGGATGGATGCATTCTCCATCATGATAACTTAATTAGTGATTTTTCGTTAAATGTCGTTACTAAATTGTTATATGAATATATTAACACTATGAATGTGAGTGATTGTTATGTGTGCATGCAATTACCTTCATCTGTCTCAGAGGGGGTGACATATCATCACCTTCCTTTAACATATGGTGTGTCTTGCAGTGTCTTAACAAGCCTGTTTTACGTGATGGAGATGCTCGAATATCATTATTCCAATATAGATTTAGTGTTTTCAGAAAAACCTGTTATCAAGGAGCTAAATAAGGTTTTAAGTAGTAAAAATGCACGTTATATGGGACAGTTCTTCCATATTACTAAAACTTTAGATAGAGAATATGCTTATAAAAATAATCTAACATGTAGTTTGCGAATTGAAGAAAAGGTATTTATAGAGATGGTAGAAGATAGAAGAGAAAGTTTCCAAAGAAAGGCTGCTGAACAGAAGTCACATGTTCCACTATGGGCTTTTGGAGAAGGAAATTATGAGAAAGGCGAGACATACGCTGCAATGTCCCTGGACTAGCATCAAAAGGGAAAAATATGGTTGCTTAGAATAAAAACTAACTATAACAATTATTTCATTGGTTTGAGTGAATGTGAGCATGCTTTCCAAATTACTGGAGGTTGGGGATTAAAGGGTGGAACTGATCCTGTCGTTCCAGGAGACTATTATGTTTGTGGTAAGAAAGCCTATTATAGGTTGCCTGCACATTGGTACAGTAGTTATTATTTTGCTATTGTCTTTCCAAGGTCTATCACATGGACCGAAACAACAACAGACTACATGAAGTAAAACAAGGACTTACACATAACAAGAGATCAAGTTTCTCAGAAATAGTAGGTGATATTTTGATGCACTGATACCCTCAGTTGGAGTCGTTCTGAAATCACACAAAATTCGAAATTTGTCCACAGTGGTTGATTGTTCATCAACAGATTCTGGTGGTGGGTTCTTGATGATTGGGACAGAAATGGTTGCAATCAGATCAATGGTTTTGCAAAATTGACTTGACCTTGATATCTTATTGCCGAAAAAGGGTGGAGTCTGTGGCATGTTGAAAATCCAACACTGTTGTACATAAATCCCTGACAAGAGTAAAGGAATTGAGGGATATATTAAGAATAGTACAAAATTACATGAGGATTTGACCCAACTGGAGGTTGACGGTGTTTGGGAGAGACTTGGTAAGAGTTTCTCGTCTGTAGGTAAAAGGTTTTCTACCTTTGGAAGTAGTTTATTGGAAAAATAATAACGCCACCTATTTTTCAGTAGACATTGTAGCCTTTGTGATAATAACAACATATAAATGTTGTAAGTGTATGAGTGGAAGAAAGGAAGTGACAGAATCAAAGAATCAACGAAGAGCAAGAAAGAGAAAAAGAGATGAGAATGAATTAGAAGATATGAAAGGAGAATACTATGATATGATGAAAAGATTTGGATGAGAGTGCCATAAAAAGAGAGAATACTGAGTTTTAGATAAATGAAGATGGCACTTGGTATGGTGGATATTTTATGATGGCTCCAGGAAGCCATCAGAGGGGGGATTGATGGAGCAGGATTTTGCAAAAAGAAACCTGCTTGGATGAATACCCCCATAATACATACTAACAGTAAGTATTAACCCCTTCGGTGCTAGGCCTTCCCCCCCCCCCGTGCCAAGCCTTTTTTGGGCTATTTGGGGTAGTGCACGCTTAGGCCCCTGTAACTTTTTGACCACATGAGGTATCCACGCCAAATTTACGTCCTTTTCTTCCAACATCATGGGGATTGTAAAGGTACCCAGGGTTTGTGGATTCCTCTGGAGGGGTCCCAGAAATTAGCCAAAATACAGCAAAAGTTTTTTTGGGGGGGGGAAATGGGAAGAACGGGCTGCAAATGAAAGCGTCTTGGTTTTTCTCTGCAAATGGTATCAAAAAAGGGTTTCTGGGGCTGAAATCATCATTTTCCCAGCTTTTAGGGAATGACAGACTTTTGTCAGAAAACCAACATTTATTACACAGTTTTGGCATTTTTCTGGGACATAGCCTATTTTTGCTATTTTTTGTGCTTTCAACCTCCTTCCAGTTAATGGTAGAAATGGGTATGAAAGCAATAATGGATCCTGGAAAGCTATACATTTTAGAAAAGTAGACACAATTCTGAATTCAGCAAGGGGTCATTTGTGTAGTTCCATCAAGGTTTCTTTATAGAAACTAACAGTTAATTATAGGAAAAATTGAAAATTAGTTGAAAAAAACAGCCTTTGGTGGCAACGTTTTTACCTGTAACTTCTTCTAATTATGACAGCTCTTTGAAAGCAATAAACCGTTACATCCGCTGGACCTTCCTGGTTGTGGGGATATATAGGACTTGTAGGTGCACCAAGAACCCGACAAAGTCAGAGTCAAAAACTGAGCAGCAATTTGCAATGGTTTTTTATTATGTTCCGGGTATATAGCAATTATTGTGGGAAAATGTATACATTTAAAAATCGGTATGAAAGACACCTACGTATTTCTGAAAAGGGTACAAATTATAGAGTTTAGAAACAGTACATGTTTCCACATTTTCGAAATTGGGAATACTCATACTAGCATGAGAATTATCGGTCATTTTTCCAAATGGCTTCTTTTTTACACAAAGTCTTTCATTTGGAAGGCAGAAATGCATCAAAAATCAATAGGTAATAACAGTTGCTTTACAAATCTGAATTACCCTAAGTCTCCCGATGAAAATGGTATCTCACGTGTTTGGGTGGGCATAGTGCCCACGACAGGAAATGGCACAAAACCAAACGTGAACACACCACATTTTCACAATCAAAATGTACCCTTTTTTTGTGAAGTGTCTAGCTGTAGTTTTTGAACACTAGCTCTGCCGGCGGCCAGGGAAATGTAGCAAACCTATAAATTTTTGAAAACTAGACCCCCAGGGAAATCCAGGATGGGGTGACTTGACTGCCTCCCACCAGGTTCTGTTACCCAGAATCCCTTGCAAACCTAAAAAATTGTCCAAAAAAACACATTTTCCCCACATTTCTGTGGTGGAAAGTTCTGGATTCTGCATGGAACCACAAATTTCCACCCGCTTCGCGTTCCCCAAAGTCTGCCGAGAAAAATGGTACCTCACTTGTGTGGGTCGGCCTTGGGCCCGCAAAGGGAAACGGCGCAAAACGCAACGTGGACGCACCTCAATTTCGCAGTGAAAAATGACCCTTTTTTGGCAAAGTGCTTAGCTGTCGTATTTGAACCATAGGTCTGCCGGGACCTAGGCAAACCTATACATTTTTGAAAACTAGACACCCAGGGAAATCCAGGATGGGGTGACTTAGCTGCCTCCCACCAGGTTCTGTTACCCAGAATCCCTTGCAAACCTAAAGAATTGTCAAAAAAAACACATTTTCCCCACATTTCTGTGGTGGAAAGTTCAGGAATCTGTGTGGATCCACAAATTTCCACCCACCCCGCATTCCTCAAAGTCTTCAAAGAAAAATGGTACCTCACTTGTGTGGGTCGGCCTAGTGCCTGTGACAGGAAACGGTGCAAAACGCAACGTTGTCACACCTCAATTTCGCAGGGAAACATGGCCCTTTTTTGGCAAAGTGCCTAGCTGTAGTTTTTTAACCTTAGCTCTGCCGGCACCTAGGGAAACCTAGCAAATCTATCTATTTTTTAAAACTAGACACCCAGAGGAATCCAGGATGGGGAGACTTGACTGCCTCCCACCAGGGTCTGTTACCCAGAATCCCTTGCAAACCTAAAAAACTGTCATAAAAAACAAATTTTCCCCACATTTCTGTGGTGGAAAGTTCTGGAATCTGCATGGAACCACAAATTTCCACCTGCTCCGCGTTCCCCAAAGTCTTCCAAGAAAAATGGTACCTCACTTGTGTGGGTCGGCCTTGGGCCCGCGACAGGAAACGACGCAAAACGCAACGTGGACACACCTCAATTTCGCAGTGACAAATGAACCTTTTTTGGCAAAGTGCTTAGCTGTCGTATTTGAACCATAGGTCTGCTGGGACCTAGGCAAACCTATACATTTTTGAAAACTAGACACCCAGGGGAATCCAGGATGGGTTGACTTAGCTGCCTCCCACCAGGTTCTGTTACCCAGAATCCCTTGCAAACCTAAAGAATTGTAAAAAAAAACACATTTTCCCCACATTTCTGTGGTGGAAAGTTCAGGAATCTGCGTGGATCCACAAATTACCATCCACCCCGCATTCCTCAAAGTCTTCAGAGAAAAATGGTACCTCACTTGTGTGGGTCGGCCTAGTGCCTGTGACAGGAAACGGTGCAAAACGCAACGTTGTCACACCTCAATTTCGCAGGGAAACATGGCCCTTTTTTGGCAAAGTGCCTAGCTGTAGTTTTTTAACCTTAGCTCTGCCGGCACCTAGGGAAACCTAGCAAATCTATCTATTTTTTAAAACTAGACACCCAGAGGAATCCAGGATGGGGAGACTTGACTGCCTCCCACCAGGGTCTGTTACCCAGAATCCCTTGCAAACCTAAAAATGTGTCCCAAAAAACAAATTCTTCCCACATTTCTGTGGTGGAAAGTTCTGGAATCTGCGTGGATCCACAATTTTCCACCCACCCCACATTCCCCAAAGTCTTCAGAGAAAAATGGTACCTCACTTGTGTGGGTCAGCCTAGTGTCCGCGACATGAAACGGTGCAAAACACAATGTGGTCACACCTGAATTTCGCAGTTACAAATGACCCTTTTTTGGCAAAGTGCCTAGCTGTAGTTTTTGAACCCTAGCTCTGCGGGCACCTTGGGAAATGTTAGAAATGGGGGTCTCTGGTTGGCAGTGGATGGCCACTGCCCACGCAGGGACCCTTCTTTCTAAGTCAGTGTGAAGGGCTGCACCCCCTTGACAACCCCTGCTCCACCCTGTGGTAACGTAGAATGAGCAGTTAGGCTAATCTCAGAGGCAGTATGTAAAGCGTTGATGATCATACACAGTAAATACAGTGAGGAACACTACAAAGGGACACAACACAGGTAGTTATCAAAGAAAATAGTTATATTTATAGAGACTTCTAACAAGACCAAATAACGAGAAAAACCACAATATTGTACAAAAATAGTTCTCTCTGGATGCTGCAAAAATAGTTCCAATGGGTAAGGTAAAGTTCAGTTCAGGACAGTGGTCTCTGCGACCCCTCTACTCACAGTTCTGAGATGCTGGAAAACAATCCACAAGAAATGTCGCTCCGGTGGGTTAGCGATGTTTTTCCTCACGCTCTGGTCACGGCCGCTCGCTAACAGGGGTTAGCGACGATTTTCCGGACGCTCAGCAGCTGTAGCGATGATTTTCAGGCCGCAATCGTGCGGGGCGATGATCAGGCCAGTGAGCCCTCAGCGGCAGCGATGCGACGATTTTCTTTACGCTCAGCCACTGTAGCGATGATTTTCTGGCCGCAAACGTGCGGGCGATGATCAGGCCCGCGGGCCCTCAGCGGCAGCGATGCAATGATTTTCTTTATGCTCAGCAACTGAAGCGATGATTTTCTGGCCGCAAACATGCAGGGCGATGATCAGGCCAGCGGCCCTCAGCGGCAGCGATGCGCCAATTTTCTTTACGCTCAGCAGCTGTAGCGATGATTTCCTGGCCGCAAACGTGCGGGGCGATGATCAGGCCAGCGAGCCCTCAGCGGCAGCGATGCGATGATTTTCTTCACGCTCTGTAGGTATAGCGACGATTTTCTTCACGCTCCTTGGCTGTGGCGGCTCGCTAACAGGCCTTAGCGACGAAAATGAAGTCTACTGGTCCTGAGACTTCAGTCAGGAGGCTAGTTCTCTCTCTAACCTTTGGGTGATTGCAGGGTCAAGATTAAAAAGTTCTCTTACAGCTCCTTTTCCCTCCTTTTTCCAGTCCAATGAAAACTACTGCAAGCCAATCCAGGGAACAGCACACAACACCAGGACAGTCCTCTCCTGCAGCTTTCTTTAGTTCCACGGACAGAGGTTGGTCTTGAAATCCAGGGGCAACACCAATTGTTGGGGTTTCAGCACAGAAATGTATCTAGGCCTGGGCGTAGTTCGCGAAGTAGCACTTCGCGAAGCTACGCAAAGTGAAGTTCGCACTACACGAGCTACGCGTAGCACTTCGCGAACTGCGTAGTACCTTGTTCGCACTGTGCCAGATGTCGTTTTCAATGATTGCACAGTGCGGACAAGCAACCGGCACTGTGCAATCATTGAAAATGACATCTTGCACAGTGCGAGCTGTAGTTTTCTGCTGCTCGAGTAGATTTTTACTCGAGCTTCCTCTTTCTCAACGCGAACTGGTAGTTTCTCATCGCGAGCGGTCGCGAGCATACGCGACCACTCGCAATGAGAAACCTGACCTCCTCGCGTTGGGAATCTCGCCGGGAGGTTTATTTTCCATGCTCGCGATCACCAACTTGCAGTTGCTGATAGCGAACAAGGAAAAAGTCTCGCCGGGATGTCATTTTGCTTGCTCGCGGTCGCCAACTTGACGTTGAGGACCGCGAGCAAGCAAAAATGACCGCAGCACTACGCAACACTATGCTACGCGTGTTCGCACTGTGCTACGTGCAGTTCGCGTAGTGCGAAGTAGCGCGAACTTCGCAAACTACGCGAGCGTAGCGTAGTGCTTTGCCCAGGCTTAATTTATACCCCAAAATTCTTTGTTCAAAAGAGTCACAAGTCACTGAACCCAGCCAGAACAAGTTCTGCCCAGCCCTGGAGCACTTTGTTTACCAGGTTGCATCCTTCCTTTCAGAAAGCGGGGGTCTGCCCTCAGACACACAGTGGGAGGTGGAGCCAGCATTCACCTTGCCAGGCACAGCCCTATTCAAGTGTAGGAGCTACCCCTCCCCATACTCCAATGCAGATCTCTCTATTCAACCCAGGTCTGACTCAGCCTGCCCTGTCCCTCCAAAACCAGACAGCCAATACACATAACAGCAGAGCACACTGGAAGGCTTAGGCAAGAAAGTACCTACATTCTAAAAGTGGTATTTTCAAACACAGAATATAAAAATAACCTTCACTCAAAGACGTATTTTAATATTCTGAGCTCAGGCATACTAAATTCGTTTTTCTACCATGTTCTATGGGTCAGTTAGGACTATAGAATGTAATAGCCAAAACCTCCCTTTCTGGCCTATGGAGAACAGGTAGCCTTACATTAGTGAAAAACGAAATTGGGTGTAATTCACTACCAGGACATGCTACACACATCCGGGCATGTCCTACCTTACACATACAATGCAGGGTACTTGGGCCTCCCACACAAGTGAGGCACCATTTTTACCGGGAGACCTGGGGGAATGCTGAGTGGTGGGAAATTTGTGTGAGCCCGGTGATGCCACAACTTTCCCACACAAAAATGTGTGAAAAAAAGTGATTATTTCAACTAAAAATTAGGTTTGCAGGGGATTCTGGGTAAGGAAACGTTGGGGGATCCACGCAAGCCATACCTCCCTGGAAGCCCCCGGTGTCTACTTTTAAAAAATGTGTGGGTTTGGTAGGTTTCCCTAGATGGCCGCCAAGCACGGTGCTAAAAAGACAGGTGACCCCCCTTGCCAAACCAGATCGTTTTGACATAATTAGCTGTTTGTTTCTACAGCGTGAGAATTTCGGCACCATATTGCAAGGAAAATGTGACAGACATTTTGAGGTTCGCAGGACATTGTGGATAAAATAAATTTTTGGAATTCACAAGAGAGACATCACCATGAACTCCCATGGGTTTACGACAATATCTACAGTTGGTAGGTTATTCTTAGATGGAATGTACACCTTGGCAGAGAAACTAAAAAGACAATTTTATTAACAAGAGATTTCACAAAAATGAAATGCACTGCCAATAATTAAATTGACAAAAAACCGAACCAATGACTCGCAGCTGGTGAGCTGTAAAGCCATGGCAAGGCACCAACCGCTTTACAGGCCATTCACACACCTTTCCTACGTGATACACACAAGAGCATTCACACCACCAGGCACAAAAACAACACATTACAACATTCACAAAAAGGGACAAGGTACACCCTGCTTCAGAAAGACAAATATTAATGCACAGCCATCTAATCCTCAATCACACACACATACTGGTTGGATTTGGCATGAAGGTGAGTGATGGTTCAGTATATACAATTGTATTATCAAGTGATTTCACAAAAATGAAATGCACTGTTAATAATTGAAAGGGCGAGAAACTGAACCATTTACTCACAGCTCGTGAGCTGTAAAGCCACGACAAGGCACCAACCTCTTTACAGGCCATTCATACACCTTTCATATGTGTGACACATACAAAACTATTCACACCGCCAGCCGCGGGCCCATCACATTACAACACTCACACAGCAGACAGCGCCATTCAAGGACCCTTCACTTTCACATGCCCACATTCCTGACACAGCAAACACACAAGCTGATGTATTGTGTGGAGTGGCACTCAGCTAGAAGTGTGTGTAGTGACCAGCAGCAAGTCACTACTCACACACCGCCAGCCAAGTGCCAGTCCACGCACACCGCTAGCCAAACACCAAACCACGCACACCGCCAGCCATGCGCCAATCTTCGCACACTGCCAGCCAAGCGCCAGTCCACGCACATCGCCAGCCAAGTGCCAGTCCACGCACACCACCAGCCAATCGCCAGTCCAGGCACACCGCCAGCCACTCACCAATCCATGCACACAGCCAGCCAAGCACCAGTCCACGCACACCGCCAGCCAATCGCCAATCCATGCACACTGCCAGCCAAACACCAGTCCACGCACACCGCCAGCCAAGCGCCAGTCCACGCACACTGCCAGCAAAGCGCCAGTCCACGCACACTGCCAACCAAGCGCCAGTCCACACACACCACCAGTCAAGTGCCAGTCCAGGCACACCACCAGCCAAGCACCAGTCCATGCACACTGCCAGTCAAGCACCAGTCCACGCACACCACCAGCCAAGCGCCAGTCCACGCACACCACCAGCCAAGTGCCAGCCTACACACACTGCCATCACATTTAGGATTTTTTTTAGACAAAAATAAAAACACAAACAAATTGCCAATAGATACACATCTACTAACACAAAATCTGAAACTAAATACATTGCACTCTTGCCAACCTTGAAACAGAATCACATGTTTTAAAGAATACAGACCAGTTCACTTTATCACTCATGGATTCTCCCAAATAATTATTTTGCGTGTGGTACACTCTAAAACAAGCAGGGACACACAGCCCAGGGTAAGAAGGACACTCGGGGCAGTACATGTGAGTCTCCTTCCGCGTACCTCTTTGCCAACAGACTCTACATCTCCTAGTGGGAAAGTCTTTTGAGGATGTGGGAGCAATGCAATCAGGAAAGTGGCGATCTTTCAATCGAGCCACATCCTCCACCACTCCAACTCTATGAACACTTGCCTGTTCCACAACATCAAGGCTGCCTATCACAGATTGCTGAAACTGAACAAAAGTCAACTTTGATGCAGGAGAACACTCCTTGAACACAACAAAAGCTTTGAAAGTTGCTAAATTAAAGAGATGGATGGCCAACTTCTTATATCAAACGTAAGCCTTACGAATAGCAGTGTAAGGGTCCAACCTATGATCTACTCTATCAACACCACCCATGTGCTTATTTTAGTCTAAAATGTACACAGGTTTGCGCACTTCAGAAATCTGACCCCAAACAGCCACAGGTGAAGTACTCTCATCATGGATGGTAGTCAGCACGTACACATCCCTCCTGTCCACAAATTTCAAAGCTAGTAGTTCATCACTATGCAAGGCACTGCACTGTCTCCTCTGAAGTTTTCTGCAAACAAGCTCTTTAGGATAACCTTTACGGTTAGAGCGGATTTTGCCATAAGCAAAAGTGTCCACTTTGAACAATTCCTTAAACAATTGCACAGCAGTGTAGAAGTTATCAAGGTACAAATGGTGGCCTCTGTTAAACAGTCTGTTAGCCACACACAATTTTCTCAGAAACTCCAAAAGTGGACGGACAACCAGGGGGGTCAATGCTGGAATCCCTACCAGTGTACACACGGAAATTAAAAACATATCCTGTCCTACTCTCAGACAACATATACAGCTTAATTCCATAGCGTGCCCTCTTGCTAGGGATGTACTGCCTAAAAACCAAACGGCCCTTGAACAAGACCAAAGACTCATCAATAGATATTTCTTTCCCTGGAGTATAGTTCTCTGAAAATCGATCTACAAAGTGATCAAGAACAGGCCAAATCTTAAAAAGACGGTCACATTCAGGGTGATCTCGTGGCAACACCAAAGAATTATCAACAAAATGCAGCATCCATAGCAAAAGTAAATCCTGATTACGAGGCATAACTGCAGGAAATATGGCCGTTGCCATCAAGGGACTGGTAGACCAATATGAAGCCACGGACGGCTTCCTTATCAAACCCATCAATAAAGTCAAACCCAAAAACTTCTTCATCTCTTCCAAATTTGTGGAAGTCCACCGGGTAGCTCTAGAGTGGGGCCTAAGTTTGTCACTGTTGTCCCTCAAAAACAGTTCAGCATACAAGTTAGTCTGCTCAACCATCTCACCCAAAAATACATCATCCATAAACAACTTAAAAAACTGTATAGGCAAAAAATGTTCACAATCCACTCTACACCCTGCATCAACACTAAAGGCAGGCAACACCGGCTGCACCATGTTTGGATCAACCCAGAGTCCAGCACTTCCAGTAGGGAGCCTAGCAGCCTCAGGCTGCAATCCAGACACCTCTTGCACCATCGGCACAGCAGTATCCTCCTCTAAAACAAGCACTTCATCCGCACTGAGAGTAGCTTCATCTGCACTGAGAGAACCTTCATCATCCGATGATTCCATGTGGAGAGAAAACTCACTGCCTGATTCTTCCCCTCCCTCCTCTCCCTCAGACTCACTGTCAGTCTCATAATCCTGCTTAGAGGAAGAATCAAGAAGCATACCAACCACCTGCTGAGCAGCCATTCTAAGGCTAGCCATACTGCTTACTAATAAAAGTAACTTGTCAAACAAGTCAACAACAACAAACAGTTTGTAAAATAAGTAATAAATAAAATGCACCTTTATCAGAAATACCTATATACTCCAAAACGATACCACTCACTTGCCAGAAGCAGATAAATTCACCACCACCTACTCTGCACAGACACAGTATGGATCAACAATATCCCACTAAAAAAGAAAGAGAGAAGAAAATTACACATAAGACAATACAAAACACATTGCAAAGAATTCCATGCACAAAACACTAACTAAATAGGCTGCCATTATGACACCACTTACAAAAAAATGCATTCATACATATATACAACAAAAATGTTTTTCTTATCAAAAAAATGCAACTACGCAAAACTGCAGAACACCACTGTCGAAATCGCAAACAGGAATCAAAAGCTTTACACTAGAATGAAAAGGAGAAAAAACATTACAATCACATATACAAATAATGCACCAGTCCACACACAATCCACCAGCCAAGCTAAGGGGTAGGTGGGCCTAAGAGTATAAATAAAATATTCACCCCCATAAAAGGGGAGCAACCCTTGCGTCCACTCCCAAACACAAAAATAAAAAAAAACAGGTGGCTAGTGGCTTCTTCCCCCCCTTGAGGGCAGATGGGCCTAAAAACATACTGCTATTTTGCCACCCAAAGAGGGCAGAAATGACCACAATTATCCTCCCATAAAAGGGAGTGACCCTTGTCTAAGGGGTCGCTCCCCAACATCCCAGCCTCTTTGGCTTCCCACCAGGCCCTGAAGGCCTTCCGTAGCTCCTCCTTCGTGGAGCTGCTCTCCATGGGACATCCAAAGATCCTGCAGAACTGCTTGAGTTGACCTACTTTGTAATCACTTAACATTTTAATATCAAACTCCAGTTCTGCGACATCACTTGCTGGATTACCCTTCTGAGACATGATGCGTGGATGACTCAAGGATCAGAACAAAAATAGAACCAAAACAAAACACAGTATGTGGTTGCGTAGTGGTCTGCACTAAACTAGTGATGTACACCAATTACTGTGGGTCAAGTACAAATACAAGTTCAAATCCTTACCGCTGACCACCAATGTTAGATCTGGGGGTCTCTAGTTGGCAGAGGTAGTTACCACTGTCCAAATAGGGACCCTTGCTTCTAGTCAGGGTAAGGGGCATACACTCTTTAGATAACCCCTGCTCACCCCCTTGGAAGCTTGGCACGAGCAGACAGGCTTATCAAAGGCAATGTGTAAAGTATTTGTACCAACACTCACAGTAACACAGTGAAAACACCTCAAATGGACTCCACACCTGTTTAGAAAAATAAAAGTATTTAATCTAAACTAAACAAGACCAAAACGACAAAATCCAACATACACAGTCCACGAATATGATTTTTAAAGAGTTCTAGGGTTTACGTCAAAATGATCCACAGTTGCGTCACGTTTAGCCCAAAGTACCTGTAGATGCGACAAACGTTCCAAATGGAAGCTGCAGCGTTGAAAAAAAAGCGATGCGTCACTCCTGAGACCCTGGGGAGGCGATGCAACAGCCCCGCTGCACGCAGCGGGTGTGTTGTGATGAATCCGGTCTGTATGGGGAGGGAGGCGATACCATGTATGGATTCCGGTGCGCAGGTTTCGGTAGGAAGCTTCTCGCACAAGCACGATGCGGCGATCTTCGGGCGGCGACGATCTCAGGTGCGGTGGCGATGCGCGGCGCAGCGTCGATCTTCTCCTCTCGCGGCCCCTCGATGAGATGGCTCTGCGATGATGTTCGCAGCGACGTGATGCGGTCCACAAGCAAGCGGTGCGACGATCTCACCCAGCGACGACAGGCTTCTGCGACGATACTCGCAGTGACAGGAATCTTCCCACACCAGGGCGATGCGCTCAGCAAGCGAACAATGCGTTGGTTCTTGCAGCGCCAATAGGCGCTGCGACGATCTCTGCAGCGACGGGAATTTTCTCGCACTGTCGACGATGCGCTCCGCAAGCGAGCGATGCGTGAAAGTTGCAGATCTTCTTCTTTTCTTCTTGTCCAGCTCCCCAAACAGCAGGCACAACTTCCAGAGGCCCCACAATAGGATCAAGTGCTCTAGGAAGGGCAGAACTCACTCAGCAGAGTTCAGGGGGAAGCTGGGGGTGAAGTCCTTTTGTTCCTAGGACTTCTTAACAGGAGACCAGCTGTCCTCAGGCACTTGGAGATCTCTTCAAGCAAGGGGACACAGCAACAACAAAGTCCTTCCCCTCTCCTTGGCAGCAAAGCAACTACAGGTCAGCCCACAAACACCCAGCAGGACAGTCCTTCCTCTTCAGTCTTCCAGCTTTCTCCTTGGCAGAGGTTCCTTCTTGATTCCAGGATGATCTAAAGTTCTGTGGTCTAGGTCCCAGTATTTATACCAATATTCTCTTTGTTCTCTGAAGGAAGAGAGGCCTTTGCCTAGTCAGAACCAGTCCTGGTCAGTCCTGGAGCACTCTGTTTACAGGACTCCTTATTTCCTTTGACAGTGTAGGCCAGGGCCATCAGACGCACCACAGGAGGTGGAGCCAGCATTGTGGAGGGAAAGCACAGCCCTATTCAGGTCCCAGGTGCAACTCCTCCCACCCATCTGCATGGAGATCTCTCTATTCAGCCCTGTGCTGAGTCACCCTGTCTCCGGGAATTCCCCAGCCCCCTGGAATCCCCCAGCCCCTGTCACTCAAACTCCAGACAAGGAATACACAACCTAGCAGAGGTAGGTTTGGATAGTTAGGCAAGAAAATACCTACTTCCTAAAAGTGGTATTTTCAAACACAGAATGTTAAAACCAACTTCACTAAAAGATGTATTTTATCATTCTGAGTTCAGGCATACTAAACTCGAATTTCTACCATGCTCCCTGGGTCAGTTAGGATTATAGGATGTAATAATCAAACTTCTCATTCTGGCCTATGGGGAAAAGGTAGGCTTGCAATAGTGAAAAACGAAAATGGCTGTAATTCACTATTAGGACATGCCACACACACCAGGGCATGTCCTACCTTATACTTACAATGCACCCTGTCCTTGGGCCTACCATAGAGGTGACTAATATGCAGAAAAGGGAAGGTTTAGGGACTGGCAAGTGGGTGCACTTGCCCAGTCAGCATGGCAGTTCACAGACTGCGTACAGGCACTGCGGTGGCAGGCCTGAGACACCATTTTAGGGCTACTCCTGTGGGTGGCACAATCAGTGCTGCAGGCCCACTAGTAGCATTTGAATGACAAGCCCTGGCACACTCAGTGCCCTTTACTAGGGACCTTACAGGTAAAACAAATATGCCAATCATGGATAAGCAATCACAATAACAATTTATACAGAGAGCATATGCACTTTAGCACTGATCAGCAGTGGTAAAGTGCCCAGAGTCCTATTGTCAACAACCACGGGTCAGGAAAAACAAAGGTTGAAGAAGCAAAAAGTTTGGGGATAACCCTGCAAAAAGGGCCATTTCCAACATAACAGGCTGTAAGACAAGTTGATGGTCAGTATCAAGGAGGAGGTCTCAAAGCTGCTGCTGTTAAAGGTGATTGAGCCTTCCAACAGTTTTGACTGAGAGAGAAAATGAGAAGTGTGCTTTTTCAACCCCAGAATGCCACTTCACATTTAGGGTGATGGCCTTTGGCCTGATGAATGGACCTGCCACCTTTCAAAGGTTGGTCAACAGGGTCCTAGCTAGGGAGGAGACATTCTGTACTGACTATCTGAATGTCATAGCTGTCTTCAGCTCCAGCTGGGAGGAGCACATACCTGTACCAACTCCAGGAGGAACGTCATGCCCTGCAGCAGGCAGGCCTGACTATCAAGGCCAGTATGTGCCAGATAGGACAGGGATCAGTGGTGTATCTGGGCCACATGGTGGGCTTGGGTAAGGTGCAAACCCTCCAGGCCAAGACTGAGACCATGTAGGCCCCATAAAACAAAGACTGAGGTGAAGGCCTTCCTGGGCCTCACAGGAAACTATAGGAGATTTGTTGAGGGATATGGCACCATTGTTGCCCCTTAACAGAGCTGACTTTCAAGAAACAGCCCAGAAAGGTGATCTGGACAGAGGCCTGTTAGAAAGCCTTTGACACTTTAAGAAAGCCATGTGCACAGCACTGGTACTCAAGGCTCCTAAGTTTTTAAAGGAGTTTATTGTGGAGACAGACTCTACATAGCATAGCATAGGGGCTGTCTTAGCACCGTTAAATGAGGAGGGTTGAGACCAATCAGTAGCCTTCATTAGCAGGAACACAGGTAAAGTGCAATTGAAAGGGAGGTCTTTGCAATGGTCTGGGCACTGAAGAAGCTGAGACCATACTTGTTTTGTGACTCACAGACCCCTCAGGTGGCTCATGCAAATGAGGGGTGAAAATCCGAAACTGTTGATGTGATCCATCTTTCTATAGGGATAAACGTTGGAATGACCACCATCTAGGGTCAGACGATGCCAATGCTGATGGTCTAGCCGGGCGCTCCTGCCTTAGTGATGAGAACTCCAAAGGAGTTGTGTAGTTCTCCCCATTTTCATTAAGGGACACACAAATTAGATATATCAGCTTCAGGGTGGTCTTCCTCCCAAACATTTTGCCTTCCTCTATTTTTTGCTGATCTTGTTTTTGCTAGCCTTAAAACCTTGCACAATTTACCACTGCTAAAGTGCATGTGCTCACTCCTTGAAACATGGTAACAGTGGCTTATACCACTTGGCATGTTTAATTTACTTATAAGTCCCTAGTAAAGTGGTTTTACATGTGCCCATGGATTATAAATTATGCTCTACTAGGGGGCCTGCAGCACTTCTTGTTCCACCCACTTAAGTAGACCTTTCAAACATGCCTCAAGCCTGCCATTGCAGCCTGTATGTGTAGTTTTAAACCAGCATTTTGACCAAGGAAAATAAACCTTTTGCCGGGTCCAAACCTGTTTTTTAAATAAATGTACATCACTCCTAGGGTAGGCCATGGACAGTCCAGAGGGCAGGCTTTAGTGTATGTAAAACGTAGGACATACACTTACAAGTTTTCTATGTTAAGCGTAAGAAGCTGGATTTTTAAGTAGTGTATAAAGACGAGGTATACAACATGGTACATCCAGACTGCCCTTATTGGCTTATAGGGCTTAACTTAATAATTCCAAATGCTCTCTTTTATGGTAGTGTGGGCAAGCAGTTTAGGATTATCAGTGGATACTGTTAAGAAACTTTTGTACACACAGAATCAAGAAATGAGACACACACTCCAGAAGAAACTCAAGACTAATTTAGAAAAAAGCCTGGTATTTTTATATATTGTTTAGCACCAAGAACGTGGATATTTGGCAAGTGCTATTCGGGATATCAATTTTTATAGGTACGAAAAATTGCAGAACAAATGTTTTACACGGTAATGCAGGGGGACCCAGGCAGTTGTCATGGGCCATGGAGCTCGGTTGGAGAGGGTTTCAGTCGGCTGGGCCAGTGCGTCAAAGGGACTCATGGTTCGCAGTCAGACCTGCAGCAAGGGACAAAACAGGACAGGTGGGCCACTTTAGGTGCTGTTCTTTGTGATGCTGACATCTCTCAATGGTTGGTTGGTCTTTGTGTTGCCGAAGTCCAGTTTGGACTTCAAACCAGTTTTGTTTGCAGCAAATGCTTCAGTACCCCAGGAATTGGTGCTGTGCAGCTCCTGGAGGTCTTGGCATCACCAAACCTGGTGGTGAGATATGGATCTGACCTCCTACAGCACAGGGACCTCTTCCGGGTCAGAAGACTAGTGTAGCAGACATTGAGGTCGATGCCTGCA
The DNA here is from genome assembly GCF_964204655.1 of Triturus cristatus. NCBI lineage: Eukaryota > Metazoa > Chordata > Amphibia > Caudata > Salamandridae > Triturus > Triturus cristatus. The sequence continues at coordinate 1,213,429,376 of NC_140590.1, forward strand.
GGCTGCAGGGAGGTGGCTCCTCCACTACAAGGGAGATGCTAACTGGTTGTCGAAGTGCTGGACCATCCTTCCAGCCTTGGAGCAGATGCACACCTTCTGGATGAGCCAGGTCTTTGCAATTATCAAGGTTTCAGCAGTTAGGCAGGGTTCTGCGCCACGTTCATGGGCAATCCTCAGCTGTTGATGTCAAGGCAATTATTTTGTCTGCTTCAGTTTCTAGGAAGTTGAATCTAAGATCTAAGTTCCTGGTGTCAGGGGGGCACCTAAATACTCAATTTACTGACATTAAGGTGAGTGTAAGGTAGTAGCCAATGGGCTACATACCCATGGGGTGACCCCGAATATGACCATTTCATGTGGAGGTTGGGCATAACCCTGACCCAGAGTTCAGAGTTTGCCCAAAAACAAGATGGTGGAACCCTTCTTTGACTATCCACTACAGTTTGTCCACCTTAGGAGTGTGCTCTGCCTGTAAGGGTTACACGCCTCCTGACAAGGTAATTTTCTTGTCGGCTCTGGTGCCAAGTGAGCCACAGGGCAGGGAGTCAGAAATTTGTCTGTGGTGGCAGGCTGGTCAATACCAGTTAGCCGGCACACTAGAGGACTAGTAGGTTTTCAAGAGGCACCTCTGAGGTGCCCTCTGGGTGCATGTCATAAGAAATCCAACACTGGCATCAGTGTGGATTCATTAAGACGAGGTGTTTGATCCCAAACACCATTATTTCCAGTGAAGGCATTATGTAGCTGGGGATCTTGTGACGACCAGTGCCCAGTTCATACTTTAAGATGGCTTCCATGTTAACTTGCAATATCTAGTAATAGAACTAGACATCACAGAGAAATATCTGCTCATACAGATATGTCCTCACATATACTATAGTGCACCCTGCCTCATGGCTCTTAGAGCCTGCTGTAGGGGTGACTTACAAGTAGTACCTGCAGTCTACTTTGGTATTGCACACAGTCAATATGCAATGCATGACATTGTTGTGGGGTCCCTTTGGGTGGCATAAGACATTCTGCAGTTCATAGGGACCCTGTTAACACCCATGCCCTGGGTACCACAGGTACCCTTTACCAGGGACTTACAAGGGTGCTAAACACCTTGCCAATTGGGTTACAATTAGACATTTCATTTTTCAGGGAAACAACACTGACACTGAAGCCTGGTTAGCATGCATCAATGCTTTGTCAGATCGAAAAACCAGCATCTAGTAGTTCAAATGGGCCCAAAAGTAGGGGGACATATGCAAAGAAGGCCAGCTTCCTACACATACCCCCTCCCACCAACCAACACGCAAGGAGACTCAGCCCACCACTGGGAGAGTGTTCCTGGTTTGTCAGGCAAGGAAGAAGTAAGGAAGCTGTTTGTGCTATTGCAGGGCCTACTCTGCCTCTCATCCACCTGTCAAGATCAGTTCCTCTGAGAAGCAGACCCATCTCAAGAGTGATAGGACCATTTAATAAATGAACCTTTCCTAGATCTGGGCTCTTTTCTTTCTCCCCTTTTATCTTGGGTAGTGAGGTGCCCATCTCTTCTATTCCTAACTTTGCTAGGGCAACACCTACCTTACCCAAAGAGTCCATCCAACACTGAGCAACCACACCATGATCTACAGGATTAGGGAGCATCATTTGTTTTTTACCATTGGGTTTGCCTCCCATGCTGAGTTCAGTGCTGTAATGAAGGCTAGCACCCATCAGAGGCTGCTGACAGCTTTCAGTATCCAAAACCACACCCTAAGCTCACCACAGACATGTTGCTGAGCTGCTTTAGGGAAACTGTGAGTTCTTGGAACCCCTCTAGCTGTTCAGAATGGGGGGCTAACACATCCTGTGGCATACACCCTTCTTCCACTGTCCCTCCTGTGAGAGCATGGGCATACCCTGGTCCTGCACAACTGCCTGACTGCTCAGGACGTCTTTAGGAACAGGAGAAACCTCTTCAGTGCCAACTCTGGACTTCACCCCTACTTGGTCAGAAGGTCCTTGGTTCACTGGAACTGTTTTGAAGAGTGGCTTCTCTTCTCTTTCCTTTTCTTTTTTCCTTTCTTTTGGGACTACAGTTTCCTAGCTGGAGGGACTGGACCCTCAGGATCTGGAATTTGAGGAGTGCCCTGGGTAACCACCCCATCTCGGAACATACCAACCTCTGGTAGATTATTGCCTAGGATAAAATCTAGGGGAAGCTCAGGACTGACCACCACCTTATGCCAGCTAAGTGTACCCTCCCTTTCTAGGGGCAGTATGGGTACAGGTCTCATTGTGACCTCCCCAGGGACTACCCTTACCTTCTTTGTCTCTTCTGGCACATACAGGTCTGGGGACACCAACCTGCCACTCACTATAGCATGACTGGCACATGGATCTCTCAGGCCAGTGGTAGGGATCCCATTCATCTGGAGTGGTAATCCCTACTCCCACCCTCAGGAATCACCAGATTACCATTTAGCCCTGCCTCCCAGTTAACTGCAATGAAGGCCTCCTCATCTGAGGAGTTCTCTCCTATGGTCATACTGTATAGCCCGGGGAGCTCGGGTGCAGAGGGTTTTGGTCAGCTGGGCCATTGCATTGAAGACACTCACTGTTCCCAGTCAGACCTGCAGAAAGTGACAAAACAGGACAGCTGGGCCAATCTCCGTGCTTGCCTCTGTAATGCTGATGTCCCTGGTTGACTGGTCGGTCTTTGTGATGTCAGAGTCTGGTTAGGACTTCAAACAAGCTTTTGTTTTAAAAAATGCTCTGTTACCCCATGTATTGGTGCTATGCGGCTCCTGGATATCCTGGCAACAAACTCAGTTGGAAGATGAATCTGACCTCCTAGAGCACAGGGACCTCTTCTTGGGAGCTCGCAGCGTCCGTGGACCCGATGGTCAGCGGATCAGTGTACCAGACATTGTGGTCGGGCACCTGCAGGCTGCCGGGAAGTGGCTCCTTTGTTTCAAGGGCGATGCTAACTGGTTGTTGAAGTGTTGGGCTGTCTTGCCAGCCTTGGAGAGAATGTACAGCTTCTTGACCAGTCAGGTTTTGGCAATTGTAGCGGTTCTAGCAGTTAGGCAGGATTTTGCGCCATGTTTGTGAGCAGTCCTCAGCTCTTGCAGTCACAGCTTTTCTTTCATCCTCTTCAGTTCCTAGGATGTCTAATCTAAGTTGTTGGTGTCAGGGGGGGCACTTAAATACTCAATTAAGGGGCGTTAAAAGGAGTGTAAGGTAGTAGCCAGTGGGTGACTGCACCCCTATATTACCACTTCCTATAGGGAGTGGGTACAGCCCTGACCCAGAGTTACTAGTTTCACCAAAAACATGATGGTGAAACCCTTTTTCGACTGTCCACTTCAAGCTACCCACCCTAGGGATATGCTCAGCCTGTAAGTGTGACAAGCCTCCTGACGGCCTAATGTTCTAGCCTGCTCTGGTGACAAATGGCTACCAGTGTAGGGGGGGATCCTCCAAGGTCTGGGGGAAGCCAGGATCGCATATCAAAGGTAGCAGATGCTTTGAAGCCGTTGGCGTTGGTATGCTTGTTCAATAGCCATCCTGCAGGAGGAGGTGTAAAGACCTTGCTCCAGAGCAGGAACTGTTCCTGTTCTCTGAGCGCATGGGCTCTCACCTCCAGGGGGTCAGAATCTTGTCTGTGGTGGCAGGCTGGTTGATACCACTCAGTCAGCACACTAGAGGACTGGTACATTTTCGGGTGGCACATCTAAGGTGCGCCCTAGGTGCATTTCATAATAAATCCAATACTGGCACCAGTGTGGATTGATTAAGACAAGGTGTTTGATACCAAACACCATTATTTTCATTATATACAGCTTCCTACATTAGGGTAGTGAAAAACTCCTAAATTCCTTTTGCATTGCTGCATGGCCAACTGCTCCTAAAAGATACCATTAGAGTTACCTTATTATATTTAATAAGCTGTACTTTCAAATGGGAACAGGTACCAAAGTCATATTTGGTGTCTTTGAAATTGTAAGGAAAAATCCTGTCTTATGGTAAAGTCGGATTTTAGATTACAATTTTGGACATGCCACTTTTTGAAAGTTGCCATTTTCCTGGTGTAGCCATTTGGTGGCTGCAGCCTGCCTCTGGGTCACATGTGTGGGTGTAGTGGTGGTTGGACTTTGTGTATTCCTTCTAGACAGCCACACACAATAGGGAGCTTAGGTGTGCCTGGATGGGCCATCACTGGGAGCATGGGAAGGAGGAGCTGGGCACAGCCCAACTTTCACTTGAATAGACTGTGTCCTTCCTCCAAACAAAGGGCTGATACCCCCTGTAGTTAGTCTGGAGCTAAGGCAAAGGAAGGCAGGTCACCTGTGTACACCAAAGGGAAACCTCTAAAAGCTTCTCCCACTTCTAAGACAGAACTGGGTATCAATCAATCTGGATTTCTAAAGTGCAGCAAATTACCCATGAGTGACTCAATGCGCTCTTGAGGAAAAACCAGGAGATAGCACTCAGAAAATTTGAGGAAAGGAAGAAAAAAGCATTAAAAAATAGGCAAAAGCAGGAGTAACCACAGACAACGGCAGGGATGGCTGGGAGGTTTAAGAAGGCACGGACAATGGGAGGGAGGTCTGGCGGGGTAAAGAAGGCAGGCAGGGCGGCGGGGTGGTGGTACAGAAGGCACGGAGGGTGGGAGGAAGGGCAGTGGTATAAAGAAGGCAGCAAGGGAGGAATGTAAGCGAGGCATGTCGTGCCTGCAGAAAGAGAAACAGGATAAAGAAAATAGTGCTTAAAGACTAAATAACAGGTACCGTATAACAACCAAAGTAAAAGGGCCAGGGCCAGTTGCCATGTGAGGTGATTAATGAGAGGAGGCAGTACTAAGGAGGGAGTAACAAGCCTATTTACGAATCAGAAGCCCGCATTTAGGAATGACAATGATGCAAGCCAATCGCAAATATGGGCGGGGAGTGGCGGGGCTTCTTTTACCTACTCCTCTACAACAAGTCTCCCAGGGCAGCGCATGCGCACTGACTCTAGGCTTGACCTAAAAATGAGGGGGGAGAGAAAGCAGTAAAAAACAAGGCAATTGCAGGAGAAAGCACTCAGAAAAATGAAGGTAGAGGAAGGAAGAAGCAGTAAAAATGAGACAAAAGCAGGAGAAAGAAGTCAGTAAAATAGGGGAGAGGAAGGAGAAAGCAGTAAAAAACAAGGCAAAAGCAAGAGAAAGCACTTAGAAAAATGGCGGGAGAGGAAGGAGAAAGCAGTAAAAAACAAGGCAAATGAAGGAGAAAGAATTCAGAAAAATGAAGGGAGAGGAAGGATAAAGCAGTCAAAAAAACAAGGCAAAAGCAAGAGAAAGCACTCAGTAAAACGGGGCGAGAGGAAAGAGAAAGCAGTTAAAAAAAAAGAAAGCACTCAGAAAAACAGGGAAAAGAAAGGAGACTGCAGTAAAACGAGGCAGAAAGCAGAAGAATACACTCAGTAGAACAGGGGGTAGGAGTAAGTAGTAAAACAATGCAGAAAGCACTCAGAAGAACAAGGAAAAGGCAGGAGGAAGCAGTAAAAGAAGACAGAAAGCATGGAGAGACCACTCAGATAAAACAGGGAAAAGGCAGGAGGCAGCAGTAAAGCAAGGCAGAAAGCAGCAGAGATCAATGCAGCAGCACGGGAGAGCTGGGCCTCAGGGACATCTTAAGAGTTTTGGGGGCCCTGGTTCAAACGTATTTTGGGGGCTCCTAAGCTTTAAGTTTATGATTCAATTTCAGCTCTTTCATACCCTCTTTGGCCAGGTTACTAGTGGTGCACAGGCACTGTGGTTCAAATTCTAAGTGTATTTACATCTAAGTTTTAGGGATAGTGACATGTGTTTTCAATGTTGTAACACAGCAGCATCTAACAAATTTTACTGCAAATAATTTCTGTGACATCCTGCCATTTCTCATATGTGATGTCCCGTTTTGATCTAAAAGAAACTTTTTTTATTGATGTTGCATGAAACATAAACAAATTTTGTCTGCAAAACGTATGTAATAGACTCTCACACATCAAGGAAATTAAAAGTAAATTTAAAAAACTTGATTTAAAACGATCTGATTAAGATTTATTCAAGGTTTTCAGCGCAAGAAGAGAGCTGTCTCTATCAGGGGGCCCCTGAAAGGCTTGGGCCCTGGGCCAGAGCCCACTTTGCCCATGCCTTAAAAAATCTCTGCTGGGCCTGGGGGTATAAATATTGGACCTCAGACACCAACTTTAGTACACTTCTGGACCTGTGGATACTCTGCTAGGAAGAAGGACTGTTGTGCTGCTGAAAGGACTGCCACTCTGCTGGACAGCTGCCTTACTGTGCTGACCTGCTGCCCTATTGCCTGAGTGAGAAGGACTGGAACTGTACCTTTTGAACCCGGGACCCCAGAGTGACTCCAACCGCTAGTTGGCTGGCCTACTGACTAAAGCCTCATGGACAGGAGGCTCCAACAATCATGACACCAGGACCTGGGCTCTGCACTCCATGGGGCAGATTTACAAGCCCCTTGTGACAACTTTACGCCGCAGTTGCGTCACTTCTGTGACGCAGCAGCATCGTAAACATTGTGCCACATTGCAACATATTTACAACATGACGCATCTAGGGAGATGCTTCATGTTGTAAAGCCCTGCGCTACATTATACCTGCATCGGGCATAATGTATGCAGGGTGGACGTTACCACGCAGGAAAGCTCGTAAAAGTGATGCAGTGAAATCTACAAGATTTCACTGAGTCACTTTTAGGACGCCACTGTGTCAAAACATTGCGCCTGCTTGAAGCAGGCGTAAGGAGAGACGCAGCATGTTGGGTATAGACATTCCTAACCATTGCTGGAGTTGTGTCGCACTTGTGACATGACTCCTGCAATGCGCTGCCCTTACGACAAAAGATGCGACAGGCATCTGTCTATCCTTGCGCCACAGTGCGCCGCATTGTAAATGCGAAGCATCTGTGGTGGCGCAAGGGTATTTTTGCATGTCGCATCTTAACTGACGCATCCCTGCTAATATGCAGAGATGTTTCAGTTATTGTAAATCTGCCCCAGTGAGTTTTAACCTGCAAAGGAGTGTCACCCTAGTCCTGGACCCTTGGAAAGTGGCCTAATGTGTCCTACCAGCTTCTGTTGACCCAGCAGAACCAATACATCTCCTGTGCAAAACCGATGCTTCCATGTTGCTGTGTTGATCTTCCTATCGCAAGGACTTCACCTCACTCTCGCAGCCTAAAGCCTCACTGGAACCGTTGCTGTGCGACCCATCCTCAACGCAGGCCCTCACATCACTCATCAACATCAGCCTCGACAACAATGGCAGACTACGCATCCGACCTCGCAGCTCCTTGGTAATGATGCATAGGCCCGGCTGCTCAACACATCCTCGATGCCAGACTTCGTATCTCAAGCCCACCCCCCCATTATCGGGATCCTCGACAATGATGCAAGACCTCGGAACCAACGCATTACTTCAACTGCAAAATGTATCTTCAACGCCGAACTTTGCAACACTCCACAACCAGGTTTTAGGGTACTCTCGTTCAGTGTGCCTAACTGAATCCCTGTAGCTGGCCCACACTCCATCATGATCGCCTGAACTTATGACTTTGTCCCGGTCTGGCTGGACCAGATATCCACAGTTGGCACTTTGTGGTTTTTTGATGCTATATTCCCTGAAATCTTTAAAATTACACATCTCCGGTTCTACTGGTTGGCTCTATGCCATTTTAGTCTTGTTTATTTATTAATAAATACTCGATTTTTTCTGTTGGATCTATTTTGTGTGGTGCTGTCACTTTATTACTGTTTGTAGTGTTGCACAAATACTTACATATTGCCTCCAGATTGAGCCTGACTGGACTATGCCAAACCGCCAGAGGGCTGAGCATAGGTTTATTTGGGGTTTGTTTGTGACTTCACCATGACAAGAATTGTGGTTGCTTCTTCAAAAGGGTTTCACCTTTCCCCCCTCAACCATTAACCCAATTTCTTTCAATGACAGTCATAAAACTGGTACAACTCAACTGTTTAAGCCTCATTTCAAGACGAGACATCAAAAGTGTGAGCCTTCCTCAAGCAAATAAGTGCAGTGGTGGCAGCACTAAATAAGTACATCACTGTCAGCTGAAAAAACTCAAACATAGGGACGGGATGATGTGCACAGCTGCCAAGTGGGCTCTGCCACATGTAACACCTTCAGTCAGTGTTTCGTAGGCACAACACTATGCAAGCTCTCACTTTTGTAATCTCAGAAACAAGTCTGAGTCCCAGAACACAAAGTAATGTTGGCTAAAATCTGAGGATTCAGTCAACATGACACACATGACTTTGGACCAATTTTTAGCATTGTACATTTGGTCAGAGAAGACTCTCATCCTAGAAAATTGGGGGCATATTATCAAGGACGGCGTTAAAAATTATCGCCAGTTTAGCGGCAGAAAACTGCCGCTAAAGAGGCGATAATGGGCTTGATAATATGCCCTGGAGAATTCCAATAGAAGCCCATGTTCAGGTGTGAACATGGGCTTCTATTGGAATTCTCCAGGGGATATTATCAAGCCCCTTATTGCAGTTTTCTGCTGCTAAACCGGCGATAATTTTAACACTGTCCTTGATAATATGCCCGTAATAACTAAGCTTCAACGCCAAACATAGAGCCTGATTTTGATCTTGGCGGAGCGGAATACTTAGTCGCAAATGTGATGGGTATCCTGTCCACCATATTATGATCTGATTATATCCTATGGAGATTGTAATACAGTGGGCGAAATATCCGTCATGTTTGTGATGGAGTATTCCATCTGCTGAAATTTAAATAAGGCTCATAGTCCTTCCCAAAGTAACATCTGGAACAGTTAGATTTTCATTTTGAAAGTTCTTCGATGGCCGATAGCAGTGAGGCTAAGTCTACTTAAAATGGCAACTTGGTTCAGCACTTTTAATGAAGGCAAGGTTTTATCAATAAAACAGTGTCAAGAAAAAGCAAGCATTGGAAAAGCCAATAGGTCTGGCTATTTCATAAGTAAGCATTCTTCTTCTATGATAAATGAATTTCTGTGAGTGGCTTTGTCGTTTTTGGGAATGTGAGAATGAGGAAACGGTTACATGACTGACTGGGTAAGCGGGCAGATGAATGAGTAGGAGCTGTAATGCATGGGCGGATGGGATAATGTTTGAATGAGTGTTATGGAAGGATGGATAGATGAACCGGTGAGTGCACGGCTGCTTACATGAGGCAATAATCATTGCCTTCACACTGAGCAATCCTTGAGGAATGACATAAGGAACAGGACCAGAGCTGACTACACCAGACTCACCCACACAGACAGTAAACCGAAAGCAGACAATTGTACACAAACCTTTTGACACTGAAAGACAAAGAACTAACTTATCTCTCATTCAGGTGCCACAGGCTTGTCATGGTTGCGAGCAGATACAAGTCACTATCAAGGGCCATTTCAGCGTCATGAAAATACCTTTTGAATTTGGGGATCAGGGAAACGTTTTTTCGATGTCGAAACAGTTTTCACCACTGTATAGTATAGTTCATAACATTAAGGCAGCTGGTCAGAAACTCTCTGAATGTTATGTTATGTTATGTTATTTATTTGTTAAGCGCAAACAGCTGCCCCAGCAACGGAGCGTCCCGGCGCTGACCTAACCAATACCAGAGGGGAGGGGGGAACCAGCAGAGGAATTAGATGACAGAGAAGAGATGGGTCTTAAGTGCTTTCCGGAAAGCGATCAGATTGGTTTGGGCACGGAGGTGTGGCGGCAGTGAGTTCCATAGCTTAGCTCCTAGGACTTTGAAGGAACGTCCACCCTGTCTGCAGAGCTTAGTTCGGGGGACCATCACGAGGTGTTGTCCCAGAGAACGCAAGTTGCGCTGGGGCGTGTATGGTGTCAAAAGTGGGCGTAGGAGTTCAGGGCATTCGGATTTGAGAATCTTAAAAGCCGTGGTCAGGGTTTTAAATTGGATCCGAGATTCCACAGGCAGCCAGTGCAAATTGCGAATGGTGGTTCTGGCAGAGCACCTGCGTGGGAGACCAACCACAGCTCTGGCGGCCGAGTTCTGGATACGCTGCAGTCTTGCAAGTTCAGCTTTGTTTGCTCCTAAGAGCAAGACATTGGCATAATCTAGCCGGGCAAGAATCATGGCTTGCATGATGAGTTGACGGGTTTTGGAGTTAAAGAATCCAAGTATGGGGTAGAGGCTCCTCATGAGACCCACGCACGTGGCTGCCACTTTCTTTGTGTGGGACTGAAAGTTAAGTGAAGGGTCGAGCCAGACTCCTAGGTTTTTGACGACTTCTTTTGGCACGGGAGTGGGGCCAAGCACAGCGGGCCACCAATGATTGTTCCAAAGGGCGGGGTTTTTTCCCAGGAGGAGGACCTCCGTTTTCCCGGCGTTTAGCTGCAGGCAGTTGAGTGTCATCCACTGTGCGACTGCCGCGAGGCCGTCTCTGAATTTGGTTGCCGAAGGTGAGGGACCTTCAGAGAGTGTGATGACCAGCTGTGTGTCGTCAGCGTACGACACCAGCGTAAGGTCCCATTCTTTTGCTACCACTGCGAGAGGCTGAACGTATAGGTTGAATAAGGATGGGCTAAGTGCCGACCCCTGGGGGACTCCTTGCCCGATGGAGTGGGGTTGAGTGATGTAGGGGGGGGGCTGAGACTTGGAAGGATCTGTCCTTTAAGAAGGACTGGAACCAATCAAGGGCTAAATCGCCAATCCCAATGGCCTCAAGTCGTTTCAGCAAGATGTTGTGTGAGACCGTGTCAAAGGCCGCGCTAAGATCCAGCAGGATCAGCGCGGCACTTTGACCGGCGTCTAGGATTCCTCGAAGGTGCTCCGTGGTGGTTAGCAGAGCCGACTCAGTGCTGTGACCTGGTCTGAAGCCGTTTTGGGAAGGGTCCAGGACATGGTTTTGCTGCATGTGGTGGGATAGTATTTTGTTGACGTGTGCTTCAGCTAGTTTTGACGTCCAGGGGAGCAGGGAAATAGGTCGGAAGTTTTCTGGTTTATTGGGATCCAGTGCGGGTTTTTTAATGATGGGTGAAACCCAAGCAGATTTCCAACAAGTGGGAACCATCGCTGAGGAAAAGGAAAGGTTGAGTATTTTGGCAAGCGGGGGGAGAAAGAAGTCAAGCGATTCCAAGAATTTGGACGGTCGCATGGGGTCTGCTGGGGAACCAGACTTGACCTGTCTACATAGTTTAGCGAGGTCGTCTAGGGATATATCGGGTATTCTTAGCAGTTTATAAAGCCTCACCATGTCTTCAAAGCAGCCGAGTCACCACAGCAGCTTCTAAAAATCACACTCCTCACTGCACCCCATTTCCACGATCTCCACGTTTTTCTTAAAGGTGACTCACATTATCCACTTATGCACTTAAAGACACAGGTAAAGCACAGAGCTGTTTAGAGGGTTGAAATAAACTCCGGGGCTTGGGGGAAGTAAGTACCTTTCACAGTAAGATACAGAAATGTGCATCGAAATCTGGCCAGAGCTAAACTGTGCATGCTTATAATGGCTGGTGGTGTGTGTAATTCTAAAATGCACCCTGTTCAATAAGGCACATCCTGGGGTCGAGTAAATGGAAGGAGGCTTTTAACAAACATTACTAAGAGAGTAAGTAATGTAGGTTAGTGAGGGATGGAGTGAATGAGTGCCGTGCAAATGGGTTTGTGAGTGACTGAATAGTATGAGATTGTGGGCACAAGTGATCTTGCCGGGGAGTGGTATGGACTATCAAGAGGGAGTAGTGTCAGTGAGGGAATGAGCAAGCGGTAAGAGAGTGATGCCGGTGAGTGAACTTCTGGCTGAGTGTGGAGTGGCAGTGAGTGAGCTTGTGGGTGAGTGGATTCTGTCAGTGAGTGAGCTTCTTAGTGACTGAATGGTACGTGTTAGGGAGGGAGGCAGTACTATTAGTGAGTAAGCTTCTGTGCAAGTAGGTACTGTCAGCAAATGAGCTCTTGGGTGAGCGACTACTGACAGTGCGTGTTAGCGTAGGGGTCAGTAAGCTCTGTCAGTGGTTGGACTTGTGAGGCAGTGGGATTAGTTGACCAGGGAGTGAGCTATGTGAGCCTCCACATTTAAAAGCTGTGTTACCATTCAATGGTTGCTCTCTTCTGCCACACCTGAACAACATTACAAGTCAGAGCAGGAAGTTGTTCCCCAAGCAAACAACAGGATGGATGGATGGATGGATGGATGGATGGATGGATGGATGGATGGATGGATCCTACCCAAAGGGTGTAGAGAGATAGAGAGAGATTAAAAGATAGGCGCAGATAGGTGAAAATGTACATGGGAACTGAAATACTGCATTGCATCCCTATGCTTCGGTGCCTGTCTTGCTCTTAGTGACTGTGCTCCTCAAACCCCCTAACTTCTACTCCCCCTCTCTACCCTGGCAGGAATAAACACCAAGCTGCCAGGGAGGCACTTTCCACATATAAATGGGTGTGTATGGCCTGATAAGCATTATGGAACTAGTGCAGGTCAGGCTGGCACACATGCCAAGTTTCCCAGGGCCATCTGTGACTAGTTAGCCTAGTCACAGTTTTTTCCCAGAATTCAGGGACTTGTAGTCCTGGTTTTACACTGGGTCATATAAGACTAAGGAGGAGATTTACCAAATCTCCATGCAACGCAGCCTAGACTCGAGGGAAAACTTTTTCCACTTTGAATGCATGCTGCACAGTGAAGAATGCATGCAAAGTCGGAAAAAGAAGGAGAAATGAAAGCATCCAATTTACTGCATTTGGTCAATTTGGTTTAGCGTGAGAAACCCTGGGTGGTTGCATGGGAACACCCATGCATTACCCTTGGCACGCCCCCATGCCGCAAAGTAATGTGAAGCAGCGTTCGCATTACTTTTTAAGTTATTTCGTTTAGCGCTGGAAAGTAAATTAGAAAAAAAGATTTTGCGCCATTTGGCTTCACTTTTGTGATGCAAACACTGCGCAAAATCTTAGTAAATCTCCCCTAAGAGTCCAACAAGTCTAGGAAAAGGCCAGGACTGGCCTAAGTAATCACACATGGACATGGAAAACATAGAAGCTATGGGCTTGGCCCCTCACCAATACATGCCTATCGCCTTGATTCAGACAGGAGACTCCCAATTTTTGAAGCCAAAAAGGTCCGTCTCCCTCCTGAAATTGCCTCTATTTCAATAGAAGTCAATAGGAGAAATACATTCTCCAGATTATTTTTTTTAAATCTCCCACTTTCCTTTTCTAAAATGTTGGCATGTATGCTCACCTCTTTGGGCCCTGCTGCTACTGCACCGGCTGCAGCATTGATATATATGTCCCTGCCAATTCTCACTTTGCTTAACAGAACACCTACTCCCACATAATGTTTCGGTCTGTCCTTGAATTCTGCCAACACTTTCAGGAACAGGCTGCTTTTTAGCAGAATGTGCCTAGCTAAACTTTCGAACCCGTTCCTATTCCCAGGCACTCCAATAAATGGTCTCTTTCTCTTAAGAAGCCATGGTAGGAAGTGCGGCTTGGCTGTAATCAAGATGGCCGCTGCTGTATGAAGGTTCGCCCCAACCACTATAACTCTGTCTCTGCTACAGGGCGGCATCGGTGGCCCTGCTGCAAGGGGGCCGAAAAACCCAATCCCAACGCAAAGATGACCAGATCCAGCCCTACTTACAATGAGTTTGTGGCCTTGTAGTGTTACCCTCTAGACTTTCTACATTTCGTTCTGGGACATCTCTGCTTCCCCTTCTCTCTCTCAATTAAGTTGAAAGAATTTCACATTTGTGAGCAAAAGGCAAGGCGTGGCTCTGTGGGGCTTTACAGACTGACAGCTCGCATTCCAAAGTCCTGTTTTCAGTAAACGACGAACACGCTCTCTAGGAATCCAGCCGAACACGAACCTGAACCTGTACCTGAGAAGTGTCAAGTGCAGAATTTACTCATGAGGGATCTGTCTGTCTTCGAGGGGCGGGTTTGTCATTCGTCATTGAACAGTGGCGGTATGGCCCAAGCTGCAGTATAAAGGGTGACAGCACTTCCTGGAGGTCATAGGTGATCTCCTCACTGCGATGAAGCTCCTGTCTGTGACTGTGCTGCTGATCCTGGCAGGTAAATCCGTGGCAAGGACTTCTTTTTCTAGCTTCTGTGGTGAAAGGAGGGGAGGTGGAAAGCTCTGTGGTAAAAGGATGTCTGGCTCCCCAGCGTGGATGCCTCTGGGTCTGCCGTACTCCAGGGTGTGATAAGGTCCCGCTAGGTGTGCTTTCAGGCAAGCTACATTCTCTCATGTATCCAGTACCAAGCACGACAAAGCGCTTGATGCTCCCCCTGCCTATGAAACTGAATTTACTGCATCTTTGAAAGTGCTTTCTCTCCACATTTTGAAAATCTCCAATCCCCAAACTCCCAGAATCGCTATGTCCCCAATTTCCTTCATAAACCCTTAAGAATCACCCTCCTCTTCACCTCTTCCAGAAATACCTCCCAAAATGACATTGCCCTGAACCCTTCTGAGGAACACCTTCCTCGCGTACCCTCCCCCCCCCCCCCCAAACACCACCTCCACACCTCCTCCTGAAGAGCTACCCCTGCTTTCTGGATGTTGCAGACCCACACCATGTTCCCAGTTAGTCCATGTTCCCCACATCTCAGAAGATCTCCATTTACCAGAGCTAGACTGAACATTCCAAGCCATCCCTGCCTCTTGCATACTGCAGGCCTGAACATGAACATTCCAAGCCATCCCTGGCTCTTGGATACTGCAGGCCTGAACATGAACATTCCAAGCCATCCCTGCCTCTTGCATACTGCAGGCCTGAACATGAACATTCCAAGCCATCCCTGCCTCTTGGATACTGCAGGCCTGAACATGAACATTCCAAGCCATCCCTGCCTCTTGGATACTGCAGGCCTGAACATGAACATTCCAAGCCATCCCTGCCTCTTGCATACTGCAGGCCTGAACCGATCCTGTGCTGACCTCTCCTTAACATGGATATCCATATTCTTGGTGCAAGAGTCCTCTGTTTATTGAGATAGGATCCAAAGCTACTGGTCTTGACTTGGAATCTAGTCCTCCTGGCCCCATGCTGTGCGCACATTGTGATCTTAGACAATCTCTTGATACTTCACAGTTCTTTGTAGTTCACGAGCAGTGCCTAGGAGCTGTATTTGCATGTATGCCATGCAGTAGTTTTTAAATGTAATTCATGTGTGTGTGTATATTCATAGTGTCATTACTTGCATAACGTTTTGTGGCGTTAATGGATAATGGTGAATAATTCTGAATGTGCCACCAAGTCTCACTGATACAGGCTGGAGGGTTGTTGCTTTAGGTGTAGTCAATTTGTATGTCAGAGCTTATGTCAACATCAAACATGTATGCAGTGTGCTCAAAGAAGGGATTTGATTCAGCCCCTCTTCAGCTACTAATTTATTTAGGAAAAGCTCCTTCAGCCATTGCTTGAAGAAAGTGTCAATCACATTTTGGTTCAGGCAAGAGAAATATTCCATTCACATGGTTAGCTGTTGGTTATTATGTGTGTTGGTCCGCCTGCATAAAGAGTGCTTCTAACCGCAGTGCATGGTCGCTGAAATGAACTATCCATGCGCCACAAAGGAGACCTATTTGCATTCCTGAAAGTGTTACTGCACTCTTGTTGATTCTGCGCCAAACTAAATTTGGTTTTGCTCCTAAAAGTGATCAGTTTTCCCACAAGTCTTTCCAGATTCCTGCTACTATTGCACCAAGGGGGATGCTGCACCTTAGCGTGACATTCCACTAAATGTGATTTTGCGCCTTAACATGATCCTACATTGCTGCTTACTTTTCATTAAGAGTGATGTTGCATCCACCCCCCCCCCCCCCCAACTAAAACAGACTGGATAATCTCCATAAGATACAATGTCTGGTTAGACAGGCCATCCGAAAGTGAGAGGAATGAGTTTTGGCTTCCGTATGAGAATTGGGTGAAATCCCCTGCCCGTATATAGTCCATTGATTAGGCCTTTACATCATATTGCTTGATTATTCTGGCAGTAGCTTCACCGGTGGCTGTGTCAGACTAAGCTATTTACGGTTGTAGAAGCTGAAGCAAGATGTAAAGTGATCCATCCTTTGCTCTGAACAAAGATCTCTGGCTGGTGCTACACTAAGGGAGACCCCGGAGTCCGTTCTTTCGTATCTTTTGTTATCCAAGGCGAATGAGGACTAAAAGTAATAAAACATTTTTTTTTAAAAAGAGTGATTTTGCACCTGAGGGCATAGCTTATGCAAGTTGTTCCAGATATTTTGTGATGATTGCCTCCAATGGCAGCCTATCATTTTATTAAAGTGTCTTTCCTATAAAAACACATTTTTCTGGCCCTCAGAGTTCTATTATCTTCACTGGTTGTTTTTCATTGATGGGTGATGTAATTTTCCTTCTACTGGAAGACATGTCTTTTAGGCAACAATCGACACAAAAGACCTTGAAGCATCTCCAGCAAGGCACTTGGCGCCAGATGTACGACCATGTCATTTAGCGTCTCGCAAATTGCGCTCAATTGCGAGTTGCAATTTGCAAGTCACTAAATGACATGTACAACAGCGTCTGAGACTATTAGCAATTCCTAATGGGGTCGCAAATTGCATGCCTCATGCGTAATACAGAGGCACTCGCACTTTGCAACCCCATTAGGAATAGCTGGCTCTCCCAGGTATGGTGGCTTGCTGGGCTCAGCAGACCTCCATGTCTGGGACTGCTTTTAAATAAAGCAGTTTTTGTTTTTAAATGCAGCCCATTTTCCTTAAAGGAAAACGGGATGCATTTAAAAAAGAAAAATGAAACGTTTTCTTTTAATTTTTTAAGGGCAGGTAGTGGTCCCTGGGACCACTGCCTGCCCCTAAAAAATATTTACCCCTGCATTCGCAAAGTGGAAGGGGTCCCCTTGGGTGACCCTTTCCATTTGCAAGTGCTTTACCACCCACTTGAAGAGGGCGGTAAATTGCGAGTGTTTTGTGACCGCAATTGAGGCCGCAAAACATTCTTACATAGTCCTCTGACTCACTATTAGGAATGGACGCCCTTGGAACACCCCTTCCTAATAGCGACTCGCAATTCCTATTTAGAGAGTCGCAAAATAATTGTGACTCGCTAAATAGGAATTGTATATGGCACTATTGGAGTTTGCATGTGCAAAAAGGTCGTAAACCTGTTTGCGCATGCAAACTAGGGCCGTATATCTGGCCCTTAGATTGTGCTGTTACTGCAGGCAAATGGACAGTGAGGGAAGTAAAGCCAGCAGCATCAATTATGATGTCACTTTATAGAGAGAGGAGGTAGTTATGGGATTTGGGAATGTTTTCAGAAGTCACTACAATGAAAGATAGGATTGTGGTTTCAAAACAATAACGTGGAGAAAGGATAGATTTTGTTTTTTCCGAAAACCTCAGACATTTTATTGCACATTTTATTTTATTCAAATCTTCTGACAAGTCTGAGTGAGCCCAAGAACTCTATTTTATACCTTTTTTGTATTGCACATTTAATTCAACATTCAAGTCATCCCTTCCATCTAGTAGTATTATCCTTTAAAAAGCACCTGGAAGGCCATCCTAATCTAGATGGCCAGTTCCCATCTTCGTTCCAGTAATAGCTGAAAGCTAATTTCATCAGCAACACCTCGTCGTCACATAGCCACGTCCATTTTAAGTGCATCCCTCCCTTTTGTTCCCCCATTGCATTATTTCCTCATTGTCTTTGACCACCTATGCCCTTCTGAGTCTGTTCCCACAAAGCTTCTCCTCCCTATACATACCCTTACCCCTCCCTACACACTCACCGCCCTCTTGTAATGTAAACCTTTAACCCATGGGTATTGACTCACCAAAATGCCAGTGTAGTGGATGTGACATTGCATACGCTTTATCCTCAATGGCATCACAGGAAGTGACATCACATGACTCTTGACCCTGTTTTCTTTCCACAAAGGCATGGCATATGAATCTAACATCACAACACATGCCATCACTGAAGTACCACAATAAATGATTGATTAGTATAACAGAATAACACAAACAAATGTTCTGGGTCATAATACTTGCCCTAAATTATAGAGGTCTCTTCTCAGGGTTTTTCCTGCTAAGAATTTTTTTTTAAATAATGGGTGAAATTGTGCATTTTAAAGCACAATTTTCACATAAGTTTGATAAATTGCCGTAGCTGATGAAGGACCCTCATTACATTTTCAAATCCTTTCACGGTGGGCCAAAGCAATGAAACTTGCCATTTTTCAGAAATTGACCCCCATTTTTTCCAAAATGTGGTATGAGTGTCCTCATATCTGAACAATTACCTTCATTGTGCTTGGGACAGCATTTTGTCATAGCTGCCCCTATATTCCATTGGTACCCACTTATATAGAAAAAAATGACATAAAACACACCAGTGCTTGAATTTTTCAGTGTATTCCATCCATATACCATCGGTGACCCTCATGTCAAACGGTACCTTAGTATGTCAAGGCCAGCATTGTGTCATGGTTGCTACCCTCCACATGCCAGATTGTCCACCCGTATGCCAAGAATTGCCTCCATTGTGCTAGTACCAGCTTTCTGCTACTGATGTCCATATGCCAATAATTTCCTTAAGTAAGTCAGGATTTTTCAACAGGTGCCCTTTATTCCATGAATTATCTCTAGTATTCCAGTACCACCAATTTAACATTGGTGCCCTTTATGGCGGGAATTACCCCCAGTGTGCCAGTGCCAGTAATTTTGTCACAGGTGTTTGCCATGCTAAGAATTGCTGCAAACATGCCAGGACTAGTATTTTGCCCTTGGTTTCTCTGTAAGACAATGATTACCTTCAACATGCCTGTGACAAGAGACAAAATCGCAAGCATCACATCACTTTGTTGCTCACACACACATTCGCTCACGCTCATTCTCTGACACTGACTCCTTCATTCTCACTCACACTCTCTTACACACCCTTACACTTATTCTTATTCATTCTCGCTCACATGCACTTACTCTTAATCTCACTCATTCGTACTTTCTGACGCTCAGGCCCAGGTTGCCGAAAGCTTTGCACTGATATTGTATCACATGTTAGACAAAGGTGCCGATTACGATCCTGTAAAAACCGGGTACGAACCGTCGGACGGAGCATATTCTCCGTCCGACGCGTACCCGGTCGGAACAAAATACAAACATGGAAGTACGAATCGCACGGAAATACCATTTCCGTACGATTCGTACAAAACACCGACCGACGAAAACATACATACAAATGTGATCCGGGAAAGCGCCGACGTGACGTCGGGACGCATGCAGCCTGCATTTCACAAACCAGGAAGTACGAATCAAACCCACAGCAGTCCGGACGGCAATATTTTTACGGCACCCAAAAAGTGCCGGGAAAGCGAAGTACGCCGCGAAACGACCAGATTAGGGGGCCCGGTATGCGCCGTACCCCCCCAGCCCCTGTAAGTACGCGCCGCACCCCCCCCAGCCCCCGCATGTATGCGCGGTACCCCCCCCAGCCCCCGCATGTACGCGCCGTACCCCCACCTGTGCATGTACACCAGTGTACATATGCACCGTACCCCCACCCGTGTATGTACACCAGTGTACGTACGCACCGTACCCCCACCCGTGTATGTACACCAGTGTACGTATGCACCGTACCCCCACCTGTGTATGTACGTCGTGAACCCCCAGCGCTACGCGCTGGGGGTTCGTGCCGTACATACACGGGTGGGGGAACGGTGCATACGTACACTGGTGTACATACACGGGTGGGGGTACGGTGCATACGTACACTGGTGTACATGCACAGGTGGGGGTACGACTCGTACATGCGGGGGCTGGGGGGGTACGGCGCGTACATGCGGGGGCTGGGGGGGGTACGGCGCGTACATGCGGGCACATGTCTCCATGGTTGCTATGGGAGTTCGGTGCGGACGGTGTGTTTTCCATCCGGTTGTAACATCGGACGCACGGGATGGATCGTACTTGCGCGGTCGGACTTCACTTTTCACATTTGTACGGTAAATCATCCGAGGATGTGTCGGACACATTTTCCGACCCGAGGACGTGTGGGGAATTATTCCCAATGCGATTCGTATGGACTTTTTCCCATGCGAATCGTACTTGCCAGTTTGTACGGCATTTGTACGATTCGTACGGTAAAAAGACCGGATACGAGTCGTACGGGGAATTTTTTTCCAGGATCGTAATCGGCACCAAAGTGTTAGGGGTTTTTTACTATTCAACTCAAATCAGGATTTGCATTGGGTAGTATCCCTAAGTAACACAAAATAGAGCTGTGCGCTGCTTCGCATTATTTTGCATCACGTGGGTGTTCCATGGGCTTTGACACAAATCCTTATCTACAAACATTGGTAGATAAGAATTTGCACTAAAATCTTACGCCTCATTGAGGCAGATGTAAAAAAACTTTGCAAGTGTACAGCATGCATACAAAGTGGGGAAAGTATTTAAGCTTAGTTTTTTTATGGAACTGGCACCTTCCATTATGAAACCTATGTTTCAGAGCACACATAGACCCTTTTAATATGGCACATAGGTGTGTGCGCTGGCACATGGCTGCCGAAAATATGGCAGTGCATGTAGAGAGAAAAAATTAACATTTGTTTCACACTCCCTTTGACGCAAGGCCGCGCAGCAACTTTGGTGTAGAGTTACCTTGCATCACAGAATAGTAAACCGGGCCTTAATCTCACAAAATCTCACTTCGCTAACTGTCACTGACTGGTGCACATTTTCACTCACACAAACACATGCTTACACATACAGATGCACAGATACCCCCCCCTGCAAAAGTCTCACCAGTCGAGGACCTAACTACCTTCAATAAAGTGCTGGTAAGGGGTCCTGAAAAGTCGAATATTACGATGCTCAAAACCTCAACATCTGTCATATTTTAGACTCTACAATATAAAACCTCTTCAAGGCCTTTGCTTCCGTTGATACCAGGTATTCTGGAATCTGCTATACAGTGGTTCCTTGCATCTGTGAGAGAGCTTGGGCCCACTTGAACATCCCCAATCAATCAGATGTTCTTTTTAGCTACTTGAGAGGTAAGAGGGAGAAAACAATCACAATTTAATCTTATTGCAGTATAACCGATTTGGATACACAATAACTCCTTGACAACTAAATGGTTGAATTTTGTAAACCTTAATTTAATATCAGAAACAGACTGATATGGATTAATCTCAGCATCATAGTATAGAAATACAGGAGCAACAAAATGAGTCCAAATCTCCTAAAGAGATTTACACAATATAACAAAAAGAATACAACTACATCAGTTATGATGATGCACGTAATCAGGAAAACAAATTGAACATTAAATTGCATCAGTTGATTATCAAAGGTAAGCATGAGCACACTATCATTCCCTACACTACCTTAAAAAGGCACACAACAGTAAACTAAGAAGCATTGAGCAGGAATGAATGATAAAAAGGTGTCACTTGTCGAGTCTTCAGTACAAGAAACTCCAACCAAGGTCCATGTAGCATGAAGCCACACAATGCAGAAGATGAGGTCTACAGTTCATGATGTCCTAAGATGTCTCTCTGTCCCTCATTAAGTTACACCATAAGATATTAGTCTGCATCTAAGGTAAATTATGTGATCCACTCCAGTAGCTTTCCACAATCGAGGCACATATTGGCTACTGCACCATCTTCTCCACCTCGATAAGTTGCCACTGCATTCGACCTTGGCCATTCTTCTCCTCCTCCATGAGAACTTGTCTCCCTGCTCATTACCACATTTCTCCTTGCCAAAATCCATCTTCTCATCCGTTTCACTAACTAATGAAGCTTTGTTCGCACCTGCAGTTGAAACAAAATATGGAAGCAAACACATTCTACGTCGAACGTTAAATGCAAAATCAATGTTAAACTTGAGATGTGAATCTGTGCTGGAAACCATGCTTGATATATGGAAAATAAAGGGGCTAGCCCTAATAATCCCACACAACCTGGGCAAAACCACAATGAGAACAAAACAATAATACAATGCAGGAACAAATTATTATAGCAATGGTTTATAAATTGAGTACTTACATTTTTTTTCTTTAAATTCTTTTTATTAAACATGAAAACAAGCTTCAGATAATCATCATGTTTGTATTGACACATCAGGATAAACATTAGTCACAGGCAGCACAATACAGGGCGAATATCTTATCGCAATTACTGGCTGTCACCAGCCTTCTTCTCAGGGGATACATGATTACACAATCTCTAGGCAATTTGAAACACTCTTCATGACACTGTCCATTGGCCTCTAAAACGTGCCCACGCGGGTGCTTACATTCTATGGCCATAATGCAGCCGAATAAAGTTTTATTGATGATGAGTGCTTAAATTAATCACTGATGCTACATTCAATTTGTAAACCATAATTTATTTTAACTTATCATATAAACCTACAAATCTTTGCTCCTGGCGAAGGTACCTGGGTAAAATAGAGGTATGAAACTCATTAAATATACATACATAAATAAAGGAAATATAAACAATTTGAAGAGGACAGCATTTGCAGCTAGAAATTCTTCTTCAGTCTTCTGGTTGTTTTAATCAGATATGGCTGTGTTCTTTATTTCTTTCACAGTCCATATAGGAGATAGTTTTTAGAATGTACACACATGAGGGACAATCTTGCCCTTTGTATCCTTAGTGTGTATCAGACAATGTGTTTCAGAAACATAGTCTAAATTGAAGTTTAGATAGACACCTCCAGATGGAATCGACAATCTATCGGGAGGAGTCTATGTAAACTTTGACTACTTTTCTGAAACACAAATCTGCACTCGATGCAGCTCACGGCTTAGGCCGACTGGTTTTAAGCAAGAAGCACAGTAGACAAATTTAAATCTGTTTTTTCAGGAATACACTGTTTGACAAAGGGAGACAATGAGCTTCACATGTACAACTGTCATAAATAACATAAATCGATGCAGTGTTTCCAACTATTCACAAGTCGAAGGGCACTGTTTTCCAGTCCGTTGATATCAATCATTGAGGAATGTAATGAAACAGTAAGCAACTGTAAACACTAAGATGGTAACTGCAATAAACAGAGGGAAACCAGCCTGTGCAACGAGGTTGCTGGCACACACCGTAGCCACGTCAACCAGAGGGTGGGCTTGGGGGGCAGGGCAGTATCACACACATTTACTGAGCATCATAACCATGTCTCACATAAAGTGGCAATGGAAATCCTAAAGATTGTTGGTTTAGAACACTAAAATGAATTTAGGAGTATATACAGAACTAATGATAGGTGTTACTTCACTCAGAGGGTTCAAGCCCCTCATTGGATTCAAAGCAATGCCAGCAGAGACAATCTCACCATCATCATAAACCCTCCATAGGCAGAAGAGGTAATAAACAACAACAGGAAACATCCTTCACCTCGCAGTGTTTCCAAAGACCAGGCTTTACTACAAAGTCAATAAACAACTAATCTGGATCACCCTCTCTGATCACTACTTTAATCACCAGTTGGTCTCCCTCCAGGTGGAGGAAAGCATAATTAAGACACTATGATGATGCTTTTCACGTAATTACTGAAGCGGAAAATCAAGATATACCACTCCGTTACCTTTAATGTGAATGAGGGTTTTGTAGATGGTTATTACCCTAGACCCTGATAATACAGGACAAGTGATCCATTCTCTTTTGAATATTTGCTTATCGCCTAGAATCTGAATGGATCTCAGCTTCTCTCTCCCCTGATTGATTTCAAGTTTACTACAAAGTCACCACCCAGCCTGCAACGTTGCCACACTTTACTTTACCGCACAAGTTGTTACAACTACTTGCTTTAGGGAGCCCGTTGTTGGACTGGTGTTGGATTCTCAAGTCCAACACCTTACTTAGACTGGAGTTGGAATAGTAATTTATACTATTCTAAAGTCCAGCAACCCCTAAAGAAAGTAATTGCAACAAATTGCGTGCTAAAGTAGTGCACGGTAACGTCACAGGCGAGGTAGTGAGGGCGTGGTAAAGGCATGCAGGGTTAATGCCTGTGCAGTTTCATCATACATACAACAACAACCTGCACCTGAAGAAAATCTCCTACAAAACAATGACTTCCCTCTTCCACCTTCTCTGGTTGGCCACTCCAGTGGAGGGAAGCACAGCCAATTACTTTCAAAAGTGACAAAAAGTCACCAGAGACAATTGATTTGAATATTGTTCAGAATGGGAACTCTTTTCATTTCAAGATTCCTCCACCTTCTATGCCACTGCCAGAACAGTGCCTCACCGTCTAGGTCTGTAGCAAAAGGAAGTCGACTTCTTGCTATAGAAAAATGCAGTGAAGGAGGTAACCTTTCACAAAAAAGGTTGGGAATTTATTCTCTGTACTTTCTGGTTTGAAAAAAGGACCAAAATTTGAGTTGAGACCCATTCTAGATTTATGAATGCTGAACAAATCCATAAGAAATGTTCTGAATGGTTACACTACATCAGATTTACCCTCAAATACTTCAACAAGACAAGGTTTTGATGCTCAGTAAATGTGTACGATACTGCCCTGCTCCCACCACACCCTCTGGTCGACATGGCTACGACACGTTCCAGCAACCCCATGGCATAGGCCGGCCTTCCTCTGTATATTGCAGCTACCATTGTTCTTGTTCTTAGTGTTTACAGTTGCTAACTGTTTTACTCAGTGATTAATACCATCGGACTGGCAAACAATTGCCCTTCTCGACTTGTTGATCGTTGGAGACACTGCTTCGATTTATGTATTTTATGACAGTTGTATATGTTAAGGCCAATGCACCCCTGTGTCTTATCAATTTGACATCACAAGTGTACTGTGATCATTGTGTATCATGCCTCCCATCATATATGTTACAAACAAAGCATTAAAAAATACATCAAGGAGACTTGATGTATGCTATAGATTTTTGAGATACCTCCTATTATATACCAATTTTAAAGACACACCAAACATTTCTCGGTTTCATAGTAGGTTCCAAGCCTCTTCAATGCAAACTTCAAGTTTTGGATTTAAAGTCAATGCCACAAATATTCACAAAATGTATGGCTGTCCTCTCAACACATCTAAGGAGGCAAACGATTATTGTCTATACTTACTTAGACAACTGGCTATTACAGAGTCCATCTTCAGAAGAAGATCTAAAATATTTTCAACATAGCTCAAAATCTTTTTGGGTCTGGGTCTTTAGGTTAATATAAAAAATAAATCAATGACTTCCCAGTACAGAAGCTGCACTATCTAGGAGCGATACAGTATACCCGATCCACAAAAGTGTATCCTCCGAGGAGAGACATGTTTATCCGTCTGAAGTGTCTCAATCTAGCACAACAGATATCATCCTACTAAGGTCAATGGCATGTTATATTTTCCCAGTTAATGAGGTAGGTCTTGGTTTGCAACCCATTGGAAATCGTTAAAATCGCATGGATGGTGGCCGGCTGGGTTCAGCTGACCACCATGTCTGTGATTGCTTTGAAATAGAGCAATCTTTTTATTTTTTAAATGCAGCCCATTTTTATTAAAGGAAAAAGGAATGCGTTAAAAAAAATTAAAAGTTGGGAATGGTCTGTGGGACCACAGCCTGCTCTTAAAAAATGCGTTTACAAACATTCACAAAAGGGAGGGGGTCCCACTGTAATTTGAAATTGGCGGTATATTGCAAATGTTTTGCGACCACATTTTGATCACAAAACATTGACACATAATTCGCTGAGGTCATATTTATGCACACCTTTTACACCTAGTGTACATATCCGTCCAGCATTTCTCTCTGTACAGAGTGATACCGGCAGCTTCATATTGTGACTGTCCCATACTGAATGCCTGTCTCAATGTGAAAAGCCTATACATTTTTCATGCGATCTTATCATGGCCACCAAACTTACAATACAATACAATAACACTTGTAAAGCGCACAGCTGCATATGAAGAGGCGTCCTGGTGCTAGTGGCTCAAAAGAGGGACAGCGACTTAATCAAGCCAAAAACTGGTGGCCTATAGATCAAAGAGATAGGTTTTCAGACAGTTGCAAAAAAAGTATTCAGTTGGTGCAAAGTGAAGAGTTGAAGGCAGAGAGTTCCAAAGTTTGGAGGTCAGAAAAGAGAATGGCTGACCACCTCTTCTTGCCTTGCGGATCCTGTAAACATGCAGAGGTTTTTGTCCACTGGAGTGAAGTAATCTCGTCTGTTGGTAGGGAAGGAGCCTCCTTCTCAGGTAAAGAGGGCCTTTCTGCTCAAAGGCTCTGAAAGGGAATGTTACAACTTGAAATTTGATGTGGATAATGAAACTTGAAACAAAGAGAGCATCATTTTAGATCAGGGTCCAGGATGCATATGCTACAACCTCAGAGATATTGTTCCCTTCAACCTCAGAAAATTCAATTCCTCTGAACCCAGTCAGTCATTGCCTACACATCACATCAAAGTGTCCCTATTGAAATGTGGGTTTGTAGTCTCCATCTCTGGCACCATCCAAGAATGTTACCTTAATACAATTTCATTATGGAAACAGGGGTTTGCTTAGCGTTCATACCTCTCATAGTCTTACCAATAGCAACAACCATCTTCAACAACCTGGACAATTCTTCTTTTTCTTCAAGCTTTGAAGCTGGATGAGAATAAGAGGAACCCAGAAGCCTACACACACATGTACTTAGAGCCCTTGGTTACAGCATTGGGGTTTCTAAACTAAATAAATAATTATACTGTACCCATTGCAAAACACAATGGACAATACATGGTAGCTGTACAATAGTCTTTGACTCTCTTTGAGTATGAAATAGTTCAATTGGGCTGAGCGTCAAAGGCATTTGAAAACTGCACTCAAGGCTATTGGTTAGACTAATTAATTTCCTGGATCACCCACTATCTAATAGTGCCTAATAGTGTTTTAGCACCAAGCTTCATTTTACATTTTATTCAGAGAATGTACTTAGCTTTCTATATATTTCTTTACATTTTTCAAATAATTTTTTTAGATTATATTATTGAATACATGCTCATATTCTATGATAAAAAATAGGGAGGTTTGTTAGGGGTTATGACCTTTACATACCATACTTGATAACATTAAAAGTGACATTCAGTGGTCTATATAGGGCTCTTGGTTTTTCCAGGTCCATGTGTGTTTGACTGCTCTGGTCTGGGTGTTTCCTTTGCATTCTGGAAATTGTTGGTCGGGTCTACTGTAAAATAAAACTAGGATTGCAGTTACCATAGAGCCCTTGTGTGGACATGGAAATCTGGAGAGCTCTTCTTTGGTCCATTAATGATTGGAAAGAAAATTGCATGACATGAAATAGGATAAAAATCTAAAAAAATGATTGTGGGGCTTCTAACCTAATATCATCATGAAGTAGAAATGGCATATCTTATATGAGTGAGCATTGTTTGTGCAAACTTACTAACAGAGTATGAGTAACTCCAGCCACATCCACAGTCATCAAATCTGTTCTCTTGAGTGGTAACAAATTGTTAAATTTCCTTAACCCCTAAAGACACATTCTGCCTCGTGGATAAAAGGAAAATAGACAGGGATCTCTTACCCCACCTCTGTGTTTTACTTACTGTTAGACCTGGCATCTTTTGGTTTGTTTACTCTGTCTTTTTTCTTTCTGACCTCCTGGTTTTGACTCTGTTTTTGCTGGTTTAGTGTCTCGGCGCACTTTCTCACTGCTGTTCAGTGTTAAAGTGCAAGTGTTCCTATTGTAAATTGTATTATGGATGGATGTTTCAATTACGTGCATTTTTTATTTACTGCTAAGTCCCTCGTAAAGTGCACTGAGAGTGCCAGTGTCTGTAAATCAAATGCTGCTAGAGGACCTGCGGTACAAAAGGGGGTGGTGATGGACGGAGCATCAGAACCAATCAAACACTCACACCCAGTCAACAGATCTGGGTTTGATCCATCACCGTTCTTTAGCCCACTCTGCCACCCCAATTCAGACATGGCCATATGCATATCAGTCTGACCCTGTGCCTCATGGGAACAGTCCAGCCCGAACTGCCATCACCACCCCCTTTTGTACCGCTCTGTTGACTGGGTGTGAGTGTTTGATTGGTTCTGATGCTCCGTCCATCACCACCCCCTTTTGTACCGCTTTGTTCGCCATAAGTTGGCAGGGTATGCTCAGACGTGAGTCCCTTGCTCACTTTGCCACTGGATTCAAGCAAGCCTGGCTGAAGACGGCTGAAATGCCAGAAACCGGTCCTAGGAAGCTTGTTCCCGGTCCAGGGAAGGCATGGCTTGGAAGTTCGGGCTGGACTGTTCCCATGAGGCAGAGGGTCAGACTGATTTGCATATGGCCATGTCTGAACTGTGGTGGCAGAGTGGGCTAAAGAACGGTGATGGATCAAACCCAGATCTGTTGACTGGGTGTGAGTGTTTGATTGGTTCTGATGCTCCGTCCATCACCACCCCCTTTTGTACCGCTTTGTTCGCCATAAGTTGGCAGGGTATGCTCAGACGTGAGTCCCTTGCTCACTTTGCCACTGGATTCAAGCAAGCCTGGCTGAAGACGGCTGAAATGCCAGAAACCGGTCCTAGGAAGCTTGTTCCCGGTCCAGGGAAGGCATGGCTTGGCAGTTCGGGCTGGACTGTTCCCATGAGGCACAGGGTCAGACTGATTTGCATATGGCCATGTCTGAACTGGGGTGGCAGAGTGGGCTAAAGAACGGTGATGGATCAAACCCAGATCTGTTGACTGGGTGTGAGTGTTTGATTGGTTCTGATGCTCCGTCCATCACCACCCCCTTTTGTACCACTTTGTTCGCCATAAGTTGGCAGGGCATGCTCAGACGTGAGTCCCTTGCTCACTTTGCCACTGGATTCAAACAAGCCTGGCTGAAGACGGCTGAAATGCCAGAAACCGGTCCTAGGAAGCTTGTTCCCGGTCCAGGGAAGGCATGGCTTGCCAGTTCGGGCTGGACTGTTCCCATGAGGCACAGGGTCAGACTGATTTGCATATGGCCATGTCTGAACTGGGGTGGCAGAGTGGGCTAAAGAACGGTGATGGATCAAACCCAGATCTGTTGACTGGGTGTGAGTGTTTGATTGGTTCTGATGCTCCGTCCATCACCACCCCCTTTTGTACCGCTTTGTTCGCCATAAGTTAGCAGGGTATGCTCAGACGTGAGTCCCTTGCTCACTTTGCCACTGGATTCAAGCAAGCCTGGCTGAAGACGGCTGAAATGCCAGAAACCGGTCCTAGGAAGCTTGTTCCCGGTCCAGGGAAGGCATGGCTTGGCAGTTCGGGCTGGACTGTTCCCATGAGGCACAGGGTCAGACTGATTTGCATATGGCCATGTCTGAACTGGGGTGGCAGAGTGGGCTAAAGAACTGTGATGGATCAAACCCAGATCTGTTGACTGGGTGTGAGTGTTTGATTGGTTCTGATGCTCCGTCCATCACCATCCCCTTTTGTACCGCTAGAGGACCTGCAACACTGATTGTGCCACTCACATGAGCAGCCTTTCAAGGAGTTCTCCGACCTGCCACTGCAGTGTCTGTGCACAGTGTTTACTGCCAGGTCTACTTGGCAAGTGCACCCACTTGCCAAGCCCTCGTGTTTCACTGTTGAAAGGTTATTTGTCCCATAGGATGGAATGGGGAATCCTCTGTAACATTTTACAAGTATATCTTCCTACTGAAAAAATGGAGAAATGAGTATGCCTAAACTCAGAATGTAGAAATGCTTCTTTTAGTAAAGAATATTCTTATGTTCTATGTTTGAAAATACCACTTTTAGAGAGTAGGTATTTTCTTGCTTAGCCATTCTGTGTGCCTCTGCTGGGTTGTGGCTTGACAGTCTGGCTTTGGAGTGACAGGGGCCAGGGATGAGCATTCTCTTCAGACAGACACGGGGGGTTGAGGTGTGTCCTGCCTTTCCTAGATGAGTCAGGGCTGGGCCGAATAGACCTGGGCTGCATTTAGAGAAGTGGGAGGAGATTTCCTTGCACCTGAATAGACCTGGTCTGCCTAGGACAAGGCTGTCTCTCTCCACCTCCTGCCAGGAAGCTGGGCCAGAAGGGACCAAACTGGTTTGGACTAGGCACAGGCACTCTCTGCCCAAGAGAACAAAGAGAAATGCAGTATAAATATTGGGGCCCAGACCCCAGAACTTTAGACTTCGCTTGGATCAAGGAACCTGCCAAGAAGAAGAGCTAGAAGAACTCCCAGGAGGAGTACTGCCCCTTTGCTGTGTTGCTGCTTTGTTGCGTTGGCCTGCAACTTAAAACTCTGCTCTTCTCTGAGGCCTATCCCTAATGTCTCTTTCCTGCTACTTGGCTGATTGTTTCCATCTCCTGCGCCTTGACGCCCTTGGGCAAAGTAGCGCAATACAAATTCCTTATCAATTAATCAATCAATCAGTTGCTGCTTCTGCCATGGGCAGTGAAAGGACTGCACTGAACTTTCTTCACTTATTACTGAGTATCTCCAAGGGCTTGAAATGGAGCTTGCCTCCTGTTCACGAAGTCTCAGGGACAGCAAAGACTTCACTTACCTCTGGCTACCACCTCTGTAACCGTGGGTTTCAGTTGCCACAGAGGGGGAAAGCAGCCAACACCGTCACCAACACCCCTGCAGGCTCTGTGTCCTGAAGGTAGAGCAGAGGGCACCGCCTCACTTCACACAGTAACCCTGGTCTCACCTACAACGATAACAACTGCCGCCACTGAGCAGCTGCTTCCACCATGACCTGGGGGCACCGCTCTCTTCACCACCTCGCTTCACTCCGCCCTCCTGGTCTCACCGACGATATCGCTGCCTGCTGACCTCAACACCCATGACCGCACCGCGGTTTGGGGGCACCTCTCGTAAGTCTCACGAAGCACCGTCCGTCCCACACCGCAGTCTGGGCCGACCGATGCCAGCTCCCATCAACTGGCACTGTTGCATGCACCGTGATTGTCAGTACCACAACAAGCACAGCCTCACTCTGCACAGCAGCACTGGTTTCACCAATGCTACTGGATGAGCATCACCAAGCCGCTGCCTGCACCACGACTTGAGGGCACAGCACGCTGCACCACTACGCTTCATATCGCAACCACAACGGTTGCCACGACCTGCCCGCACCATGATCAGCCAGAACCAAAGGTACTGTTTACTCGTGTCCACACAGATGCGGTCAGTCGGAACTGTTGGATTCTGTTGTTTTCAGCACTGCGGTAGCCCCAGAGGGAGCTACCGGATTCAAGGAATTTTTAAGTCATACTTGCTGAGTGCCTATTTTTGATTACTGTATGTTGGTCTTGTTTGCATGGATAAATATTGGTTATTTTTCTAAAACTGGTGTAGTGTCCTTTTGTAGTGTCTTCACTGTATTGCTGTTGGTTTTGTGCAAATGCTTTACACACTGCCTTTGAGATAAGTCTGACTGTTTGTGCCAAGCTTCCAAGGGGGTGAGCAGGGGTTATTTTAGGAGTGCATCCCCCTTATCCTAACTAGAAGGAAGGGACCCTATTTGGACAAAGATGCATACCATTGCCAACAAGGGACCCCCATTTCTAACATTGGTTGTCAGCAGTGAGGATAGGACTTGCATCTGCACTTGACCTACAAGTGATTGATGTGCACTGCTACCATATTGCAGACCATTACGTACCACATACTGTTTCTTTTTCTGGGTCTATTTTTGTCTTTCCACCTTTCTTGAACTTGAACATCCTACTGCAACATGCCTAGCACAGCAGCATCATCAATTACATCCCTAGAAGTGGCCATTGAGGAGAAAAGGTTGGAAACCTACATAAAGGATTTGAAGGCCATTTGTAAAAACCTCAAGGTCCAAGTCAGAGGCCTCACCGGGAAGGAGGAGCTACAAAAGGTGCTGAGGGCCTGGGTAGCAGCCAGACATGCCAGTAGGCAGTCTGGAGATTTTAGTGTGGAGGCGGAGGAACCTATTCCTAGGGTAGATGTGCTTTTGGGAGAGGGGGTCCCTCCAGGCCAGGCAGCAGTGGTTTGTCCCCAGAGAAGCCGGAGGACAGAATAGAAGCTAGGAGGCATTAATTAGAGCTTGAGAGGCTCAAGATGGAATCACAGAAGATGGTTTTAGACCGTGAGTGGGGCTAAAGGAGCTGGAGTTAAAGAGTAAATCCAGCACAGATGGTGGCAGCGATTCAAATTCCACAGTGCACTTAGACAGGATTGTGAACATTCCCAAGAATGTAGGCAATTAATTAAAAAATGGTGATGACATACAAATGTGGTTTCAGGGCTATGAGGGAGCTATACACATGAATTGGGTCCCTGAGAAGCATTGGGGGCCAGGATTGTGGCCTCAATTCTCAGAAGAGTGGAGGGACACTTTGTTGGCTTTGTGTAAGGAGCACAACCTCACCTACACTGAAATTAATGAGGCCCTTCTCACTAGGTATGGCCTCACTCCTGATAAATACCTAGAGCAGTTTAGGTCTAGTAAAAAAACTGATTCCCAGACATGGTTGGAATGTGCGGATTCTTTCAGCAGGGCACTGGATGGTTATGTGAAGGGCAGCAATGTAACAGATTTTCAGGGGCTGTGCAATTTGATTGTGTGGGAGGACTTGTCTAGTTTATGTTTGGCAGAGGTGCGCCAGCACTTAACTGATAGCAAGTTGACTGACCTATAAATAGGCTGTCCAGATTTCGGTTTAAACTGACTCTAACCGACAGTACCCTACCGGATGAAAATCAGCTGACCCGGTTTAAACAGAGTGTCACTGATTTTCATAGTTGGCGGGGGAGAGGAGCTGTTGAGGTCTGCCATCTGTCTGACTGCGGCCGCACCCGAGTACTTCACAGGTCTTTAAAAAGACCATTTACATAATCTTTTACTCCAGCTCTGTTTTTAAACTTGGCCTCTGAAGGTCAGTGTGGGCTTTGTTTATGTGCTCGCGCCGAGGACTTTCGGTGCGCCAATTTCTAGTAAGAAGCGTTCCCTCTTCAAGGTGTTTTAGTCTAATATTTAAATGCAATTAACTTTCTTGGTGGAACTTAGAAATGAATAAGGAATAAAGCACGAACGAGAGCGAACAGATGTGAAATATTTGAAGTTGTTAGAAAATCTTGATTGTGTTGTTAAGAATTCGTTGTAATGAACACAAGGTTCTTTAATAATGCTAATTGCATGCAAACGTGTTCTGTGTAAATCACTTTGGATAAAAGCTTTGTAAAGATAATACGGTTTAATTGTTTTAATTCCAGACAAATCAGACAGAGCATCACACAACCCATCACATTAGGTATTCTATTCCCTGTAATAAAATCCCCGTGTCACTGTTGTGGGCGGCAGGGGAGGGATTCTCACTCACTCAGATGTTATTGAAGCCAGAAGACACGAATGAACAGGTCACGTTTTGTAGGTCAGTTTGAGACAGTTGGAAGCTTCTAGGGAGCCCCATCTCAGTCGCTTTTCAGTGATAACACGTAAGACTCTGGTGGGCGGGGGGGGCGAGGGTGGTGCTGGAGAGGGGGACAGCACACCGAGCCCCTGCGATGAGATGGGTTTGTTTCTCTTTTGCGGGGAGGGGCGCGGTGCTGTTGGAGCCCGAATCATGATTTCTTTGAGCGGAAGGGGCACAACGCTTCAGGTATGAGGGGGACGGTTCCACCGACACACATGGAGGTGACACCTGCCGATATTTACAGATGCAAAAATGCCTGTTAATGTCCCAGGATGTGGATTTTGTTGTTGCAAGTACCAGCATCGGCATATTAAAAAAAAAAACCTGGCAATAGGTTCTAGTTGTCCCAGCTAATAAACAACGTATCTTTATTACGTGGCGCATTTGATTTAACACCTAACACAAGGCAACACGCCCTGTAACATAACTCAACACAAATTCATTTTGTGTGCAGGTTTCAAGACCGATAGTGAAAGTAGCAAGACCCAGAGAAGGATCTCGCCACTGTGCAAAGGAGAGTCACCTGGATATGCAAATGATGGTCATTTCAGTCACTCAAAGCCATCAAAATCTCCCAACACACATCTGCCGTTGGTTCCTCGTGAAATGTAGACGAACAAAAACTAAACACACACACTCTGCCTCTCTCTCGCTCAGTCTGCCTGTCTGTCTCACTAACTTTCTTTGTCCTACTCTCTTCGTCCCTGTCTGAGAGAAGTAAGTAGCCCCCTAAATATGTATGAGAATTATAGTTGACTAGTTGTACTTTTCAGCAAAGTTGAATTTAAGCAGCCGAAAAGTTCTTAGCAGCAATGTTGCCCATACCACAGAAATGACAAAGGATTTTCAACTGCATTTAAAAGCGGATTACGTCTACACATTGGATTTAACTGAAAATGGTGATATTTGGAACACCTGCCAAAATCTCACCTAATGTCAAATTCCAATTATTTAAAAACAGAACACGCTTTGCGGGAACAGAAGGGAAGCGTCACTTTCCTACAACTTGTTCAGTGTTACATTATGTTGCCCTATCCTGTACCAAACATCAAAGAGTGACTTACTTAGGAATACAGTCTCTAAATAATTTTTCATCAGTCTCTCCAAGTTTACACTATTTCTCTCAGTACACACAAACAGCTTCTTTACTGCTTTTTATTTTATAACTGAAGGTAGAGAAGTTTGTCAGAGCTTTATATTATTCAGAAAATAATGTTTATTTTCGTGTGTTTAGTTAGCATAATTAAACTACAAAACTAATTTGCTGGGGCCTTTGTCCATTTCAACTGACATCTGTAAACGTGGCTTTTAAAGGTTGCACAAATACGTTTCCTGCATGCCTGTTTCTTTCCCTCCTCTGTGTTTTTCTTTTTCTTAACTTAGTCAATAATAGGATTCATTTCATGGTGATGCCTCTTGTTAGTGCAAATTGCAAAATATCATCTGCAGGGGATAAGGATCCCTCATCTCATCACTAGCCAGAACCAATTACAATCTGCACAAGGAAAATAACAAGCAAAATATCAAAAGGACTACTGAGTTTGAGGCAGAAGAGAACATGAAAAGATTCTAAGTGCAGATCAATAGACTAACATGGAGACCAGGGCCGGACTGGGAACCAAAACCGGCCCTGGCAAAGTGCTCAGCTGGCCCCCCGGGGCTTGAGGGTGCCGCCGAGCTCTTTGCCAGGGCCGGTTTTTGGCAGTAAGCTGCAAAAACAGCCCTGTAACAAAAACGGCCCCCTGGGGCTCAAACCCGGCCCCACCTGTGCGGCGCACCAGGGGAGTGCCCGCTACGGCCAGTCCGGGCCTGATGGAGACCGTTCTCTAAACGGATCGGCAAGGAACCTAAGCAAGTAAATTGGTCTGACACAGGGGTCTACCTCTAAGGATATCAGGAAAAAACTTGGTTCTCCTCCAAATGGAGAGTCTTTACACACTTTTGGCACCGGGTTGTTACCACGCATGCCATTACATCACAAGTCATATCACCGACTTGCTGTAGGGGGCGTGCAACAGCAGGTAATGTGTTGGATTTTAAATCCAACACCTTCCCTGCTGTTGCACAAACTGGAGTAGTAATAGTAATTAATACTATTCCTAAATCCAGCGCGCCCACTACAGCAATTCGTTGATATGACTTGCGATGTAATGGCACGCGTTGTTACCACGCATGCCATTACATCACAAGTCGTATCACTGACTTGCTGTAGGGGGTGTGCAACACCAGGTAATGTGTTGGATTTTAAATCCAACACCTTCCCTGCTGTTGCACAAACTGGAGTAGCAATAGTAATTAATACTATTCCTAAATCCAGCGCGCCCCCTACAGCAATTCGTTGATATGACTTGCGATGTAATGGAATGCGTAGTAACAACGCAGTAGTTGTAACGACCGCGTCGTAAAGCCTTGCATTGTGAATGTATGCGTTGAAACGTCATGCATTCCATCTAAACAGGATCAGTGAGGAATCTCTGAACATCTGTCAACCAATAGCCGTAGACAGCATTAGGCGGGGAACTATGAGAACTGCCTGCCTTGCCTACAACGCCCAACACCCCCAGAAATCTCTCATTTCCAAAAAGTTCTCTCTGTACCCCGCAATTCAAGAGGTGTGCCTTGCACAGAGCCACCCTTTTCAGGCAAATTTCAGAAAGTGCTGACTTAACCTTCGACTTGTAAAAATGTATTTGGACCTCATCTACACTGTACGTACACTGGCTATATACCATGCATCAATGAAGAAAGCAAGCAATAATAAAAGCAAAGCGTTCCATAAACACCGGTAAAACACCGTTTTGGTTGTTTTTTATGGCGCGAAAATGAGTAACCATTGAAAAGCACTGTTTTTTTGAGGTTTTGAAATCACTGGAAAACACTGAAAAAACACCACCAGAATTCACCAAAAATAGAAACTGAAGACAGGAAAGCCTACCTATAAAGCTTGCTATGGAGGCGGACTGCTGGTGAGTACAAGTGTCCACAAGAATGTGTATGAGGGAGATTCCGCCAAAGGTGGGCAGGGTCCCCAGCAGAATAGTGGGGGGACAAGGGTAAAGCACAGGAGTTCTCTTAAGACCCCAAGCTAATACCCAGGGTAAGTGTTCCCATACCCCAGGAGCAGTGGCGGTTCGTCCCATAGGGCGTTGGGGCATTGCCCCCACCTGATATATTAACCCCCGTGGCCCCAGTTAAATTCAAGTAGAAGTCCTAAACATTTTAGAACGTGTTAGGCATTTCTGCTGCGGTCCGGTTTCGGTTTCAGGCATGAGGAGGCAGGTCCCTAAAGAATCCTCTAGTGCGGGCCTGAGGGGGTGGAGCATGTTACTGACAGACAGGGCACACTGTCAGAGGGGCCCAAATGCGCATGTCGGGTAAGGACGGCGGCCTCTCTCCGGCCAGCTCGACATGCTCACTAGAGTCTTCCCACTGCTGTATACTGGAGCCCGGGGTGACTCATAGCCACAGGCCCGGGGTCAGTAATGAGCATTGCAGTCCCCTGCCCCAGCCAATCAAGGCGCTGCTGTGACAGCAGAGCCAGCATCGGGATTGGCTGCAGCCTGTTATGCCCGACGCTGGACGGTGGCAGCGTCAGCATGCACTGGGGCTGGGCTCCTTCTCCTCGCCCTTCTCGTGCCTGCTGGATCTGAGCAGGAGCCCAGAACAAGAGCCCACTTGCTGAGCTGATGCGGATGTGTGGCAGAGGAGCAGTATGCCGCCTCTTTCTTTCATGGGGACATCGTGATCGTCGCCTTCTCTCCTTCCCAGCACAGGATCCCTGTAGGCGGCAGCACCAGTACTGGGCAGCACCATGTCAGGGCTGGGCTCCGACTCCTGGCGAAAGTGATAGGAAACCCTCTACCTGACCGGGGGGGGGGGTTTAAGAACTGGGTACACTGCTGTCAGCCGCCGCATACCTTCTTCATGAGCTGTTGTTTGCCACAAGTAAGAGGTGGGCGCATGAAAGGCAACTCCACTGTTCTTACAGGCCCGGGCTGTGTTTTTACTAACGTGTGTGGGGCCTGGGCTCTTGAATATGGAGGATTTGTGCTTTCATGATGCGAGTATTGTTTTAGGAAGGGACCACGGTACTGCCTCTGAATACATGCTTTAATCTACCATCTCGTAATACACTCCGTGACCTCCGCTACAATTCTAAAATAAAATGTGACTTTGTTTGCAGTTTCGTTTTAAACACTTTCAAACGTTGTGCGATCTATGTACTGTTCCGTCAGTGGCAGTGCTGGAAATTTGTTGTTACCAGCGTGGCAGATTTCAATTTGAGAAAGGTATTTTCTACTCTGCTTTCTTGTGAAATGCAAAGTCTCTTAATGACCTCGATTTTAGATACAATAATTTTAATGGGCAGCCTATGAAACTGTTTAGGATTAAAATGTCATCTGTCATGGATTTTCTGTGACTGCTGGAAACCAAGGGCTGCAGTTAGTGAAAAAACGTCAAGATATGCAGGGCATGCTGCATGTAGTGTTTTGATAATGGGAAGGAAAGAGTTATGACAACCTTTACAGATTTCCAAAATACGCACAACCACTTACAAAGGGCTAGTAAACATTCAAGCAATAATAGTATATGTTTCACAATTACGGTCAATGAGTAATAGAAGTTGTAGCTGGTTAGCAATTTTTTTTACTGCATTGTGATATACTATTCTGTAAAGAAGTGTGTGTTCAAATCTTTTCTAAATTGCAGCATTGTTGGGGTGGTGTTAATGGATATGAGGATATTGTTCCAGATACTGGGTGCAGAGATGGAAAATGCCTGCTGTGCTGTCTTGTTTTTACTTTTTACACTTCTTAGTTTTCAGTCTGATAGTATCCTGTAGGACCCCCACCCCTAAGCACTCCTTAATTATCGGGCTTGCACACTTCCCTATTCATCACCATATTTTACGCTCACCACTTTGAAATGTCACTAGCTGCCACTGCCAAGGAGATAAGAAACAAGGGGTGTCATCAGGGAAGCCTGCAAAGACCTGCCCCCACAAGTGCTATGCCTGTGAGCAAGTGGGTCACTTGAAGG
Source organism: Triturus cristatus (assembly GCF_964204655.1). NCBI lineage: Eukaryota > Metazoa > Chordata > Amphibia > Caudata > Salamandridae > Triturus > Triturus cristatus. The sequence continues at coordinate 1,213,467,801 of NC_140590.1, forward strand.
GGGACCCCAAGTGTCCCAAAAGGGCACAGACACCCACCGGTGGGCAATCCAAGGTGTTGGCTAGTGTAGCACTCGGGCAGAAGGGGTACCAACAGGAAGGTGGTGATTCAGCAGAAATCACCCTAGTCTCACTAGGGGACAGTGAGATGTTTCCAGGAAACCAGGTGCCTGCTAACACTAAGAAATACAGCACGTTGGTGACAATCAGTGGGAGAAGCGTAGATGCTCTCAGAGATACTGGATCCAGTGTGACCTCGGTCTGGTGCCACCTGGTCTCTGAGGAGCAAGTAGCCCCCCGGCCATTCTACCAAGTAGTTGTGGTGGGCAACTCAGAGCACAAGTGTAAGGTGGTGCAGGTTCCCTTTGAATGGGGGGCGGAGGTCCCTTGAGGGTGGTTGTGAGCCCTACCATGCCTGTAGATTGTGTGCTAGGTAACGACTTGGAGCAGTTCTTGTGGAAGGAAGTTGAGTTCAGGTCTCACTTGGAGATGCTTTGGTTGCCAGAGTGGGCATGCGTGTCAATGGCAGTCAGTAAGGGTGATCAGAAGGACCTGGAGCATGAAACAGTGGCCCAGATTCCTGCCAAGAGAAAGGGCAGTGGGTGTGGGAACCTGCCCCTGATGTTCCCACCGTCCGTGAAGAGACTGACCTTGCGTGGGATGCCCCGGTACCTACAGGGTAGCAGGTAGCTGAACTGGGGACTTATCTGAGCTGACCTATTAGCAGCAAAAGGTGGTCTCACCAGAGAAGAATTCTGTACAGGAGTACCCTTCTCTGGAGGGTTTGTGGCAGCAGGCTGCAAACCAGGCAGCTGGTGATCAGTCTGGATATCACTGGATCTACTGGGAGAATGGTCTCTTGTACAGCAAGCCTTAGGTCGCCGAGCCTGGGTCAGCCAGTGTGCTGGTGGTACCCCAACGCTTCAGGACCTTCCTACTGAGTCTGGCTCATGACGTACCTTTGGCAGGACATTTGGAGCAGGACAAGACCTTTGACAGGATTGTCAACCCCTTCTTTTGGCCCCAAATGTGAAGGCAGTCAGATGTGAATTGTAGGTCTTGCCAGACTTGCCAGGCAAGTGAGACTTCCCAGGCATGTGGTTAGATTGGTAGGAAGTGTAAGGTTCCTCTCCAACCTGTTCCAGTTGTAGGAAACCCTTTTGAAAGGGTTGGGATGGACATTGTGGGGCCACTGGATCCCAAGACTGCCATGGGCAACTGGTACATCCTGGATTCATACCGCTTCCTGGTCTGACGCCGGACTATTTTGTGACTCTTTTTGTCGTCCCTGCAACAGCAACTCGCCGGACCCGCTGCGCGGGTCCCGCAGCGTCCGTAGATCACCATAAGGGCTGCTACACGGGGTTGCCTTTGCCTGGGGTGAGCGCATTTGGCCAAGGCTGCGAGCAGCAGGGGACTTCATTGTCCAGGAGCCCCTGCGAGCCCAACTGGCTACACCTGGGCTGCTCTCCCTGGACGCCACGTCCCCCTGCATAGACGGGAGTAAAAGCGGACCATCAACTTGCTATTCTTGGGATTCATACCGCCTCCTGGTCTGACGCCGGACTATTTTGTGACTCTTTTTGTCGTCCCTGCAACAGCAACTCGCCGGACCCGCGCGGGTCCCGCAGCGTCCGTAGATCACCGTAAGGGCTGCTACACGGGGTTGCCTTTGCCTGGGGTGAGCGCATTTGGCCAGGGCTGCGAGCAGCAGGGGACTTCATTGTCCAGGAGCCCCTGCGAGCCCAACTGGCTACACCTGGGCTGCTCTCCCTGGACGCCACGCCCCCCTGCATAGACGGGAGTAAAAGCGGACCATCAACTTGCTATTCTTGGGATTCATACCGCCTCCTGGTCTGACGCCGGACTATTTTGTGACTCTTTTTGTTGTCCCTGCAACAGCAACTCGCCGGACCCGCGCGGGTCCCGCAGCGTCCGTAGATCACCGTAAGGGCTGCTACACGGGGTTGCCTTTGCCTGGGGTGAGCGCATTTGGCCAGGGCTGCGAGCAGCAGGGGACTTCATTGTCCAGGAGCCCCTGCGAGCCCAACTGGCTACACCTGGGCTGCTCTCCCTGGACGCCACGCCCCCCTGCATAGACGGGAGTAAAAGCGGACCATCAACTTGCTATTCTTGGGATTCATACCGCCTCCTGGTCTGACGCCGGACTATGTTGTGACTCTTTTTGTCGTCCCTGCTACAGCAACTCGCCGGACCCGCTGCGTGGGTCCCGCAGCATCCGTAGATCACCGTAAGGGCTGCTACACGGGGTTGCCTTTGCCTGGGGTGAGCGCATTTGGCCAGGGCTGCGAGCAGCAGGGGACTTCATTGTCCAGGAGCCCCTGCGAGCCCAACTGGCTACACCTGGGCTGCTCTCCCTGGACGCCACGCCCCCCTGCATAGACGGGAGTAAAAGCGGACCATCAACTTGCTATTCTTGGGATTCATACCGCCTCCTGGTCTGACGCCGGACTATTTTGTGACTCTTTTTGTCGTCCCTGCAACAGCAACTCGCCGGACCCGCTGCGCGGGTCCCGCAGCGTCCGTAGATCACCGTAAGGGCTGCTACATGGGGTTGCCTTTGCCTGGGGTGAGCACATTTGGCCAGGGCTGCGAGCAGCAGGGGACTTCATTGTCCAGGAGCCCCTGCGAGCCCAACTGGCTACACCTGGGCTGCTCTCCCTGGACGCCACGCCCCCTTCGACTACGTATTCTCCTATTTGAAGCAGGCACTCCCCCGCTGCGCGGGAGTGCCCGGGGCGAAGCCCGGGCAAAGGGCGGGCCGTTTGAGGCCGTTCGAGGACGGAAGAGACCAGACCGGGCCACGTCCCTAATCTTCTACATATCTTGAGGTCTGTCCATTTAATACTAGACTTTGTGTGAACTCATTACCTTTGTGTTTGCACGTTCCCAAAGCCTCAGCTGTGTTGATAACTCGTGTATATAAGTCCCTATCTATCCATATTGGCCTTTGGAAACTATGGTTGTAACAAGAGGAAAGAAAACCAAAGTAAGGGGGGGGGAAAGCTTCTAGGTCCTATGGATGATTTTATTGCTAAGGCAAACACATTTATTGACCAAAGTATTAGTTTAATTGAAGGCAGGGTGTCATTGGACTTAGAACTGGCCAAGAGATCATCTATAGGAAATCTAAGGAACGCAAAAACCCCGGAAAGGCCTAATAATACTGAGAGGTGGCCGTTTTGTGAGGGCAGGCGTAGCCTACCAAACAATGTGGATTTGTCGGCCTCGGAACTTTCTGATTTCCAGCTAAGTCTAGATCTAGAAAGGACACCAGAATTGATTCCAGAACTAACACCAGATGAAATAAGGCAAACAAGGGGGAGGAGGGAGGGGGCGATAAAGAAACGTAAGAAAAAGTCAAAACATCTTACCCCCCGTGAGACTAGTGACCACCATCTTGGTAAAGAGATAATGCCACTTAGTATAGATCAGTCAGTCGACTCTGCGGTTATCAATCAGTCCACACAAGAAAATCAAGATCCTATTACTGTAGAAGCATCTACCGTCTTACCATCCAGTAAGAGATTAAAGGACTATGAAACTTCACAATTGATAAATCACATTGCAGATCTTCTAAAATCTGTCCTTGCTCCACTTGAAGTAAGATTGACACAGATTGAGTACCAGCTATCGAATCTTGTCAATATTACGAAATTCAAGCAACCGCAGGGGGACAAAAAAAGGGAGGGAATCAAGCCCCCCCCTAAAAAGAGTCAACACAAACAAAATAAAACACTCAAAACCTTACCCCTAGAAATTTCATCTAAAATACCTTCTTCTGAAGCAAGAGACATCAATAGAGCAGTGGATCCCCTCAATAACATCACTATAACCCCTCCCCATGGTAACGCCTCGACAGCAAAAACCCCAGTCTCTAAAATGCCTGCACCAAAAAAACTCTTGCCTAAAACTAATATTTTGTCTACAAAAAAATCTGCCAATAATTTTGCGGCGCCTGGAACTAATAGAGACGATACTGGGCAAATTCCCGAAATTAGATTGGCGGTCGATTTGCCACCGGAAGCTAGTCCATACATAGTAGTCATGACGGGGGTGCCTGAGCTAGAGGATCATAACATAGAACCCACATGGTCACTGAAAAATAAGGTTCAATACTGGCTAAATATTAATCGTCCCATTCCAGCAACTGGGTCATGTAGGATCCTGATGGTACGTAGAACCCCCTGGGTGGGAAACAGCAGGAAAACGATATCGGGAGACTGCATTCTGATATCATTCGAAGACCCCAGGGCAGTAGATCATATTTGCTCATGGGAGTTTCCGAACGTTAAGGGAGAAATAGGAACTAGGCGACTTTCTTTCTTTTATCCTTCTGGGCGTTCTAGAGAGTCTCCCAATAATAACTACGATCATCCCTGGGAAACAGCAGCCATACGTTATGGTAAATATGCCAACTCATGGCAATTAGCGGGTCCTCGTCTCGGTCAGTATGATGGGCCCCGGTATATACCGAGACCACGATACGGGGGTGGAGGACGAGACGAGTGGGGTTCCCACAGTCAGAGGATGCCAAATAGAGAGCCGCCCCAAAGGGACGCCTGGGCCAGTATTCCAACGGCAAATAGGTTCAGTGTTCTTGAATTGGTCGACTGACCACTAACTTCGACTGAATCTACTAATGTTAAGATACCTAATCCAATGTTTGAGGGAAATACGATTCGATTAGCAAACGAAGTCGTGACCAACATAGAATCGCAGCCTTTACCTATCCTCTTTTGGAACGTAGCGGGTCTTCACTCAAAAATTGAGGACGGGTCGGCTGCAAATTTTTTGGAGCAGGGTAAAATTATATGCCTACAGGAGACATGGTCCATGACGGAGCTCCATCTCCCGGGCTTTAAAACATACTTCACTCCAGCCCTGGGTAATAGTATAGGCAGACCCAAGGGGGGGTTGATTACATACATCGCTAATACAGTTAACCACCTAAAAGTATCCGTAGTTGCTTCCGACCCAAACTTTCAACTATTTATCTTAGCCTTGAATAAAAAAGAGTCTGTCCTTCTGCTTAACCTCTATAATAACTTAGAGGAGGACCAATTTTTGACCCTTCTTACTAATATTAAAGACAAACTAACCCATAATTTTATGGTAGAAAAAGGGGCAGTTCATCTCATATGGGGAGGAGATTTGAACCTACATCCATGCCCACACGTCGGAAAAAATCGATGTGGGATTGTGGACGAACATGACGCCCCCATTATGCACTTTGTTCATAGCAAGATGGGGACCGCCATGAATAATATCCTATTAGACCTGGAACTTGTAATAGCCAATGAGCCAAGTCCAGGTTCAAATTTCCTGCAACCGACATATGTGGGTAGGGGTCATAAAACGACAGTGGATTATATCTTCTTGTCATAAGGACTGTCCCCCCAAGTTAGGTCATTTGAGGTCCTGTTAAACACCTTAAGTGATCATTCTGCTCTCAGGATTGAGTTTTATCCAATCAACTCTCAACCTTTAACTGTTGCTATAGCGAAAACTCTTGCACAGAATAACCTGGAGCTAGGAAGGCAAAATGGATATACTCTGAAATGGGGGGTGATAAATCCAGAAGTAATAACCGGAAAACTGGTGAAGGAGGCATATACAAACATAACTAAGTGCCTCGATTTATTAGAATCGGATGAAGAAGTCCTAAATAATTTCTCATAAATAATAGAGAAAATTAAGGGACTTCTTACAATAACTCCAAAGACCTTAAATCCAACTACCAAAGGGTGGTTTAATCATAACTGTACTATGGCCTTAACTAAGTTAAAGAAGGCTCTGAAGAAAACAGATAGAGGCCTGGCCCAGATCCAACGTTTGAGACAGCAATACGGAATTGTACGCAAGCAAAGGAATAATGAATTAAAACAGAAATTATGGGACGAGTTACATACTAGTGCCGTCTCTAAAAACAGTCGGGCGTTTTGGCGAACTGTCAAATCTCCATACCTACTAGACAAAAATAGTCCCAAGATAGAAGATTTTTAATGATACAGATTCTTCAACAGGGTTAGAATTTCCACTCCCAAAAGTTGAATATCCAATCTTTCTGTACTTTGATATTACTAAGGTTGTAGTGGCCCTGGAATTAAGTAAAAACGGGAAAGCCCCAGGCCCTGATGGGGTCCCAGTAGATCTCTTTAAATACAATCTGGATCTCTGGTCCCCTATCCTTACTAGAGTATGCAGCGCAGCGGCAAAGGTGGGCCTGTTAAATTCAAATCAATCATGGTCCCAATTTTTAAAAAGGGAGATCGTCAGGACGTTAAATGTTATCGACCTATCTCTCTATTGGACTCTTTGGGCAAGGTCGTTGGTAGAGTCGTGCTTGAACGTCTCCGGCAGTGGGCTGAGGAGTGACATATTATCTCAGATATCCAATTTGGATTTCGGGAGGGGTTTGGAACAGTGGAGCAGGCCCTTAATCTTAGCCTGATACTGGGAAAATATTTTCAAGCAAAGAAGGACACGGTGTATATGGTCTATGTAGACCTATCCGCCGCCTTCGATTGTGTGTCACACGTAAAACTCTGGACAATTCTGACACATATGGGAGTGGATCCCCCTCTTATAGACTTCCTGAGAGAGCTATACTCAAAAGCATCAGCAAGGGTGCGGTTTGGTACGAAGGGGGAGTTGACGGCGCCTTTTGGAGTAAAGCGTGGAGTCAGGCAGGGGTGTGTCCTGGCCCCCTTCCTCTTCTCTCTGTACACAAATGGCTTGGAGGTAGAGATGTTGAGGGGGGCTATGGACCTTCCTCGGGTAAAACGGCGCCTGATTCCCGCCCTGCTCTACGCTGATGACGCAGTCATTCTGGCACGCACCTCATGTGAATTACAGAAGTCCCTGAATAGATACGTTGACTTCATGGCTGGGCTGGACTTACAAGTCAATGTTAAAAAAACGTTCGTCATGGTAGCAGGCAGAGGAAAAACACGACAAAAGAATATCAACCTTAAAAACCAAAAACTTGAGGTAACTGCCCAGTACTGCTACCTGGGCATTATGATTGACAAAAGACTTAACTGGAGGCCAGCAGTTGAGGCCAGACACCATCTGTTCAAAAGAGCCATAATGTCCCTGATGGGTTTTTCACAGAGATTAGGGAAAAGGCCCCCAGTGGAGTTACTAAAAATTTATATAGCCAAGTGCCAGGCGATTGCTCTGTATGGAGCGGGAATCTGGGGATTTGTAAATGTTGGTGCACTTCAGGTGGCCGAAAATACTTTCCTCAGATTCCTCCTAGCTACTCCAAGTAGCACCTCAATCTATGCTGCTCACCTGGAACTTGGAATCCCCTACCTAGAGGATCTATTACGGATCCAACCATTATTGCTTTGGCGGCGTATCTGGACCTCCGATAAAAATGCCTTAACCCAGGAAATTATGACAGACTCCATGACTCTTGATCACTCTCTAAAAATAAAATGGCTTCGGTATGTAAGAAACTTCTTCAAGGATCTTGGCCTGGAGAAATATTACCTAATACCAAAAAATATTATTGAAATATCGAAGAGAGAGTTGAAAAAACTGGCCTTAACTCATTTAGAGTCTTTGAGGCTGACATCTGAGTCCACAAAATTCTCGGTCCTCCATGCTAACATGATTCAGACTACTTACTCTATCCAGCCATATTTAACATTACAGATTAGTACCTATGATAGAATGTTACTGACAAGATTCAGATTGAACTTTTTCTATAGACTAGTAACCTTCCCTGAGAGAAATACGTGGGATGTAACTCTCACTCTTTGTCCTTGTGATGATGAATCAATGCAGTCTAATTTACATACAATTTTGTTTTGCAAATTTTATCATGCACATAGGAAGGTTTGGCTACTATCTCTATTAAAACGATGGGGACTTAGACAATGTCGCCCTGCCATGCTACGCCTCCAACTGCTAGAATCGGAATTGGTGTGTTATCTCGTTCTTAACTTTCTAAAATGTATTATAAAGCATAGGAAAAATCTGTAAAATGTATGCTGGTCCTAAGTCCCGACGATGTAATGATACTATGAGTATCCTTATTTGTAGGATATACGATTTTGTATCTGTGTGAATTCCAATTTTAATTTTAATCTTGTAATATTACTTTTGTTTTAAACATGTATTTGTATGCTTAACATGTTTCTTTTATGGTTTTTCATTGTGAAAAAAAACCGAATAAAGAAGATATTATTATTACATCCTGGTCTTGTTGGACCATGCCACCCGGTACCTGGAGGCTATCCGTCTCAGGACAACGACGGCGCCAGTGGTGGGCCGATCGTTAATAGGGATCTTGTCCTGTGTGGGGTTTCCCAGAGAGGTGGCATCTGACCGTGGAAATATGATCGAGGGTCTAAAAAGAACCCATGAGGTGTAAGTGGGACAGCCTCTTATCATGCCTTCTGTTTGCATACCGGGAGGTACCACATAAGTCATTAGCGTTCAGTCCCTTTGAGCTTCTGTATGGGCACCCTGTGAGAGGACCTCTCAGCTTGGTCAAGGAAGGCTGGGAGATAGCTCCCAGGAAAACTCCCCAGGTTGTAGTTAGCTACATATTTCAGGAACCAAACTTCACACTTCAGGAAACTCGCTCAGGCGAACCTGGAAGCAAGCCAGGAGGAGATGAAACGCTGTTATGACCAGAATGCCACTCTGGTAGAGTCTCAGCCTGGTCAAAAAGTGTGCAAGAAAGCCTCCTGGTTCAACGACGACCTCAAGAACTCCAAGAAGAACTGCCGTACCTTCGAGAAAGCCTGGCGAAAAAACCCGACTACAGACAACATGACCGCCCTCAAGCACGCCTCCCACAAACACCACCAGCTGATCCACACCACCAAGAGGACAGCATTCAAGGAACGACTAGACAACAACGCACACAACAGCAAGGAACTCTTCAGCATCGTCAAAGAGCTCTCCAACCCCAGCGCCGGAAACAACGACATCACTCCCTCACAAGACCTCTGTGACTCACTCGCCTCGTTCTTTCACCGCAAGATCGCCGAGATACACAACAGCTTCGGCGCACAGACCACGCACCCAACCACCGAACCGACGCCCCCCACCACCACCCTCCGCGCCTGGACCCCGGTCAGCACCGAAGACACCATCCACAGGATGAACACCATCCACTCCGGATCACCAACCGACCCATGCCCCCACCAAGTCTTCAACAAGGCCGACTCCGTCATCGCACCCCAACCCCAGGACATCATCAACTGCTCCTTCAACACCGCCACCTTCCTGGAGAGCTGGAAGCATGCCGAACTCAGCGCCCTCCTGAAGAAGCCATCAGCAGACCCCTCCGACCTCAAGAACTACCGCCCCATCTCGCTCCTCCCTTTTCCTGCCAAAGTCATCGAGAAGACCGTCAACAGACAGCTTGCCGCCTTCCTCGAGACAAACGGATCCCTCGACCACTCGCAGTCCGGCTTCCGAGCCAACCACAGCACCGAGACCGCCCTCATCGCAGCCACTGACGACATCTGAGCCCTGCTCGACAAAGGGAAAACAGCGGCCCTCATCCTCGTGGACCTCTCCGCAGCGTTCGGTACTGTCTGCCACCGCACCCTAGTGCAGCGCCTCAGCAACATCGGAATCCAAGAGAAGGCACTAGATTGGATCATCTCGTTCCTCGCTGGAAGAACCCAGAGAGTCCGCCTCCCCCCGTTCAGATCCGAGGCCACCGAAGTCATCTGCGGTGTACCACAAGGATCATCACTCAGCCCCACCCTCTTCAACGTCTACATGAGCCCCCTCGCAGCCATCGCACGCCAACACAACCTCAACATCATCTCCTACGCCGACGACACTCAGCTGATCCTCTCCCTCACCAACGACCCAGCCACCGCCAGAACCAACCTACACGAAGGGATGAAAGACGTAGCCGAGTGGATGATGAACAGCCGCCTGAAACTGAACTCAGACAAGACGGAAGTCCTCATCCTGGGATCATCACCCTCCGCCTGGGACGACTCCTGGTGGCCCCCCACCCTGGGCAGCGCACCCAAACCTACGGACCACGCACGCAACCTGGGCTTCATCCTGGACTCCTCCCTCTCGATGACCAGACAAGTCAACGCCGTCTCATCATCATGTTTCAACATCCTACGCATGCTCCGAAAGATCTTCCGATGGATCCCCACCGAAACCAGAAAGACGGTCACCCAGGCTCTCGTCACCAGCCGACTGAACTACGGAAACACCCTCTACACCGGAACCACAGCCAAACTACAGAAAAGACTCCAACGCATCCAGAACGCCTCCGCACGACTCATCCTTGACATCCCCCGACACAGCCACATCTCCGGACACCTGAGAGCCCTGCACTGGCTCCCCATCAGCAAGAGAATCACATTCCGACTCCTCACCCACGCACAAAGCCCTCCACGACCTGGGCCCCAGGTACCTCAACAACCGCCTGACCTTCTACACTCCCACCCGCCAGCTACGATCGACCAGCCACACCCTCGCCGCCGTTCCACGCATCCGAAGAGCCACCATGGGAGGAAGATCCTTCTCCTACCTGGCAGCCAAGACTTAGAACTCCCTCCCCATCCACCTCCGTCTGACCCAAGACCACCTCTCCTTCAGGAAGCAACTCAATACCTGGCTGTTCGAGCAGTAGCGGACCCCCCTCCCCCTAGCGCCTTGAGACCCTCCGGGTGAGTAGCGCGCTTTACAAATGTCTTGATTGATTGATTGATTGGGTCATAGCCCCAGTTTAACCTTGTGTCTTGCAGGACAAGTGGAATGGGCCTTTTGATGTGGCGGAGCACAAAAGTAACGTCACCTATCTGGTGACATTACTCCATGTGAACCGCTTCAAGCTTCACTTTGAGAGGTCGAAGTGAGCATGCTCTTGGTGACAGATGATGGGGGGAAGAGGAGAGTGAACCTCTCCCTGACCTCCTGTCTACAGAGGAGCACAATGGGTCAGTGGAAGATGTGATCCTCTCCCTTACACTGACCCCAGAGCAGCAGAGTGACTGTCACCAGTGTGAGAAGTTGGCCTGGTATATGCTGACTACTAATTAAAGTGGGCACCTTCTACCAGGCCAAACAACCCTTATTGATGATTAGGTTAAGACAACCTTTATTGAAAGCTATCCTAGTGGTAGCTATGGAGATCAGCTATTAAATCACTAGAATGACAGTAAATAGCACAATACACAGTGGTCTCCAGGGGGAGACCAAACCATATACTAAGAAAGTGGCATAACAATCACGAATTGACTAGACACAGTGTCTAGAGCACGTAGAATTGCTGGGACCCCAAGGAACCACCCAAAGTAGTAACACAGGGGACCCACGGAGGACGGGTGCAGTGTGTGAACACAGGCGCGAGCTTCGTACAATCCTATGAGAAAGTTGCGGTTGAAATTTCAAAGATTAAGGACACTTCGGAGAGAACTTTAAGCAAACCCAGTTAAACATAGAAGGTTCTAAGGCCAGCACCCTTGAGAATACTGAGTTACCTATCCCAGAGGAGCCGGGTGCATAGGGGTCAAGTGATGTCGGGAACCTTCGTTGTTTTCAATTGCATGAAGCGGAAAAGTGCTGCTGCCGGGAATATGAAAAGTGTCCAGTGGAATCCAAGCCTGGACCCAAGGTGAAAAGAACCTGAAAGCAGAGGGGACAGAGTCTGGGTCACTTAACAGCGACCAGGGGCACTGAAGACGAATGCCCACCGATGTCAGGTGTTTCAGGTGAGAAGAGGTGAAGCTTGACTCTGCAGCCACGGGGACTAGGAGATGTCGACAATGACCAAAATCCGGAGGTGAGCTGTCCCACGAAGGATGCCGAGTGCTGGGGGGTCAGTGTCCGGATTGAACACCAACAAGCCTTGGCAACTGCAACCCACGCGGTCAGAGGAAAGAGGCTTCAGTGAGGTCTAGCAAGGTCCTGGGGATTTTCCAAGCTATGGAGAGTCAGGGCACGTCTGGAGCAACCAGGAAATCTCATGGAAAGTCAAAGTTACCTTCACAGGGACCCACAGGCCAACGGATCAGGGATCGCGAAGGGACCTCAAGCTGAATCACAAAATACCAGCCCATGGAACACTCGCGGAGTGTAGGCTGGGAATCTTCAGTGAAATTACTGCTTGGGGTCAGGACTACAAGTAGCCCAAAGCACAGCCTCAGGGATTGATGAAAAGCATATGCTGCTGCAAAAGTACATGGTGCACAGGGGTTTGGGTTGCACAGTCCCCACGAGAGATACAGGTTCAGAATTGCTGAGAGCACAGATCAACCTCAGAGACCTTGGGAACCCACTTCCTGTGTTTCAGAAATCTTCGGAGTCCTCGGGAGCTCTAGAGATGCAAACCGGTCAGATTTGTTTCGGTGCCGGCCTTGCAGGGGAGTAACTCCTTTACCCAAGGGAGATTCTTCAGTCATCCAGCATTGTGCAGATCATCAAAGTACTTGGTTTCTGTAGCAGAGTTTAGTTCAGGTAAAATATAAAGTCCTGTAGTCATGGTTTCCTACTTTATACCCAAGGAAGGGGTGGGACAAACTCTGGAGACCCACCTATGGGAGGGTCAGGACAGATGGGTGGCTACACCCATGTCCTTTGTCCAGTTTCACACCAGAGAAGGAGCAAATGGCTCCTGCAGCCGGTTTGAGCTGGACTATGCACAGGGACACCAAATGTGCCCCCTGTGCAGGCATCAAAGCACTCTCAGAGTGCACCCACCCAGCCCCAATACACTAAAGCCTGTCTGGGAGGTGGTCACACCTCCCTGTGACAGGAAGCCTATTGTCAAGCCTTCCCTTGCTCGAGCTTGGCTCAGCAGCAGGAGGGCAGACTCGTGTCTGTGGCTGGCAGCATCCATTTTGTGATGCCCAGGTCGAGAAACTGTTACCGGGTAGCCCGGTATGTCACATTTGTCCCTCTAGTAGTGTGGAATCATACCTCCCCCACCAGTTACTGGTGGGGAGGTAGGATTCCAAGGTGTTTGACTCCAAACACGACATGTTTCTATGCAGCCGTTTTAAAGTTAGCAATTACCGCGAGGTTATAATGCACATAAGTATATATGGTTGGCTGCACCACAAACAACCCCGAAAAATAGGTTCCGAAGGCTGCAGAAGGGCTCTGCTCATGCAGGTGTGCCCTCTCACATAAAACCCAGCACCCTGCCTTCAGGATTGATAAGGCCTGCCATAGGGGTGACTGATAGGGGTACATGTGCAGTGATATAGAATAGACCTAGTGAACCTATATCTAAGTAAGGGGTGCATGCACCATCTTACACAGGCTGCTGTAGCAGACCTGTGGTGTCATTTTGAATGGTCTCTCAAGGGTAGCAGAATACATGCTGCAACCCCTGGGAGGCCTCTGGGGTACCTATGCCCTGGGTACATAGTATACCATATACTAGGGACTTATAAGGGTTCCCCAGAATCCAATCTGGAGTGTACCTAAAGTACAGCAAACAATTTAGAGGAGAAAGCAGCTAGACTGGGGTCCTGGATAGCAGGATCCCAGTCAGACTAAGTCGAAAACAGTGTTACATCAGCAAAAAGTGGGGGTAACTATAAGAAGCAGATTCTATTCTTCTACAACCAGTTGTTGGGACAGTTCGACACACTGTTCTCTCTGACTCCAGGTCATACTCACTGGTGTGCCCATGACGTGGACACTGGTGACAGCCCTCATGTGAAAACCAAGATTTACAGGTTGACTGACTAGGTCAGGGCCAGCATCAAAGAGGAAGTCTCGAAGATGTTGTCATTAGGGATGATAGAGCCTTCTAACAGTCCTTGGACCAGCCCAGTGGTCTTGGACCCAAAGACTGTTGCAACCGGTGCAACTCCTGAACTGCGATTCTGCATGGACTGTCGTGGGCTCAACGCCGTCACAAGGACTGATACACACCCCATCCTCAGAGATGATAAGCTCATTAATCGGTTGGGAGCTGCCAAGTTCCTCAGCACATTGAATTCGACGTCTGGTTACTGGAAGATTGCCTTAACCGAGGGAGCCAAGGAGAGGTCAGCATTTTCAACCCCAGAGGGGCACTATCAGTTTCGGGTGATGCCTTTTGGATTGAAGAATGCACCTACCACCTTTTAGAGTTTGGTAAACCAGGTGATGGGTGGGCTGGAGAATTTCAGTGCCCCCTCCCAGGACAATATTGCAGTATTCAGTTCCAGCTGGGAAGAACACTTGCAGCACCTCTGGGAAGTGTTTAAGGCTCCGCAGAGAGCAGGCCTCAGGGTCAAGGCCAGTAAGAGCCAGATCGGGCAGGACTCTGTGTTGTTCTTAGGGCACCAGGTAGGAAGCGGCCAGGTGGTGCCCCTACAGCCAGACACCATTCTGGCTTGGGAGCCCCTCAAGACCCAGACAGAGGTGAGAGCCTTTTTCGGCCTCACAGGTTACTATAGGAGATTTGTTAAAGGCTTCAGCACCATTGTTGCCCCCTTGACCGAGCTGACTTCCAGGAAGCAGCCCAGGAAGGTGATCTGGACTGAGGCCTGCCAGAAAGCTCTTGATGCCCTGAAGGCAGCCATGTGAACGGCGCCCATGCTCAAGGCACCCGACCTCTCCAAGGAATTTGTAGTGCGGACTGGCGCTTCAGAGCATGGTGTGGGAGCGGTGCTCTAACAACTAAACGATGAGGGCCTAGACCAGCCTGTAGTCTTCCTTAGCAGGAGACTACTCCCCAGGGAACATAGGTGGAGTGCACTAGAAAGAGAAGGTTTTGCTGTGGTCTGGGCGCTTAAGAAGCTAAGACCTTACCTGTTCCGAGTTCAGACAGACCACAGGCCCTTCAGACGTTTGATGCAAATGAGGGGTGAGTTACCAAAGCTGTTGAGGTGAAGCAGAATACATGCTGCAGCCCCTGGGAGGCCTCTGGGGTACCTATGCCCTGGGTACATAGTATACCATATACTAGGGACTTATAAGGGTTCCCCAGAATCCAATCTGGAGTGTACCTAAAGTACAGCAAACAATTTAGAGGAGAAAGCAGCTAGACTGGGGTCCTGGATAGCAGGATCCCAGTCAGACTAAGTCGAAAACAGTGTTACATCAGCAAAAAGTGGGGGTAACTATAAGAAGCAGATTCTATTCTTCTACAACCAGTTGTTGGGACAGTTCGACACACTGTTCTCTCTGACTCCAGGTCGTACTCACTGGTGTGCCCATGACGTGGACACTGGTGACAGCCCTCATGTGAAACACAAGATTTACAGGTTGACTGACCAGGTCAGGGCCAGCATCAAAGAGGAAGTCTCGAAGATGTTGGCATTAGGGATGATAGAGCCTTCTAACAGTCCTTGGACCAACCCAGTGGTCTTGGACCCAAAGACTGTTGCAACCGGTGCCACTCCTGAACTGCGATTCTGCATGGACTGTCGTGGGCTCAACGCCGTCACAAGGACACACACCGCATCCCCAGAGATGATAAGCTCATTAATCGGTTGGGAGCTGCCAAGTTCCTCAGCACATTGGATTCGACGTCCAGTTACTGGAAGATTGCCTTAACCGAGGGAGCCAAGGAGAGGTCAGCATTTTCAACCCCAGATGGGCACTATCAGTTTCGGGTGATGCCTTTTGGATTGAAGAACGCACCTACCACCTTTTAGAGTTTGGTCAACCAGTTGATGGGTGGGCTGGAGAATTTCAGTGCCCCCTCCCAGGACAATATTGCAGTATTCAGTTCCAGCTGGGAAGAACACTTGCAGCACCTCTGGGAAGTGTTTAAGGCTCCGCAGAGAGCAGGCCTCAGGGTCAAGGCCAGTAAGTGCCAGATCGGGCAGGACTCTGTGGTGTACTTAGGGCACCAGGTAGGAAGCGGCCAGGTGGTGCCCCTACAGCCAGACACCATTCTGGCTTGGGAGCCCCTCAAGACCCAGACAGAGGTGAGAGCCTTTTTCGGCCTCACAGGTTACTATAGGAGATTTGTTAAACGCTTCAGCACCATTGTTGCCCCCTTGACCGAGCTGACTTCCAGGAAGCAGCCCAGGAAGGGGATCTGGACTGAGGCCTGCCAGAAAGCTCTTGATGCCCTGAAGGCAGCCATGTGAACGGCGCCCATGCTCAAGGCACCCGACCTCTCCAAGGAATTTGTAGTGCGGACTGGCGCTTCAGAGCATGGTGTGGGAGCGGTGCTCTAACAACTAAACGATGAGGGCCTAGACCAGCCTGTAGTCTTCCTTAGCAGGAGACTACTCCCCAGGGAACATAGGTGGAGTGCACTAGAAAGAGAAGGTTTTGCTGTGGTCTGGGCGCTTAAGAAGCTAAGACCTTACCTGTTCCGAGTTCAGACAGACCACAGGCCCTTCAGACGTTTGATGCAAATGAGGGGTGAGATACCAAAGCTGTTGAGGTGAAGCAGAATACATGCTGCAGCCCCTGGGAGGCCTCTGGGGTACCTATGCCCTGGGTACATAGTATACCATATACTAGGGACTTATAAGGGTTCCCCAGAATCCAATCTGGAGTGTACCTAAAGTACAGCAAACAATTTAGAGGAGAAAGCAGCTAGACTGGGGTCCTGGATAGCAGGATCCCAGTCAGACTAAGTCGAAAACAGTGTTACATCAGCAAAAAGTGGGGGTAACTATAAGAAGCAGATTCTATTCTTCTACAACCAGTTGTTGGGACAGTTCGACACACTGTTCTCTCTGACTCCAGGTCATACTCACTGGTGTGCCCATGACGTGGACACTGGTGACAGCCCTCATGTGAAACACAAGATTTACAGGTTGACTGACCAGGTCAGGGCCAGCATCAAAGAGGAAGTCTCGAAGATGTTGGCATTAGGGATGATAGAGCCTTCTAACAGTCCTTGGACCAACCCAGTGGTCTTGGACCCAAAGACTGTTGCAACCGGTGCCACTCCTGAACTGCGATTCTGCATGGACTGTCGTGGGCTCAACGCCGTCACAAGGACACACACCGCATCCCCAGAGATGATAAGCTCATTAATCGGTTGGGAGCTGCCAAGTTCCTCAGCACATTGGATTCGACGTCTAGTTACTGGAAGATTGCCTTAACCGAGGGAGCCAAGGAGAGGTCAGCATTTTCAACCCCAGAGGGGCACTATCAGTTTCGGGTGATGCCTTTTGGATTGAAGAACGCACCTACCACCTTTTAGAGTTTGGTCAACCAGTTGATGGGTGGGCTGGAGAATTTCAGTGCCCCCTCCCAGGACAATATTGCAGTATTCAGTTCCAGCTGGGAAGAACACTTGCAGCACCTCTGGGAAGTGTTTAAGGCTCCGCAGAGAGCAGGCCTCAGGGTCAAGGCCAGTAAGTGCCAGATCGGGCAGGACTCTGTGGTGTACTTAGGGCACCAGGTAGGAAGCGGCCAGGTGGTGCCCCTACAGCCAGACACCATTCTGGCTTGGGAGCCCCTCAAGACTCAGACAGAGGTGAGAGCCTTTTTCGGCCTCACAGGTTACTATAGGAGATTTGTTAAATGCTTCAGCACCATTGTTACCCCCTTGACCGAGCTGACTTCCAGGAAGCAGCCCAGGAAGGGGATCTGGACTGAGGCCTGCCAGAAAGCTCTTGATGCCCTGAAGGCAGCCATGTGAACGGCGCCCATGCTCAAGGCACCCGACCTCTCCAAGGAATTTGTAGTGCGGACTGGCGCTTCAGAGCATGGTGTGGGAGCGGTGCTCTAACAACTAAACGATGAGGGCCTAGACCAGCCTGTAGTCTTCCTTAGCAGGAGACTACTCCCCAGGGAACATAGGTGGAGTGCACTAGAAAGAGAAGGTTTTGCTGTGGTCTGGGCGCTTAAGAAGCTAAGACCTTACCTGTGCCGAGTTCAGACAGACCACAGGCCCTTCAGACGTTTGATGCAAATGAGGGGTGAGATACCAAAGCTGTTGAGGTGATCCAGCTCCCTAAAGGGAATGGACTTTATGGTGGAACCCTGCCCTGGCACATAACACGCCAATGCTGATGGTCTGTCCAGGTTCTTCTGCCTTAGTGAAGAGAACTCCAAGGAGGTTCAGTAGTACTCCCTACTTGCAGCTGAATGGGACATGTGTTAGACCTAGCATCTTTTGGTGTGTTTCCCCTGTCTTTTTGCTTTCTGACCTCCTGGTTTTAACTTTGATTTTGCTGGTTTAGTGTCGCTGCACACTTTCTCACAACTGTTCAGTTTTAAAGTGCAAGTGCTCCTATTATAAATTATATTATGGATTGGTGTTTCCATGATTGCCATATTTGATTAACTGGTAGGTCCCTAGTAAAGTGCACTGAGAGTGCCAGGGCCTGTAAATCAAATGCTACTAGTGGGCCTTGCAGCACTGATTGTGCCACCCCCACGAGCAGCCTTTCAAAGTGTTCTCAGACCTGCTACTGCAGTGTTTGCGTGCAGTTTTTACTGCCATGTCGACTTGGCAAGTGCACTCACTTGTCAAGCCCTATCCTTTGCTTTTATTACATGTGAGTCACCCCTAAGGTAGTCCCAAGTTACCCCGATGAGCAGGGTGCAGTGTAAGTGAAAGGTAGGACATGTCCTGGTGTGTGTGACATGTCCTGATAAGGAACTACAGTGTAATTTGTTTTTCACTGTTGAGAGGCTATCTGTACCATAGGATAGAACTGGGAATACTCTGTAACATTTTACGAGTATATCTTCCCATTGGGTCAAGATAAAGAAATGGAGTTTAGTATGCCTGAACTCAGAATGTAGAAATGCATCTTGTAGTAAAGAAAGTAGGTATTTTCTTGCTTAGCCATACTGTGTGCCTCTGCTGGGTTGTGGATTGACTGTCTGACTTTGGAGTGACAGGGGCTGAGGAGGTGCATTCTCTTCAATCAGCCACTGGGGTGGGTTGAGGTGTGTCTTCCTTTCCTGGATTATTATGGGCTGGACTGAATTGACCGGGCTGCATTTAGAGTAGTGGGAATAGGTTTTCTTGCACCTGAATGGGCCTGGTCTGCCTTGGACAAGGATGTCTCCACCTTCTCTGGGAAGCTGGGCCAGAGAGGACCAGACTGGTTTGGACTAAGCACAGACACTCTCTGTCCAAGAAAACAAAGAGAAATGAAGGATAAATATTGGGCTCCAGACCCCAGAACTTTAGAACTTGCTTGGATCAAATGAGACGCCAAGAAGGAGAGCTGGAAGAATTGCCAAGAGGAGGTCTGTCCTTTTGATGTGTTGTTGCTTTCTTGGGTTGGCCTGCAGTTGTTGCTTCTGCCTTGTGCAGTGAAAGGTCTGGACTGAACTTTCTTCACTTATTGCTGAGTATCTCCAAGTGCTTGAAATAGAGCTTGCCTCCTGTTCACAAAGTCTCAGGGACAGCAAAGACGTCACTTACCTCTGGGTACCACCTCTGGAACCGTGAGTTTCAGTTGCCACAGAGGGGGAAAGTAGCCGACACTGTCACCGACACCACTGGAGGCTCTGTGTCCTGAAGGCACCGCAGAGGGCACTGCTGCACTTCGCACCGCAACCCTGGTTTCACCAAGGAGGATCGACGCAGCCACCCAGCTGCTGCTTGCACCGTGACCTGTGGGCACTACACTTTGCACTGCCTCGATTTACTCCTCCACCCTGGTCTCACCGACAACGTCGATGTCCGCTCACCTCGATACCGGTGACCACACCATGATTTGGGGGCGCCGCTCGTAAGTCTCATGACGCACTGCCCCGTCCCACACCGGAGTCTGGGCCGACTGACGCTAGCTCCCATCAACTGGCACTGTTGCTTGCACCGTGACCTGTCAGCACCACAACAAGCAGCACCTTACTCTACACCACGGCCCTTGTCTCACGGATGCCACTGGATGACCGTCACCTGGCCACTGCCTGTACTGCGACTTGAGGGCACAGCACACCGCACTGCCACGCTTCACATCAAAACCGCGATGGTAGACACGACCGGCCCGCACCGACGCGGTCGGCTGGAAGCAAAGGTACTGTTTACAAATCTACTGACACCGGTCCGCAGTGATGCGGTCGGGTGGAAATGTTGCATTCTGTTGTTTTCTGCACTGCAATAGCCCCGGGCAGAGCTACCGGCTTCAAGGAACTGCATTTTTAAGTCATATTTGCGAAGTGCATATTTTTTATTACTGTATGTTGGTCTTTTATAGTTTTGGTCTTGTTTGCCCGGATAAATATAGGTTATTTTTCTAAAACTGGTGCTGTATCCTTTTGTAGTGTTTTCACTGTATTACTGTTGGCTATGTGCAAATGCTTTTCACACTGCCTCTGAGATAAGTCTGACTGCTTGTACCAAGCTACCAAGGGGGTGAGCAGGGGTTATTTTTTTAGGAGTGTATCCCTGCTATCCTGACTAGAAGAAAGGGCCCCTATTTGTACAAAGTGCAAACCATTGCCAACTAGAGACCCCCATTTCTAACGCTTACCAATGTGTGAGGGTGTTTAGAGTTTTTCAGACCTGTACTAGAACCCCGTACTCATGAAGTATATGGATAAAGTACCCTCCCTGACCCTAGGATTTTATAACTGATGGCATTTATTATATGCTACTCTTACGTAAATCAAATGAATAGGAAATAGTATCATACTAATTGATACTTCAATGAGCACAAATATTATTATAATGAGTAAAATATAGATGCAAACATTGTTTATTAAACATCTGGAACACTCATCGGGAGTGACTGCATTTACAAGCTTAAATCCTGAAACGATTAACCGGAATTACCGACCCCATCGGCATTAAGAGATCTGAGAGAACACAATGGATTGCTTTACTTTTATCCAGAGACATGCACTGCTGGAAACAGCCAATATCGTCACATGAAAGTGCAGGGGAAATGAGGAATTGCTGGGGAAATAAGACCTTGAGTTGCCTTTCCCCAGGTCTTTCGTCATTTATTAGGGGGACTTTGGGGTCCACTTTTGATAGGCTTGATTTTCCCCACACCCGGATTTACCATTACCCCCCGGGCATCAGTAACAGTAATGCAGGCTACTCATAATGAGGGCCAAAGTATGTTAAACTCCCTAGTTGTCTTAAGAAATCATTTTATAGGTTAGCTTATTGCAGTTATGTAAAAGCCTCTGTACGCTTGCAGATCAGAGGGCCTGGAGCAGAAAGTCACAAAAGACCGCGTGCATCCTTGAAAACTGTCTTTCTCTTTGGTAAATCCCCATTTGGGAGGTTGAATCATTTCCTCTGCATATGTTGTATTTTTCCTGTGTCTTGTATGGCCTGCCAGGCCAAACAAACTATCGTCGATTGATTGATTGAATTTTCTCTGCATGCATGTCTCTTGAACAGGTGGCGGTCTACCTAATTTGAACCTAACATCAAGCCGAAAACAAACCTTTGATTTTAGCCATTCACTGCATTAAGCAGCACACATAGAAGTTTCAAAACGCCATTTCAGATTGTTTATGTGCCGGAAGGGACACCTTAATGCACATAAACAATCTTCTCCTGCAACGCAGACACCCTTGCACTATGGTGCAAGGGTGTCTGCATTGACGCTAGGCGGCTAAATTTGCACCAGTGCTGGGGAAACTCAGGGCTGCACCGTATTCTTGTAAATAAGGTGCAGCCCAGCATTCAGAAGTGGCAGAGTGTGGCGTTAAATCAAGGAGGTTTACTCCGCGCTCCGCCACTTCCTCGTAAATATGCCCCTCTGTTCTCCGAGGACTCTGCCTGAAGGAGGTGTGTGTGTTTGGTTGGTTTTTTTTACATCACATGCTATAATGCACACACCTCTCTTCAGTTGTTATTGACCCCTTCCTGCCAACAAGGTAACATGAAATATTTGTTGAGTAGATAAGTGTGATGTGGGCCTAATTCTACCACACAATATTCACAGATCGAATTATGTGGAATATTTACCATAAGGTGTGTCCAAAGTATATGAGAAACGTTGCTTCAAGGCTCAGCGTTATGAAGGAAATCTTCCTCTATACAGTGCTTTTTTGGTCATTATTTATTCTTGGGGCTGTGGTTCAGGTGGTATTATTTTTACCCGGCTCTGTATTCCTTGTGCTTTTCTAAACCATGGCACAGAAGGTAGTTCCTTCTCTCGTATATGTATTTATGGTGAACATTACTTCAGCTGTGACTCGATATATCAAACTGAGATAATTCAGCTTTAACACAAGTATTTCTGAAGTACATTCATTACCCTAACTGGGCACATCATGGTGGTGGGAGGTCGATAAATGGCTCTGAGCTGCAGGGGGCTACGCCCTGTAGATATCACTGCTGGCAAGTGTGAAATATTAGATGAATTGACAAGGCCCTGCCGAACTATCACAGTCTGCAAAGTACAATGAAAATCTGGTCAAGATCTCATATTAATACTCGGAGGCTGTCTTCTAGGGGTTGCTTCGTGTCACGTATCAGGGTGCAAACTGCATTTTTATGGAAAATGTGGTTATATAAATGACCAGACACAATCATACCACCGCTCATGTCACATTGCGCTCCTGCAACACATGTTTGGAGACATGCTTTTGGGAGACATCTGCACTGTCCACTTGAAGGGGCTTTGCTCACAGCGTCCACTACCGTGTGTGGTAACACGGGGATTATTTTTTAACCCCACGTGAGTGACTACCACACATTAGCACACTCACTTTAAAAATTGTTTCATCAACACTGTATCCGAGGTAATTCTCTCAGTCATTTTATCTTGATTTTTTACTCTATATTTAGCAGGAGTAAAAGAGACTGAAGGAGGAAATTATGCAAGAAAATTAAAGGGCGGAAACCAGCGGTATTTACTGTTTACGGGCAGTCCAACCCCCACCCTCACCCCCACACACCAGTTTCAACCAGTCATTCTTTGTGCCGGTCTTGAAAGACCGGTACTAATCAACAACGGCAAACCCTTCGGGTTGTTTCCTGGTAAAGACAGGGAGGCGCCTGCCGAGAACTTTGAAGGTCACATTTCTGGGATGGGGCTGGGCGAGAATAAAGACTGACATCTGTAATGGTGGCACATACAGGGCTATTGAGAAACAATATGGCCAGAAATGCAAAGGCCAGAACTCCCACAAAAAAACACCTCTAAAGATTGCATCAAGTTGATGTGATGTAATAACAGAGTTCAAAGAACTGTACAACTCAGCACGACTCAACAAAGCACAACACAACAACACCCTACCTTAATGCTCTTTGCATCACTTGTGAGTGTGCAGATGCAGGTGATAGAGTCGAATCCAAACCCAGTTATACATTTTTTCATGCTGCTTCTGTAACTGACAATAGAGGAAACAGGGGTGTAGCTATCAATAGTGCGGCAGGTGCAGCGAAACCGGAACCCAGGTGTTTGGGGCCCTCTGCTCCCCAATGCTGGCTTCCTTATCCTATCCAACCAGTGTGGGTGGCAGTTTCTGTGTTTGCATTAAGTGCTATAGCATCCTTACTACGCCCAAAAGGGCCCAAAAGGTTTGGGCTCCTAATGAATTGTTTGTAAAACCGAGTGCATGGAGCAGACTGCCCTCACACTATTTTTAATTGTGATTCCATAAGAAGGAGGTGTTTGCAATATCAATCATTTTGGATTTTGCGTCCTTGAAGAGCATGATAGGTGTAAGCTTGCACAGCACCCAGAAAAGATAGGACAAAAGAGGTAGTCAATTTCCTGCAGAGAAGGAACCTTGTACTCCTACCGCACCTCATAACGTTTCTGTGAATGTGTGGAAAACTGTGCTGCCGACACGTCTTCTGTAGCAGCTCCTCTTTGAGGAAATGGTGCACTGCTGGCCCCTCTCAGGATGAGTCGCAATACATGGCGCCTAAAATCTTTTCTGATCTTTCTGGTCATGGTTTTCCGAATCTTCATTGCCCTCATGGCCTTGGCCCTGCTTCGCATAATGGAACCTGATCATGGTGTTCCTAGTTCTCATTGTGACCCTCTTGCTTGTGGTCTTCCTGCTCCTCTGGGTCCTTTTCTCCATCTTTCTTCTTGTTCCTCCTTTTTCTTGTTCTCCTGATCATCTTCATTTTGATCCACCTGGTCTTAATCCTACTGGTGGTCTTAGTCTTACCTTTGTCTCTCCTGATCCTTCACATTTTCACCCTCCACTTGGTTTTCCTGGGCCTTTTCCCATTCATCCTAACTTGTCTCGATGTGTATTATGTATAAGTGCCCTTAGGGCATAATTGGTATTTATGCCTGCTTTTGACATACAGAGGACATTTTGGTATCACAGAAGGAATCACATGTGCTTGCTTGGACACTTTTTTCATATGGCTTGCACTAGTGCAACTGTGTACTGACACAATTCCAATGAGGCATGCACTCATTTGTATGTGGGTGCCGTCTCAGGCCCAGAAGAGAACCATTTACCTTTGCACCCACACCATATTACAAACAAGGGTGCCAGGGCAAGGAGCTGTCAAGAGGTGCTCTGATTGTCTAACATATATGACATTGTGCACAATCAGTGCACCCTCTAAGGTTAGACCTTGGAAGGGGGTACAGAGGATCCAGGGATTCCCCCAGCAACCACTTCACACGTGTATAATCTGTCACTGCATCCACCTGTGAGAGATCTATGCTCCGACTTTGTAATTGAGCCCGGGTTGCTGCCTGCAGTGAAAGGAAGGTCTGCACTATAGCTGGTCCACCGATCACTAATGTGCAGTTCGCAGTAAGGATACAACTTTGTGCCTGCACTGTGCACAAAACATTTGCTGTAATACTGCACTCAGTGAAGTGAGTTAACACTGCACCGCATGGGTGCAATGTGTGATAGGGCGCCCTCTGTAACAAAGCCCTTGGTGGTCCTGTCTCAGTCTTCCTGGTTGTCCTAGCCCTGGTTTTCCTCCTCCTTGTTTGTGTCCTTCCCATAGTCCTCTTCCTTCTCCTGTCCTTGTCTTCTAGTCCTATTGCTCTGAACCTCCTTATGGTCCTGGTATGGGCGCCCTTGGTAGTCTTAGTCCTAATGTTCCCAGTTCTTCTGATGGCTCTGGCCATCCTCCTGGTCATTCTCTGCCTCTTCTTATCCACCTAATCTTCTTTCACCTGGTCCTCCTTGTAGCCCTGGTCCCTCAGGTTTCTCTAGCCCTACAGAACATGTGAGTACGGCCTATAATTGGAGAGGCAGCCCATTTTCAGTGCCTTTAAGCTGCTATGTCCCTGAGGGTGTGGATTGGGATGACTGGAACCAGTGACAGAAAGGCCATGTCACTGAGATTCTCACTATGAACATGAGTTGTGATGAAATATCTGCTTTATTTAAAAGTTGACCAAAAAGCACAAGCTACAGCTCTAAGATTTGTGCTGCCAAGCGCATTATTAGGAACACATTTTCACTGAAAGGGATGCTAATAGTGAGGAATGTGGACATCTACAGTGAAGTGGCCCATAAACAGATAGGAACTGGCCCTGAACCAGAGGGCTCTTTTTTCAAAGAGCCATTAGTTACATTATGGTAACTGCCAATCAGCTACTGCCTCCAACCATGTCATGCAGGTTTTCATTTGTTTATATTAACCGGCGTCTAGTTTTTTAGTCTGAGGGTAGAATATCAAGAGAGGGTCAGTGCTGGACTTTTCACAACACTGTACTGTAAGGGATCACAGGACTGAGGATGGAAGGTACATTCTCGTTGTTCAAAATTGTCCATTCAAGATCCAGTTTGTTAAATTGCTCACAGATGTACTTGTCCAGCATTGTGAAACATTCAAATGACCAACATTACTGATGGGTACCTTGCCAGCCCAGAGTTCTGTCAAAGAGGCCGGCCTATGCTAATTATTAAAGTCTTTTGACTCGGTCCACATTAATGGCAACCACCACCCAAGAGATTTTCCTTCTTATCCAACGACCAGCTCAAATCCAGGTAGCACTGGCCTTGGTAATGTCCAGACTTGACAACTGTAATGCATTATACCTGGTCGCCAGTAAGAGTATGCAGTATAAACTCCAGGTGCTGCAGAACGCACTGGCAAGACTCGTTCTGGATACTCCCAAGAAACAATCAGCCAGGAAGGGACTAGAATCCCTGCACCTGCTCCCTATTGAAAAACGCATGAGTTTCAAATCACTATGTATGCTTCATAAATCACTGCATTGTCCCTACCGTCAATACTAAAGACTATGTTCAATTGGCACTTCTGTAGTAGACCCTTGCGTTCTTCGCTCCAAATGCAATTGGTCGTACCAAGAACCAAAAATAAGAAGTGGGGGGACAGAGCATTCTCGGTGGCAGCGAGCAAACTTTGGAACTCCCTTCCCCTTGCCCTTAGGTCTATCCCTCTTCTGCTTCCTTTCAGAAAGGCTCTTAAGACCTGCCTTTTCTCGGTCTAGCATCTATCTGGATTCTCTTTTCCCTTTTTTTCCTGCTTCTGGACGACTGTCTCTAGCACCTTGATGCCTTAGGGTGATTGTTGTGCTTTATAAATTACAAATCAAATCAAATTACAAATCACCCATAAATACTGAGTAGAGCTCCTTAACTTCTTTGAAGTCAAGATTGAAAAAAATCCAACAAACCCTTGGCACATTTTCAGCCAAATCCTCCTTAATTTTCTTTCAGCCCATCGAAACTCCTTGCTTTTCTGGGCTGGTTCATACATCTGAATGGACAACAATCAGTAAATAAATAAATACATAAATAAATAAATGAGGCTTCTGTCCAACTCACAAGAACAGGTCAGCTTAATCAATTAGAGGGACATCATTTGTGGTACAGCAAAGAGGTTGTTGGAATAAAGGGAATCTTGTATACAAGAAAGTTTCACCTGTGCGATAAACATAGTTGGTAACGGGGTGTTGGAAATGTGCTCATTCTGCAGGACCACCCCAGATTTTTGCAGGCTTTGGCTGAACTGTTTATTTTGTTGACCCTATGACTCTGCAGACGTTACTTCTGCCAAACAGTGGCAAAGTGCTTGTGTTCCCCTTTTAAACCTGATAACTTTGGCATACACCTAATTCACACGTTTCACTTGCTTATAAGTCCCTAGTATATGGTACTAAAGTTAGCCAGGGTTGGCTCAGACTGGGACAGAAAAGAGGCCCAGGCACCAAAATAAAAGTGGCCTCCATTACCAAATCAGATAACTAAAAAGAGCCCCACACTTGCAAATAGGGCAGTTTTAAGTTATATAAACATGCAGAATTGGTGTTCTGCAAGGTTTGAGAGACTACATTGGCCGATCGGATCAGAGCACTGGGCACTGCCTTAAACGCCCACAGGACATGGTGCATGGTATTGATCAAGTGGGCCATGTTTATTTAAGATTTTACGTGTGGTGGCAGTGGAAAAATCTACAGAGTTGTTTTTCACTGCAGTAAGGCTGACTCTCCCATAGAAAAGCACTAGGTTACATTTTCTTTAAAAAAAAATGTTTTTATTGATTTCATTGATTTTACAGTTTTATCACCAATAATCAGGACATTCTGCTGCAACACGCAGCAACATCATCATTTATACTTCTTGCATTGACAGTGGTTATTGCTTCACGTGCATTTGTTTAGTCGGCACGGTGGCGTGGCAGTTTTCATGTGTTACATTTGCTTGACCACGCAGCACATGTCCAGTCAGACTATTCCTCCTGCATGTATGTCATATAGTGAGTGACATATTAAGGCCAGTTTTGTTTAGGTAAACATGGTGTACCACTTATTCGATAATAACTAGGGTGTGGGGTATAGAACTTGGAGCTGAGTTGGAGTGACTACATGTGTCTGCTGATGCCTGTATGCGCGCGTGCCGCCTGGTGTGCCCCAGCCTATTGCCGTGACAGCCGGTTTTTGGTGGATGAGTGCACTGGAGTGCCAATGCACAGTTAGGAACAACCAGTCTAGTGCCTGTGAATGATCTGAAGGTGTTGGACGCTTGCGCAGAGATGCCCCACTAGGTCAGGTGTCTGCAGGGACACACTAAGCTGTAGCGCTGCCAGGATTGCTTTCCAGCTTGTGGATATAGGTATTTTCCTGAGGTCTATGGTTTCCTCTTGCCCAATCGCTATACCCTCGGCTCTAGCCCACGCTAGAATAGAAAGCCTCCAAGCTTGTATGTGCGGGGGATCAGGTGCCTTTCAACTCTTTGTGATTAGCCTCTTGACCGCCACCAGTGCTTAATTTGTAAAATATGAAGTGCAGGTGCTGAAATGTTTTCGTAGGAGGCCATCACCCACTTTCCTTGCTCCACCCCCATCCTCCATTGGCTCCACCCACTTCCACTATTCCTCCAATGATATGTACCCCATGATGTGGCCTAGTTAATGACTGATGGAGCAACTTAGGCTAAAAAGGCTAATAAGTCACAGGCAAGACAGATTTTTGCGCAACGCACATCCTGAACTCATGTTTTTTGAAGGCGCTCTAAAAGTGAAAATCAACAAAAAGGCTATTCGCTCAGTTAAATAAAGTATTTGCCAATAATCACACCATTTGATCAAGCATGAAAGCCAGGATTGACCCCAGATTCTCCACTTTTACACTCTGCAATTCACCAATTATAATCATATTTAGATGTGTAATTCTTTATCGCATCAAAGTTTAACACTTTGTCCTTAATCCATGGGGCATAAGATTAGTGCTGGGGTGAGGAGCAGAATCCATATTATTTTTGTTGCTGTTTTACATGGTGCAAACCCCGACGTGGGCAGACAGAGGAGCGAACACAAGACAGACACAGACTATGTTACACTTTTTTTCCAGGCACATCCAGATTTGCCGGAATTCAAAGGGTGCTGCTGAGCCCAGGGATTTGAACCTGCTTCCCTGTGTCTCTCCCTTGCCTTTGCCTCCTGTGCAAGCTCCTCAGACTTTAAGCAGCTCACTCACCTCCATCACAACTACACACACACACAACAATAAGCAGCAAGGGCCAAGCAATGACAATGGTCTCTATATTTGCCTAAGATCACAAAATTTGGTTTAGCAGGAAAGCTGGGATTCATCCCCAGAATAAGTCCCTTTTTTACCACTGTGTAATTCAGTCGTAATGATTAGATGGGCATACCTTTCTGACTTCAAGGGTTAGTGCTATGTCCTTAATTCATGGGGGATGCAATTTGACATTTAAAAGTGTTTGAGGGGTGCCATGTTGGAAATCGTGAATTGATGAGCTGATGACCTCTATTTAAAAATATTTAGTGCCAGTAGAGATTTATTGCGTATAGTAATTCACGCAGACCTCATCTCTTACCCTGGTGGCGCGCTACTATTGATCATTCTATACATTAGCAGCAGCAGCACAAAAGGGCCATATAAGAAGACACTGGAGTCTGAGCAGAAAAGTTATTTTAACAATAATACAGACTATGGCATATCATATAACAATTTCGGATCCAGGGCGCAAAGTTATCTAACATCAGGGGGGCAAACATCTCATTTCCAGAATCATTTTATAAAGGTCTTCAAGTTCAAATAACTTTATCTCCATTTTAAAAGTAAGCACTCGATATGGGACTTAGACACTCACACTTCACAAAATAAAGCATGAAGAAGAGAGCACAGAAAATGGCCCCGATGCAGGAATTAATAGATAGCACTCTAAGTAATTAGAGTAATTAATCCGTTAACGGAAGGGAAGAAAGTTCGAAGACAACCTAACCCACCGAAAACACCCAAATAGACATGGGCAACTCTTTTGCAACCTCGATTTAATCAACTAATTAAATGTTATGGTTCAGACTTGAATTCAATTACTATCTTAGTCGCAGATACCCACCCAGATGAAGACATAGACTCACTTTCAAAAGACACAGGCATTTATGATTCAAGCCTGAAACAGCCCTTGCCATCAAAAACTATATTACTTTTGATAAAACGATGTGGCTACACCAAATGTCACATACATAAATAAGTAACACTAACTAAAATATCGGACACACCAATTGAACAATCTGTCATCAGTCAAATCGACAGCATTATTAAAAGAAATTTCTCTGAGCACGCAGATAAAGGAAATCTATTAAGACAGTTTTGCTCCGTGTCTCATGCACGCACATGGCAAAAAGAAGAAAGGGCCCACCGCCGCCAATGCTTTCCTCCGCTTACCTGCTCCGGGAGGGGTCAATTCATTAACTTGTGCAGACCAGACCGGTGTCCACTACTCTTTATTACATGTGGTGCCCGTGCCTTGTGCATTTTGCTCAGCTGACCCGACCCCGTAATGTTGTGCTTGCCAAACTCGTGCGGCGGTAACGTGGCACTAGAAATTCAGGTGCTGGCAGTTAAGTGCAGTACTGTACAGCCTGTACAGCACTCCAAATACAAAGTGCTACCACGGGAGTCAGTAGTGGGCAACGTGCACACCAACGAAGGGGAATTACAGCCAGAGAGGCGGGCAAAAGTTGCATACGTACTTTCAGCTTGTGCTTCATTTGCTGCGCAGGCCTTAATGAAAACAGATGGGCCTCATTTATGAAAAGTGACGCATCACTGCGTGAAAACAGTGATGCGCCACTTTTCACTGCGCCCTCCCTGCGACTCCAGTGATGCGTCATATTTACAGTATGACGCATCATGTCGCAAGGAGTCACAGAGACGTCAGTATTTCTGACGTATCTGTAGGCGCAAAAGTGACGCATCGCTGGAGTGTGTCACAAAAGTGACGCAACTCCAGCAATGTGTCCTTTCACATGGGGCAAGCCCCATGTGAAAGGGCCTGCGTCAGTCTTACGCCTGCTGTGAGGCAGGCGCAAGAAATTGACGCATTTGCACACTAGAAGTGGCGCAGTGAAATCTCGTAGATTTCACTGCGTCACTTCTACGACCCTTTGTTGCGTCAAAACGCCCCCCTTGCATACATTATACCTGGCGCAGGTATAATGTGGCGCAGGGGTTTACAAAGTGACGCATCTACCTAGATGCGTCACTTTGTAAATATGGCGCAACATGGCGCATGTTTTCTGCCACTGGTGCGTCACAAAAAGTGGCGCACCGGCGGCGCAAAAGTGACGCAGGGGCTCATAAATGAGCCCCCTCATCTTTGCGCCTGCGTTGTCCCAGCATGCGACACCGAATTTCAGGTCTTCATGACAGGATGCCGTGCTGACATCACTGACGTGATGATGCAGCGTGATGATTGGGCCAATATGTGAAAACAGATTAGGAGCCACGCAAGAACAGGTACATTTAAAAAAAAAAATTATCAGGTTCACTGCACAGGAAGAAAAATGTTATAGCTCCGGCCCTGTCAAATAAAGCACCGGCACAAATTAAGCACTGACCGCCACTATACACAGGTCTAGAAATCTGGAGGTGACTTTAGTGTTTTGTGTCCTACGGAACATGTGCAGTGGATACGTTGGCCAATCAAAGGGTATCTCTCTATCGGTGCAAGTGCAAAGTGTGTCTGCCACCCCTCTCCAAAATGTCCTCAGGCTGGTACAACCCCAGAGCATGTGCACCAAGTCTGCATCTGTGACGGCACATCTGGGGCAGGCTGCATCGGTGCGGTGAAAGTATCTGTTGATGTTAGCTGGCATGAGGTATGCCCGCTGCGTGATGTAGTATTGTATCTGTCTAAATCTCGAGTACCTAGGGATCTGAACTGGGCTGGCTAACACCCACACCCATTCTTTGTCCAAACATTGTTGGCCCAAGTCATGCTCCCACTTGTGTCTGAGGGGGTCCAAGTTAATTGCTGCATGTTGTCGCAGCAAAGCTGCAAACCACCGCGTTAGATGTCGGCCACGTCCCATGACATGTAAGTATTGCACAGTGAGGTTTGTTTGTGGTTCAGTGGCAAGGTCCCCCCACCTCATTGAGAGTGTGGCCAAGAGAGATCAATGTAAGAGGAATTGTCCTGCGGGGAGTCCATCATTTTCTACCAGTGTTGTGTAGGGGATAAGCGAGCCTTCACAATAAAGATCTCCTAGAGTTTAAATTCCCGCCTCATGCCAATGTTGCAGTTCGATAGTTGTAAGTGTTGCCTGTCCCCTAGGGGCACCTTCTAATTGGAGCGCAGGAGCATAGGGTGTTGTGCCTCAGGTTAAGTAGAGGCTTCTGCGGCAGCACCTGTAGGCCACGTTCAGTAATTGGGGCTCCGGAGGCCGCACTTGCATGCCAGGGTGGAAGAGCGCAAGGATCTGGGGTAGTGTGTATGATGGGCGTGTGGTCGCCGTGTCGTCACATTGGCAATCTGCCATCCATCTGGTGCTCCATTGAAGTTGTGACGCCAGGTAGTGGTGCTCAAAGCAAGGTGCCACCAGGCCTCCCTGGTATGTAGGTAAACACAGTTTTTTAACCACAACCCTGTGTCAATTGTGGCCCCAGATGAAGTCTCTAGCCATTATTTCCAACGTGGTAAAGAAGTTGGTACATAGATGGGCATATAGTTTAGATTTGGAGACATTTACTTTTAATCCTGAAATGGTGGCAAAGTCCTGAAGAATATGGGCCAGTCATTCTGGCACTTGATCGATGTCTCTTAGGTAGATTAACAGGTCATCGGCGTATAATGACACTTTGTGAGTGCCATCACCTAATGGAATGCCACCATGCAGCTGTGTTCTTAGTGACTCTGCCAGCGGCTCCATCATGAGCGCGAAAAGAAGAGGGGACAATGGGCAGCCTTGTCTCGTCCCCTGCCGCACCGAGACCACATCCGAAACGTATGGTCCCACCTTCACTCTCACCACTGGGTTCATGTAAAGTAGGCGGGTCAGCTGTAGGAAAGCAGGGTCTAGCTTGTAACTTTCAAGAGTTGTAAGCATTTAATTCCATTCGAGAGAATCAAAGGCTTTCTCGAGGTTAAGTATGAGACAGCCTACTCTCGGCCATTCGCATGTGGGGTAAGTTGTGATTAAAAAAAAAACAACGCAGGTTGAGTGAGGTGTTTCAGGACGGCAAAAAGCCGTTTTGGTCCGAGTGCACCAGGGTGGGGACCACTTGTGCTAGTCTGTCCGATAGGATTTTTGCTAAAACTTTATAGTCGGTGTTGAGCAGGGCAAGGGGTCTGTATAAGCCCATGTCGGTTGGGTCCCTGTCAGGTTTGGGCAGTGAAATCAGGTGCGTCTCGCACAATGAAGGAGGGAGTCGTCTCTCTTCCACAGCGGCTGCGTAGAGTGTGTGCAGTCGCGGTACCAGTGACACCTGGTACGCGTTGTAGAATTCCACCGGGAGTCCGTCTGGTCCTGGGGTCTTCCCTGTGGCTAGGGACATGATTGCCTCCCTAATCTCTTCTGGTGAGATCTGTGCATCAAGTATTTCATTGTGTGCCTGCGTCGCCTCAGTCTTCATTAAGCTCAAAATATTCAAGGATCGCCGTACTCAGAGAGGAGCGCAATGGTGAGTCTTCTAATGTGGCTGTTTGGAGTCTCACGTGGGGGAAGGGGGGAGTTCAGGCTCCCAGATGAATTGGAGTATTTGGGTATTGTGGTCGGAGTGCATCCGGCCCAGGTACTCTATTCGGTGGACTAAAGGGAGTAGTGCAGGGGATCCCACTATTCTATCTAGGCCTATATGCAGTCTGTGTACCGCTGAATAATATGAGTAGACCCGGGCATCCGGGTTGATGGAGCACCATAAGTCTAATAGCACCCAGTGTGCCAGCCAGTCTGTGAGAACCTGCGCACTGGACACTGCTGCAGTCCTAGTCAAGGGTGGAAACGATCTGTCCAAATCTACGTTGAGCACCAAGTTAAAGTCCCCTCCTAGGAGCCAGGGACTCTGCTACACCCTGCTAAGATCTTTGTGAGGTCTTCTAAAAAGGAGGGCTGGCTGACATTCAGGGCACAGATGGAACCGAGTAGGATTGGTTGGCCATTGAGTCACCCACTAACTAGTGAATATCTACCCTCAGAATCGATCAGCAAGGAAGAGGGGTGTGCACCACGTATGTCCCGTGTCACAGTGTGAAGTGTACGCTGCGTGCAGGGCGGCGCTGTGTTCTGCAGAGGACAATTACTTAAGCTACATATTATCTCAACACAACATTTTGCTAGCATGGTAGGTACTTGCGTGGATTATATTCAGCTGGGCATAGGAGGTCATAGAAAAAGTTATATGATATAATCTTCCGTTTCTGGTGTACCCTCTGGCAATGGAAACTCTTCAGGGTCATCAAGCCTGGAGGGTGTGGAGTCACCAGTTTCCGAGGATGGACTCAGAAGGCAATCTAGATTTTGTGATGCATTTCCCAAAGTCGTGGCCACCTCTAGCGCCTCCTGCCTCTATGCCCTTCTCTGCTCTAGGTTGGGGGCAGTGGGGGCCGCAGCAGTTCCTGTCTGGTATCGGTTTTGGTCACCACGGTGACGTCTTTTCCTGTTGAGTTTTCTTGGCTCTTCTTCCGCGGGTGGCCTAAGTCCCATCCACGTTCCCGATTCCTCCAACCAGTCCGAAACTTCTTCGGGTGAGTCAAAAAAGCACTCCGGCCCTTTTGCGACCAAGCGTAGCCTGGCAGGAAATAGTAGTGAAAAGCTTAGGCCAAGGTCTCGTAACTGTCTTTTCACCGCAGTATACGCACTTCTGCAGTGCTGTACTTGTGCTGTATAATCCAGAAAGATCATGATTTGCCTGTTCCTGATCTTTATGTTTGCCAGCTTGCGGGTTTCGCGGAGGATCAAGTCTCGGTCCCTATAGTTGAGGACCTTGAACAGGAATGGACGTAGGCTGGACCCAGGCGGAGGTTTTTGCGCGGGGACTCGGTGCACTCTTTCAACTACTAAGTGGGGGACAGGGTGTCAGGGATAGCAATTCTCTGATCCAATTTTTGGCATACTCCTTTTTTGTCCCTGTTCGCCCTTCCGAAGCTCCACAATGCGAATATTGTTGCGGCGTGATCGTCCTTATGCATCCTCCACTTTGTCTTCTAGAGCATGCACTTGATCTATTAGGCCTTGCAGGGCTGTGGTGTGGCTTTGTGTGACAGGTTTTAGCTCTACAATCGACTGCTCCTGTAAGCACACTTTGTCCCCAATCTTGTGGTGGTCAGCTCTCAGAAGGGTAAAGTTCGAGGTAACCTTCTCGATTTTTTTTTTCTGGGAGGAGCAGGTCTGGTCCAATGTAGTTCCTATCTTCTCTACCGCTGCCAGAACAGAGTCCATCTTGGCAGCGAGTGTTGCGTGTGGCATTTCCACGGCTGTGTCTCTTTCCACAGTTATTAGTTCCGAGCTGCGAGTGCGTGCGTTTAGTTGTTGAGTGTTTGTTCGTAGGTGGCCCATTACCAGCTGCTGCGCTGTCGGCATTCGTTACCAGTGCGTGTGGTCAGTATCAGGAGTGGGGCCGCAGTTTCACTAATGCAGTAGGCCTAGTTTCGCAGAGGAGCTGCGTTTTCACTGTAGTGGACAGACAAGTGCCAGGGTGAGCGTGCATGTCTGTACGCTCGCGTCCGTTATTTTCTGGTTATTGCTTCTGCTTCTGTTTTGTTGTGGCCTGGGTCCGGACCAGGTCGTGCGTCCAGTGTGAGATGAGCCTTCACCAATTCTTAACTTCTCCGTGGCTCAGCTGCGGATTTGTTGGCGTGTGTTTAGGTGACTCTGGACACCACCTGGCGATTTTAGTTCCCTTTTGCGTGGCAGTCTGGGGAAGGGCGGTTCTGCTTTTCACGTTGGCTAGCTACGCCTCCTACACCGCTGTGCGTCGGGCTCGATTCGACCTTTGTGCTCAGTGCAGGGTGCGACTGCGCTGTCTTGTACCACCTCTGTATTATCGCTGCTGGCATGTCTGCTCACCAGCTGCAATGTTGAATTCGGGGCAGGTGGTGGGAATCACAAGGACCCCTTTAAGGCGGGGATGGGCCTCTTTGGTGCATCATGACTGCGCCTCTGTGTCTCTTTCTCTCCAGTCCTGTTGCCCCCTTGGGGTAGGGAAAGGTGCGCTGTCGCTTGGTGGATTATTTCCCCCCTCCCCGATCATCAAGCTGCATATCTGGCAGGCCTGTTCACTGGGTGGGCCTGAGGAGAGTAGGGTGCGCGGTGTGGGGCCTTGCTACGCATGAAGTGGTGTCCTTCACAGTCCCAGCGTGTTGTCCCCTTTCCCAGCAAAAGCCAAATTGGAGCTCTGGAGACGTACCAGATCAATGGCTGGAGGATGGGGTTTCACCTTCAGGCGCCGTGTCTCCTTCCAAGCAGGCGGGAGGGGGGGTTCCTTGTTGCACCTCAAACCGCATGTTAACGTCCTAGGACCGATCTAGCCTCCGGGCCTAGTTCAAGGTGAGTCCATTTAGGTGCCCTGTCTCCTCACGCCGCGCGTCCCAGGCCCGATTTGATCACTGGGTCCTGTTCAGGGCAGGCGGTTGTTCACTGCATTACTCAGCAGACTAACTATTGCTTAGGCTGTGGTAGAGGTCCACCCCAGCCCCACAAGTACAGCTCCAGTCCTGATGGGGAGAAGGGTGCCGCAGGGGCAGACCGCTCACCTCAGCACGCAAGTGGAAGTCTCCACCAGAGGCTCCGTTACACCGCACCGTCCTGCAAAGACCTCTCTAGAGGAGAGGGGGTCGCTGGGTCAATGCCATGATGCCGTGATGGGGGGTGCCTCACCCCGGCTTCTCCCTCCCTCCCAGGGCTCGAGTCGGCGTACCACGCGGGTGGACGGCGTCCCCCCACTTATTTTACTGGGTTTTTACCGGGTGGACGCCGTCCCCCCTGCCCAAAAGACGTAGCCGGTATCCGAGTCTGCACCTGCGTGCGAATGAATGCCTTTCAAATGCACCCGAGGCTCAGAATAATCTCCCCTTCTACCTCGCGCCCTCCCCTTGCCAGCCTTTCTCAGAGCCAAGCAGAGGCGCGAAGGTTTCAAGGAGCTGCGCTATCAACACGCCGAGCATGTCACTTCTATGACAGATGCCCTACTGCCTACGGCCCGAGTCTGTAATAACCGTGTAATCCGAGGAATGGGTCCTGTGTATAGTGTGTTCTTGTGTTTTGAGTGACTGCCACTTATTGAAGTATTATACCTCTACTTGTATGTATTCACGCATTTCAGACGGAGACCAGCAAATTTCGTGACATCAATTCCTGTCGTGACGTCACTTCCGTTGACACAACCTAACTCGAGCGTCCCCCCACTTCTTTTTTAGGACTTGTGCCCTGCTTCCTCCGCTTGTCTCCATGACGGCACGCAGGTGTTGTGGATGCACACAGATAGTAGGCACCCACCACTCAACGTCAGCAGCGGTCGCTGCACTTCTTGGGCCGGAGGATCCCGGTGCTTCACAGCTGTTGTGCTCTTGCTCCGGCGAACTCAGAAGCGCGGACTCGCGTCTCGTGCGCCACACCTGCAGGCCTCAGCGTTGCGCTGCCTGGGAGTGTTTTGCTAGGCCCGCGTGGAGTTTGTACCTTGTGGTAAATAAAATATATTTATCCATTATCGATCTGAATTTAATGCTGGAACTTTAAACAAATAGCTCAGAATAATGAGAGGCAGAATCCGTGGTAATAGAGGTTTCTGAATGGGCTTTATTCCAGAATAGCCTACTCGAGTGGCGGACTTCAGGTTCCGTCACCAAGAAAGTTCAGGAAGTGAAGTACGATTCTTTATTATTAGACATACATTTTTATAGTTATTACATTATAATGAAACGAATGTAGGAGGCGTAACATTTGATAAGAAAAGTGACATAAACGAAACTAGGCGTAATAAGGAGTAAAAAGAAACATAATTGGTTAAAGTTATCAAATATAGGTGGTTCTATAAGATAATACTTGACATAGATGCGCGCGCAGCAGCATGACGTGTAATTGACGTGTAACTAGGGGGTGAAGGGGGCTTGACATTAACTGTACGTGTGGAGACGA
Organism: Triturus cristatus; assembly: GCF_964204655.1. Classification (NCBI taxonomy): domain Eukaryota; kingdom Metazoa; phylum Chordata; class Amphibia; order Caudata; family Salamandridae; genus Triturus; species Triturus cristatus. The sequence goes on from NC_140590.1 coordinate 1,213,505,447, forward strand.
AAAGTCTGAGGGTCAAGCCAACCTAATCCTAAATCATATCTAACATCCTATGTTTAAAGAACTATATTATCCACAAGGAAGGACTGAAGGACTTCGAACATAATCTATTCTATACTGACTGTGTGCGTGCACAAACGTCTAAGTGTCTATGTGAGATGCAAGAGGCAGAAAACTTTCCATGGCAACTGGGCTATGAATTACTTGCAGGAGGACAGCCCTTTGCACGAGAGCTAAAGGAAATGTTTACCTAAATCACTAGACAGGAATGCATCGGCTGAAGAGCAAAGTAGATAATTCGAAGGTGAAATACAGCTTCTTGGCAGACAGGCTAAACTGGCCGAGGCAGGCACCGTTAGCTGCACAAGAAATAGGACAAAGTTCATGGATGCAGCTGCGAGCTCAAGCTGACGCTTGTCAGAGACAGAGAGCAGGGAAAAGCTTTGAGGACAGAATCGGGCCTACTTGCCTGAACTGTAAAAATGGAGTAACTGAGCCATATAAAGTCGGTGGCCTTTCCTACTTAGAAGTCGACTATCCAGCCCATTGATGGCGGATCTGACAGAGAACATATTGACGGTGGACGCACATGTATTTGCGTCTTCAAAACTGGAACTGGAGAGAACATACATGTACTTGTAACATGCATATAGAACCGTTGGGGTCCAAGATAGGGGACATAACTGAACAGGGAAATCCACTTTTCCACATTCCCTCCTTGTTCCCCTACTTGCCCGTCAAGAAACATCAATCTTCATTAATCCATCGATTTGCTCATGGAGCATCATTTCTTCTTCTTTCTTCTTCCGAGATTTTGAACGAAAACCTTGATGTGGAATACACGATGTGGCACACAGACCACAAATCGCTGGTCCACATTGCAGACATAAGCAGCAACTGAATAGTATAAGAAGGCCAATACCTAGGAAGGATAGAACTCTCCATCCCCAGGCTGATATCAGACTCCAAAACCACCCGGACCAAGTCCAAGTGCCTGGGTCTTCGTGTATCTGGCTCACAATCTTATGAAGGCGGGTTATAGCTTTATATACAGATGGCGAATTTTCTGGTATGAATACGCAGCAGCTGGATCCGATGACCCTACAAGCTCCGCCCCTATCGGCCAAGATGACGTCAAGGACAAGTCGATTTTGAAGGACAACGATCCTCATCACTGATTGTTCCTCTGTCAGATTGCCTAGGGCAGCTATAGTCTCATTCACTACGGCTTCAAGAGTCTTGGTTAGTCTACGTATTAGCTTACTATTTGTAATTGTACCTATATATGGGAAGATACCTTTATTGAAATCTACATACTTATCCCACGCCGTCTCAGTATAATCGACAACTGGGAGATCTCTTCGCTCTCTATTGTGTGCTAAACGAGTATTTCGATAATAATCAGGAGGAGCTAAGAAAACAGGTGGCAAAAGAAATGCAATGTAACAGGTACCATCCCAATCCAGGGGTAGACGCATGTATGCCGTCTGACCACATATAAAGTAGGAATGGCGGGAAGCTCGAAATGTAGATTTTCCTTCATCACTATATTCTACTGTAGTAACACATTTGCTATGGCCCATAGGTATGGAACCAACTTTTCTTACACATAATTCGCCTTTAACTGGGAATACTGACATAGTGGGCAAGATTAGCTCAACTTCGGATTTGACATTCAGAATCATGAGATTAGGTGTAAAATTACCTAAGCGATATACTTCATTTTCTAGATCACTACCTGTTCTACTAGGGTGACCCTCCTTGTCAGGGTGACAGACCTTGTATAACACTATATTCAGATTTCCCCATATCCAATGGTGTTGGTAAACTGCTGTGTTTGAATCTATAGAATTCAATAAACTAAACCATGCTCCACAGGTGCCATTATATGTGAATGGATGTGGAAAGAAAGGCAGAACTCCTTTGTTATTCTGATAGGGAGGGAGTCGACCACACACCCAACAATTAGTGGCATTACTAGTCTGGTGAGAATGATGTAACATACTAATAAAAGTGTTATTACGCAGCGCAAGTCTGTAGGACAACTCATGTGGGGGTAGGTCACTAAAAGAATGTTCATCGGTTACATTAATAGCACGTCTAGAAGCAGGATAATACATATGCAATAATATACTTGCAGTAACTATTATAAAACTTAAGAAAAACAAAATTAATAAAGTCACAATACAGTGGCTACGCAGTAATTTACAGTATGTATGTCTTTTCATTATTATTCTGGACTCTTCATGATTCAGACCCAAAGGAGACATGTCAGGACAGATTCAACCGCTTCACCTTAGAGAGGACTTAAACAATCAAATCGCCCGACAGTGTAGGCCTGGGCCTAAGTTTTTGTTTATAAAGTTCGGAGCTACTGGCCTCAGCCAAAGGTAGCTTTGAGTCAATGGGAGAAGATGCACGGGAAGTATTGTTCATATCAGGAGGAAGTCCATGAAATTTTTTAACATGGCTGGAATGGAGCCAGCCCTTCCTCCCTTCGATCTTCACAGCTGTTCTTGTTGTCAGCAGGACCTGTCTAGGCAACTTCCACCTGGGCTCCAATTGGCTTTTCCTATCGAAATTCCGAACGAGTACGAAATCCCCGGGGACCACGTCGTGGGGTTTCACCTCAGTGTTGTCAGGAAAAGCTGCGACCACCTGTGAACGAGAAGATTGTAGTGCAGACATCAAGGAAGCCAGGTAATCTGTCAGCATATTACAATCAACATCAGTTATTTTACGTGGTATGGGCGTCCCCCACATATTTGGTGGTCTGCCAAAGATCACCTCATACGGGGATAGCCCTGTTCGAGAGTGTGGTACCATTCTCATGTAAAACAGTGCAACTGGTAAGGCTACTATCCAGTCAACACCTTTTTCCTGACATATTTTTGACAATCTGATTTTCAAAAGTTGATTATGTCGTTCCACGAGACCTGCTGCCTCGGGGTGTCGGACGCAGTGGAACTTCCACTGATATCCCAGCAGAAGCGAAACATGTTTCATTAATTCAGATGAGAAGGGTTGGCCATTATCTGAATATACCACACGTGGTAATCCATACCGTGGGAAGAATTCTCGAACTAGCTGTTTGGCAGTAGTCGGAGCAGTGTAATCTGATACAGGGTACGCCTCTGTCCAACGAGAGAGAGCGCAAACAACTACGAGAACATATTTGAATCCTCGACAGCGTTCCATCTGAATGTAATCCATCTGGAGGACTTCAAAAGGATGATCAGGAGGCTGAAATCCACCCTGTTCTACGGGGACACTCTTCCCTGGATTAAACTGACAACATATCATACAGGTACGAACTTTTTGTTTAGCAGCTGCTCGCAAATGTTTGTTAAACCAAATGTGCTGAATGCTGTCTAACATAGCCTTCTCTCCTAAATGTGCGGGACTGTGAACTGTAGCTATAATGACTTGAACCATGGAATCAGGGAGAAACCACACAGATTTTCCCTTCGTCATCCATCCTTGATCTGTCTGAATCCCTCCTAGTTCAGTCCACTTCTTTATTTCTTCCTCTGTGGCATGTGTCTGTATGTCAATTACATCAAGTGCGGGATCCTTAATTGTCATACACTGTGTTGGGGTCTGAACTATTGGCTTTGTCATGTCGGATGTATGAGTCTGAGCAGTCTGTTTGGCTGTTCTGTCAGCTAAATCATTGCCTTGGGAAATGATATCAGTAACCTTCGTGTGTGCTTTGCATTTCATAATCGATATTGCAGTCGGTAAATGGATTGCGTCTAACAAAGCATGAATGAGGGACCCGTGTTGAATATGAGTTCCATGAGAAGTCAAATAACCTCTCTCTCTCCAAAGCACTCCGAAGTCATGTACGACTCCAAATGCATAACGTGAATCAGTATATATGTTGACTTTCTTGTCTGTGGCTTGAATACAGGCTTGTATTAGAGCAACAAGTTCTGCTGCTTGGGCTGACAAAGTATCTATACAGTTTGTTTCAATAATTTCGGTGTCTGTGGTGACTGCGTATGCGGCAACTAAATTTCCTGTACTTGTCCTCATACACGAACCATCTACATACAACGTCAGGTCTGGATCTAACAGTGGAACGTCTGTTAAGTCTTGTCTGGGTTTTGTCTTTATTTCAATAACTTCAATACAATCATGAGCTAGTGGGTCGGTTCCAATTACTGGCAAAAGTGTAGCAGGATTCAGTGTATTACAACGTCTGATTTCTATGTGTGGCTGAAACAGTGTCAATTCGTAACCAGTAAGTCTTGCTATGGTCAAGTGTTGTGTTTGCGTTCGGTTCACGAGAACCTCTACTGCATGTGGTACTTGTACTGTCAATGGGTGCCCTAACACTATGGCATCGCTTTGTCTGATTGCTAAAGCTGTCGCTGCTACTGATTTCAGACACGCAGGCAAAGCCTGGGCTACGGGGTCTAATGTACTGGAAAAATAAGCACATGGCTTACATGATCCTGCTTGTTCCTGAGTGAGTACTGACAAAGCAGTACCTGCACGTTCTGTAACAAAGAGTGTAAAATGTTTACTGTAACATGGTGTCGCTAAAACAGGTGCTTGGCATAGAGCTTTCTTTAAGCTCTCAAAAGCTAGTGTGTGTTCCTGAGTCCAAGGGAGGACAGTCGATGTGGCTGCCTCCTGTGATGTCAACTGAATGAGTGGCTTCGCTAGAAATGCATATTGAGGGATCCACTGCCTACAGTATGAAGTGAGACCTATGAAAGCCCGCACTTCCTTTTGTGTCTTGGGTATTGGCATGTTTGCAATTAACTGAATGCGGTCAGGTGTAAGCTGCCTTCCCTCCTTGGACAGCGAGTGACCAAGATAAATAACTCGCTGAACACAGAATTGCAGCTTAGAAGGGGACACCTTGTGCCCCTTGTCGGCTAGAAAATGTAAAACCGTCAGTGATGCTTTTTCACATTCGGGTTCACTTCGTGCGGTGATCAACAGATCATCAACGTATTGAAGCAATGTGGTGTTAACGGGCATGTGTATACTGTCAAGTTCTCGTTTCAATGCTTGGCTATAGATGCTGGGGCTTTCTGTAAATCCTCGGGGAGCGCGTGTGAATTTAAAGCTTCGTCCATTTAAGCTGAATCCGAATAGGTATTGGCTTTCCGGATCTATTGGGACGCTGAAAAAGGCATTCTTGAGATCAATCACGGTAAAGAATGTAGCTTGAGAATCAATGGCTGTCAGTAATGATGAAATATCGGGGACCACGGGGAATTGTGGCACAATGCATTTGTTTAATTCACGCAAATCAATCACTAATCGATATACTGGTGGGGCCATAGGATCAGTTCGTTTAAGAATCGGAATTATCGGTGAATTACACACATTGGAGTTGGTTTCTACAACCACTCCCTGCGCAACTAGCTCATCAATGATTTTCAGTAAAGCCACTACAGCATCTGGTGGTAACTTGTATTGTCGCAGTCGTGGTAGTACCACTCCTGCCTTCAGTGTGACTCGATATGGTGTAATGTTCATGCAGCCAACATCAGTAGGGCCTTGTGCCCATAGATGCGCTGGTAAGTTCTGCAGTCGGGAGTCCATGTCTCTGGATACATAATGACCTTTAAAATCACGTAAAAACAATCTTACTCCTTCCGGAGAACAACAAATAATAGCCCCTAGGGCTTTCAATGTCTTTATACCTAACAAATTTTCTGGACATGATTTGGTAAGCAATAAGTCGGTAGTTCGTGTCAAGGGACCTATCGTAAGTGGAAGTGGCTGTGTTACTTCATTAACAATAGGCTTTCCGGAAAAACCAAGGGAAACATTTTTAGAGCCTGAGAGGGGTGCCCCTGGAACTTCACTACTTTTTATTGTTGTTCGACTTGCCCCTGTATCGAGTAAAAATTTTCTGTCATGACCTAATAATTCACTGTGGACATAAGGTCCTTCTTGATCTACTGGAATCTCGATAAGGGGTAAGTCAACTTCCCTCTCTAGGCTGCTTCATGCATAACGTTGATACTCAGGGTATTCATACTGTGCGGTCTGATACAGTTGTCGTGATGTTACTTGTGTGGCAGCAGCAGGCAACGGTGGTGCAGCCGGCACGAACTGTATGGACTGTTGTGCGGCTGGCATAGACTGCTGCTGAACTGGCATGGACTGTCCATGCTGCATAGTTCCTTGTTCACTCTGATCTTGTCTAACTAATCGTGGTCTCTCTTTTGCAATACCTGAGGCTATATTACGTTTCAGGACTTGACAATCGTGTACATGATGGCCTGGCTGTTTACAGTAATTGCAGGTTCCTTTTACAGGAACTGCAGAGTCTCCAGAATGTGTCGCACCCTTTTTGTGACCATCCGCTGGCACTGTCTGAGAAACTAGCATTTTCATTTTAGTATCTTTCATGCGTCTATGCTCGTGTTCTTGTTCATCCCTAATTCTATTGTGATGATACTGTAACATTTGTAGCATTTGTGACGGAGTGTTACTTTGCCAGGTACTCTCGAATTTCAATATTCTATTTTTCACTCCAGGTAATGCATTTTCCACCAATTTTGTCACAAACAAATGTGGATATGAATCACTGCTTGCTTTTATACCACTGTTTATACCAAAACATTTTTCAAATCGGGCATAATAATCACTTGTGTCTTCATCTTGCTTTTGTTTACAGGCTGAGATTGCACCCCAATCTTCCTTTTTCGTTGCTAGTAAACGTGGCAATACCTGTACTAGTAAACCTGGTAACAGTTTAACTTTATCCCCGAGCCCTGACCCTGCAGTTCGGCCCCTTTCCTCCGCTGCTAATGCTGTCCAATCTATCTTTTGGTCTCCCACTTCCCACTCTTTTTCTTTCAATTTTTCATAAATGCCAGCAGGTAAAAGCACCTTTAATATTGTCATAATATCAGGAAAGGTGTACTCTCCCATCAGTAGCATATCTTTAATTTCTCGGTGAAAACCCGCTGGGTCTTTGTCATGGCTGGGCACTACTTTCTTCATTTCTAATAATTCCATTTTTGATAGGGGTGTATAGACAAATACACGATGAAACTGATCATCATCACCCTTTATTGGGTGCACTTCTCGTAAAGGGTTCTGTCTATCCATATAATACGGTGTTCCTTCTTTGTTGGGAATCGAGAAAGGATCCGCATTTCCTAAAAGGATGTACTGTTTACGTGACATTAGTATTTCTTTGATTAACTTGTTACTGGATCCTCTCCATCTATTCGTTAGAAGTTCGGTTAACATATCAGGTAAGGGACCAGGATCAGCATGTTGGCTCTTATATTGTATAAGAAGTTGCTGGATCATATAAATCCCAGCTAAACATTGTTCGTCTGGACTGAGGTTCAAAAACGCGTGTGCGACTGTTACATCACCATATTTACCGGGACTGTCCATCCAATGAACAGCTGCCCTTGCTAATTCTTGTTCGTCCATAGAATCGAGGAGGTGGTAACCCCTTCGTTCCCGGAGTATTTTATCTGCGGCTTGAAACAAACGCTCGGGAGATTTCATATTTATTATAGTTGGACGTGTAGAGTGTATCGGATCAGAAAAACCTCCGATATTATTACAGGACCTTCCTCTGCCTACATAGGCTATGGTGTCTGCCTGTCTTTCTGACTCTCCTGATTCGAACTCTTCATCCTGCTCGAACTCGTCTGTTTCCAATCTCTCTGCATGTATGTGTTCTACTTCTTTCCTAATTTTTCGGCACATGGCTACTATACTTCCCTGTTTATCATGTTTTCCCTCGGATATATTCTGACTCCATCTAGTAAGAGTTTGCATTACTTCCGGGTCTACCCCCGGTCGGTCTTGATTTCTGATCACACAATTTATAAGGAAACGTAACAATTCTCCCTGTATCTCGACTTTCTGGTATTCCATAGCTCTGTTAATACATTCAGGATCTTTCCCTGTTTGGACAAAATGATATATGCTATCTAAATGCGCGGCCATTCCTGGCAGCCTTCCTAAAAATGTTGCAGCTCGTCTAATACGTAATGATGTTATAATCATTTCATCCTCTTTACCAGGCACCGGATCATATCTACAATCCACCATAAGCTCCTTAAGCGTACGGTTATTTATAAGTTTGGGCGTACGTGCATGTGCTGATTCCAGGAAAGAAAATTTACTCCCTTTGGGTGGCGTAAAATGGAGGCTAGCAGCACCTCCAGTAGCCCCCTCTGAGGTGTCAGACGTGAAAGGATTCGTTGAACGTGCTACAGCCACTACAGGTGTAGACACGGCTGTGGAAACAGTTGCGGGGACAGACGCGGCAGCAGATGTGCTTGCCGGAGCTTGTGTCGTGACTTGTGTCGGAGCTTGCGGTGGTACCGGGACAAGAACTTGATCTTGATGTTGAACCCCCCCAGCAGCCGGTCTGTGCGGTGCGGGGTTAGCATATTCGGGAACTGTATCATCTAAATATGAGGAAAGAAAAATATCTTCCGCGGTTCTAGGATGTCCTTTAGGATGTACCTTTATTGGAAACAATGGGGTTGGCAAGTCTTTAGGTATGGCCGTAGTGGCTTGAGGCAAACCCTCGGCCAGAAGGGGATACATCCCTTTCATAAGGGCATTTCTTTGTCTCTCTGTTTGTTCTGCTTGTACTCGTGTACCTTCTTCAATCAACTGCTTCTCTCGGACCTTATTTGCACTTTCCTTACTTCTCTCTTCTTGTCTCAGCGCCTTTTCAGTGCGCCTATGCGACTCTTTACGCCATAATTCAATAGCGTCTTTCTGTGACTGTCTAGCTTTCCTCTTCCACAACTCTTCTTCTACTTTCATGATACAGTCTGCATCCCAGGTCCCAGCTACGGGCCATCTCTGATTCTCTGGTAACTCTTTGGTGTAGTCCACCCATAGATCTAGAAATAATATGGCATCTAAGCCATGTTTATGATACATGAAATGCCCTGGAGTGTCCCTAGGAGGAATAGGGACTGCCTCCTCAAGCACCCCTTTTCGAGTAGTAATTTGTCTTAACTTTGAAAAGAGCGGCATATTGTCAACAGCTAATCTGGTACTTACTCTTGAACGTAACTGATCTGATACTTAAACTTAAACACACTTAGGACAAAAACACAATAATGAGCAAAGCACAGTAAAACAATCATCCATACCACAATATGCAGGACATTTAGCACGTTAAAAATAAAACACTAAACATTTTTAAAAATGACCAACAATGATGACAGTCTGCATGACTAATCACCAAGCACTTCGGAATACTTGATATACGGCTAAACCGTACATATACACTGCTAAACAGTGCAGACCGGATTTGTGTACCCAAATCCGTCTTGACCGGCACAACCTATGTGCACGTCAACACGCCTCCCCGGCGATGGTACTCACCGAGTAGCTCACAACGAAAGGCCTCGGACACTGGACTCGATTTCGGACATCGGACTCTCTGGACATCGGGACTTCGGAAGACCTGGTGGGCCTCTGGATACCTCGGATCTTGCTCTCTCAGCTAGGCTCTGGTCGGGATACTTTGCGCTTCTCACCGCCTCGTCTGGGTTGATCGCAGTCTCAGTCGCCCCCGCTTGACCGGAGGGAGCTACAGGAAATCCTGCTGGTACGCGTTATGGTCCGTCCAGCTGTGGCAGGAGACCGGGCCTGCAACGCACCGCCGGCGCGTGAGATGAGAAAGTGTCCCTATTCGGGCGCCATTATGTGGTAAATAAAATATATTTATCCATTATCGATCTGAATTTAATGCTGGAACTTTAAACAAATAGCTCAGAATAATGAGAGGCAGAATCCGTGGTAATAGAGGTTTCTGAATGGGCTTTATTCCAGAATAGCCTACTCGAGTGGCGGACTTCAGGTTCCGTCACCAAGAAAGTTCAGGAAGTGAAGTACGATTCTTTATTATTAGACATACATTTTTATAGTTATTACATTATAATGAAACGAATGTAGGAGGCGTAACATTTGATAAGAAAAGTGACATAAACGAAACTAGGCGTAATAAGGAGTAAAAAGAAACATAATTGGTTAAAGTTATCAAATATAGGTGGTTCTATAAGATAATACTTGACATAGATGCGCGCGCAGCAGCATGACGTGTAATTGACGTGTAACTAGGGGGTGAAGGGGGCTTGACATTAACTCTACGTGTGGAGACGAAAAGTCTGAGGGTCAAGCCAACCTAATCCTAAATCATATCTAACATCCTATGTTTAAAGAACTATATTATCCACAAGGAAGGACTGAAGGACTTCGAACATAATCTATTCTATACTGACTGTGTGCGTGCACAAACGTCTAAGTGTCTATGTGAGATGCAAGAGGCAGAAAACTTTCCATGGCAACTGGGCTATGAATTACTTGCAGGAGGACAGCCCTTTGCACGAGAGCTAAAGGAAATGTTTACCTAAATCACTAGACAGGAATGCATCGGCTGAAGAGCAAAGTAGATAATTCGAAGGTGAAATACAGCTTCTTGGCAGACAGGCTAAACTGGCCGAGGCAGGCACCGTTAGCTGCACAAGAAATAGGACAAAGTTCATGGATGCAGCTGCGAGCTCAAGCTGACGCTTGTCAGAGACAGAGAGCAGGGAAAAGCTTTGAGGACAGAATCGGGCCTACTTGCCTGAACTGTAAAAATGGAGTAACTGAGCCATATAAAGTCGGTGGCCTTTCCTACTTAGAAGTCGACTATCCAGCCCATTGATGGCGGATCTGACAGAGAACATATTGACGGTGGACGCACATGTATTTGCGTCTTCAAAACTGGAACTGGAGAGAACATACATGTACTTGTAACATGCATATAGAACCGTTGGGGTCCAAGATAGGGGACATAACTGAACAGGGAAATCCACTTTTCCACAACCTGACATGGAGGCGAGCAGGTGCTTTGGGCAGACAACGGGCGTCTGCCACTTCCCATCAGCAGCGACCACCCCGCCTTCCTCGCCGGGGGAACACAATGCCTCTCGATGACTGTCCACACCCCCTGGTGAGCCCGGCAGCGTGGGCCAATGTCCTGAAGGCCGCGTCCGCGGGCTTCAGCGTTGTGCCGCCAGCGCGCACCTCGTTATCAGGTCTTGCAGGGCCTTAAACGCTGCTCTCCTTGTCTCCTCCACTCCTCTCCGGCCACGAACGCGTGCTGCTGCTGCATAGGGAAGCTTGTGCCGTTTGATTGTGACCGGATAGCAGGGGATATTGATGTTTAGCAGGATAATTAGGGGTGCAAAGACGGAGCACTAGCAACTTGCGTCGCCATGTTTGTCTGGCTGGCCATGCCCTCAGCACTAGGTTACATTTTAATGCCTTATTTGGGACTAGCTAGGAATATGAGTCATGGGCTCAATTTAATATCAATTTAAAATTAAACCTTATGGTCAAGTTGGATTTTAAATTACTGTTTTGAAAATAGCACTTTTAAGCAGCTGACATTTTGCTGTCTAAGCCAAATGTGACTTTCTGCCAGGTCCAGGGTTACCTGATGGCTAATTGTTATCCTGTGGTGTGAAGTGATTTGCTTCCAGGTAGTAGACAAAGGACCTTGCAAGGAGGTTTGGGCCTTCTTGACAGGATGGCTGCAGAGGAGCCGTGCTCATGTTCCAATTACATTTCAAAAGGGCCTGCCCCGGCCCACACAAAAGAACCTGGCACAAGCCCTGCCCCTTCATTTGTTTCCCTAGCCAGACTGGAGCCATACCCATAGGAAAGGGAGGAACTGACCAGAACCACTTTTATTGTTAGACGAATGTTGTCTCCCATCCTCAGGCTGACCCTGGACATAAATGTAGAATCCCCGGAAACTGAAATCAGTACACTATTTGACCTCTGAAGATCTCTGCTCTCTTAAAATCCTAAAGGAAGACAGGCCCTGCTTGACTTGAACCTAGGACCCCAGCAGTGACTCCAAGGGTCAGTTGGCTGTCCTCCCATTTGAGCTACAAGAATACAACAAGCTTCCAAAGGCCTTTCCTGCTTCCTACTTCACCAAACTCAATTGGACCCAACTTGGTTCCCTCTGATGGCCCCTGTGGGCATGAGTCCTGACTGCCAAGTGTTGTCCTCAAGGTCATGGACTCATGGCAGGAGTCAGAGAGCACTTTTCCCTCCTAAACGGAAGTTTTCACTAGATCTGAAACAGAGCCCCTCAGAGCTACTCAACTTCTAACCGAAAGCTTCACCGGGTCTGCTGCAAAGCCTGTAGCGCCATGCAGCTCCTGACTAAAAGCTTCAAAAGGTCCTAAGTAGATCCCTGAAGAGCCGTCGGCTCCTAACTGAAGGTTTCACTAGGTTCGACACTGAGCCTTGAAGAACGTGCAAGTCCTAACCCAAGTCATCACCAGATTTGATGCAGAGTGACGGAAGGCCCGCAGAGCCCAGAGCAGCATTGAATCAAAGTCAGAAGGTAAAACCTTTCAGTGGGACAAACCTGGTCCTGGGGCCAGCATGCACTCCATTACAACTGGCCTGAACTTGTGACTTTTACCCGGTCTGGAGCAACAAATACCCACAGTTGTTGTACAAATTGATAACTCTGGTTCTACTGATTGGATTGTTGTCATTTTGATGTCATTTTAATTATTACAATATTCTCTATTTCTCTGAGTTGGTTTAGGATTTTTCTGGTGTTGTGTTATTACTTTATGCAGAACATTTAATTGTTTGAGTGCTGCATATAGACTTTACACATTGCAGTTAAACCTGACTGCTTTTGTGCCAAGCTACCAGAGAGTTAAGTATAGGTTTATTTAGTGTGATTTGTGGTTCACCCTGACAAGGATTGTGAATGTAATTTGAGGTGGATGCCAACCTCCTTCATCTAATAGTCCCAATTTCTTATATGGGCATATGAAGATTGTGTACCATCGGGGAGACATTCTGAGGTTTTCTGTTGTTTTCACAGTTTGATGAGGATTTGGGTTTGATTCATGCAGCACGGAGTTCAGAGACCTCCACTTTATAATACATCCACCCACTATGCTATGGGAGGTTCGTTTGCTCCCTAGATGGGAACAGAACAGACCTGCCGTGGTTGCTGTATATTTTTGAAAGACAATCCGTATTTTTGTGTCCACCTGTGCTTGACATTTTGTTATTTCCAAGTTACACATTAAGAAGGCTCAAACAATAATATCTGCCACAATGTTGTTGTCCAATTCAGATAGAAGGCTTCGTTACTCCTATCACTTAAGTGTTTTATTCCATGATTAGAACACAACACCTTTGGGTCAACATGTATATCGTTGCTATAGTTTACACAAGTTTGAAAGCATTCACTGAGCCAATTGTGCTAACCTAAGACTCAATTGCTAGCAGGACTGACTGTGCCGACCAGGTAGTACAACATCTGGGAAAAACTGCATGGGTACATCAGCATTTGGTCACTAGGGGCCAGATGGACTAAGAACTGGTGGCAATTTGTGACCAGCAATTTTGAAACCAGTGTAGTAATTTATGAACCACCCTATGTACTTTGCAATTAAACCTACCTCATGAATATTAATGAGGTAGGGTTGCAAATTGCAACCTGCTAGCAATTGCATTCATCACAGGGATAGTAGCCTGCTGAGGTCAGCAGACCACCATCCCTGTTATTCATTTTAAATAAACCAAATTGAATATCCTTATAGGAGTGCACGTTTCATTTTTTATGAGTAGGCTGTGGTCAACAGGATCATTGCGAACTCATAAAAAAATATTTTGTCATCATTCACAAAGGCGAATTCAAAAAGGCTTACCACGTAATGTTCTATGACCAGAATCATTTGCAAAACATTACTTCATACCAATCTGAATTGGGATTTGAAAGGGACACCCTAAACACACTCCTTACAAATACCGAATTGGTATTGGGTAACAAACCCAAATTGAGAATTGTTAACTCGCTACCCAATTGCAATTTGTGATTTATACATAACATAATGCATTTTTGCGTGCCTGTGCCATCGTTCTAGAAATCTCTAAGTAGAGTGCTGAATATAGTTGAGAATAGCGCCCAGATCTGGGCTTAAAGCAAAAGATTCCACAAAGACAAAGGATGAATGGAGAAAATGACAGGACATTCCACTGTTTTACATAGAAAAACACCTGTGATTGACCTTCTCAAATTGCCATGTTCTTTGCACAGAAACTGGGAGCACGTTAGTATGTCCTGGCTGGACGGTCCAGCGACCCTTAGAATTAACAGCTGCTCTGTTACTGACAATTTGGCCTACTATACAGTCATGTATTAGTTTTCAAAGAGATCAAATGGGGCGCATGTAGAATGCATGTGTCCCTTTTGTGCAATTAGTTGAACAAGAACTGCATAATGTGTGCAACAGGGCCGGGGCTAATGTATATTTTCCTGCAAGAGAGTGATGACAATCTGATAATAAGCAGTGTACTTCTTCAAATTTCAATACAATTAAAAATGATGACAGATTCTTACATGTGAAATTATTGGATCTCATGATCCTTTAAGGAGAGTTATGTTGGGTCTAGTCAGATTTGCTTCTGCATCTCAAAGCCATTGGACAGGAGAAAACACCCTTTTGATGAAGTTTGTAAAAAATAAAAATAATTTTAAGTGCTGGGTTAAATGTTTTTCTTGTGAATCTGCAGCCGAGCCTGCTGAACGCTGGGGTTCCTGAAAACCAAGCCTTCTCAGTCTTCATTGTACCTCATGCCTCTTTCTGGCACCACCCTACGCTTCTTGTCTCTTTGTCTCACTCCTAAAGGTTGGTTTTTATCCCTTCTTTTTTCTTGTCCCACACTTTTCCTATCTTTCACTTACTCCTTCTTTCTGCCTTCTCTGCCTTTCCCTCTAGTGCATTTGGTCAAAGTCTGAAGATGAAAAATATGTTGTAGTCTCCAAAAATGAGCAATATTGCTTACCATCTGAACCTATTTGCATAAAGTAAGCATTCATTGCCCCTAGCTGGGCACTGGCTTGATTTTCGCATGGGCTTAGTCCATTCCTAAATGCAGAAAATGGAACCCTCAGTTAAGAACACGCCTGAAATTTCAGATACAATTACACATTTTCAGTGTGTCCTACTGCATCTAAAAACACAACAAACTCTGTGTGAGGCGCGCCAATAATCAGGTATACATGATTTGGGGAGGCCGCGCCCCAAATGATAACCATAGCATAACAGGTGTCTCACAGTGGACATACATGCCACTCCCCAATAGTATCGTTTAAAACGAAGGTAGAGAAGTGTGAAATTTTAAAAGGCGCAACACATTTGGTGATATTTTTTAATGTATTCAAAGTATTTAACCTTGGCAGTTATTTCAGATAACTAATATTGAATTGTGCCATTGACACCTCAGTGAGAAAGAAACATTGGGAATTTTTCAGAAAATGAATGACAAATGGTGTTTTGAAAGTAAAACACTTCTGGGTAATAAAGTATTATCCATGAAGGTACATTTGGGAAAATGTATGGTACATACTCCATTCCTAGGCACTTTTAATAGCAACCATTGATAATAAGTGAACGAGTTTTAACGTCAGTACGAAAACAATTGGCATGGTTTTGAGTACAAAGACATGGTGCATACAAATATATGGTCTCATTGTTAGTCAGCACTTTGGTGACTGTTCCTGGTTCCTGCCTGAGAAACCTCAGCCGAACCGTCCACAGGACAGAAAGACGAGGTAGGCATGGGTTGTTGAGGGAACCATGTCACAGCGCAGGAGGTGAGTGTGGCAACGTGCCACACCCACAGCTGCTAGGCCTCCCAAGTCCATGTGTGATGTGCTACTCCAGGCCAGGTTTTTTTTCTTTGAATTCCGTAACTTTTAGTCTTGTTTTATATTGGCATAAACAGCATTAGAAGCCCCAAAATACAAAGAAAAACCCTGGACTGGAGCAGCACATGTTGAATAGCCGTAGTCCTAAGTATCGAACTGCTTTGGCGCTCCATGATATGTGCTGCCCGCCCATTAGCAGTTGCTGGGGAGGGAGATCGCCTGAGAGCGGGTATATTGTGGACTCAGTCCAGTTGACCCTTAGACCTACCATTTCGAAGACTTGTAGGGTATCAAGTATAGGGGTGAGGTCTGATGTGATGTCACAGATGTAGATGAGTACATCATCTGCGTATTAAGACACCGCGTGAACCGTGCCCGCATGTTTCTCCCTCCCTGCGAAGGCAGATCGCGACTGTCTCCATCGCCATCGCCATTGTGAAAAGCAGGGGGGAGAGCAGACAGCCCTGCCTTGTGCCCCTGAGTATTGGGAATGATGACGACAAGTAGGGCCCCAATTTCACTCTGGAAGTCGGTCTAGTGTATATGAGCTTAGTGTTTGCAAGCAGGCAAGGTCCCAGTCCCATCTGCCCTAGGACACGGAGGAGGCAGCGCCAATTCAGAGTATTGAAGGTCTTCTCAAGGTCCAGGACCAGGCATGCTGCGAGTGGGAAATGATTGAGAACCTGATCCTGTACATGAAAAAGGCACCTAGGGCCTCATGTAGGTAAATAATTTTTACCGGTTCTTAAATACCGAGCCGTACCGAATCGGTAAATTAGAATCGGTAAGTTATATGTAGGTAAAAATTCGGTAACAGTTACCGATTCGGTAACATTCGGTAAATACGAATCGGAATTCACCGAATCGGTAAATACCGAGGTGGTATTTACCGAATCGGTAAATACCGAGGTGGTATGTACCGAATCGGAAAATACCGAGGTGGTATTTACCGAATCGGAAAATACCGAATCGGTATGTACGGATTCGGTACATCAAATCACATGACTTGACGAAACAGCTAATCCAGTGCAACGACAGCCCACCCAACCAGGAAGTGCCCACACCCAGGCAGGTGTACATAATTAGCCGAAGTGGCCACACCCAGGCAGGTGTACATAATTAGCCGACCCTGGAGAGGCTTGGAGTGCAGAGGAGAGTCAGGGAGCCGTTGCATGTGCGAGCGGGTAAACGAACAGCATGTCCAGCCAGAGAACACAGAAAGACGGAGGGGAAAGGCGGAGGAAGCTGAAATTTAGCCCCAAAGAACTCCAGGTGCTGGTGGAGGAGGTGGTGAAGCAGCACCAGAAGCTGTTTGGAAGGCAATCCCTGCAAGTGCCTGAGGCTGAAAAGCGCAACATATGGCTGGCCATCCAGGCGCAGGTCAATGCTGTGGGAGTGACCCACAGGGACATTGAGGTCCTCAAAAAGCGCTGGTATGACCTCAGGATTGTAACCAAGAGGAAGATGGGCGACATCCAGAAGGAGGCCAGCCAGACCGGAGGTGGAACCAACAGGGCACCTGCCCTCACCGAACTGGAGGAGCTGGTGGCGGCCACAATCGAGCAAGAGAGCGTCGTGGGTCTTGGGGACGCCGACAGCTCTGCCAGAGCTGCAACACACCAAGGTAAGACGAAAGCACAGCAATGTAGCCCCCCCTACCCCTATCCCACATCCCCCATTGTGAAACGAGAATCACACTGCAGTCCACACGTGTCAGTGCAGACAGGCAATGCATTCCGGGAGATGTAGTCAGGGCAACACTAACCATGACGTAAATGTTACAGGGCAACAAGGCATGTCACGCACTCGAGGCACAAGGAGACAGGGGACATATTTGAATGTGAAATGATTTATTGTGACGCTTGCAATGCAGCCCTTCGGGGACACTGAGCCAATGTTGCATTTCTGTCCACAGATGTGACATCATGCAGGACAGGGCATGCTGCAGGAGAGACGGCACACCGGCCACATAAATCACCTCTAGCCAGCACAAGTGCAGACCAGGGAGCAGGCCCACTGGCAGCCGCACCACCAACACAGCCAGCCTCGCCGCACACAGAGCCAGCATCACCTCACCGAGAGCCAGCATCACCTCACCGAGAGCCAGCATCACCACCACCAGAGCCAGCATCGCCACTCATGTTCGATTCACCGGCCACATCTCCGCTTGCAGGTGTGAGAAAGAGGAGGCGTCCAGCAGCCAGGCTACGAGCCTTAGACACCTCGTCAGACGACAGCATGGGCCCTGAAGACCGCACCGGGCCCCAGGAAGGGAGCCATGCCACTGTGCCCCACACCTCACAGGCAGCACAGACGGAAGCAAGAGGGCGCCGCAGGTCGCGTGTCCAGAGTCCACCAGCACCCACTGACGGCCATGGTGTCTTCTTGGGGCTCGAGGGCCAAATGTTGAAGCAACAGCGCCTGCAATCAAAGGCAGTCATGTCAGTCCAGAGGCACATGCGGGTGATGAAGACAACATTAGTCAACATGGACACTAACATTAGCGGCATGGCTGCGGGCATTCGGGACATGTCCCAGTCAATCCAGCAGTTGTGCAGCAAATTAGATGCTGACATCGAAGCACGGCGCCGGGAACGCCAGAGAAGGGACACCACCAGCAGGGCACTCAACCGTCTGGCAACTGCGACTTCTCTGCTGTGCCGGCGCTCTGTGACGATGCAGGAGGGCCTAACACAGTGCTGCAGCGACCTGTCTCGGGGGATGGTGCAGGTGACAAGTGCACTAGGGGTGCTATTGACTAGTCAGGCGTCGACAACTGCTGCAGGGGATGCTGCGGAGAGCATCGACACCAGCAGCAGCATCACACCCCCCGTCCCAGAAGCACGCAGGAGCAGCAGGCGGCTTGGGGTTGGCTCTAGTGAGGATGCACAGGCCGTGCAATCCACCACTGCAGCGCGTATGCGCAAACATTGATGTGGCCCTGCTTAGCCACTTCCCATTGGGTGACGTAACCCTGGACATACTCCTTGTATAGATGGTATATTGCCAGATTGGCCTGTTCATGTGTTCATGGCGTGGTGCCACATTAAAACTACGTCAGGACATCTCACAACTCGCTGTGTCCCCTTACTTACTCAGAAATAGTTGCATGTGATATCTGCCCGTCTCTCTCTCCCATCGATTGCAGTTGGCACTCTAGCTGCGTTGCCCTCTGGCTGGCCTGACTCATCCTCGTTGTCCTCAAAATATGTTAGTTCCACATCTGTCCCTTTTTTCGTGGCAAGGTTGTGCAGCATTGCACAAGTGGCAATAATCTTGCAGCAGGTGATGGGTTTGTACTGGCGTGCGCCTCCGCTCTTGTGCAGGCAGCGGAACCTGCTCTTCAGTAGTCCAAACGTGCGCTCCACCACATTGCGTGTTGTTTTGTGTGCCACGTTGTATCGTCTCTCACTCTGGGTTGCTGGGTGTAGGTAGGGAGTGAGGATGAATGACCGGCATGCATATGCACTGTCGCCTGGATGAGTAAAAGGGAACCATCAGTAACATGCCTCTATACACTATGATTTGCAGGTTTCAAGGGGCGTCACTGTTACTTACCTAGCAGGTATCCCTCTCCGAATTCTCCGGCACTCAGTCGTGTGTAGATCCCACTATTCTGGAAGATGTAAGAGTCGTGGGTGCTCCCAGGAAACTTAGCAACAATATCTGTGATGATGTTCCCTGCATCACAGATCACCTGCACATTGATGGAGTGGGTGGACTTCCTGTTCCTGTAGATGTGCTCTGTATCAGCTGGTGGACAGATTGGGATGTGTGTACCATCAATACAGCCGATGACATGGGGGAACTGTGCCATGTGATAAAAGTCAGTTTTTGTTTTCTGCAGTGCAGCCTGTGTGTTTGGGAAGCTTATGTAGTGGTGCATTCTCTGCATCATGGCATCCAGGAACTTCCTGAAGAAACGTGACAGGCAACTCTGGGATACCCCACCCACCGCAGCTATCACCACCTGATAACTGCCGGATGCCAACAAATGTAGGCTGCAGAGCACCTGCACATGTGGGGGTATGGCGTGCGCCCTTCTTACTGGATGGTCCAGGAGTGGCTGTAGGTCCCTGATTAAGTCCATGATGGTTTCGGGGTCTAGCCTGTACCTCTCATGTATCTCTGCATCAGTCAGCTGGAATAGTGTGATGCGCTGTCTGTAGATTTGTTCCTCCCGTCGCCACACCCTCAGTCCTGCTGCCTGTAGACGTAGGCGCCTTGCAATGACGTACATAGCGGCCATGTTGTCCACGCTGTTGCATTTTGGGATTGCTTATATGCATTGTTGATGGTTACCACCTGCTTTCAATCCGTGTTATTTACCGACTCTTATTTACCGATTTTCCTGGATTTCTTAATTACCGAGTGCTCCTACATGTCATTTTACTTTTTACCACTTCATATTTACCACTTCATATTTACCGATTCGTTAAGTATGTATTCGGTAAATCTGAATCGGTATTTTAGAATTCGGTAAATATGATTCGGTATTTACCGCCTCATATTTACCGAAAAGTGGTTTTTGGACTCCTACATCTCACTTGTCTGAATACCGGTCGGTAATGGCATATTTACCGAAAATAGGCCGTTACCGACCGGTATTTGGCTGCCTACATGAAGCCCCAGATGTTGTTGGAGGCGGTGGTTCCCCCCAGCACAAACCCACACTGATCCGGCTGTGTATCAGGGTTTGGAGGATTGTGGAGTATCTCTCTGCCAGTATTCTCCCGAATATTTAATAGTCTGCTGGCAACAGGGCTATAGGCCGGTATGATCCCACAAGGTGGGGGTCCCTGTCCAGTCTAGGAAAGGAAACTATTACCGATTCACACATGGATTATGGTAGCTCTCCCTCATGTAAAGCAAACTTGTATAGTTTTACCAGCTGCGGAACCAGTTGTATAGAGAAGGTAAGAAAAAACTCCAGCTGGAAGCCGTCCATGCCAGGCTCTTTGCATGTAGCCAGCGCCTGCAGTGCTTCCGTGACATCCGATGCAGTGATTTTCTCGTCTAATGTGCACCGATCTGTCCACGTTATACGAGGCAGGGGGAGTGTGTTTAAAAATCGGTAGAGTGATTCTGAGTCTACTGTGGTGGGGGCCGCATATAGGTGTGTGTAGTGTTGCTGAAAGACTTCGAGGATGGAAGCTTGTGAATGTACCAGGGTACCGGCTGCATTGCATATCGCGGTGATCGGTGGGAGGGTAGTGTCTTGTTTCAGCAGCCAGGCCAGCAGCGTGCCTGCCCTGTTACCTTCCTTGTGCATCTTCGTTGCGTGTGCTCTAAAATTGTACCTGCGAAGATCTGCTAGTGCCTCTGCATATGCGGTTTTAGCACTTGCTACTTGGGTCGGTGTGGCTTCCCTCCTATCCACTGCTTGCGTTAATGTGGCCAGTGCGTGCTCCTTCTCAGCTATTCTTCATTCTAGGGTTTTGCACCCCCCTGAGATGTGTTGTATACATGTGCCTCTGATTACCACTTTGAATGTGCTCCATTCCATTGCGAGGGTGGTCGCTGTATGCGCATTCTCGCTGAAGTAATCCCGTATATGCATCGCTTGAGTTTGTCTAAATACTGGGTCCTCTAAGCAGTCTGTGGGCAGGCGCCAAGTGGAGACCAAGGCCCTGGGTGGTCGCCACGTCAAGGTGATCATGTGGGTGTCATGGTCGGATAGGATCCTACCTAGATATTAGACCTCTTGTATTTTGGACAAATTGGGAAGGGAGCAGAGGAAGCAGTCCAAGTGGACCCTAAGATCGTGCAGGATTGAGTGGAATGAATAGAATCAAAGGTCCGGATATTAGGAGCGCCATGCATCAGTCAAAGCCCAATGTGTTGCCCATGCTGCCAAGCATTTGACCTGTGCTTCTATGGGGGAGGCCAGAAGCAGCGGGTAAGATCTGTCTAGGAGGGTATTTTGCACGCAATTATAGTCCACTCCCAATATCCATGGGGCCTGGGTATATGCTCTTAATGGGCATGTGAGTGAGTCCCAAAAATATCCCTGGTCTGTATTCAGCACGTAGATACTGCGCAGTACCACTGGTTGGCCATCCAGAAGCATGTGCAGGAGAGCATAATGGCCCGCCGTGTCTACTGTTCTGGATAGCTCCCCCTCACATAGGCTGAATATGTTGTGGCACAGAATATCCAGCGCGAGCGCTTGCGCAGTTTGTTTAATTCCTTCGCTTCCAAGTGGGTTTCTTGCAGCAGTGCGATCTGTGCATTCTGCCACATTATGTATGCAAATACTGCATATCGTTTGCGTGCCATATGCATACCCCGCACGTTCAGGGTGAGGATGGTGACATTTTCCTTCTGTGCCATGTAGCGATGCTGGGGGTCCGGGAGGGGGGGTGGGTAACTAGGCACCGTGCCAAACTGTGCAGCACAATCCTGGCTTAGTCTGATCCCATAGCCCAAGTATGGTTGCAGCACCTCATCTATGCGCGTGTGCGTGTACTGTACCTGCGATACATCCATACTCATTCTAGTGTATGAAGAAAACGGTGAAATATTAGGGGGGGTGGCAGCGCAGAGCTACTAGGTGGCTCTCACTGGTGGCATTTGCAGGATCACTTCGCGCCTGGTGGTCTAGGAATAAACAAGCTGTCGCTAGCTGAGCTGCACATACCTCATCTTACATTGTAGTGTGGCTGACTGGGTTGCCCTGTGCACATGATCTACAGATTGCTGATCATATCAGTTTATCTACAGTCTGTGGTGTGACCAGCAGTGGGGTCACTGAGTCCACTCGGGATATCGTCCCATCACTGCCCTCCTCCTCTTCTCACAAGGAGATGTATGTACTTCTGTCTGAGTCTGCAGCGGGTAAAGATGGTTGTAACTCCGCAGCAGCCTGCAGGGCCCTCCGCCATTCAGCTATGATTTGTTCCGGATCTGGGGATCCCATGGATTGGGCATTCATGTCGGGATGGCTCGTCTGCTTTGTCGTTTCGGGCAGCGTCCGTTGCTGCGCTGCGTCTTTGGCCGCCTGTCGATATTTCGTTCACGCGGGGATACTTCTGACAGTTTTGCCCAGTCGCGGGCTTCCTCTGTGTCAGTGAAAAATATGGTGCACCCCTCGAGCATGATTTTAAGCCTGGCTCGGAACAGTAAAGAATATTGTATTCCCTCCGGTCGTAGGCGGCATTTAACATCAAGGAATGTAGCTCTTTGGCGTTGCACCGCTCGGGAGTAGTCTGGAAAGAGCATTATTTGTTTGTTCGCAACTTGGATAGGGCCGTGCTGTCTGGCTGCCCTGAGCACCGCGTCACAGTCTCTGACGTGTAGACATTTCGCCAGTATTGGGCAAGGAGGGGCTCCCGTGGGGGTTTTCGTGCTGGTACTCTGTGATCCCTTTCGATGTATAAAAATGCAGTCTGGTCTGTGACCGGCATAAAGGACTTGGTCCATGCCTCCATGTATACGACGGGGTCAGTGGCCTCAACTCCCTCCGGATGTCCCAGGACATGGATGTTGCAGCACCTCGAGCGACCTTCGAGGTAATCTATGCGTTCCTCCATGGTTGTCATGTGCCCTAATAGGGTCTGTAGAGACTCTTGGTGAGTTTTGATTGAGGGTTGCATGGAGACAATTATTTTCTCGACATCTGACACTTTGTCTGCAGCTTGCATTGATTGTCTCTGAGCAGGGTGATGTCTGTGAATATGGTCCCCAGCCTCTCCTCCACTGATACCCTCGAATGTTTGATGGCTGCCAGAACTCTATCCATCTTTGCAGAGAGGGTCAGTTCTAGTGGGGTCACAGCTTCTTTTTGTGGTGGTCTAGCACCTGTGGAGGTGTCTTGAGTTGCCATGGATGTCGCCGAGCCTGCAGTGGCACGCTGCTTACCCATGTTGTCGGGCTAAGTGTTGCTTGATCAGTCTGGGGAGTCGTGCCCCCTCTCGGGAGGGGATGATCGCTGTGTGGTAAGCCTCTGACCCGCATGGCACGTTGCGTTTGTCTACTCTGAGGTCGCCGCCTCCTGCTGCTTTCTCAGTGGCAGGCCCTCCTCATGGCTGGCATGCAGTCTCAGAGGCCCCTCTCATCACTCCCGGGGGAAAGCGCCTGCCCCAGGAATTTGCTGTACCACATGGTGGCTGCCGTCGAAGCGCCTGGTGTACCTGTATTCGTTCTCCTGAGGGGACTCTCGACATTCACTGGGACCTTAGCATGGGCCTCTCCTGCTCGATGGTGCATCTCTGCGTCGTGGGGGTACCTGATTGCCTGTGCTGGCTGTTGGTTGGTGTGGTGATAAAGGGGGGTCCGCACTACAGGAGTGCGCCCATGGACCCCCATGCACTCTGTGCTGATTCTCTCCCCGTGCACTGCCTCCCAGTGTTGGTCGAGCTACGCCTGGATCCTGTTGTGCCCTGTGTATTGTTCCTGAAGCTCCTTTTGCCATCCACAGGGGTGCACTTCAGTATTGGGGTCACCGCCACCGCACGGTGGCCACCATTTTGACTCCAGATGCACCTGGGCACGGTGTGTAGGGACCTCCCTCAACAATGTCTCTTCGCTGAGGGTCCCCCTCCACAGTCCACAGGGACGCCGGTATGGGACGTTTGTGCCCAGAAGCACTTCAGTATTTTCTATGTCCGGTTGCAGTCTCACACCCTCTGTTTTTAGATGCGGGGGGAGAGTCGGAGCAGCTAACAGGCGCCGGGGGGCTCCTGTCATTTCCTGGGGCCATGGCATGGGCTCCTCACACCCCACGGTGCTACCCTGTGATATGCGGGCACCTGCTCGCTTATGTTAACTGTTTCATGATGTGGGGAGAGGTCGGTGTGACCGGAGAGCACCCGCAGACCTCTGTGTGCTACTCATTGAGTCTTCCCTTGCACACTGTCACCCACCGTTGGCCGAACCACTGCTGGGATCTGACGTTGTCCAGGTACTGTCTCTGAGGCACCTCTCGCTGCCCGCAGGGGTGTTCAATGGTTCCGGGATCACCACGTCTGCTCGATGGCCGCCATTTTGACTCCAGGCGCACCTGGAGTCGGTGTGTACAATGTTCCCACAGCAGTGGCTCTTTGTTGAGGGGTCCCCATTGTGCATGGGAGCGCTTATGTGGGCTGTTTGTACTACAGGGCGCTTCCGTATTTTATGTGGCTGGTCGCGCTCCAGCTCCCACAGCTGGCGGGCACCGGTGGACGACTGTCGCAGGGCTGGTTACTATTCCCCATTCCTCAATTTCCTCACCACCACCATGGTGAAGTCGGCACCCATGAGGGGGGCGCCGTGGGACCAGGGCCCGGTGAGTTGACCCACAGGGGCGGGTGTCAGCCCCGGAGTCCAGCGGTCGCCATTTTGGTTTTGGGTCCGCTGCTGTTCAGAGCTTGTTTTCTCTGCTCTACACAATGTTTGGCCGGTGAGGAGCCTGGTACTGATCTCCCTCGGTGTTCCGGCGGCACTTGATTATCAGTCAAGTAGGCACTACCTGGCAGGTGAGATTCATGCCCGCTGGCGGATCCTTAACCCAGCACTTCCGCCATTGCTCATAAATACACTAGATATAACATATGCACCTCCTTATAAAACACATAAAATGTACGAATGCAAGATGGTATAAAACATTACGTGAGGGAACATGCAAAGAGACAATAGGGAAGATGCATAGATAAATACACAAGAAATAGCACACACCCTCCCCCTTTATAAAGCACATAAAATATGGCAAAAGAAAGCTGGTCAAAAAGCATTTCCTTTAAAATCATATGTTACTGGACAGCAGACTAAGGATGAACCCTATCAGTCCTACATCAGCATACAAGATAAAAAACAATACTGCACCTTTTATCACCATCAACCATACCAACTGGCCAGACAAGCATGACAGGTGACACAGCACCGCACACCAACCAATCCATAGCAAACTCTTAAACATACAAGAAAAAAAAACTGCAAGTTGAATAATATATAAAAGAACGCTTGTGCTAAAATTGTAGTAATGGGTGAGATACACCCGACCAAACATCCGAAATAAAGAGCAAATAGTGAAACAAGTAGAAACAGGCGGCATACACCCCAAATCCCCATCCCTCATGTAAGGGCATCAAGCGTAAAATGTAGAAATGGGTGACATACACCCCATCCAGTCATCCCTCATGTAAGGGTATGTAAAGTACAATGTAGAAATGGGTTACCACCACCCATACAGCCATCCCTCATGTAAAGGCCTGTAGCATACAATGTAGAAATGAGTGACTTCCACCCATAGAGTAATCCCTTGTGAAAGGGGCATGTGAAAATGTAGCAATCTAACGTGACAGACCAAGAATTGCGATACTCTAACCTTGCACACCAGAAAACTTTTCCCCAGACCAGAAAGAAATATGTCACCACAGCAGCGACACCAAAGTAAAAGAAACTTGCGCACACTAAAAAAAACACCTACATTGTAAATAAACTATCACAGCTAAAACACAGCAAAAATACCCACACACAGGAAACTTGCACACCAGTAGGGATTCAAACCTACACAGGAACATAGCACTAATGACGTCAATGCAAAACTGAGCATACTATTGAGGAAAACAATAATGCACATTAAAAACCTGAAACAATGGCATAACACAGCATATCATTGGGAATTAAAGGAACAAGACTAAAAATAAAACACTAGATCAGCAAGCATGTCTTGCAGCAACTGGACTGTACCCAATTAAGACACACAAAATCTCCTGTGAGTGTTATCTCACAGGAATCATTAGTCCCCCCCAAAAAACTTCGGAACTCGACCAGTTGAAGCCTGGGTAATATTGAGGCATCACCATTAACTTCCATGAAAGGTTGTATACAAAGCAAGGCAGACTCAGGACTGCTTCACTTAATCTGCTGAAACGCTCCACTGTAAACTAAAAGGTTGCTTCTAAATGTCAACTTGTATCATCTTCCATGTCTTCTTCAGTATTTTTGGGACCATCAGCCACAGCTACATTAACATTGATAACTGGATGTAGAGTAATCCTCAGAGGATCATCTGCACCGCCAGCTTCCATCTCCATGTCTTCGGGTTCATTGAGCTGCTGTTCCCCGGGATGCTGCGGTGACTGAGGTTGGTGGTGGTTCATGTCTCTGGCCTCAACTACCTGCTCGTTGCGCGCCGGGCTAATCGAGTGGGCTAGACAGCGGCCTTGAAGTTGTGGCCTGAAGTACAGCCATGGGCTTGCCTGCTGGCTGGAAACACAAAGATAGTGGCAGGTACGGCGTAAGGTGGCTTCAGGCATGTGAGTGCTCCAAAACGTCCTTGGATAGGTCACGTTCCTGGATAGCAACAGAGAAACCACAGATCTAACCACAGCACCTTCACACAACCCCGTTGCAATGGTAAGGAGTGTGTAAACCACTCAGAAAAAACTTCTCTCTGCCCATTCAAACGCAGCACCATTTTAATGGTAAAAAGGGCATGCACGCTTGACAACACAATTTGGCATGGCCCCAGCATAGTGCAACTTACCAAACTCGACCAGCCTCTTTGATAACATAGTTCAATTGAACATTACTGGTTCCACAGCCTCTCCCAAGCTTTGCAATAAAAGTTCATACGACTGCTGGGGTCCCGCAGCATTAATCGAGTTGAACAACACAAAGACCACGCACCTGAATTCAAGGTAGAAAGTCCAAGCACAATCCAATTAAACTTGTAAATAAATCACAGCAAAACCAGCTTCTGTTAATCCATTGTGCTTTGCAAGCATAGGTTCGTATTCCATCGTCGTCGCCAAAATGTTGTAATGAAAGTCTAGTAGCCGAGGTGTAGTTTTAGAAGTTTTTTTTCTCTTAGTTGCAGGTAAGTATATCTATAGCTTTGTCCAACAGCCCCTAAAACAGCCCCACCAGGAGCCGCCTTCCTGCTGCTCAGCACATACTCCAACTTACACACTTCATCTCAAAGGTACCCCAAACATTCAGTCGCATCATCACCACTCCAATATTCCACACAGCACATTCACACTGGCTGAGCAGGAAGTGTCAAAGCAAAAAGGAAGATGTATAAATAAATACACTAGATATAACACAGTCACAGAAGAAGGATGCACAAGTTGAAATCAAAACTAGGCAGCCTTGGTATTTGGCAGGCCTGGCATTCAGTAATGCTGTGGTGGCCTCCTAAGTAACACCCTTTGCCCCTGCACTAATATTTCCAAAACGTGAGTGGACCCCAAACCACTGATAGGGTATGGCAGTAATAGATTTCTAGCACAGATCTTCACTCTGTACTGGTCTCGTTTTCATTTGGTGGCTACCTCCAGAGTGCCTTCAAATTGATTGGCAGGCAGTCCAATTTAAATGATGATTAAGGATCAAAAACATACATTTGGACTTAGACGCTGGTACACTGACTCTGGGGCATTGATATCTCCCTGTTAATGTTTCAGTATCAAATCCAGTGCCCCTGTATCCATATCTGCACCCTGTCAATTTCCCTGAGTCAGTGTGCCATCATCAAAGTACCAATGTCAGTTATTTTGCGCCATTGCCCATGTGCCAATAGCAGCATCCCTATATCAGTGTCTGTGACAGTTCCTCATGTCCCAGTGTCTGTGTTCCCAAGCAGTATCATTGTGGCAGTAACCCTTGGAGTGTTGCAGTACCCAATGGCCATGTTAGTTTCTAAGTACCAGTATCAAAGCCTGTTTTGCTATAAGATGTCCTTGTACCAGTATCTCAGTGTTATGACCAATGTCAGCAACCACAGGTCAGTACTTCAGTATTGTGCCCCTCCAATCAGTGCCTATGCATTAGTGTCCCGTGCCATTTAATTGTTCTGTGATTGTGACCAAGAGTCAGTATTTTAGTGTGACCTGTATCAGGAGGCCGATGGGGTTGTCTTAGATATGATTCCTAAAGAGAGAAAGAGGCCCACTTTAAAAAATTGAAAGTTGACAAAGAAAGCCTTCATTTTAGTGACGCATATATTATAGTGATTTATACTGCATTATGATTATCTTCTATATCTCAATACTTTTTATAGCTGACCATGCAGGAGCAGTTTCACTTATGATTTGAAAATGAAGGAATGGGTTTGATATTTGTTTCATAATGTACAAATGTTTAATGCTGAACAAATTCTCAGGTGTGGGAAGTGTTAATATGAGCTACAATTTTGTTTTGAAATCTTTCTCTTGAACTTGATCTGTGAGCCCTGCCTGCTGCCAGTTGCACTTAAAGGGCACGCATTATTATGGGGTGCTTGGCCGGTCCAGGCTCCTGTTGGCTACATCCCTGTTTTGATAAGCCTACTGATCAAGCCTTTGAGCTTGCTATAGCTGCACACCTTCCATTCAGTAATGACTGGGTCCCTTAATCTAGTGTGATATGCAATAATGGACACAAGGGTAATGCCTGCCAACCGCTGTGACTGCCATTGAACCTCTCCATGCACACCACCTGTATCAGGAGGCAGATGGGGTTGTCTTAGATATGATGCTTGACAAGTTTTTTCCTCTGAAGAATCAATACACCAGTTGTGTTATCAGTACTTACTATATATGGGAGTGATTAAAAGAGCCCTTCTGTGAGTCAAATTGTTCTAATTTATGAATTAAGTCACACCTACTCTCAAAACAATATTTGTCAATGAGAATATAAAATCATTATGAGAAGATGAAGTGGGTCATACTTAATCAGTTACAAAACACCCCATAAGTGCACTTCTCTCTGTTCTGTGTGTGTGCATGTACATATATGTAGATTGTTGGAGAGATAACAATAAGGAACACAAGTGAACAATGTAGAGATTGTCGTCTTTGTGTTTACTGACTAAGCATATCTGCTTTTTTACATGGTTGGTCTAACATGCACAAGCAACCAGATAGATAGGAGAGGTTGTACAGAGGCATTTGCCCTCCATGGGCTTTGTACAGAAATATACAACAGGATATATCAGGACCCAGATCAGTGTATATTTTAGAGAGTCCTTCATTAAATGTATTCTATTTAAATTAACATTGTCTGTAAGGCTAAACAAATGTTTTAATGTTAATGTTCTGTTCTCCCAACAGATTATGGATCCCCTCAACACACAACCTCAGGTAAGCAAACCATTCTACTCCTATTGCCCCATCACGTCAATGCAGTAATTAAAAAAATTGGATCCCCCCTTCACCAATCGGACCATCAAATGATTGAACTTCCTCTAGCATGCCACCTCATTATTGAAAGCATTTAATTGCTTTTCTATCAAACTGTTGTTTTATTTAAAGTCATTCCAAAGACCATTTAGAATGCAATTAATCTGATGTTAACTCTTTCCTATCTTTATAAATTACAAATCCAACATTTCCAGTACCCTCTGATGTGAGATCCCATATAGCTAGGATGCTAGAAAACCTGTGCAGTAAAATCCCCCTATTCAGGATTGGGGGGGTATTATTACCTGTAACCTGTTCACACTTCTCAAACCAAATAAATGTTGGGTGACCAGGAATCATCTTAACGTTATACAGACTGACTCCACATTTCTTTGCATCTTTACAAGTGTGAATTTTTACATGTGCTGAACCTAATGCCACAGACTCTTCTGAGTGTTGCCCATTATACTTGATCCTGGAATCTTGGAATCATTCACCTTCACTACCTTTACACTTGTTCTTCGAGTTTATATGTCTCTACCAATTACACATTTTATGGTGGGCAAAGTGTTGCTGGGTGGCTACCTTAAAATGTACTATTGTAAGGCACCTGAGGGATTTACCCCCTTCAGGAGCTTCACAAAACACTTTGAAGTTTCAACTTAGCAGGTGTTTGAAAGTTCACTATTTTAACCTTTTACCCCAACTCCATTGGGTGGACGCATAGCATTATGTTTTTGAGGTCTTCCTGACATTTTAATATTTTATATGAAATTTTTAAATAAATAAACTTTCTTTTGGGTCACTGATAGCGTTAGTCCTTTTTCTCCAGGGTAGTTTAGCATCACGTTTACTAAGGTAATCTTTTCAATGGATCTGTTTCCTTTGAACTATTAAAGTTTCTAAAATATTTGACCAAGTGGTTTGCTCAGTAACAGAGTTAAAAGGATCGAGTTAGCAGGATTAGCTTCTATTACAAGTACATTTTCTATTTCTGAATTTCTATTAAAGAGCTTTGATGAAGAGTTTCATTAATATCAGTACCCTCATTATAAGGATTGATCAAATCAAAATCAACTTTCTTCGGTTTCACGTGCAGAACACCATAAAAGTTTCACAACATCCAAAATTTAATTTAAAACATAATACAATCAAATTACATACAAAATACAATTCATATTAGCAAAAGACTAAAAAGGGCTCCATAGGGCTACCTGACATGCTAAACAATAAAATGGGGTGTACCCTCTAACCAGAAGGGCTGCTAATTGTCCAGAAAGGCCCTGGTTCTCACCGTAGCTTTGAAGTAACCCACGATGAAAAAGATACGCTTGGCGGACCTGGTTAAAGTTCAACTTCTTTAATAAGGGGAATAAAAAAATATCTCCAGGGTACCTCATAATATTTACAAAAAACATGAAGTGTAGCAGGTCCTGTGGAGACACTCCGTCGCAGCCACAGGGTGCTAACACCTTACCTCTACTGCTCCCTTATGTAACAGATAAAAAAGATCCAGGTGGAGCCCAGACAATAAAAACTGCTCATATGTAGACAATGACACCAGGAGATAAGGCTCAGTAGATGGATTTGTTTTTAGTATCAGGAATTTGCGGACATTAGGTTTTCGCACTTCTCGCTCGTCCCTTTCTAGTTTCCTTAAGCTACTGAAAGCTTTCCTAACAAACTCCACATCCTTTTGTACAATAGAATCAGGCATTAAAAAAGTTCAGGGCGCCCCAACTCATCGAAACAACGTTTAATATATTTTAGCCATGGTATGCGGGACATATTGGCAAGGCTCATGCATTCATTCATGATCTGCTGACTGAGGGCTAAATCCTTATTCAGCCAATCATTATGAGAAGATGAAGTGGGTCATACTTAATCAGTTACAAAACACCCCATAAGTGCACTTCTCTCTGTTCTGTGTGTGTGCATGTACATATATGTAGATTGTTGGAGAGATAACAATAAGGAACACAAGTGAACAATGTAGAGATTGTCGTCTTTGTGTTTACTGACTAAGCATATCTGCTTTTTTACATGGTTGGTCCAACATGCACAAGCAACCAGATAGATAGGAGAGGTTGTACAGAGGCATTTGCCCTCCATGGGCTTTGTACAGAAATATACAACAGGATATATCAGGACCCAGATCAGTGTATATTTTAGAGAGTCCTTCATTAAATGTATTCTATTTAAATTAACATTGTCTGTAAGGCTAAACAAATGTTTTAATGTTAATGTTCTGTTCTCCCAACAGATTATGGATCCCCTCAACACACAACCTCAGGTAAGCAAACCATTCTACTCCTATTGCCCCATCACGTCAATGCAGTAATTAAAAAAATTGGATCCCCCCTTCACCAATCGGACCATCAAATGATTGAACTTCCTCTAGCATGCCACCTCATTATTGAAAGCATTTAATTGCTTTTCTATCAAACTGTTGTTTTATTTAAAGTCATTCCAAAGACCAGTTAGAATGCAATTAATCTGATGTTAACTCTTTCCTATCTTTATCAATTACAAATCCAACATTTCCAGTACCCTCTGATATGAGATCCCATATAGCTAGGATGCTAGAAAACCTGTGCAGTAGAATCCCCCTATTCATGATTGGGGGGGGTATTATTACCTGTAACCTGTTCACACTTCTCAAACCAAATAAATGTTGGGTGACCTGGAATCATCTTAACGTTATACAGACTGACTCCACATTTCTTTGCATCTTTACAAGTGTGAATTTTTACATGTGCTGCACCTAATGCCACAGACTCTTCTGAGTGTTGCCCATTATACTTGATCCTGGAATCTTGGAATCATTCACCTTCACTACCTTTACACTTGTTCTTCGAGTTTATATGTCTCTACCAATTACACATTTTATGGTGGGCAAAGTGTTGCTGGGTGGCTACCTTAAAATGTACTATTGTAAGGCACCTGAGGGATTTACCCCCTTCAGGAGCTTCACAAAACACTTTGAAGTTTCAACTTAGCAGGTGTTTGAAAGTTCACTATTTTAACCTTTTACCCCAACTCCATTGGGTGGACGCATAGCATTATGTTTTTGAGGTCTTCCTGACATGTTATTATATTATATGAAATTTTTAAATAAATGAACTTTCTTTTGGGTCACTGATAGCGTTAGTCCTTTTTCTCCAGGGTAGTTTAGCATCACGTTTACTAAGGTAATCTTTTCAATGGATCTGTTCCTTTGAACTATTAAAGTTTCTAAAATATTTGACCAAGTGGTTTGCTCAGTAACAGAGTTAAAAGGATCGAGTTAGCAGGATTAGCTTCTATTACAAGTACATTTTCTATTTTTGAATTTCTATTAAAGAGCTTTGATGAAGAGTTTCATTAATATCAGTACCCTCATTATAAGGATTGATCAAATCAAAATCAACTTTCTTCGGTTTCACGTGCAGAACACCATAAAAGTTTCACAACATTCAAAATTTAATTTAAAACATAATACAATCAAATTACATACAAAATACAATTCATATTAGCAAAAGACTAAAAAGGGCCCCATTGGGCTACCTGACATGCTAAACAATAAAATGGGGTGTACCCTCTAACCAGAAGGGCTGCTAATTGTCCAGAAAGGCCCTGGTTCTCACCGTAGCTTTGAAGTAACCCACGATGAAAAAGATACGCTTGGCGGACCTGGTTAAAGTTCAACTTCTTTAATAAGGGGAATAAAAAAATATCTCCAGGGTACCTCATAATATTTACAAAAAACATGAAGTGTAGCAGGTCCTGTGGAGACACTCCGTCGCAGCCACAGGGTGCTAACACCTTACCTCTACTGCTCCCTTATGTAACAGATAAAAAAGATCCAGGTGGAGCCCAGACAATAAAAACTGCTCATATGTAGACAATGACCCCAGGAGATAAGGCTCAGTAGATGGATTTGTTTTTAGTATCAGGAATTTGCGGACACTAGGTTTTCGCACTTCTCGCTCGTCCCTTTCTAGTTTCCTTAAGCTACTGAAAGCTTTCCTAACAAACTCCACATCCTTTTGTACAATAGAATCAGGCATTAAAAAAGTTCAGGGCGCCCCAACTCATCGAAACAACGTTTAATATATTTTAGCCATGGTATGCGGGACATATTGGCAAGGCTCATGCATTCATTCATGATCTGCTGACTGAGGGCTAAATCCTTATTCAGCCAACACTTGAGCCAGAACACTAGGGGTCGCAAAGCCAGGGTATCACATAAATAAGGCACCTCCAATTCCTCGTGAGCCACCAAATTCAACAAACCACTTGGCGTGCCCAGCGAGCGCTTCAGAAAAGTGTTCTCAACCACCTGCAAGGCATCTGTGGCAATATGCCCCCAAACTTTCACTGCCATAGCAAGCTGTAGCTATGCTTTTAGCCTGATAGACTTTCTGCATGGCTGCAATTGGGCGCTTGCCTAACTTAGCGGCAAAGTTGAAAATAGCAGCATTTACCCTCACCAGCTCCCCCTTTTTCTTCTGAATAAGAGGCCCCCAATTCAAACGGATGTTCAATAAAACCCCCAAGTATGAAAGACAGTCGTCAAAGGAGCCTTCTCGGGACCTACTGTGAAGAGAAACTTTTTCTTGGGCCGCATCCCAACCTGCAATATATAGGATTTAGCATTATTAATTGCTAAATGTCGGGCCCAATGAATCTTAACAAGGCGTCAAGCAGGGATTGGAGACTCCTAGCAGTTCTAGCTATAAGGACAGCATCGTCAGCATATAGTAGCCCCCGTCGCCCTATGTACGGAAAATCTGGCCCAGTGTCTGTTAAAACTCTATCCAGATCATTTATGTAAAGGTTGAACAAAAAAGGGGCCATAATACAGCCTTGCCGTACCCCCTTCCCAATGTCGAAATCCCTAGAGATAAGAAGATCCTGAGAGAATCTAACATTGGCCTTGGTGGCCCTAAGCAGATCCTCAAGAAAGTTAACGATATTGCTTTCCACCCCCATGGCCCTCATGGACTGCCACAGTTTGACCTGGTTGACAAAATCAA
Organism: Triturus cristatus; assembly: GCF_964204655.1. Classification (NCBI taxonomy): domain Eukaryota; kingdom Metazoa; phylum Chordata; class Amphibia; order Caudata; family Salamandridae; genus Triturus; species Triturus cristatus. The sequence goes on from NC_140590.1 coordinate 1,213,540,258, forward strand.
ACGCAGATGAAAAGTCCATGAAGGCCAAATAGATTGTACCGGGGCGACAATCGTATACTTACCGAGGATCGTGTAAAGATTAAAGCATTAGGCCACAGTTGACCGCCCTGGCCGGAATCCATATTGAATATCTGAGACTATCTTGTGCTCCTATGCCCAGGAAGATAATCTTTCTAATAGCACCCCACCCACAGCCTTTACCACTGAGTCAAGAAGGGAGATCGGCCTAAAGCCAAAGGTGCTATTACGGTCCCCCTTCTTAAACACCGGCACGATGGTTGAAGTGGCCCAAGACTCAGGACAACCGTCCCTGGCTGCTGCATTAAGCACAGCCACAAGAACCGGTGCCCAAAAAAGTGGGGGTGATTTAAAAAGGTCCGGTGGGATGCCGTCCGGGCCTGGTGCTTTATTACAAGTCAACCCGGCAATCCCAGCCTCTACCTCTTTCTGCTCAAAAACAATGGCGGGGGTATTGTTGACGAAGTCTCTGATAAGATTGCTCCGTAGGGCCCTTAAACATAAATTTAAAATGGGACACCCAATCTTCCTCTGTGATTTGGGAACCCAAATCAACCCATGCATCATACTCAAAAAGCGGTCTATTAACAATACTCCGGAACCTTGAACTGTTCCCAAGGGTACTCGTCTCTAACAACTCCCTCCATGCCTCCTTCCAGGCACCCTTACGTCTGGCCAGTGATGGTTTGTATTCGTTACGGCAGCAGTGTATCAGTAGTTGGTTTCTCGGAGTATCATTCAGTGCCTCCCTCAGCTTGCACGCCGCCTGTGAACAAGATGAATCAAACCATCTGGGAGTTGGAGTGACTACCTTACGTGCAGGAACACTTAAGAGTTCCCCTACCTTGATGGTAATAACGTTAAAGGCGCTAAGAACATCCCTCGAGGAGGTACCCGGCGAGATACAGAGTGCTAATTCAGCAGCACAAGAATCTCTTACTTCACCGTAAAAGGCAACGGGGGAAACCTGCGACCATTTAAGACAGCGCTTACCGTCCGTTGATCTTAGCGTGCCTGGTATCACCACCCTTGGGTTTTTAAATAAGAGTGGGCCACTCAGTTGCACACAAAGCAGACTGTGGTCACTGTAAACACTTTCCATAATAGTAAACCCACAAAATAAAGACTGGAGGGTAAATTAAATTAAAATGTAGTCTATAAAAAAAACGCTACTTCTCCCTTTTAAAGAGGGAACAAGGGCCTTACTATGTGGATTAGGGAGAGACATTAGTGACATCAGATCAAATTCATTGAGTATGTTATTCAATAATTCCCCCTGAGCAAGGTGCTCAAAGTGAAACCCCCGCATACGAGGGCAGCCCAGATCAACCATACTTGTAAGCCTCAGATCTCCACAAGGGTGGATGTTAAAATCACCCAATACCATTAGGTTATGTGATATAAAACCGCAAGACTGCCTTATGTAGGAGCCCAACAGAGTGATGTTACATTCCCCCTGGGTACTCGTCATTTTGTTATAAAAGTTAATCAGGCCCATACTAGTAGTCTCCCTCTTTAATACCAGAGCTGAAGACCCAAACTTGAGGATGAGAGGATCTGAATCCGGCAGTCCACTGCCAAGGATATATCAATGACCAGACCACCCTTAGCTCTGCCACATGCCAACAGGGAAGCTGGAACAAACAAGGCCTTAAATCCCTCCAGGAATAAGTTGCAGTCCACCAACCAAGTCTCCTGGAAACAGATCACAGAGAATTGTTTAACTGCACCCAAATGGGATCCTGAAACTTATCTGCCATGCCTGCAATGTTCTACGACAGAATGTTATTGTTATGTACGCAAGGGACCCCCACACTTTGCACAATCGGAGCATTCTGCTGGGACTTTAACTCTACAGCAAACTCAACAGGGTTATGCAGTCAATCACACTCCTCCAACCTTGATAATATAGAATATCTATTTGATAGCTCTAGGAAAAGGGCAAGTTGGTGCTGAACTGACTGATTTTGACTGCGTGCTACAGGTGGGAGCCATTGATCTTTTACCGCAGGAGGTCTTTGTGTCCACCTCTCTCGGGGGGCATCCATATTGCTAGTCCCTGAAGTGTACCTTTGTGTATCTGCTCTATGAAAGAAGCCTAACGGTAGAGCTTGTACTGCTGACCCAAAATTCAGGGGGCCAAAATATGAATCCCTGGACAGAATTCTTTCGGCAGGATATGATCTCTTAAAGTTCACAATGACACAGTCACCCCCACCAATTTTCCGTGAACTGCCTAACCAGCTAACTCGGCGCACCATAATAATGTTTTGTTCCGCCCTTAATCCCACGGAGGTGTTATTAGATAACCGGTGAAGTACCTTATTCTTTAGCTGGCTAAAGTCCTCTTTGATACCCAGTGGGAGCGGTGGCACGTTCCGGTGGAAGATGAATAACTGGTAAGCACATTGATTCCACCACTTGATATCCCTGCAGCCCCTGTTGCCGACCAACAGTAATTTGAGGATCTTGCAGCCCACGCTGGTGTGCAGACAGAGCCCTACTGGTTGCCTGGCTTTCACTCATTGTGTCTGCCTCCCCCCAAGCTAAGTGAATAGTCTGACGCTGGGTACGTGGCTGTTCCCTGTTGCTAGTCGGTGGATGTGTTGGTAAACCCGAGTCAATTACAGTACTGAGTCCCGAATTATTCCTTGGCCCACCTGGGGCTGTAAGTTGATCAGACCGATTACGCACAGCTAAACATTTCTCAATCACGGTTAGCCTCTCATGGATGGGACCCAGCTTTGTGTCCAGCAAGCTAGTCATTATTATTATGAAACAGCCGGCACAGATGCCATGGACTTAGTAACAGGGTTTGATTTAGATTTCTTTGCTTTGCCCCAATAGCTTGAAGTTTCCTTTTTGTGCCCACCGGGCCTAAGTGTCCCATTTGCGGGCAGTTTGGAACTCTCACTACTTGCTGCTAGATGTATATCCACGAGTGTATTTGTTACCAGCTTTCCCTTGTGATAACTGAGAAAAACTACTCTCTTTGTTTTCTATTGTGATAACTGGAGAAAGAGGCCTATGCATAGCCTTAAGTGGGGCTTCCGGCAGAGAAGGTAGCCCTACGTTGTCCTGGGAGTCGTCACACCACCCAGAACAGATGGATAAACTCTAGTGTTCAATGACAGCCTCCACCAAGGGTATACTAAGGCCGGAAGATGATGGATGAAGGCTATTGGATGGTAACCTTGAGAGGCGTCTATTTACTAGTTCGATCTCTTTATCAATTACAGCTACTGTCCACTGCAGAAAAGAGTCCATAGTCATGACAGCAGCATTAGAGCTAGCCTTAGCCCCTGCAGAGGCTGTTTGTAACTTCCGCCTCCCCATACCTTTAAATCTATTAAGACTATTAATGTGCCAGTGCAGTATCGCAGCAAACTACGTGCAAGATTAACAAGTATGTATCCCCAAGTATGAGGGCTGCCCGTAAAGTTAGTCCAACACTCCCACTTCGGTCTCCACCAAGATTCTTTATTAGGATTATTATGTCCGAAATGAAACCCCGAGCAGCGAGAATAGTCAAGCCAACCTCCTCCAATGCCACAAGTCCTAGTAGTCAGGGTGGCCACAGGCAGTAAATGCTAGGAGCCAGCAATGAACACAGCCCAGAGGGTATGCCCGGCCCAGCCTCTTCCAGTCGCAGACGGGCCCAGATGGGCCCGCACTTGGCCCGGGCACGAGCTGCTGGAGTCCTGGCCGCCCTTTAAGCACCTCCTGGCACTGAAGACAAGCGTCGGCGCCGCCCTGACGCTAAGAACTGTGGGCGTTGAAATCCCCACTGCGTGCGTGCTGGATGCAGGCTTACAGGTCACCTCAAGAAGAAACATGGGCTCCGGCGCTGCAGGAGTCCCGGCCGCCCTTTAAGCGCCTCCTGGCACTGAAGACAAGTGTTGGCGCCTCCCTGGCACGAAGAACTGTGGGCGTTAAAGTCCCCACTGCGTGCGTGCTGGATGCGGGCTTACAGGTCACCTTAAGAAGAAACACGGGCTCCAAGATGTAATTTAGCACAGAAAACAGCTTCAATCATTATTAGGATTGATCAAAAAACTATTTTTTATTTTAAACAAAATTTTCTTGTTTTCATATAACAAAAAGCACAAAAGACATTAGCTGCCAGGACTTCAGAGACAAACAATAATCTATGCACTGTGAAAGTACAGAGCAACACACGTCCAGGACATAGCACCCCAGCAACAGACCGCGATTTATGGCTAGTGGTACAGAGTAAAACAGGGTAAAGATGTGCTCATCATTCAAACTCTATAGCCCGAGTTGATAATGTTGCTCGGATATGAGTTTACCTTGAAAAAATGAAAAGACAAGAGGCATTTGGCAAAACAGGAACAAGTTGGTTTAATTAAACACAGCAGCCAGGAGAGCGTCAACAGAGGCGTGCCTGAAGACTGTCTCAATGTACAGGGGTTTTGGCCAGCATTTTATAAGTTCTTGAAGTACAATAAAACGATTACACATTCTTGCATAGCAAGAAATGCTGGGCCTAGTCATGAACCATAAATTCAGCCATCTGACAAGGTGGTCACAGGTAGCTCTTGACTTTACAGACACCCAATATGGGTCAATGAGTGTGTATCCAGATGTCCAGCATGGGGAGTGCATGATCACTGCGTGGAGTGTGCATGCGGTGTTCTGATTGGTGGAGTGTTTCTATCTACATATGGCATTTGACTTTGTGGTATTTTGTGAACACGCGCCTTTGGCCAAACGTGTTTTATTGAGGCCAATCTCCTTGGATCCTTTGTGGTGTAGCTGCCTATCTGTGGGATCGATCTGGATTTTCCTTGGTCGCGCATCTGTCTTCATGCTAAGTGTGACCCCACCTGTGATCTGTCAATCCGTATGCTTGGGTTTGAGTCGCAGGGCTTGGTTGACCACATATGTCTGACTCTGGGTTGATGAGGCGGTCATCTCCAGTGAATTCGACAGCAATGATACAATTTCGTTATTATGTGCCCATACAACATGGTGTTCGTTGATATCGCACTTACCAACATTCTCATTAATGTGCATACATTTGTCATGGCATACCATTGCCATTGTATTTACTGGTATTGACATTGTTATGCATGCATATGCTATGGCATATGTCGATATCGTATTTACTAGCATTGACATTGTTATGCATACACCACCTATGGTGTACATTGACATCACATTCACAGACTTTAGCATTAACATATTAAAACATGTCATTTCTACTTTTCAGCTAGTAACTATCAAACAAGAAAACCCAATGCCCCACCTTTAGTTACCTCTTACCAAGATGTCACATATTTATGGTCCCCCTTTCCAAGCTGACATATATAGAGTTTCATAACCCCTTTCCAACTTGAGCTCCCCACTGTAGTACAAAACCCCACCCAAAGCTTCTCCTCTAAAATTAGTTACGTCCACTCTCTGAATCTTTCAGCAAAAGCTGAGAGCTGTCAGATGTATCTGAGCCAACGCCCTGTGCCCATAGGTTATCTACTAGATGTTCCCATGCTCTAGCCCTGTCAATTTGTCTCTGCCCTCTCTTCAATTCACGAAACAATACAGCACTCTGAAGTCCTGCCGATTTAAAAAGCTTGTCTTGCCATTTAAGCAGTTGTTGTCCCCCAGCAGATTTCCAATGCATTGTCAATTCTCGTTTTGCAAGTATCAATGCCAAATCTACCAATCTAGAGGTTTTTTGCTTTTTAGGACAAGGGTAACTCCCAAGGAGAGAAGCCTGGGGTGTACAAGGGATCTCCAGCTGCGTGATATCATTGACACAGAACACTAACTTCTCCCAGTAACCCACTAAAGAGGTGCAGGACCATACCATATGTAACATTTCTGCCCCAAATTTACTGCATCTTGGACATGATGCAGCAGCAGCCGCATAGAACCTTTTAATCCTACCAGGGATAAGCAACATTTTAGATCATTCAATTAACACCCAGCAATCGCCCTTGTTAAATTTCCTAGCTTTAGGATTTAACTACTGGAAACTTTCTTTTAATGCAACATTATGATATAAGGAGTATTAAACCACCATATCAAGCACCTTGTCTGTAGCACATACACCCAGTAAGAGGTTGGAGTTTGCTATTAACTCACTTGTCATTCAATATTTTTAACATAAAAAGAAAATCACAGATTGGCCCTTGGTGTACTTACTGATGATACTTTGTCTTATTCTATAGTACATTCCTTCCCTCATTAATAATAATGGAGTCAGTTGGACACCACATTTTTCCAGACCTCAGCATTACCCCAGCAAGAAATCAGCACATAGTGTAGGAGACAGGTTGACACCTTCCAGTGACCCATCCCGCTCCTTAGAAGATAGGAGGTCAGGGATAGATTTATTCTCCTCTTCCACCCCTTCGTTTGTCACCAAGCCCTTGTTGACTTCAGAGCTCTTGTAGGTTTGAGGCAGTTAACATGGGGGATCCTTAGAGGGTTCTTGGTGATCTTGAAGTCCATAAGGTAGGTGACTTGCCCCTTTCTCTCCTGCACCTCATGAGGCCCTGACCAGCTGTATTGGAGGTCCCTGCTCTCTTGACTCCATTACCCACACTTTTTGGCCGGCCTGAAATTCTACCAAAGTGGCCTTCTGGTCATGACAGAGCTTCATTACCTCCCAATACCAATGTGGTACAAAGGTCTGAGCCCAGCCTGATATCCCTGTATAGATGACCCTTTTAACAAGAAGGGAGGGAGGGAGAAGACACAAATACTTGTGACCTGCCAAGTAACTTGACAGATGGATCACACGCCAAGCAAGACCCAACTGGTATTACTAGTCTAAAATACACACAGACGGTATGTGTCAGCTCGCAGTGCCTACTGAGTTACCGATCCTAGTTTATGGGCACACTTTTTTGCCCCTTTTACCTGCCCTCATCCTTTCAAACAGTTAAAGTTTTTGAGGGTGGAATATGCATAGGCTCCCATCTGTGTCTGATCAAGGAGCCATAACATGCTTGGTCCTCAGAAGCCATGCTCTCTTATGAAAAGGTGAGCTAAAGCACTGAAATTTCACTCTTCTGTGGACTCCAAGGAAGACTGATTGTAGTCTTGAAACTTTTGCATCTGGGGTGCAAGACCTTTAGTTGAGTTACTGGGCAAGTCAGTGGACAGCAGGCACTATTCTCTCTGGATACGGTCATGTGGTGCGCCAGAACCACAATACTGGTGCACTCCAATTCGATAGTCAAGCTATTGCATTTAGCCAAATCACTCTTATTAAATTGAGAAGGCTAACTCAGGAGGTTGGAGACAATTAAAAACTTGTATATAGTATGGCACAATACATAGCACAATGTCCACTCAACATTTAATATAATTCATATAACTAATTAGCTAAACTAATTGGTAAAACTAAAATATGTACAAAAATAAGAAAGCGTGATAGAGTGTTATTTATTCAAGGTATAACCCAATAATGATTATAGTACCTTAGTGCTAGATGCTAAATTTGTTCACATTATTCCTATGGCTATTATGCAAAGGGAGTGGATAACTCAGGGAACATCACAAGGACTTGGGTCTCAGAAGGGGGGCACAGATACAGATGCTGCAGCTCTAGACCCAAGTCTGGTCTTTGAGCTACTGGAATTAAATAACCAGTATGCCTGCAAGTAGATTGATGGAGATATTGTGTCAGCTGCAAATATGGAGTCCCCAAAGTGCCTTTTCCTTTAGGGACCTCTATCATGCAACTGATTGCAGACAAAAGGTTCATGTGCTGAGGCACACATCAGACCAGAGATTCAACTACCATATGTCCAGATCCCGAAAGGCTGGAAAGATGTATTGAATGGTTCTTAAAAATCTACTTAGATTTTAATGATATAGTCCAAGCCATGACATCTGGGTATACAGTTCTTAGATGTTGTAGCTGGACTTTCATCTCAGACTGTTATAATGTACTGTTTGGCATACGTCAATCTCTTTTCAGAGGACTAAGAACAATTCACTGACAAAGCAAGTTTTTGCTGGTCTGGTGAAAATCTATTCAGTAGTTTTCTTATTAGAGAAAATCTTTTGAAAAAGGTGCCAGGGAGATTTGAAAGGATTTTTATTTTGTGCAGCTCTGTTGTTTAAAGTCAGAGTTCAGGGATTCACAAATCTTCTAAACTACACTTGAATTTTTAGAGAAATGTAATTAGCTAGTGAAAGCTTCTGTAGACTTGGAATAGGAGATTCAATTGTGAAACATGACTATGAGCAGTGGAAAACAAATTCCACATTAATGAGGCCCTACAGAAGTCTCTGACCACAGACTGTGGTAGGAAGAACGCAGAGGCATGGAACAGTTCAATAATAGACCATGAAAAAACTAGAAACCTGTGCGTGATGCACAACTCAAAGCGAATCCGCCTTCAATAAAAAATGGCTCTCACGCTGTATTATTTCTTCAGACTCATCCTATATCTGTGGCATTGCTAGCCTGGTAAAAAAAGGCAACACTCTTCATTTTCATGCAACGGCGGTCTTGCAGGACATGGATCATAATCACAATGGTAAATTGCTATGTGCTTAATATAGATGACCCCCTGTTTTAACAATGATGTATGGGAGAAGATTCTACAAACATTTGTTTACTGTTATGGAAGGAACTCCCTGGCCACCCGAAACAGTCTTGTGATGATCTTTGAATACTGGTTTCTGAATTTCTGGAGACAGTGACATGCGCTGCTAAAAGAAGGCACTTTTTTTTGCGGTCCAGAACACTTTGTCCAGGCTAGATTACTGGCTGGCTATGAAGATTGTGGGTTTATCACTTAAGTGCGCATGACAATTTGGCCAGGTATTTTGGGCCGGCCAAACCGTCATGTGCAATTTGCATGTTCTCCACTCAGGCTATATAACATGCCTAGGCTCCCACTCCCTCTCTGAGCGCCATACTACGGCACTCAGACCAATCACGACGCTGCTATTAGCAGTGCCGTGATTGGCTAGAGGAGTCTTTTTAGTTTAAACTGCTGCCCACCTCCCCAACAAGGCCCCATAGCAGCCGCCAATGAAAACACTTGCAATGTCACTGAATCCAATCGATCATAAACCAGTGCAAATTCAAACATATTTAGTATTCTGAGGTGGTGCAGAAGTAGTGCAGGTTCCCAGGGAAATACACCTGTGCTTGGGCATAAAGGGAGGGAGATCGCCCCAGTAGGTCATTAGCAGCCATGATTAAAATATCCGTGGGCAGCCAATGGTTCCAACGGTATTAAGCAAAATGAGGATGGGGCAGGTATAAGTCATCAGGATACCCCTCAGATCCTACAGGCCTTTAACACATACTTTTCTAATCTATACTCCTCTACAATGTCCCTGCTTAATACGAAGATTGCAGAATGCAAATGCTACAAAGGCACAAATATCAGCATGCTACCTCCAACTTTAAGAGAGGCTGTACTTGTAACAACACTGAAACCAGGAAAGTCGGTGCTTTACCTCCCAAACTGTGGTGCCAAAATTCTTACCAAATTAACTGCTAATCAACTGAACCTAATTTTACCAGATCTGGTGAGACCAGACCAGTCTGTATTCAACCCTGACTGTTCCACTGACCATGATATGCACACTCTTCATGCTCTCATGCAGGACTTGAGCTCAGATCTGGGCACAGTCACTATATTTCTAGAGGTGTCAAAAGCATTTGATTCTCTGGATAGGAATATCTCTTTGCTTTGTTGCCCAGAATGGGTCAAACATGCACGTTCACAGAGTGGATCAAAACTCTCTAATCCTCCTCCACTGCTAGAATCCCCATAAATGACCATTTATCACCCCTATCATTTGTCATGCATTGGAAAAGCCACTCACAGCAACCTCCACCAAACAATTGATCTCTAAGCTGTACCAAACAGCACTGAAGGAGACCTTGGTGTCAGAGCGTGCCACAAGGTCTGGCTGGGTGGCAGAGATGGGCCTGAACATATCTGAGGTGATGTGGAAGCTCTGTTGCACACAGATGGGCATGGTCTTCCTAAGCAGCAGTCTACATATCATTCACTATAAATTCCTATGGCTGGCATACTACACCCCAAATCCCTGGCATGCAGGAGAACTTGAATTGTGCCAGATGTGAATGGTAGTGGTCAGACTTCTTGCACTTATTGTGGTCCTGTAATAGCATTCAGTCCTATTGGTGGGAGATTCTCATTGCCTTGTCAGAGATCATTGGATGTGACCTGCTTGGTGAAATACGAGTTGCAGTACTGGGGTGGGTGTGGGTGATATACAGATGATATAGAGCCCTGGTGCTAGTATGGCAAAAAGGCTTGTTTCTTGCTCTTGAGGCAGAGGTAGACCCCCAAGTAAAAGCACTGCATTTACTCCCCTGTATAATGTAATGAGCAAATTGAACTCCACCTTGAACTCATGCCATCTGCATCTCATCCCAGGGACATTTGGAGCCCGCTCAGGAACATCTTAACTCCTCATAGGGTGCCAGAGAAATGGGCATCTCGATGCAGTGATTTAGCCTAATCATAATCGCCGGAAGGGAGACTGAGGTCAAATTGTGTGTACTACCACTCAGAGTAAAATACAGCACACATAGAAAGAGGAAACGCCTGGGGAGGTGCACAGTTTTGATGCATTCCCAGGTTTACAGATCCTTGTAAATCTGAGAATGTGCCATGGGTATTTGAATGGGAAAACTCACTGCAACGCCCATGGAATGCCTCCTTGAAGTAAAGTAAAACAAGGCAATACTTTGAGCCACCTTGCCTTACTCCATATCTATGATGCTATGCAATGCCATGCAGGGTGGCTTTGCGTCACCTCATAGATATGACTGAGAGGCCTGCACCACCGGAGTGTCCTAAAAAGTGACGCTTCGGTGGTGCAGGCTTCTTGTAAATGAGGCCCAAAGTTAGTTAACTGCAAACTATTTAATACTACTGTAATTCCAAGATGTGAGCTGTAATTACTGTATTTCTGTGTCAGCTGTGCTAATATAACTACACTTACTGCCTTAAAGTGTCAAAAATGTCTTGTTAACATTCTTTATGTATTGCAACATAGGACAGCCAGTTGCATATCATATTCATATCACTCTAATATTGCAAACATAAGTTACATTTGTCTGTTTGCATTTTATTTTATAATAAAATAATAATAAAAAAGTGTAAGTGATTACAAAATGTAGAGATATAGTTCTTGGTCAAACAGATGTCAGGCAAAGTCAAAGAGCAGGAAGCCATTTTTGATGACCCAGAGATGTGTGGAAGGAAGAGATTTCACATTGGTTGAGGAATAACAAAACATATGTATTTATAAAGAGCATGTTCATCATTAGGCATCTTGGCACAGAATAACAGATGTTTACTGTTACTCACTGGTACTCATTTTATCGACCTCAGATGGATGAAAGGCTGAGTGAACCCGCCTGTGACTATGAGGTGGAACACAGGCCCCAGCAGTAGACTCATTAGTCTACTGAACCACCAGACCCGATTGTAGGGGAAAATACAAGTAGTAAAGGGATGTAATGTTTAATAAGAAAACATTTATTCAGACTTCATTTTCCATATATAAACACTATCACATTTTGTCAATATCATCTAAAACAATTAAAATAAATGCAACATTTATAACTAAACATAGTTTTTAAAAAACATCATTTTATAGCCCCTGGGCCGTACTAATATCATTCATAACAAGTGCAACTAGCTAAGTTAGCTTTATTGAATGCGGAGATGGAGCTACTTAAAGAAGGCATTAGTCTTACGCCTAGACAAGAAACGTTGGAATGGGTTAAAGGCATAAAAACTCTTCTTGCTAAATCATGCAGGTCTAGGTCTAAGACAAATTAGACTGATAAACCAGGGATGTGGATCTAAAGAGGACATTAAAATTGTTATTAGACCCTACGCAAAGGATGCAGCTGGGGATGACTTAGTCCAAGCAAACAGATACAGTGTACTAGCACCATCAGACGAGGAGGAAATAAGCTGGATGAGTGACATTGATTAGGGGAGAGGGTCGCCGCATAGCCTGGGCATACTTATTTGTAATATAAATGGGATTAGCAGAATTTCAAAAACTGAAAATTTCAAAAGTCTAATCTATGACCACAAAATTGTATGCCTGCAGGAAACCTGGCTATGCGGCAAAACCCCTCTGATACAAGGATATGCACAACTAAACTCCCCGGCTAGTAAGGGGAAATCTGGGCGGGCATCGGGGCCAAATAATAATGTTATCGACTAAAATAGCCAAGAAGATGGTCCAGTTAAAAGTAACATGTAAATGGCTAGTGGCAGGTAGAGTGACTCCCTTGTATCCTATCCCAGAGTATGAAGGTTTCATTATAGTTAACCTCTATATGCAGGGGCATAGAGACAAAAAGTATAAATTTGAAATGGAAAAAGATTTGTTTATACTGAGGGGAGACTTTAACCATAAATTGGACCCCGGTGGAGTCGACCAGGGGTATAAAGAGCTACTTGCAGCGTATAAGATCACACCGCTTGTTTTCCCAGGGGCAGGTGGGGCAGCACGAGATATAGCGCTAGGGAAATTCCTGGGTTCATTGGGTCTCATCTGTTTAAATGGAAGGATGGAACTAGATAAGCTGATAAATCGCACATTTAGGATAGGTAATCAATTATGCCCCATAGATTATATTTTTTTCCATGCTTGGGACTTTGAACTCATTAGAGCATTTGAGGTGAAAAAGGAGGAGGAAAGTGACCATTGGCCGTTGTCGCTAAAGATGTTGGGAGGCTATAACAATTCAAGTAATACAATCATCCCACTGGAAGTGGATTACCCCAGACGATTGACTACTCGTTTGTCAGAGGAGTGTCTGAGAAAGCTTGTGGCATTCCAGCAGACACAGACACTAGAAATAATCCCTTCAACAGTAAATATAGGATGGTTCGAAAAGGTTATTTCTGATGTAGTCCAATGCCTAAGGGTGGATCTAGAAAGAAATAGCCATAGGGACCATAGAAAGAGGGGACATCAGGGAAAAAATAAGAACTTGTATAATGAGGCATGTAAAAAATTAAAATTGTATATAAGAAAAAAGGAAAGACAATTAAGACTAAATTACGATTTATATATGTGCAACAGCCCACAGAAACTAAGAAATTAATATTAAAATTTGATTAGAAAGAATAAAAGAATCTTTAAAGAGTATTGCTGGGGCAGATTATTGGAAGCTATTGAATCAAGAAGTGTAAAAATGTTCTGGAAGTTAGTCCAAGATGGCTTGGGTAGGAATCCGGGGGCTATGAATTGTGTGGAGACTGAAGAGGCATGGGAGAGTTATTTGGGAGAATTATATGGTAAAGGGAGTGGTCAAGGAAAGCAGAAAGATACAATATGGATAGAAGTGGAACAAGATATTAGGCCTCTCTTTACGTTGTCTAACGTAAGGCGGATTATATCCAAATTAACACTTACACGGGCAGCGGGCCCGGATAATCTTCCTGCAGCAATTATTCGCACTAGTCCAGATTGGTGGGCTGATTTTTCACCATAATGTTCAACAGCATCCTGGACTCTGGGTTAATCCCGGTAAATTGGAGAGGGGCAATTATTAGACCCATCCATAAAAGAGGAGATATTCTGCTACCCAAAAATGATAGGCTAATCAACCTCCTGGATATCAGTGAAAAGGTGTTCTCTAAAATAATTCTCAAAAAACTTAAAGAGTGGGCTGTAGACAATGAAGTGGTGCCTCCCAAACAGGGTGGATTTTGGGAGGGCCACTCCACAATTGATCACTGTTTTGCATTATGGGCATTGGCTCGGAAATCTATGGAACAGGATGGTAGTTTATTCCGCTGTTTCTTAGACTTCCGGGCCGCATTCGACCTGGTGGATCGAGAGCAACTTTGGGAAATGCTAGGGGTCTTAGATATCCCCAAGGGGATCATATCAATAATACAAGGGCTGCATAGTCAGAATTGGGCCCAGGTTATTCTCGAGTCAGAGGGAACGCTGTCACGAAAGATTTTGATTGAAAATGGGCTGAGACAGGGGTGTGTGCTGGCCCGCTGCTTTTTTCTTTATTTATAGCAGACTTGCCCGCCACTTTGAGATCAGTGAGGGGGGCCAGGCCAAAAATAGGCAGAAAATATATCGCATGCTTACTTTACGCAGATGATTTGGTGATTATGGATCAAACTTAGATAGGTCTGCAGAGAAAGCTCAAAGAGTTTGGGGATTACTGTAGCTGAAAGAAATTGATAGTAAACCTGGAAAATACAAAGATTCTCTGCTTGAGCAAAAAGACGAAGATTTTCAACTGGGTCTTAGACTCCACAAGATTGGAGAAAGTTAATGAGTATAAATATCTAGGAATCTGGTTCGAGAAATCCATGAGGTGGAAAGTTCATCTGGATGCACTAAGAAATCGGGCCCTAACCTCGGTTAGTGGCCTGAGGAAATGTAATGCTTTCTATGGAGAAATGACGGATAGACCTGTCCTGATTGCCTATAGGGGTATGGTACCCCCCCCCCCACAGTTTTTATATGTCGCTAAACTGCTATTTTTAAGTGGTAAGAGGAAGTGGGATGTTGAAGAAGGAAAATGTGTAGAAAAAATTGCTGTCCCAACCTAGTTCCTCCATGATACAGGCCATAAGACTAGAAACAGGTATGGTCTCATGGGAGAAAAGGGCAACCATGGCACTAATAAGGTTCTGACAACGTCTGGGTGGTGAAGAGGAGCAAAAAGTATCTTCTTGATGTAAATGTGAGATCCATCAGAGTGAAATGAAGTGGGCAAAAGGAGTTAGAGAAATAGTGACTATGGCATGTCGGGTTTTGATGGTTGATGTAAGCCAGCAGAACTTCCATCCGACTATAAGTAAGGAGGAACTTAGGACAGCAGGGAAAGAAATATCACCGGCCACGGATACGCAATACTTGGAAGGGAAAAGATCTGTACATTTTATATTAAAATCTTGGCAAAATGGCCAACAATTCCCGTACCTAGATTTCCTCCCCAATCGCTGGATAAGGAGAGAATTATTAAAGATAAGGACTGGGATTCATCCATGTTATAAGAATGATAGGATTAAGAGGGTTATGATTGACCCAGAAGGGAAATGCACCTGCAATATAGGGACAAAATGCAACATTTTGCACATTTTATTGGACTGTCTATATGTTCTCAATGCACGAAAACTGTGGCTACATCCAATCTTCCTAAAATACGAGGTTAGGAATCGGGAACAGGCAGGAGATCTGCTATTAGATATGCACGCCTTAGATGTAGCATGTGCATTAGAGAAGTTTATACTTGCAGTTAAAAATGTTCTTAAAAATGTGTAGAGTAGACGTTGCAGCATTAGTATGGAAAATACACCAGTTTTTACGAATGTTATTTGGATTTTAAATAATTGTGAGATAGATTGTACTTCTTTGAGATGGATATTTAATATAGTGGTAGTATTTTATTTGTTTGATAAAGTTTTTAACTGGAGTTGGTTTTTTAAACCGTTGATATGTATGATGCTTGGATGTTCGTCCTTGTTTAAAGACCAAGGGTCTAAATAAACAATCTTTTTTGACTGACTGAAGTGCAACTTCTAAGGCAACACTTTCTAATTTCAGTCCAAACAAGTAATTAAAAGGAGTGAATACAGTGTAATCCTGCCTTCCACAATACTGGATTTATGTGCTTCCTTATTACTTTCATTACTTTTTGGCAAAGTTCCATTAAATATATCAAATTATAAGTAACTTTCCTCTGAAAATTATATTTTTAAGAGCCAGGAATACTCTTTAGTCTGTTTAACTGGAATAACAAACTAAACCAAAAGAGAAGCAGGTGATGATTCAAATTTAGACTAGGCAGCCAAAGCAATTAATCTAATTCTCCCATTATGAAATTGCGCATTTGAATAATCCACCAAAAAGTTTCTAGCAGGCTAATGTAGAATTTGCCAGCCACAGTACTCTGCCACAAAAACGACAGAATACCATGTCCATCAATCCCTTGGCCCGACTGCTCTTTTGTGAGTCAGGCAGACCTGTCAGGGACTGTCCGGAACTGTGTTGGGAACAGTGTCAGGGACTTGGATAGGACTGGGTAGAAAATGTCCACAGAAAGAGGAGTACAGCGCTGCCCAGGATCATACAACTCAGAGGAGAAAAGGGATCCAAAGGGGAAGCCTGCACGAAGGAACAAAATTGGCTAAGACTCAGAAAGGAAGGGCACTCACAAGGCAATTTAGCATTCAGAAAAACTACACCCAGGACGAATGTACAAGACATATATATGAAACAACATTAACAATAAAGTGGAGTGTGGGGTAAAGCACTCAGGAGCTCCACATGGTAAGAATGAAGCTCAGTAAGTTTTCTCACCCACAATTGCTGTTACAGATACTGACTGCAAATACCCACATGTAGGATATCCATGCAAAGGCAGGGTCTGTGGAGCGTTTATCTACGGTGATGTTATAAATGTAACTCAAAGTGAACAAGAAACACTACCTAGGTAGTCAGCTGAGCCCATGAATCCTGGTGATCAAACAGGCACACGCAAGGCAGTAACAGCAAGGGGGTATAACTAAACACAAGCACAATAGACAAGGAGCTGGCAAGGAGGAGTGCTTAACAGGAAAGGAAGGAAATCACAGGGCACACTTGGCAGAAAGCGGGTAACAAACATACAAGGCAACAGAAGCAAGACAGCAGAATAGAAAGACAGCAAACTAGGAACTGGAACCAAGAAAATGGGAAGAAAGGCAGGGACTGGAAAAGGGTACACAGAAGGGAAGGCTACAAGGGTATACTAGAATAGTGAAGGTTCAGGAATCAAGAAAACAAAGTAGCATAGAAGGCAGTGCTTCAGCAAGACAAGAATTTAGCAAAAGCTCAAAAGCCAAGGTAGCACTGCAGCCAGTGCTAGTTCAGGAACAAGTCATAACTAAAGCTCAGGGAGCACTGGAAACAAGGATCGGTCTCACCGGTAAACAGCTACAATGACCAACACTGGACTGAAGGGCGCTGGGGCCTAAAAGAGCTCACAGTAATTACATGCATCAGGTGTGAGCAGGCTAGCAGCAGCCAGCCACAGGTGAGCTGAATTCCTCCACCCATCCTTGGCCTGCAGGGGTGGAGTCGAAGCAGTGAGCAGGGAATTCTGGGTAATGGAGTGTCAAGCATGAGCAGGCTTGCTTTCACAAAACCTGGCATGGATTGGGAATGGATGTCAATTTCGCAATAGTGTCCAAATGGCTGGAAGTTAGAATATGCATGAAGGGGAGGGTCCAGTAGCTTATTATGACACTGGAGAGTCCCACAATTCAGCCCCCTGGTGGTGGACACGGGAACGCAGGGAGCAAGTCATGACAAGACCTGCATCTTTTGTGGCCGATGGAGTATTGACCATTGTAATATAGACCTCCAACCTTCTTCCCAATTTAGGGCATGAGATCTGATCTGTTATTTTCCTGTTGATCACCACCAAAAAAATCCTAACAGTCTCTAGCAGAAAAATAAAAC
This sequence comes from Triturus cristatus, assembly GCF_964204655.1. Taxonomy (NCBI): domain Eukaryota; kingdom Metazoa; phylum Chordata; class Amphibia; order Caudata; family Salamandridae; genus Triturus; species Triturus cristatus. The sequence continues at coordinate 1,213,557,754 of NC_140590.1, forward strand.
AAATGGCCCCCACACTGTTAGAGAAAACTGCCAGGGTGCGGGGTCATTAGTATTTTGTTTTTTATGAACAAACTCCAGCTTTTGGAGACTGATTTGGACACATCAAAAACATCAGAGAAATTACAGTGACAGTAGTTTCTCTGAAGGCACAGAGATTGATGGTGATCTCTAAATATGGTTGTGTTCTACCCTGATGTGTGTGAATTAATGGAAAATGAAAATTGAGAAACCACATTGGAGGAAACCAAATCATGGAAAATCAATTTTAATGGAAGGCAATTTTAAGGAAATGAATGAAACTAAAGGAATAATTTTAAAGAAAGATAATTTCAAGGCAAAATCTAAAATGACATTAAAATTGCATGGAGTTTAGGACTAATGTGGGGTTTTTGGGTTAAAGGATCAGTAATGTTAGGATTTTAGCAGTCAGGAATAATTGCCGATCAGGCATAGAAATTGATTTTTAGTTCAGAGGTGGGTGGAGTGCAGGGGTGGTGAGGGTTTTTTAGGGTTCACACATGAGTGGTGTTTAGGTGTGTGAGGTGTTTTGACGTTTCAGGGATGGGTGGAGTGTAAGGGTGTTGAGGGTTTTTAGGGTTCATGGATGGGCCACGTTTAGAGCTTGTGAGGGTTTCATTATGGGTAGCAGCTGGGGTGGTAAAGAACTTTTAGGGTTTGGGATGAAGTGGAGTGTAGGGTGGTGAGGGGCTTTAAGGATTCAGTGATGGGTGGAGTTTAGATGTAGAAAGGGGTTTTAAGGTTCAGGGATGAGTAGTAAATAGTGATGAGGCTTTCTTATGGGTCATGGATGGATGGTATTTAAGGGTGGTGATATTTATTCAAGGGTACAGGGATGGACGGAGTCTGGGTATGCTGAGATGTTTAAAGGGGCATGGGTGGGTGGGGTTTAGGAGAAGAAAGGGGTTTTTAGGTTCGATAATGGGTGGATTTAGAGGTAGTGAGTGATTTTATGGTTCAGTGATGGTAGATTTGTGGGGTAAAAAGGGCTTTTAGGCTTCAGGAATGAGTGTCGTTTAGGTTTGGTGAGCGGCTTTAAGGAGCAGGACTTATGGTGTTTAAGTGTTGTGAGGAGTTAGCAATGGAAGCTATTTATGAGTGGGGATGAGTTAGTGAAGTAAATGTTTGACAATGCAAAATATATAATTATGAAATATTAATGGCCCCTGAAGTAAAGCACTGAAATAAATATCTCCTGCTAAACTGTTATTGAGAGTAAGAGCTGCAACCATCGTATTTACACTTAAAAAATAATAATTCAAATGCCAATTTCGACCAAAAAGACATTATATGAATTGATTTCTACAAAAAGGTAAATGCCATTCTGTCTGAAAATTTCCATTAGATGGTTTAAATTACATGATTTCTCAGTAGTGCTATTCCATGAAATTTCTTTTTGCTGTCCTGACAGACAAGACCCCCATACTTTAAAGTGGACCCTTAATTTCAATATTATCATGCATTTTAAAAGATATTTCCTTCACAATTTCTCTCCATTTCCTCTTTGCAGTATAACAGTGAGCATCCAGGTTTCACTGCATATCAAAGTACAGACCATATCTTGCTCGTAAAGAAGCAAGTATCTGCCTTGCACCCATAACAGTGGGTGTTTTGTTACAACACAGATCCTTATACAATCATCTGCCATGCAGTTGACCAAAGGGTTAGCCAATGAATTTAATACTGTTATCCTTAAAGATTCAGTCTGGCACTTCAGTGAGGAAAGTCTGCTGTACTCTGTTGGGGCATGAGAACAAGTATTCTGTCAAGGAGCCACACACAAACAAATGGGACAATGATTAATTGAACTGAATATCATTGGAATATGAATGAATTTTCCCAGTCAATCAGAAAAAGGCATATAGGCAATAAACACATAGGGGCCGATTCCGATCCAGGTCGGAAAGCACTCCGACCGAGCCGGATCCGGAGTGTTTTCCGACCGAGCCGGAGTCCTGCAATCCGACCGAGCGAGTACGATGCGACCGTATGCTGTCGGACTTAGTTCGGTCGGACTCCCATAGAAGTCAATGGGAGCCGGTCATACGACGCGTACATGGGCTCCCATTGACTGAATGGGTACGTCGCGGACAAGTGCGCCCTCTACCGTGAGTATGCGTCGGTGCCATCCGCACCGTACATGCCTGTGTTGGGGAGACCCATGAGTCTCCCCCTGCGTCCAAGTCATAGGGCTGCGGGTGACAGGGGGTCCGACGCGGACCCCCAAAGGCAACAACCCAGACGATTTGCGAGCCGGACACTCCGGCTCGCACAGGCTGTCCGACAAGTGCATTGCACTGGCTCGGTCGTAAATCGCATCCATTGCATGTCACGGTTAACTTCCGACCGAGACGTACGGAGCGGTTCGGACACGGAAACGAGTCGGTTGGTGAATGTCATGTAGCTCGCATCGTACTTGCTCGCTCGTATAGCTGTACGAGTTGGGCAGAAAATACGCGTACAGCGCGTCGTTTCACTGGCCGGATCGCGTTCGGTGCCCTTCCGACCCAGATCCGAATCGGTCCCAAAGAAGAAAAGAAACTCAAAGAAATTTGTATTCATTGACTTTATTACAAATATTATTTTTACAAATATTGTAAGTAATAAGGCACTGAATAAACATTTTGTTATCTCCATTCCTGTGACCTATCGATCTATCATGCACAGTTCTACTTTAACACTCATTTTCCTAATGGGTATGTGAACCCACTATTGGCGTTTCCAAACTGCTTCACTTTTAAATATTATTTTCTGTAGCTCACACACAGCCTTTCTGCTAGGTGATGGCTCTCACAGCAGAAGAGTATTAAAGTGCTGGTTCCAAGCAAAAGTGTGCAAAACAAGGACACAATTAAGCATGTTATCTCAGCACCTGGCTGTCATCAGCTTTCAGGCACAGTCAAAAAGAGAAGCCCTGCTTATAGAAATATTGACACCTTTATCAAGAGTAGCCTATGACCTACCCCTTACTCCTACCATGGACTTTAAGTCACCCCTCAGGAAGAACTAATCAACAGCCCTTTGCAAAAAAGACCTCAATGACTTTTTTGGGTAGCCTTTTCACCATTCTCCCTCACTTTAGTTCTGGGTCTCCACCCATTATCCACAAGGATGCAGTCAATACAAGCACACTGTGTGGGAAAGCAGCATCTACTGTCCATCATGTCATGTAAAATGCATCCCACTGGTTCATGCACTTAGACTTTCATCACAAAAGGAGTCTTACTAACACACACTTGCTACAGGTCCACCTCATATACACACACTGTCACGTGGCCGGTGGGGGCATTGTCGACATCACTAAGTTAGCATGAGCCCTTCAGCCATGATTCAGCTTTGCACATGTTGCTGGCTGCTTTCATATTGCATCGACCCTGTCCGTGCTTTTCACATTGGAACTGTTCACTGTGTTTGTTCTCTGCCTGTTCCTGGATTTTAGTCTGAACATTGTGAGCAAGGTCGATAAACAATGCCCTTGTTGTTCTGTTCTGGTCAGGCCCTAGCACTTAGACACAACATACCTATGCAGCTGGTGGGAGACTAGCATTTTGATATTACGGGGATACAAGCATGAAAAACACACACTTGGAGAGGGACCTTTCCAGGGAGAAGGGCAATGAGGTTCATATGATGTAGATCTACCATCTAGGCACTAAGGTATGGGGTCTGCTGACAAAACCCAGAGATCCTCTGTTATATAATAATAAATATTCCTAGCAAGGGGAGGAAGGTTAGGCTGAACTGTCTTCTCTCTATTGTCTTTTCATTATGACATCTCTCTTCATGATATAAGGTCTTGTTGCTATGCTGACAATATTTGTACTATGCATTTTTCTACTTGTTGTGGCACGTATACTGCATTATAGAATATGATAGATAAAATAAATATTCTAAACTATTTTGTGTCTCTGTCAGATGTTATTGTGGACAAAAACGAGAGTGCGAGTGAAAGGGTTTTGCCTCGTTACCGCGATTCCTGAGAGAGTCGGGAGTAGTGTGTTCTGGGGTGTCTAATCATTTGCTTCTCAGTGAGTGTGTAGGAGAGCAAGTGAGACACTACAGCTAGTCGGTCCAGGGCATGTGGGCACTAAGGTGGTGGGAAGGCTTAGCCCCTATACACTGAGGTCGCATAATCCTGCACATAGTTCCGTGTATGTGCAGAATCCCTGCAACATGGCGCCACCAACGATTTTTATTCACGAGGCACCTGAGTAGCACTTGTGCTTGCCCTTAATACCCTCTCACCATTTACGGAGACGTCCTTGGTGTGTAGGTTTCACCGCCTATATTAGAGTTTTATAGGTTTTTCAAGCTTGAACTTTAAAAGGTTTTGTCATTATCATCTGAACCCAATTTTGCGCTATCACTTTCCTAGTTTCTTCTATACTGTTGTAGTTATGGCAGTAGCAATTGCGGCACATAATCGGGTGCTGTTTACAGCACATTTGACTCAGCATGGAGTCCCTAATGTGGGCCTGATTTTATTATTTGTAGTCCAGGTGTCAGGTGGCCGATAGGGATATTGTCGACATCGGTAAGTCAACATGAGCCCAGCAGCCATGATGCTGCTTTTGCACGCGTTACTACATTGTTTTATTTTTGCATGACTCTGTGTATGCCTTTCACATGATAACCGTCTGCTTGGTTTGTTCTCTGCTTGTTCCTGGAGTTTAGTCTGAACACTGTGAACCAGGTCGATAAACAATGCCCCTTGTTATTCTGTTATGGTCAGTCCCTAGCGCCTAGACAAAACATGCTAACACAGCTGCTGCTGGAAGCTCTTGCTTTGATATGATGGGGATACATGTTTAGGTAACACACACTTGGAGAGGGAGCTTTCCAGGGAGAAGAGCCATGCGGTTCCTATGATGTAGATATACCATCTAGGCACTAATGTATGGGGTCTGCTGACAAAGCCCAGAGATCTTCTAATATGAAATAAAGATTCTTCTTACCATGGGGAGAGTGGTTAGGCCTTATAGTCCTTTATCCACTGTCTTTATATGATGACATCTCCCTTCATGATATATGGTCTTTCTGCAATGCTGTGTTAGGTTTGTGCATTTTGCTGCTGGTTGTGTCTCATATACTGTGTTTTAGAGCACAATAGTTAAAATAAACATTCTAAACTATATTCATGTTTTGGTCAGTTCTTGTTGTGGACCTGTTTGAGGGAGGGAGCGAAAAGGTGTGTCTTGTTACCACGATTCCTAAGAGATCTGGGAGTGTTGTGTTCTGGGGTGTCTAATCATTTGCTTCTTCATGAGTGTGTAGGAGAGCGAGTGAGAAATTATAGCTAGTGGGTCCTGGGTACATGGGCACTAAGGTGGCAGAAAGGCTTAGCTCCTATACACCGAGCCCCCATATTCCTGCGCATAGGTCTGTGTATGTGCAGAATCCCTGCAACATGACGCCACCAATGTTTGGTCTGGTACTTATTCGCAAGACCCCTGAGTAGTACTTGTGTGTGCCCACAATACCCTCGCACCAGTTTTTGGAGTGTGAGGGCTTAGCCTCCTATATTTGATGTTTATAGGTTTTTCAAACTTGGATTTTAAAAGGTTCTTCTTTGTATTTTGACCCACTTTTGCACTTCAGTTCATTAGTTCCTTATAGTTCTCTTCTTATGGCGGTCACTATTGTGGCCCCAAACCGCGCTTCGGTCACCGCTTATTTGTCACAGCTTGGAGTCCCTAATGCAGGGGCAGATCTCCTTTTTGTTGTTGAGGTGGAGGCAGCATACCGCTTCGAGGTTTTCTATTCTTGATTTACGTTTCCGGCAGTGGATGGGAATGACAATTTGTTTCACGGATATACGGCCTCTGCGGTCCCGCAGGAATATCGCCCTTATCGAGTGCTTGAGGTTCCGTTGACAGCTTGGCAGCACACCATATGGTTTAATAGCGCCCTTCATCACCCTATTTCTGTGGTCCGTTTAGGCTCCTTATCGGACGATGGTGCAACGTGGCAAGTTTTGGCTGGGTTTACACCATACCCAAATTACCATAAGGTTCCTACCGTAGAACTACGACAAGTAGATACATCGTTGATACATATACATAGAGCTGTAATACAGTTTATGTCAAGTAATATTCAGGTGGCTCCACCTGGTGCTGCTGCACACCCACCTGGACATGGTGGTGGTCTTGTGATTAGTCCCATCATGATAATTTCGGTGATGGGTAAACGTCCTCAGAAAAGGGATGATTTCCCATACTGGGTTGCAGAAAAATTCGCGCAACTCAAGGCTGTCTTCCCACATACTACGCCTATGGAGAAACACAGGATCCTTACCATGAGTTTACCTAAAGGACTCATTCCCCATTCGGCTGATTGCACTACCTGGGGGAAAGTGTTTGCAGCGGTATATTCGCTGTGCTTTGGCACCCCCTCCATGACCGTTCTTCCGTCCGTACTTATAAAACTTCAGGATGAACACGGGGCTGAGGCTGCCCTGAATTTGGGAATGAGATTGGTGGGGGTGTTCCCTATTGTTTCCAATATGATCCTTGCTAACGTCAAGGGGGAAGCAGTTAGCTTACAGGTGAATCAGAGCCTAGAGGCGGTTGCTGACGTGGATAAGCAACAGGAATTACCTAAGTTTATTGCTAGAGTATATAAATCCTTAGAACGCAATAACCTGGGTATTAAACCTTGTATACAAACACAACAAAAGACCCAACCTGAGAAGGATGGGTGTCCAGTCTTTCCTAAAAAGAAATGTAATAGAAATCAGGGGCAGCAACAGCAGAAGCAAGGTTTGCATGCTGGTTTACTGACACCTGAAACTTCTGAGCGTACATATGATTTGCTTGAACGCTCTAAAATTAGGACACCGGAGAGGTTTCAAGTTCCTGATCCTCGCTCTCCTCGTCCATTACAGTACTGGTCGCATTCACAGTTCGGTGGTGGAGAGCGACAGGATCACAGTCAAGGCGAGACCACTCAGCAAAGATGTGATCCACCACGCCAGTTTGACGTTAAAGCCAAACCGGAGGGACTGCCTCCTTTTCGGGCACCATTTCAAAAGAAGAAAGTTGCCACTTTGACAGCAAAGTATGCCTCAGACGGTGAGAACCCTGTTCCTCAATTAAAGATGGGTGTTGACACTCCTTCACAGCACGGCAGAAGTTTCCATAGTGCAGGAGGCACTCCGTCCTTGTCTGATGTGAAAGCAACTCATACTTTCATCACATTGGAAACAGCAGACACAGTTGCACTCCCTGATAGGCTTTATGAGGTAGAACTCCAAATTGAAGGTGACATTAAACATACTATTAAGGGGATCTTTTGGGACAACCTTGCCTCCTCCTATGACATTTTGTTAGTGGAGACAGATTGGCCTCCTCCATTTGTTTTGTCTTCTTCCAGAGGGAAAGATGTTATACTCCCTAGTTTTTCCCCTTACATCTCTGAAGAGGCTAAACAAGCTTAAGCTGCAGAATGGGCTTTAGCCCTAGCGACGGCCGTGTATCGTAATCATGTGGGCTGGGGTAAAGATTAGCCGGAACATGAAATACCTTTACGTTCTATGCTCCAGCCGTAGGCACAATATCCGATCAGACGGAAAGCAAAGGCATCCGTTAGTGAAATTTTTACCCAGTTGGAATATCAGAGTGTCATTGAACCCTGTGTTTCATCCATGAATAATCCTCTTTTTCTGATACTAAAACCGGATGGTTCATATCATATAGTTTTGGATCATGGACATTTAAACGGTCACGTTCGTACATTTGCAGTACAAAACACACACAGCTCTGCGTTTGTGAATAATATCGTTCGCAAAAAATATAAAACAACACTGGATATTTCCAATGGTTTTTATAGTCATGATTTATCTCCTGGTAGCCGTGATTTGACAGCATTACCGCTGTCGACAAACAGAATCACTTTACGCGTATGCCTATGGGATATAAGAACAGTCGCGGGGCTTTTGCTGCACGTGTTGTGTCTCAATTACACGACATTGACCCTGATGCGTTCTCATACTTCGATGATATTTATTTGATGGATGACGAATTGATCCTGCATCTTGTGCCGGTGGAGCACATCATTCTCTCTTTTGCAGACTTGGGTTACAAATTAAATTTTGCTAAGTCACACATCACTTGTATGGCGGTTCTCTTTTTGGACTATGAGCTCAATAATGAAGGTCCCCCCACTTTCTGGAGAAGTGTGTACAATCCAACCTCAGTGTACATTAAAAAAACTACAGTCTTTCCTGGGATTTTTGAATTTCGGGAGGACTTACATTCCTGATTATGTCCAGCGTATCAAACCGCTTTATGTGTTGATACAGCCTTCTTTTTTGTATGCCAGCTGGCTTCCGGAACATACCTCGATTCTAAGGTCTTTGCAGTCTGATCTGCTTGCGACCAACTTCTTGTTAACACGTGATAATTCTCCGAACCTGGGTTCACTGATAGAATATCGATGTAACAAACATCGATGTTCTAAATATCAAAGTAAAAATATTGACTCCCTATATTTAAACAGATAAGTACAAGAATATTGAATAAAAAATATTCAAGTAAAAAATATAGATGTACAAAATATTGACCTAAAAATATATATTTATTAATTGGAGAGAGGAGCACTCCTGAATTAAACTCCTATATACTTTATGTGTGTCTCTTTTAAATGCGGCGTGCTGCATAGGCTGACGTGCTGACTGAACAAGTCATAAATCAACAATAAATTGTATCAAGTATTTCAACTTGACCTCTGCGCACTGTATCCTTGTAGCTGTTGCTATAACATTTTTAAACCATGATCTAAAGAACATAACTGAATGAACTCAAAAATGAATCAAAACATTCATGAACATAAAGCTTCATACAAAACAAGCAATATATATTAATTGCTTCATATTGTAGATTTTAATCCTTTGTAATCACAAATATTTTCTTGAGGTATAATCTCTTTGTATCAATATATAATGTACATGAAATCCATTTCTTGTGATGCCCTTCTACTAGCATGCCCTATTTCTTTATTTTGTAGCTCATCATTTTCATTGTCGAACATTAGCGCTTTGGGATCGTGGTTTTGTGAAAATAGGAGACTCAGTGATAGGAATCATTATTCATGTAAAGAGAAACCAATGTTCATTAAGGTTTTGGTTATTTCAATTAAGTAGTTTCACACCAAAGCTTTGCATTGTATTATTTCAAGATGGCCCCCACAAGTGCAGTTTCTAGTAGTCCTTTCTTTGTTGTTTTATACCATAGTTTTAACACTAGAGCTTAGCAGTGTACTATTCCAAGATGGCCCCTATAAGTGCAGCCTGTAGTAGTCCTTTCTTTGTTGCACACCGCGTTTGAATTCTTAAACACGCTTTTGTGGAAGAACCAACTCCGTAATAGAGCGATGTCGGGTTGATACGTTTTGGATTGGAATACTACAATAGAAGCAGATTTGTTGTACTCGAAGGTAAAAAAGAGTCATGTTTCTGATATACACGTTTGAATCAGGTTCAACGTTAAGGTGGTCATGGTGTTTTCTCGTTTGTTTCAGGATCTTAAGTTGAGGCAATTGTGTAACGTTCCATAAGTAAGCCGGTTTTCTACAAGAAGCCTGGTGAGACGAGTCATTGGTTTTTTCGGTTTTCTGTTACCTTGCACTTTCAGCGGGTGTCACTCGGGCTCTTTTGACTATTGTGAGGTCTTTACTGTAATCATAGGCACCGGGTGTTAGCGCGGATAGGGTATTGGTTGATTTGTTACTTTTCTCGCGTTCACGAGTGGTTTCTCATTTTTATTTCACCACTGAGGTCTGATTTCCTTTCTTTTTTCTTTTTTCTTGAAAAACCAGTCATAACTTCAGCAATCTGTGATGGTTTAAAGAAAACATTGTGCTGTCATACACTACATGATGCTTTATTAATTGTAGGAATTGTAAATTTTTTATAATGTTCCCCTGCGCTTTACATGGAGACATTGTATTAAAATTCTGTATTGTTTGTATGATTTACAGATTTTTAGCCCCTAGGAAGGGTCGATGGGGCCCAAAATGCATTGGGCATGCTAGTAGAAGGGCATCACAAGAAATGGATTTCATGGACATTATATATTGATACAAAGATATTATGCCTCAAGAAAATATTTGTGATTACAACGGATTAAAATCTACAATATGAAGCAATTAATATATATTGCTTGTTTTGTATGAAGCTTTATGTTCATGAATGTTTTGATTCATTTTTGAGTTCATTCAGTTATGTTCTTTAGATCATGGTTTAAAAATGTTATAGCAACAGCCACAAGGATACAGTGCGCAGAGGTAAAGTTGAAATACTTGATATAATTTGTTAAAATATTTATAACATAAAATAAATATATTAAATATTAATATTTTTAACAAAATAAATTAAATTTAATATACATTTTAACTAAATATATCAAATAAACTTAATAAAAAAATATAAATACACAAACATAAAAATGTATACATAAACATATATGCACTTAAATATAATGTATTAACTATTATCTTTATTTAATTTTTTAACTTTTAAATATATAACAATTAAATATAAACATATATCGATAATTAAAAAAATAAACAAATAGCCATTTTACAATGAATTCAAACATTTAACTAAAAAAAAATTAAAACAAACATTTTGCAATACAATAAATACAACTGTAGGGAAAGTGCAGGATAGTAAAGGGGTAAAAATTACTATTCCCACTCCAGTGAGTGCAACAGTAGGGAAAGTGAAGGATAGCGGATGAAAAAAAATTACTATTCCCACTCCAGTGAGTGCAACAGAAGGGAAAGTGCAGGATAGCGGATTAATAAAAATTACTATTCCAACTCCTGTGAGTGCAACAGTAAGGAAAGTGTTGGATAGCAGAGAAACAAAAAATAAATTAACATTTAAATATTTTAGGAATTTACACAACATAAAAAATACATGAACAATATTTAAAAAATAGCAGATTAAATATATATTAAACATTAACATTAAATACAATAATTACATATATCAAAAAGGTATAACTAATATTTAAAATAAATACATTTATAAACAATATTTATTTAAAATAAGCAAATATTAACCAACAATTTTTTTTTAAAAACAATAATATATTTATTTTATTTCCTAGCCTAACACCACACCAATAAAAAAAACTTCAACATTTTCATTATAATGTATTTCCATAATCAACATAATTATTAATCATTTGACAATTTATTATTAATAAAAATAATTAATAAGCATTGATTTAATATGCATTCTTTAACACTATAATATTCACAACAAACACCTAAAATGAAGTACACAAATACCATAATTAATTACTAATTATTTATTTTTAATTAATTAACTAATATGTATTAATAAATTACTTCCCACACTTCCCGCCTATAAACACCACAACACACCTAGGATTTTGTACGCAATTAACATAATTAATTGCCAATTAATTAATAAAAAAGTATTATTAAATTACTTCCCACCCTCACCACCATTTTCACCTATTAACACCACAACACACACATAAAAATAATTACACAATTAAAATAATTAATTCCCAATTAATTAATTTAAATGAATTAACAACTAATTATTAAATCATCAATTAAAAATCTAAATTACTTCCCACCATTCCCACCATTTTCACCTATAAACAGCACAACACACACATAATTATTACATAATTGATAACAAATTAAATTACACATTTAACACTATAACATTTCAATTCAACAATTATTAATAAACAAAAGTTATTCTATACATTTTATATAATTAAATTACTTCCCACCCTATTCCCCTATAAACCCACAACCCGTTACAGAACTAAAAACGCAAAATTCAAGGAAAACATTTTCAAAAACTACCAGAAAATTTAAAATATATAATAAAAATATAAACAAATCTTATACAAAAATTGCATGCATCACACACATATAAAATATATACTAACATACATAACATTAATACAAAAATGATATTTTTAACATCGATATTACACACCCAAAGTCGATATTCTGCACCACGATATTCTTGAGCCACAATATTTTTGCAAAGCTATTCAGGTAAGTCGATATTTGTATTCGATATTTAGTCTCTGCACCATGAACATGGTTATAACAATTGTGCCGGGGACAGTAGGTTTCACTTATTTGACTTTCAATGAGGTGACACAGTACCAATAGCATATAAAACGCACTTGTACACATTGGCGGAAATGTGATATTCCACAGTTGACAAAATTTTCACTGCGGTCCAGATGGCGATTCTGAAGGAACGCTCTCTGGCGCAGGGAAAACGCATTCTTATGGTTTCGTCTGTACCTACTTTGGAAGCAGTGACTAAGGCGAGTGTACTGGATTCTAAAGCTTTGCATCCCCGTTGGATACAATGGGCAAGTTCCTGGAATTCGGCTGATCCCTCATTGCAAACACAGGAGTTTTTACAATGTGAACATGTTCATCCTCTTTCTTCCTTTGGATCAGTACAGATGTATCATCTACACTGACTGGTCTGCTCAGCCTGCCGTCGGGTCAAAGCATGCTTATTCAGCAGCTTGTGCTATTGTGGCTGTCTCAATTGTGAGTTGTGAATTTAATTCTAGTCCATAAGCAGGTACTTGGAGAGTGTAGGGCACAATTGGCAGAGCTACGTGCTTTGATTTTAGCTCTAGAATTCGCAGATCCAGATGTGAACACACTTGTTGTGTGCAATTTTTCCTACTGTGTGCAGGTTTTCAATGACAGTTTATTCTTTTGGTCTCAGAATGATTATCGAGACTCTAAAGGTAGCACAATAAAGCATAAAATGCTTTGGGTCCGAGTGGCGGAAGTTAAATAATGTTTGCCCCTCACACAGGTCATTCATACTCTAGGCCATCAGCATGGGAACACATGCTGTTGGTAATTCTTTGCAAAAAGAACAATTGATGGACAGAATGCAGAACAATGTCATACATTCACCCCAGTACAGAGATCTGGGCCTAAATCCATCGTTTTTTTGCTCACCATGCCATTCCAGTTTGGACCCACCCATATGCAAATCAGTCTTGACCCTGCGCCCAATGGGAACAGTCCAGCCTGAACTGCCAGGCCAGGTCCTCCCTGGACTGGAAACAAGCATCCTAGCACCGGTTTTGGGCTTTCAGCCCTCATCAGCCAGGATAGCTTAACTCCAGTGGCATGGGGAGCACGGGACCCACGTCTGGGCATACCTGTCCCACTCGGGGTGACAAATGCAAAAAGAACAAATGATGGACAGAATGCAGAACAATGTCATACATTCACCCCAGTACAGTGATCTGGGCCTCAATCCATAATTTTTTTGCTCATCATGCCATTCCAGTTTGGACCCAGCCATATGCAAATCAGTCTTGACCATGCACCCAATGGGAACAGTCCAGCCTGAACTGCCAGGCCAGGTCCTCCCTGGACTGGAAACAAGCATCCTAGGACCGGTTGTGGGCGTTCAGCCCTCATCAGACAGGATAGCTTGACTCCAGTGGCATGGAGAGCACGGAACCCATGTCTGGGCATACCCGTCCCACTCGGGGTGACAAATGCAAAAAGAACAATTGATGGACAGAATGCAGAACGATGTCATACATTCACCCCAGTACAGAGATCTGGGCCTAAATCCATCGTTTTTTTGCTCACCATGCCATTCCACTTTGGACCCAGCCATATGTAAATCAGTCTTGACCCTGCACCCAATGGGAACAGTCCAGCCCGAACTGCCAGGCCAGGTCCTCCCTGGACTGGAGACAAGCATCCTAGGACCGGTTTCGGGCTTTCAGCCCTCATCAGCCAGGATAGCTTGGCTCCAGTAGCATGGAGAGCATGGGACCCATGTTTGGGCATACCCGTCCCACTCGGGGGTGAAACCCCGAAAAGTACGCCAGTCCCAGCAATGTGGACAACCTGTGTTCTATTGCCGACAGTGCCCTTTCTATTGGGCCTTGGATTTATGCCTCTCCAATGCATCTGGCATCTGGCACTGACCTGTATTAGGATCTGTTAATGGGTCCGCTACTGACCCATGACCAGGCCTGTTCTGGCGACGGCCGTTTGATGCGTGCGGCTGCACTTGAAGTATTGGCGGAATGGAATACCTGTGACGCTGCACAGAACCTCTTGCAACGGAGTTTCGTCGAGTATTGCGCAAGTTGTCCACAGATGCTGCTGGAAGCATCGGATTATGAGGAGCATGTGTGTTCCTTCGATCTACTCAACTGGATGGCATCCCTCTTTGCTATGACAGGGATGACCTTTTGCAACGAAATGCATTCCTCGGTTCACGTTCTCTGATGAATTTTCCGGACTCACCTTAAAAACATTTGAAACTGGATTTTTTGCATTTTTCCAATTTGGCTCTTTTGCAAGCACTTGTTGGCTCTGTTTACAGTTGCACTCTGTTTTTGTATATGCTACGACCTGGCCAAGGAGAGGGTGTCAAGTGTCCCATAGGGACATTGTCGACATCGCTAAGTTAGCATGAGCCCAGCATCCATGATGCTCCTTTTGCTCGTGTTACTACATGGCTTTATTTTTGCAAGACTCTGTTTATGCCTTTCACATGAGAACCGTCTGCTTGGTTTGGTCTCTGCCTGTTCCTGGAGTTTAGTCTGAACACTGTGAGCAAGGTCGATAAACAATGCCCCTTGTTATTCTGTCATGGTCAGTCCTTAGCACTAAGACAAAACACGCTAACACAGCTGCTGCTGGAAGCTCGTGCTTTGATATTATGGGGATGCATGTTTAGGTAACACACTTGGAGAAGGACCTTTCCAGGGAGAAGAGCCATGCGGTTCCTATAATGTAGATATACCATCTAGGCACTAAGGTATGGGTTCTGCGGACAAACCCCAGAGATCTTCTATTATAAAATGAAGCTTCCTCTTACTAAGGGGAGTGTGGTTAGCCCTTATAGTCCTTAATTCACTGTCTTTATATGATGACATCTCCCTTTATAATAGATATCACCTTGCTGCAATGCTGTGTTAAGTTTGTGCATTTTGCTGCTGGTTGTGGCTTGTATACTGTGTTTTAGAGCACAATAGTTAAAATAAACATTTTAAACTATATTTGTGCTTCGGTCAGTTCTTGTTGTGGACATGTACGAGAGAGTGAGCGAAAAGGTGTGTCTTGTTAGCACGATTCCTGAAAGATCCGGGAGTGTTGTGTTCTGGGGTGACTGATCATTTGCTTCTTTATGAATGTGTAGCATAGCGAGTGAGAAACTATAGCTAGTCGATCCTGGGTTGTGGGCACTAAGGTGCTAAGAATGCTTAGCCTCTATACACCGAGGTCCCATGTTCCAGCGCATAGTTCTGTGTATGTGCAGAATCCCTGAAACAGAGGCGGATCCAGCATACCACTTCGAGCATTTTCCTCATGAGTTACATTTCCGGCAGTAGATGGAAATGACAATTTATTTTATGAATAAACTCGAGCCCTGATTCTGCAGCAGTTTCGTCCTTATCGCTTAATTGAAGTTCCGTTGTCAGCTTGGGAGCATCCCATCTGGTTTATTGGCACCCTTCCTCACCCTGTTACTGTGGTCCGTTTAGGCCCTTTATTGGTCAACAGGGCCACATGGCCCATTTTGGTGGGATTTACACCTCATCCTAATTATCTTGGTGTTAAACTCGCAGGGCTTAGACAATTACATACATCTCTGATTCATATACACAGAAGTGTTATACAATATATGTCTCGTTAATTTACAAGTGGCCCTGACTGGACCTGCTCCACAACCACCAGGACATGTTGGTGGTATAGTTATTATTCCCGTAATAGTTAATTCTGTGATAGGCAAGCATCCTCAGAATAGGGATGATATACCATTTTGGTTAGCAGAAAAATTTGAGCAACTTAAGGCTGTTCTTCCACTCACTACCCCTGTTGAGAAACACAGGATCCTGACAATAAGTTTACCGAAAGGTATAACTCCCAAAGTAACTGATTGCACTACCTGGGGATCACAGTTTGCTGCAGTTTTTTTGATGATCTTTGGCACCCCCTCCATGACAGTTCTACCAACCGTTCTAAAGAAGGTTCAGGATGAGCACAGGGCTGGGTCAGCCCTTGAATTAGGGATGAGATTAGTCGGTATGTTCCCTATAGTCTCAGATATGACTCTTGCCAATGTAAAAGGTGAAGCAGTTAGCTTACAGGTCCATCAATGCCTGTTAGCAGTGGTGAACGTGGACAAGCAGGGGGAATTGCCGCTTAATATTGCGGATGTATATAAACCATTGGGCTGCAACAGTTTAGGAGTTCGACCTTTTACACAGCCTCCTCAAAATGAGCCTCCTCCTGAGAAGAAGGGACATCCGTTCTTTCCAAAGAAGGCTTGGAATAAAATTCAGAGGCAGCAACAACAGAAGCAAGAGTCACGTGCTGGTTCACGTGCGTGTTCCTTGCCGCCTACTACTTCTGAGCATAGATAAGATTTGCGTGACCGTTCTACTATAAAAACACAGAGAGGTTTCAGATTCCTGATCCTCGTTCCTTTCAGGAAACATTGGATCAACAATTCGGTGGCAGAGAGCAACAGGATCGCAGACAAGGTGAGACTACGCCACAGCAACGTGATCTGCAGCACCAGTTTAAAGTGAAAGTCAAACAAGAGGGACAGCTTTCGTATTGAGCCCCATTTCAAAAGAAAAAAGTTGCAGCGTTAACAGCAAAATATGCCTTGGACCCTGCTTCTCGATTGGACGTGGGTGATAACACTGCTAGACAGCGCACCGGAAGTTACCATAGTGCGGGATTTACTCCACCAATGTCTGGAGGAGAAAGCAACTGACACGTTCATAAGAGTGGAAATAGCGGATACACATGTTGCACCCCCTGATAGGCTATATGAGATAAGCTTCCAAATTGAAGGTGATAATAAAACGCACAATTAAGGCAGTCTTTTGGGACAACCTTACATCTTCTTTTGACATTTTGTTGGCAGAGGCTGATTGGCCTCCACCATTTGTCTTTCTACTATTCCCCATCTTTTCATGTTATGTTACAGAAGAGGCTAAACAAGCATATGCAGCTGAATGGGCGTTAGCCCTTGCACCGGTTGTGTATCGTAATCAGGTGGGCTGGGATAAGGATTCACTGAACCATGGAATCCCTTTACAATCTATGCCACAGCCCCAACAACAATACCGATCAAGCGTGATGCAAAAGCACCCGTGAGTGAAATATTGATGCAGTTGGAATATCAGAGTGTCATTGAACCCTGTGTTTCATCCATGACTAATCCTATTTTCCGATATTGAAACCGGACGGTTCATATTGTTTAGTTTTGAATTACAGATATTTTAACAGTCACGTTTGTGGTTCAGAACACACATAGCTCTGCAGTAGTGAATTATATAATTCCCCAAAAATACAAAACAACACTGGATATTTCCAATGGATTTTATAGTTACAATTTGGCTCCTGAAAGCCGTACCTGGACAGCATTCATCACGGTCGGCAATCAACAAAGATTTACGCGTTTGCCTATGGGCTATAGGAATAGACCCGGCACTTTTGCGGCACGCATAGTGTCGCTTAATGTATGATATTGATCCTGAAGCCTTCTCTTACGTTGATGACATCTATTTGACGGATGATGAATTGATACCGCATCTCGTATCATGCCGGAGTTTTGCCGACTTGTGTTACAAATTCAACTTTGCAAAATCCCATATCGCCTGCTTGGCTATACTTTTCCTGGGATACAAACTGAATAATAAAGGTAGGGGTTGGCCCCCCACTTTCTGTAAGAATGTGCACAATTGCAACCTCCATTACATTGAAAGAACCGCAACCCTTCCTGGGATTTTTGAACTTCGGGAGGACATACCTTCCTGATTATGCCCAGCGTATCAAACCACTTTACGTGTTAATACAACCCAATTTCTCTTCCTCCAGCTGGCAAACGGAACACACTGAAATTCTTCGGTCTTTGCAGTCTGATCTGCTTGTGACCAACTTCTTGTTAACACGTGACAATTCTACGAACTTGGTCATAAGAATTGTGCCAGGGACAGTACGTTTCACTTATTTGACGTTCAATGAAGGTGACACAGTACCAATAACATATAAATCGCATTTGTACACATCAGTGGAAATACGCTTTCCCATAGTTTAATTTTTTTTGACAGCTGTGCAGATGGTGATTCTGAAAGAACGCTCTTTAGCACAGGGAAAATGCATTCTTATGGTCTCGTCTGTACCTGCTTTGGAAGCAGTGACAAAGGCGAGTGTACCGAATTCTAAAGGTTTACATCCCCGTTGGATACAATTGGCAAGTTCCTTGACATCGGCTGATGTCACTTTTATCTTTGATCCTTCTTTGCAGACACAGGAGTTTTTACAATATGAAGACGTTCATCCTCCTCCATTGTCTTTGCTTCCTCTTGATCAGTACAAATG
Source organism: Triturus cristatus (assembly GCF_964204655.1). Lineage (NCBI taxonomy): Eukaryota > Metazoa > Chordata > Amphibia > Caudata > Salamandridae > Triturus > Triturus cristatus. The sequence continues at coordinate 1,213,576,177 of NC_140590.1, forward strand.
TATCATATATACAGACGGTTCTGCTCGGCCAGCCATTGCGTCTAAGCATGCTGATTCAGCAGCCTGCACTGTAGTGGCGGGCTCAATTGTTGATGGTGAGTTTAAATCTTCCATAGTGCACACACAGTTATTTGGCGACTGTACAGCTCAATTGGCGGAGCTACATGCTTTGATTTTAGCTCTAGAATCGCTGATCCTGATGTACCCACTCTTGTTGTCTGCGATTCTTTCTACTGTGTGCAGGTTTTCAATGACAATTTATTCTTTTGGTCTCAGAATGATTATCGAGACTCTAAAGGTAGCGCAATAAATCATAAAACGCTTTGGGGGTGAGTGGCTGAACTTAAGGAACGCTTGCCATTTACACATGTTATTCATACTCTTGGCCATCAGCGTGTGAGAGCACATGCTGTTGGTAATTCTTTACCTGATGAAACAGCCAAATTTGCAGTTGTCAAATGTTCAGTAGCAGCAGTTACTAGGTCCATGACTAAAATTGATAGCGATATTTGTGCCGCTATTGCTGCGAAGAAGGACAGAACGGAGTTCCCACAAGGTTTTCCTTCACAATATTCATATCACTTATCTCCTGATCAAGTTCCATTTGCAACTATTCCATCCATTGGGGATTGGCTGATTCTCAATGAGGAACGCAGACGTCCTTTAATCATTGCCACACATGAAGGCATGGCTTCTGCACATGCCGGAGTCTCTGAAACAGTTTCTCTTTTACAGCAGCGTTTTTGGTGGTGTGGCTTATACAGACAGACCCGTAATTATGTACTTTGTTGTGACATTTGTCAACAAATTAAGCCCTCTACATTTACACGTCCACCTCATATACAACTTTACATTTTGAATCAACCATTTGGTTGTATATATCTTGATCACTGCGGTCCTTTGATGTCTGACATTGCATATAAACATATTTTCGTTGCAGTGGATTTGTGCACTAGATTCCTTTGAGTTTGGCCACAACGTAGTGCTGACACTCAAAATGTCATTAGAGATTTGCATGTCTTTGTAGGACCATTTGCCTGTGGCACCTTCCATTCTGACCAAGGTCCAGCATTTGCCTCTAAAGATTACAAGGACGTAATGAAGTCTCCAGTTGTGCTGGCTAAAGATCATACGACCTTGTCCACTGAAGCAGCGGTGCTAATTCCTGTTACTGGCATGCTTCCTAAAGTTGGTTATCTAGTCCGAGTAAAGCTGGAGAACAAACAATAATTTGGTCTTTCTTATCCTGCACTTGTCACAGCTCTTGGATTAAAGGGTACTCATACAGTGATTTTCCTCCTTTGCCAATTTATTTCTATTGAGAATGTCAAGCTACACTATATGGCCGATTCTGAATAGTGGGTCTACAAGCATTCCTCGTCTGGATGTTTCTTTGAGTCTTATGACTTTGCCTGTTTCACCGACAACTACACAATTGGAAAGGGATGTGGAAACTCCGGTCGATTTGGTGTTTGTACCTCCATCAGCTTCAATCACGCATGAATGTGCCTCTCCACCTGTTGAGCTTACAGTTGAACTTCCTAGTTCTGAAATCCATTCAGCTTCTAATACAGAACAGCCCACGTTGTTTCACCTGGGTGCCAGTGGTTATTTTATCGTTACAACTACAAAGTGGTCCCTGACAGGAGAGATTCACACAAAACAATTAATATTGGCCTGAATTCAGTGCTATATTAAAGCTGTCCAGCCTGACAGAAATATTTAATAGTATATCAAATCACATAGAACACAAGAATAAAAGTGAGAAACAATCCTGCGTCCAACGCCACATATATAACAAAACGACATAAATGAACAGAAATTCACAAATTCAGAAAAAGGCTCAGGCAGGACAAGAAATGCTTGTAAATTGTATAAAGAGTTGCAGCAAGCAAACAGGATCAAACATTTGTCAATATTTCGGCATTTCCAGTTAGTGATGGTATCATTTGGGACAAAATTCCATTCAAAATATATGGTCCACCTGAGATAATTCAAATTCCATACGTGTTTGGTGTTTCTTTAGGTGATGTCATCACACCAGGAATACATTCAGTCCATTCTTTGTTTTCAGATTTGAAATATTACACAGCTTTTGAGACTGTAAATGTGTATTTAAATTCTGCAAACTATGCTGACTTATTCTGCTTCCAACATTATGGTCATCATTATTTACACAAAACAAATACTCTTAGACCTGTAGCGAATTATACACAGTGGGAACATTCTCCAACATTGTTTAAAGGTAGTTCACCGACACAGAAAAATAAGTTTGTATATTTTTCTGGATATAATCTTTCAGACCCGAGTCGTTTTATTACAAACTGAATACACAAATGCGTTCAAAATTTATGTTAGCGCAAACTAAATTAATATATTCTTCTTTGTTCATAACCGACTTGTCCCTGAAGGGGTATGATTACTGGAAGGACACCATTGATTTGAAATCAATATGGGGTACCAAACTTTGGCAGATCCAGGGTGCGGAGTCGTTACATCATGCATGTTTAATTCCATCACACTTGATATTTTTGTATGACATGGTACAGCAGACTACATGTTTTGGTTTAGCCTATGGCGCATGACCATAATACAAAAATGATTCCGTGACCGACCTATATGACATGGTTCTAAATGGTAATCTTAACGCCAGTACTTAATTCGACTGGTTGATGTGGCCAATGAGTAAAAATGCGTGTCAATTATGCTTTTCAAAAGCTTCCACCGGGTTTACACTCAGTAGTCTTGACCCTCGCTTCCCTCAGTCACATTCCGTTACTACGTACTCAGTAGGTAAATTATGCCAACAATGGTTGGGACACTCCACATTGTCATCCGTCAAATAGCATTTGTCTCTTTTAAATGGGGACATACATTTACCCAATTTCTTCCTAGGGCCAAAATCCCTTCATAATAAACAATTTATGTATGCTGCATATAATGAACTTTGGAAATTGTCCCAAATGTAAGGCGCTTCCCGCTTACGAAAACTTTATCAGGATAATTTACGCAAAGTTCTTCATGTGGTTGATAGTAGCATTAACACATTGTTTTCTTGTATTTACACACCGGATAATATTGTCTCATCTGTGATTGATATCGTACAAAATGTTGTGTCTGTGCTATTGCATGTTCAAAATCAGTTGCGGTTTGTAATGCAGTTTGGTTGGATATTGTAAACTTTGAAAAGTGGAAAAGTTCCATGGGATTATTTGAATAACTTATTTTTACCATTCAATCTGACAGATAAACAGAAGCTTATGTCTATGAAAGACGCAACATATACTATGTTACACATTGAAAAGTTAGATCAGTTACCTTTTACTATAGCTGAGACCGAATCTTCTGTCTGTTTAATACATGGGGTTATATCTTTACCTATTTCCCTGTTCCAATTCACAGCATGCATGAAGCATTATCCGATTGGAAGATATGAACCGCTGGGTAGTACTTTTCTCCATGAATTATGGTTGTTACCCTTTCAATTCTGCTGTCAACAGGAGGTGAAGGAAGTATTCCTTACAGGGGAAGACTGTGATTCTACTGTCGGACATTCCTTAGTATGTAAACAAGTTAAATTACACGGCGCTTGCAACATGTCTGCCCATAATTTGGCCTGTTTTTTAAAAGGAACTACAGTAACTGCGATAATTCCCATGCTAACTTTACTTTCTAACGGTAGTTATCTTATCCTGAATAACCACAATTGCTGCGGCTTACAGGCAGGCATCTTGTAAATAGAAACTGTTTCACAACGTGTTACATGTTGCAGCAATGTTCTCCTTCCACCCCCACAGGGAGTTGTTGATACCTCGCTGTGGCCTTTCAACTTTGAAGATAGACTTCAACAAGTTAAGCAGACACAAAGCGCTATTGTTTCAACAAGAAGTTGCTCTCACATCGGCTAGAGAGACCTTCAAATTGCAGGTGGCTAGAACTTCAAGTGAGATTCAGCCACTGCTGAATACAAATCTCCCACTCCATTTTGGGGAGTTAATACACCAAATATTTAATGCGTCTGACACCGAAGGACTGGCTCATTTTTTTAAACTTGTGGGATCCGGCCTGGTGTCATCATTTCTGAAAATATTTGTTGTTATGCCTGCTTTTATTCACTCTATTTTTTCCAGTGCCCCAGTGGGTTTCCCCTGATGCTCATGCTGATTGGGGGTGCAGTGCTTCTTTTCTGCCTGCTATGTAATGGCTGCCTGTCCTGTGGTTCCACATAGCCCCCTACAATTGCGGCATAACCGTGAATGAATGCAGCAGCTTTTTGGATGCTTACCGTTAGCCACCTTGAGCATCAATTATCGGCTCAACTTCCGCTATGCCTACTTCACCTGCATGCAACCTGTGTTCTACTGTCGCCGGTGCCCCTTCTATTGGGCCATGGTTATATTCCTCTTCAATACATCTCTTGTTGACCTGGATTATGAACTGTTGGCGGTACCATTGCTGGCCCATGACTAGTACTGTTCCGGGGATGAACGCTTGATGTATGCCGCTACTCCTGGAGTTTTGGCTGGTTTGATTACCTGTGCTTCTGAGCAGCACCTCTTACACCAGAGTGTCATCAAATTTCATGCAGGTTGGCCTATAATGCTCCTTGACGCACTGGATTATGAGGAGTACTTCTGTTCATTCACGTTGCTTGACTGGATGGTATCCCTCTCTGGAAGAAGGGGTGCTGATGCCGTTTTTGAACTGATCGCCTTCTACAGTACACGTGATCTTTTTGTTTTTGTTGGACAGTCATAGTCTGACCTTGGGAACTTCTGAAAACTTTACCATACATTTTTCCTTTTTGTTCAGCTTACAAAAAAATAAAAAATATATACATTTTTGATTTTTAATTTGGTTTATGGCAAATAGCTTTGGCTCTGCTTACCTACATCTTCTCCTAGCATCAGTGCTACTGACCAGGCCAAGGGGAGGAGGTCATGTGGGCAGTGGGGGCATTGTTGACATCACTAAGTTAGCATGAGCCCTTCAGCCATGATTCAGCTTTGCACACATTACTAGCTGCTTTTGTTTTGCAACAACTCTGTCCGTGCTTTTCACATGTGAACTGTTCACTGTGTTCGTCCTCTGCCTGTTCCTGGAGTTTAATCTGAACATTGTGCGCAAGGTCAACAAACAATGCCCCTTGTTGTTCTGTTCTGGTCAGGCCCTAGCACTTATACACAACATACCAATGCAGCTGTTGGGGAGACTATCATTTTGATATTACGGGGATGCAGGCATGAAAAACAGAAACTTGGAGAGGGAACTTTCCAGGGAGAAGAGCAATGTGGTTCCTGTGATATAGATCTATCATCTAGGTAATACGGTATGGGGTCTGCTGACAAAACCCATAATACCAATTCCTAGCAAGGGGAGGAAGGTTAGGCTGAACTGTCTTTTCTCTATTGTCTTTTGATTATGACATCTCGCTTCATGATATATGGCCTTGTTCCCGTGCTAACACTATTTGTATTATGCATTTTTCTGCTTGTAGTGGCATGTGTTCTGCATTTTAGAACACAATAGTTCAAATCAATATTCTAAACTATTTTGTGTCTCTGTCAGACTTTATTGTGGACAAAAACAAGAGTGCGAGTGAAAGGGTTTTGCTTTGTTACAGCGATTCCTGAGAGAGCCAGGAGTGTTGTGTTCTGGGGTGTCTAATCATTTGCTTATCTGTAAGTGTGTAGGAGTCCTAGTGAGATACTATAGCAAGTCGGTCCTTGGCTCGTGGGCACTAAGGTGGTAGGAAGGCTTAGCCCCTATACACTGAGGTCCCATAATCCTGCACATAGCTCTGTGTATGTGCAGAATCTCTGAAACAACACAGGAGTGTCAGCACAAAGATCTGGGGACACACAGAATCCCTCTTTTGGCCATAGCTGGAGCCACTGTCACCCCCTCTTCTGCTCATCAGAGCCTTCTTATGAGTCTGAGCTTCTGATTGCTGAATCCCTTTGTCCCTTTTGCGAACCATTAACCATTTTCCTGACTTCAGCCGTCTGAGTTTCTCAAACCCTTTCTGCCATCCTTCACAGACCACACTCATTTTCATCCATTCACCTGTTCTCCTAGTCCTCCTTACTCACTCAGGTTTCCCTAGTAATGGTATTCCTGCATCTACAACCTGTGTTATCTTCAAGGTTTTGTGCCTATTAGACTTGATCCTTTTGTTTATGGTCCCCCTTGGTCTTTGTATGCCTAATTCCTCTTGGCTCTGGTCCTTCTGGCCATACTGGTCCTTTCAGGCGCCTTCTCCTAGCTCTTCCTTTTCTTTCCTGATCCTCTTGGCCCTCCTCCATTTAACCTGGTCCTTTTGATCTTGCTCATCTGATTCCTAGTAAATGAACTACTGGTCCTGCTGGTCCCTTCAGTCTACATGGCTTCTTGTGCCCGGGCCCTCTTAGACATTGCCTTTTTAGCTCTTTTCTTGCAGGATTGGATTATCCATGTCCTCTGCCCCTTTGCCTTGTCCTCTCTGTCCACCTGGCACTGCACCCAATGGTCTGGGCCCTCTTGGTCCTGGTTCTCTTTGCCTGTGTCCTTCTGAGCCTTATCATCTTGGTCCTGGTCATCCTGGACATATAGGTCCAGTTCCCTTAGTCTTTCTGGATCAGGGTGTCTGGTCCTTCTGATCTTCCTCAACTGGGGCCATATGTGCAAAACCATTTAGCACTTCTTAATTGACTTAATCAGTATTTCAGGTCTTTAAGAAATGCCAAATAGCCTTTTGGCATGCATAACATTGATTTCTACCCAGTAATGACAATGACAAATGTATTGTAAGATTACTTAAAATCATTACAAGGTACATAAATATCACAGCTGTCATACTGAGGAGAAACGCAATCAATAAGATTCTTAATAATAGCATTTCCCATACAAGTGCGTATTCATTATATTGTAATCGCAAAATACAATCAATACAAAATTAATAGATGTAAAATCCTTAGCAAAAAGAGGATTGTGTGAATGCTGGTGCATATTTATAATAAAGTGCTGTGCCGATGATGTGTGTATCAGAAGCTTGAAGTTGTGCCAGGAAATAATAACATTGGGATACCACAGGGCCATGATGTTTAAGTGCAAAGGACAGTGCCTGAAGGTATACGTTTTGCAGACGGCACGTCAAAAAACGTATACACAAGCTGCTCGAGGTCGTGCCGGGCATAGTAACACCTGGGATACCACAAGGGAATAACTTCAGAGTTGTGTTTACTAAATTGTGAGCTATAACATGCAAATGCAAAGTGCTGTACTCAAAGGAATTAAACATATGAGGTCCAGACAGCAGAGTTTCTTGCAGCAGTACAGGCCACTTTATCACAGACCCCTATTGTGCTAGATGGGGAACAGTTTAACTGTTGGCCATTCCAGCTCTTTAACAGATTGCGGGTTTGCAATATAAATTTCCCAAACTTGGCCATGTCAGTCACTGATTCCAGAGTTTATAGAAGAGAAACAGCCTTTTTGGCCAAACAAGTGTCCTGCTGTAAAAAATAGGCCTCAATAAGATTCGACAGGGATGTAGCAATGCCGGACAACATAGTATATGTACTAGAGATTCCTTTATATAACCACACAGGGGCATATCAGCAACAACCGGTGATTATTATCGCTAAGCGCACTTAGCGCTAGGATAATTATCGCCGGCTAGCGTGGATTTTTATCGCTGAGATAGCGTACTATTAGCAACGCTTATCTCAAAAGCGATAAAAATCCTATCGCTAACTGCCAAACATGTGATTATTGCTGGAAACCCAGCGATAATCCCACGAAGTTTGGCGATAGCTTGCTGATAGGGCCTCACATACTTAGCCATGATATCCACCTTCCATAGGATATCATGGCTAAGTCAGTTTCAAAGCAGGCGCAAGGAAAGTAGCGATAACAGAGGTTATTGCTACTTTTCCTGTCGCTATGCTGCTTTTCGTGAGGCTTGATAATAGGAGAAATGTCGCTTAACGACATTTCTCCCGTTATCCTGGGGAGGAACGCCCACTTTGCATCTCATTAGAGTTGCAAAGATGGGCGTTAAGGGAAATGGAGATAAGGCAAGGTTTCACGCGATAGCGTGACCTTACAGATAAGGCAATAAAATTATCGCCGCTTTTTGTCCGAAAACAGACTCAAAAGCGGCGATAAGTTTTTAATGCCTGCTTGCTGATATGCCCCACAGTCTGTAGCAGGTGATGGTTTCAAGAGTTCTCCAAGTTGTATTCAATTCTCTCATTTGGAGTGGGACTGATCTTACTGATAGAATTTGTTTTAGGTTTAAGACCTTTTTATTGATATCAATAAATCAAAGGAGAACAAAAACTGCCCACCTACATCCATCACCAAGTGGTGATAGAAGCACTTACAATGATCTCTGAGCTGGGCAGGAATAAAAAATATCCATACATTAAGAAGGGGGAACATGGGAACAGCATGGTAAAAAAAATGGGAGGGGGGATATGGTACCTTGTGGAATGCTTTCTCTGCCGAAAGATATAGAGAAATAATAATCTCCTAGCGGAGATCTGCGGAAGAAGGTTGCTTTGGTTGGGTCAGTCTAAGGGTCCGCAAGTGTAGCGGGCATGTTCTCGAAACTATCTAATACAGGGATCACACGTCTTATCAAAATGGGGAAGGTTGTGTGTCACCACTGGCATTAGCTTCTCCAATCCAAGGAACTCCCAAAGCTTATGTAATCAGTCTCGGTGTTCAGGAACGATGTCAGGGCCCCATTTGGAGAGACGGACCTGTTTTGCGGTTCCCAATGCCTGTGTAATTGCTCAACCTTTACACAATTTCACGAGATCAGTCAAAGGGTTGGGGAGCCCCAGAAGAATAGAGCTGGGGAATTTTGGAATATCTGTGTGGAACATGGTGTTTATTGCTCCTAGTACCCCATTCCAAAAGGAGGTAAGTCTGGGGCGGTGCCATGATATGTGCGAGTACCTGTCTGCCTGCACTGCCGCCAGCATGTGCTATCTTTAGTCATGTTCCATTGAGCAACCCCGGCCAGGGTAAAAGACCAGTAGTTAGCAATTTTCAGGAATATTTCTTTGCTGGAGGTGTTGAGGGCAGAGGCTCAAGCTTGATAAAGAATATTGCTCAATTCCTTGTCTGTAAAGGTGCGCTAGTACTTCGTCTCACATCTACACCGTGGAGCCGATTTTAATAACTTCCATGGGGTGATGAGGTGTAGATGTCAGATAGAATCCATTTATTTAAAAAGCGCTTGATGAGCCTCTTCTCAAATGGTGTAAGATCCCAACTAGTATGAGTCGGAGCCAAGGCTGTGTCAACCAGTGGCAGATGGCAATGTATTGCCAGTAGGCTGTGGGGGGGAGCCCAAATGCCGATTGGAACTGTGGGAAATCCATGAGGCCATCAGCATTGAACAGATTGCCTAAGCATTTACAGTTAGCTTCTTGCCGAGCTGCAAAGGCAGACCCACTTTGCGCCAGAGGAAAATCCAGATTCCCCAATATTGGCATCTGCATGACAGAGGGGTGGAAAGGCCTGGTTGTAATTGCACAGTATCCCAAATGCCTACCATGGCACACAACACTGGGGAAATGTACACCCCTGGGGTTCAGTGGGGCTATGGCAATCTGGGCACCTTCCAAATCGGAATGCATTCCACCACATGGTCAATAAATCATCAGTGTTTTTCATTGCTAGTCCGGCACCACTCCACCATGTATCTCAGCTGTACAGCCAGAAAATAATGCTGCAAATCAGGGAGCCCCAGCCCACCCTCTGCTTGCCAAATACATGCCTGGGATTTAGCCATCCATGTTCTTTTGTTCTCCAATATAAAATCCCATATGAGGGACTGCAGCTTGTTCAGCATCCATGGGGGGGCTGAAGTGGCAGTGTCTGAATTATGTGAAGAGTTTTATGTAAGTGTCATCTTTAACCGCTGCTAGGCAACTGGACCAAGAGAAGCCATACGTCCTCCATTTGGATAAATCCAACCCCATAGTTACGGGCCGCTGTACATTCGGGGGTAAAGAATATGTGTCGGCCTAACTAATGAATGCCTTGGTCTGTACATATGAAGAGAAATGTGGACGCAAGTTGGGTCTACGTTGGGCAGGAATAGCCAAATTGAGTATGTAAGACTTTTGTAGATTGGTTTAAAAATCAGAGGCTTTTTCAAATGCCTATAGCTCATCCATTATCACGGGCAAAGAGTCAGATGGGTCAGACCAGGTCAGCAGGACGTAGTCTGCATATCGCTTAATTTTGTGTTCCCTACAACCCATTTGGATGTTCGCAATCTGCGGGAGTCTGCGTACCCACTTTGCAAAGGACTCCATGCAGAGGGTCAAAAGTAGGGGGGATGGGGTCTACCTTTCTTATCCAAAGTGTGAAAAGGGCTCGGACAGTATTCCCTTAACCCATACCCTGGTCCTAGGGGAGGTATAGCAGCACTGAATCCACTGGCAAAACCGTGGACCCAAACCCATACGGATCAGGACCGTGTGAAGATATGGCTAATGGACGCGGTCAAATGCCTTCTCCGCATCAATAGAAAGGAGGAGAGATGGCATGCAGGAGTGATGCCCCTCCTCCAGCAAGTGGTAGACCCTCTTTGTGTTGTCACTACAACTCCTCTTTGCAATAAATCCAGTTTGGTTAGGGTCCACCAGTCTCTGTAAGTATGGGGCAAGTCGATGTGCCAAAATACCTGTAATGATCTTCACGTTAAATTTCAAAAGCTAGATTAGGAGGTAAAAGGCACATTGTTTAGGGTCTTTCCGGCTTCGGGGATCACATTAATAGTGGCGAACTGCATCAACTCTGACACTGTGCTACGAGCTAGTGTTGCAAGTGAGGTATGGCCATAAGGACCTCTGCAGTAGTGATATCCTTCTCAAGTCATGGGGAAGCAGCCTGAGGGATGGTAGATAGCAGGATAGCCGATTGGTAGGCTTCAATATACGCTGTCAAAGGGTCTTCTGCTGAGTAAATGATGGCATACAATCATTTGAATGCCTGCTCAATACCCTAATCTTGAAGCTGCGGGCCAACGTGAGGTCCCACAACCTAAGTCACTCAGTGGTCAACTGCCTGCGCACGAAGGTGGTGAGCAAGCATACGGCTGTCCCTGTTGCCTCCCGCATAATATTTTTGTTTGACTGGGAGGAGTGCGTATTCCGCCCTGCCCATGTCCAGTGCTTCTGTGCTGTGGTCAGTGGAAGATGAGTAGCCAGCATGCCGGCTTGTTTGTGAGAGTCTTTCAATTCTTTAACTTTGTGTTCTATTCGGAGGCATTTGTCGTACCTATCTCAATTGAAGAGAGTGGCTACCATAATAAAGTGCCCCCGTATAACCACTTCTAGGGTTTCCCATAGGGTCGAGATGGGGATATCAGGCGTATCATTAACCTCTAGAAAGGAGGTAATATTCTCTGAGGTGTCTGTGAGTATGTGGTCATAAGTGAGGAGCTTCACATTGAGTCGCAAAGTTCGTGGAGCCAGGATAACCGTATGTGGAACAAAGCGGAAGACAATGGTGGAATGATCAGAGTGGGCAACAGCACCTATGCCAGCTGTTGATGTTGCTTGAGTGATACACGGGGAACTGAGGAAAAAGTCAATGCAGCCATACATTTGGTGTGCAGCTGAGAAAAGGGTATATTCTGTGTCTGTGGGTGTGTGTGTGTGTCTCCAAACACCTATCAGGCCTGCATCTGTGAGCCACTGTCTGGTAGCAAGGGAAAGATCATCGGACTGTCTCATAGACATATCCCATTGAGCCTACATCACTATACAGTGACATCTGCATCTGGTGTAGACATCACCCGGTTGATTGCATCTCATATAAAAGCTTCTTGATGCTCATTGGGAGCATATATGTTTCCCATCTATGGTCCTGTAGGTCTATATGCAGTGTTAGGAGCCGAACAGGTAGGTCAACATGAGCACGTGTCACCTGCCCTGGGAAGTGTGTTGCTAAGAGAATTTCAACTCCCACCTTCTTAACCAGCCCAGAAGAAAATTATTGGCGGTCGAACCAAAGGTAAAGGAGGTGCTTCAAGTCCAATTTGAGCAGGTGTGTCTCCTGTAGAAGACAAATATCACACTTCATGTCCCCGATGAAGGACAGTAGTGCCAGGCTTTTCACCGGAGCATTGAGACCCCTAACATTACGACTTGGGATAGTCACCTTTTAACCATGCATGTGTATTAAGGTAGTGTAGGCCCTGCTTGCACATGAAAGGATAAAGTCTTAGCATGCAGGTGACTGCACTGGGAAGCCACGGGGTTGGTGAGACAGGTAGGGGTAGGCGGAATTTGCGTAGTCGCGCTACGAAAAGCTTCGCAAAACAGTAAAAAATCTCTGCGAGCACGCAGAGTTCCGTGAAGACGCGGAATTCCTTGTTCTGCCCGTTCGCGATGCGTTTTTCCTGTTCGCGAACGCTGTTTGCATGCTCGGAGGGAAATATCTCGCAAACTTGCCAATGTGGTCACCAATTGGTGTGGCCATCTTCTTTCAATTGTCCCACCCCCACGCGAGGCGCGTTTCTTGTTCGCGAATGCTGGCGCATTCGAATCACGTGTTCGCGATCGCACACTTTCGCGGGATCTCATGGCCGGCTACCAAAATCTCGTGGCACATGCGAACGGATAGGAAAACTTGCGGCGAACGCAGGGATCCCGGTAAGTCGCTCCCGCACACACGAACACGCATTTTGAAAGCACGAAGAAGGGAAAAATTCCGCGACGCCTCGGATCGTGGAATTTTTGGCAATTCCGCATTCTTTGCGGAACGCGGAATTGCCCAAATTCCACAAATTCCGCAAATTCTGCGAGCGGAACCAAATTTACTGCCCAGGCCTAATATAAGGCATCAGGAGGAGAGAAAGGGAAAGAGATAAGGACCTGTATAAGAAGAAATTTCCCCGCCTGGGAACAACAATAACTGAGCTAAGAGGGTGCATGTTGTCGGCGATGACACTGAAGAGTCACTGGTCCCATAATGATATGGAGCTCCTCCAGAAGGTTCAATGTAAATGATTATGATAAAAAATCTATGGAGTAAAGCATGGGGCCCCTGTTTAGGAACCAAAGGCATTCTGAAGCCGACGAGATAGGGTCAATGATCACTGTACATCTCCGTTGCACTGTCAAGATGCTGTAGCTGCAGAAGCAACATCTTCTACTCTTTGCTGCTTTCATCCTCCAACGGTTTATTCAATGTTTTCTTCCTCCACCAGGTAGAGCAGCGAGACTCTGATTTAGGCATAAATGGGTCACAAGGAGGCAGGGGCACCTGTTCTTCTGAGAATGCGGCCATGTCCAAGACCGAACGTGCCTCCTCAAGAGTGCGAATACTGAGTACTTCATCCTGCCAGACAAATTGGAGGCAGAAGGGGTGTACCCATGTGTATTTGATGTTCGTTTCTCGTAAGAACTATGATAAGGGCCAGAGAGCACTTTGTCATTGTAAGGTTATCAGGGAGACACAATTGCTGATCCTCAAGTTCTACGGTCTCTTTGTCTTGGACCGCATTCATGATGATCTCCTTCTGGCGGTATGAATGAAGGCCTGTGAGGATGTCCTGGGGTTGGCCAGTGGTGCTAGCAGGCAGCCTGCCTGGTGCGTGAGATTTGAGAGCGAGCTCTTGATCTGCACGTGCTGGAGCTACATGGCAAAAGAGTTGGATGACAAAGTCCGCCAGGTACCACTTGTAAAGGAACCCCTGTGATGCATGTGTTTCAGTGACTGGGTCACTTTTCTAGGACCTTCAACTCATAGCAGAGCTCTTGATTTTGATCGCGTAGCTCCAAAAGTTCACGGCGGTGTTCATCCAGTTCCTCTTCCCATGAGTCCTGGGCTTGCTCCAGGGAGTTCACTCATTGACCAAGTCATCCACATCACAGCAGATATCCTTTATGTCAGTGGTTATGTCTTTTTTAAGAGTTGCAAAGTCATCTCTAAGAACTCCAAACAGGTGTTCCAGAAAGGCTCTTGTAACAGGAGCTTCGCCGGTATGTGTATTTACTGCCACTGACCTTTCTGTAGCCTGGGCACTTGGTGGCGCTTCATAAGGCTGATCTGTCTTCTTTGTCAGGGCCTTATTGAAGAGGTCTGCCAAAGAGGCATCCTTCTTAGTGTTTCACTGAGAAGACAGGGTGAAATGAAAGCAAGTCAGCAGCCCCAGCACATTCCAGGGAGTATGGGGTCTAGGTAAGGGATGATTTATTTAATTTGTCACCACAATGCTAGAGGTCCGGAGAGACAACACCTGCTCTATGAAGCTTGGGGCAAGATCTGGGGGGGGGTCTCATCTAGTTATCGTCGCCGACCCGGTGTTCGTTGAGGGCACCATAGGCAAAGGTGGAAGCAAAATGTGGACCACAGTGCTGTCATGAAGACACCCTGTTAGGCTGGACAGCATGTGGGGTGATAGAGTGCAACTGAAGCCAGGTGGGCCGATAGATAGTGAGACACCGCTGCACAGAGATCTAAAGTCCAGCCTTCCTTATGTAAATTCCAGTGAAAAGATTCAATGGATCGTACTGCCATCAGCGGCAGCCAATGGCAGATGGCATTTACTGGGGCAAGAGTGTTTTGTGGAGGACGGGGGTATCGCCACCTTTAAAGACCCTTACAGCTGCCTCAATTGTTGAGGATTCAATCTGCCATGCCTGACCAGGTAAGAGAGAGAGGGGGGTGGGTGCCGGTATGGGCCAGCCTGCTAACCAGAGGGCTTCTGAAGGTCAAGGACAAGAAGACCCTTGCCCGCACCACAGTCCACCCAAGTATGCCTCCTGTTCAAGTGGTATCAAGTACTGTGGCCCCAAACCAGGGCAGGTCTCTTCGAGCTGGGAACTACAGGTTGGCGTTTGAGGGGTGCAACTCTGGCAAAAAGAACCAGCTGGCACACAGCCAACACACCTCACTTGCAGGCTGGTGGGCGGGACAGCTGATGCAGTGGTGGGGGGACAGGCCAATCCCGGTAGTCCCACTACAGTTAGTCCAGGTGGGACCCGCAGTTGCAGAGCCTTGCTGACCCCGCACCCTCTACTGCGATGGCGGCGCCGGAGGTAGGCTGCAGTCACTGGCTGGAGTAAGCGGTCCCACCCCTACATATGAGAGCGTTACTGCTGGAGTGGCAGGCTGCTGGGGGTGACAGGTGCCGGTGGGTGAGGCATGACAGGGGCTGGAAGCACAAGGGCACAGATGGGTTTGCTGTACCGCGTCTTCTCCACAAGGCAAAGGAGCCATGGCACCTGCCATCTTGAGCCATCTATGTGGCCATCTCGGGATCTCGAGTCACCCTGGGCTGCTGAGTGGCATCCACGTCCCCACTGGCGGTGGCTTGGTGTAGGGGCTTGATATAGATATTTGCGATTTCCTAGGCGCATGTACAAAGCATTTCCGAAATGCAAAATGGGCCTTTAGAAAATGCTATAACATTAAATCCAAGTCGATGGTAACTATGTGCAATTTTTAAAATGCACCTAAGATGCATTTTTTCCAATGCCATTAAGCACCCACTTGCACAAGGGATATTGAGCACTCTACATGAGCTCCATGTTTTTTCCCCTCTGAATTAAGAAGGGCCTTAGGCCAATAGGTAGAAATGTTTTTGCATTCCCAAATTTGTGATTTCCTATAAAGAAATAGCAATTTTGGAAATTTTGGAAATGCAAAACCATTCGCATCTATGGACCTTAGGCCCATAGGAACAAATAGGTTAGCTTTTCCTAAATAGCAATTTCCTAAAAGCAATCGTGACTGTAGAAATCACTATTGGAAAATCACAATTTTTGTACATTCCATTTTGCATTTCCTAAATAGTGATTTCTTAGGTTTCACTATTTAGGAAATGCAAAATTTAAGTTTCATACATATGGTCCCTGGTCCTGTGACCGCCACCCCTGGCACTCCTAGGTCTGCTCCTGTTTCTCTTGGTGCTGATCCCTCAAGTTCTCATTGTTCTGGAGCTGATCCTTCTGGCAGCTCTGGTCCTCCTGGTATTTTTGGTACTGACCCCCTCATCTTCCTTGCTCATTCTGGCCCCTGATTCAATTGGCTCGGATTAAGTTTTCCATGGTCTGATCCTCCAAGCCCTGGCTTTCCTGCTGCATGTCCTTATGTTTCTACACAAACTCATCATGCCTTGCTTTATCTGGTCCTCCTGGTTTGGATCTAGTTTCCAAGGATCTGATCCTGATTCTCCTGGCCCTGGCTTTCCTGCTGCATGTTATCATGCTTCTGTACAAACCCATCATGGTCTTGCTTTATCTGGTCCTCTTGGGCCTGGCCATCATGCTCCTAGCCCTGGACCTCCAGGCTGTGAACATCCTGTTCCTGATACCCCTGGTCCTGATCCTGCTTCTCACCCTGACCAACCTGGTCCTGGCACTCAAGGTCCTCATCCACATTGCCCTGATCTTCCTGGTCCCCCTAGTCCTTTGTTTCCTGATACTCTGAGACCTTTTCCTTCTGACTCTGGTCGCCTGGGTCCCTGGTCTCAGCTACCTGGCAATCCTCACCAAGGTCATGTTTTTTGTGGTTTTTCATATTAATCCACAAAAAAACTCCACGAGGGCCCACAATTCATCTAAGATGAACCAAAGAAAGGTATGGTAGGGAAGCTACTCTGAGAAGTCATGAGTTGGTACCCACTAAGGAGTGGGGAAGGAAAGAATTCCTTTTGTTTTAATTACCCCCACACACCCTAGTGGTGTCATTCTTCATCATCAGGTCACCCTGATGCCGAGAAGCCAGGGTGGGCTCGACCTTATTTCAAGGAACTCTTAGTGAGATTTTTGGCCAGGGGGAGTTAAAGATTAAAAACCTGCTGCCATATCCAAGTATCTCTTTATTGGTGGATCTGTCAGGGATATTAAAAAGGAGAATAAAAAGGGTCAGTGGGAGTGTTATGGTCCTATGACCCTAATGCCAACTTGTTTTAGTCCTGTAGAGGCCGTAACTGTCCCGGACTTTCTTCAGGGCAGTGAGACGAGTCCTCCCTGGATAAAGCGGAGGAAAAGGGAGGGGGTTGCCCTATTCTGCTTTAATGTAAGGGCAGAAAGCATTCTGTCACTATCCACTTCCTTGCGAGTGCTCACTCACAGTGAAATATACCCGTGTCATTCACATCAAACAGCAACAAGCTGCTAACAGTCGCTGTGGTTAACCATCCATTCAGAAACATTCATACATAGTATTCCCCCTTACCCCTCTTTGGGAGATAATTTGCATCACTGGGGACCAAAAGGAGGTAAAAGGGTACCCCTTTAGTCAAACTTTGCATAATGAGTGGTAGACACGATGCCAAAATGGTAGGACAATTGCCCAGGAGGGAGAGAAGAAAAGAAAACACAAACTTTGCCCAATTAATGCCGATTGAGAACTCACATCGGAAAGAGCAGTTGGCAAAACACGTACCTGTAGCGGTGAAGGAAATAGTCCATATCACTTACTGCATCAAGGGTCCAGTCCCGCCGTGCAACCTAATAGGTCTGCGTCCCTGGGCTTGCGCTGAGAATGACCGGGGATGCCAGTTTAAAAAGGAACCCAGCCGTTTTTGCACGTCACGCTTGTATGCTGGGAACTGTAGTAATGCACTGTAAATGCCGAAAATTCGGGAAAGGACAAATTAGAGTAATATAAAAAAAAATGTGTAACACGAGGGTTGCAATATGTAACATGCGGCCCTGTAAGTGGAGCTACTGACGCTCATAATCATTACGGTTTCGGGATTGGACTGATGTCTTGTTACCTGTTCGATGAGACACAAAATATTTTGGGGCAAATGTGGCCAACTTTATTGGTACAACAATATCACATCTGAGATAGAAATTGGAACAAAAAAACACAGTTAAAAATAAAAATGTGTGGCAAAGATTCTGATTGCGCGCCGTCATGTAGGGGCTTGTTGGCATTAAGTATCAGTTGGTTTTTAGACATTAACCATGCAGCAAGTTGGGCTTACATAGGTCCCATTGTCAATTGTATGTAATCAGATTGTGTGACATTTGTGGTTTAGCATGTGACTAAAGATTGGTGAATGTCACAGGGATAAATGGAACCATTTCTTGCCTAAAAAATATATATACAAGACACTATTATAAGGGGAAAAGTATAGTATCTGTACTGATAAACATGTCCTAATGTAATCATCTTTTATTGTTTAGTTGATTCCAAGGTATGGAATCATTGAGTCCAGTTTCACGGGTCTTCAAACGGTACACCCACCGCTGCTCACGTTCTTGAAGCCTACTGGTGAGGTTGCCTATGCCCTTCACTTTTTCAATAATAGTCCACCTGATGTCGGTGTCACTGCATCTTTATTCCAGGTAGTGGGACGTGAGTTTGGTTGCCATGACTGCCCGCCTTTTTGTGCTCCTGTGCTCACTTATGCGTACTTTTTTCTTTCTACTTGTCATGCCCACGTACATCAAATCACATGGGCATTTTATGAGGTATACTACATTAGCGATGTTACAATTTGTGTGCAACCATTGTTCCCAAGGGTACGTCATGCCAAGGTCAATTTGTTTGGTATGTTTAGTGAGGGGGCATGCTACACATGACCCACAGGGATAGTGACCCATAACTGGAAGGTTATTCCAAAGTGTAGATTGGTTCGTGATTCTGGGACTTTGTGTGTTGGTGTGTATCAGAGTATCCCTCAAGCTTTTGTTTCTCCCAAATGAAAACATAGGACACTCAAAAGAAAGTCTATTCTATGTCAGAATAGGCCATTTTTTATTTCTGATTTTTTTGATGTCATTAGAAGAAGAGTTGTATGTAGTAACGCATATCAACTTATCCATTTGTGTTCTCTGGTTACCTTCCAGCAGTGCTTCCCTAGGGGTGTTGCATGATCTTTTTTAGCCCTCTCGATGATTTTCTGGGGATAGGCTTTCTGTTGTAGTTTGGTGGTGAGTATTTCTGCCTCTTTTTTATAATCTTTTAGGTCAGCGCAATTTCTACGAACCCTAAGGAACTGACCAACAGCTAGGTTCAATTTAAGGAAGTGCGGATGAGTGCTGTCAAATGTAACAAGCTGTTTCTGTCCCTAGGTTTAGTGTATACGGGTATATTTCACTGTGATTGAGCACGCACAAGGATGTGGATAGCGACAGAATGCGAGTCATGTCGCCACCACACTATATTTGCCACCTATTTGGATGTGGTAATGTTATATAGTAGTTTCACACACCAAATAGGTGTGCTGACTGATGTGTATCACACACTATCTTAGTATGACCACACAGGTGCATTGAGAAGTACATCACACTTGGGAAGCATAATGTTGTCTATGTGACGATACACTATGATCTATTTGTTGTTTTTTTCGTCTCTCTTGAATTTTCAGATGGAGAAAAAACTGGTTTAATCAGATAAATAATTTGTTTACTCATTTCTAAGAAGCAGTTTTCTGCCCTTACATAAAAGCAGGATAGGGCAACCCCCTCCCCTTTCCTCCTCTATATCCAGGGAGGACTCGTCTCACTGCCCTGAAGAAAGTCTGGGAACGTTCTGGCCTCTACAGGACTTAAACATGTTGGCATTAGAGTCATAGGACCATAACACTCCCACGGACCCTTTATATTCTCCTTTTTAATATCCCTGAAAGATCCACCAATAAAGGGTACTGGGATCTGGCAGCGGGTTTTTAATCTTTAACTCCCCCTGGCCAAAAATCTCACTAAGAGCTCCCTGAAATACGGTCAAGCCCACCCTTACTTCTAGGCGTCAGGGTGACCCGATGATGAAGCATGACACCACTAGGGTGTGTGAGGGTGATTAAAACAAAAGGAATTCTTTCCTTCCCCACTCCTTAGTGGGTACCAACTCATGACTTCTCAGAGTAGTTTTCCTACCGTACCTTTCTTTGGTTCATCTTAGATGAATCGTGGACCTTGTCCATGCCCTCGTGGAGTATTTTTGTGGATTAATGTTCATAAACAGGAGGACATACTTCTACGTGAGAATCCCTCTCAGCCCTTACGGCACAGGGTACGTTTTCTTTCCCTGTTTGCCATAGTTGTTGTCGTTATTGTTTTTCATAGTCTTGTACTTCTTGAGATTCTGTGCCTATTGTCTCATATTCTCTTGTTCCTATTCCTTGTAGTTTGTGTTTTCCTGGACCTGACCCACCTGCTATCCTAGTCTTGGTCTCCCTGGTCCTGGTTGTCTTGGTCCTTCTTGTACTATTGTGCTTGTTATCATTAAATTAGACTTTTAGCTATCATGTCCCTTCATGGTTCCTCCGTTTTGGTGCATCTGGCCCTATTCCTTTGTGGTCCTCTTGATCCTGGTCATCTTATTATGGTTCTCCTTACTATCAACATCCTAGCCCTGGTACGGCAAGTCCTGTCCATCTTGCTTCTCATATCCAGACACTCTTAGTTTTTTCTTCCTGATACAGCAGCCATTGATCCAGGTCCTCTTGATCCAGGTGTTCCTTGTTCAGGTCCTCCTGAGCCTGGTCATTTTATTCTGGTCTTCTTGGCCACCACTGTCCATTCCACTTGGTCTTCCAGATTCTGGTTGGCCTTCTTCCATCAGATCATCCTCACCCTGGTCCTGCTACTTTTAATGGTTGCTCTTCCCCACTTAATCTGAGCCTGGTTCCCTAGGTCCTGATCTTTATGACCCTCTTAGCCCTATTTCCAGCCCTCCTGATTATGATGCTTTTAGTTCAACTAGTTCTCTTGCTCTTCCGGGTGCACTTGGTACTGCCCCGTTAGTCTTTCTAGTCCCTGTCCTGCTTATCCTACTCTCCTGGACACTCTTGCCATTGCCCTTCAGGTCATGATCTTTGTAGCCCCCTTCAATCTGGTCATTGCCTGCATTGTTCTGCAATAACAGGTCCTGTCACAGATCATTCTAGTCTTTCCTAGTTCTGATGATCCTTGACCTCCAGTTGATGCTAGTCTAAGAACTTCCTGGTTCTGATTTGAGTGATCATCATTCCCATGTACTCCTGTCCCTAGTCCTCTGGATCCTGGGTCTCCTCACCATAATACTTATCCAGCAGTTCTTCTGGTCCTGATCCCCCTGCTTTATCCAGGCCCCTCATTTCTCTGCACCTAATCCTTCTGATACTAACCACTGGTCCATGTTGTCCTGGTCTTAGTTCTGGTAATCCTTTTTCTGATCCTCATGTATCAGGTCTTCTGGTGCAATTTCCACTGGTCTGGTTTTCACTAGCCCAAGGAATCGGGGTATTTCAAGCACCTTCAGCACTTTTATGGCACCTTAATAACGTTAAATTCGACAAGCAGAAGGCAGCAGTGGCACCTCTGTGCAGCGCAAGGCTTCTCAGATTAGGTGCCCTGAATTATGCAAGACACAAATGCTACATTTAGAACTACATTCCCCCAGGAGCCTATGGTGATTTAGTTTGCTGCAAGTGTCAGTTTTTGAGAAGATATGCCCAAAGTTCAAAAGTGCACGATGAAGGATGGCATCTATTTGCAGTGTTACAACGTAACTAGCTACAGCTTGTAACAACATTTTGTACAGTATTTCGTGGGAGTTGTGGAGGAAATGATACATTAAAGTGAACATTTTTTACTCTATTCCTCAAAAATTAAAGTTGCCACTTGTACTCTAGTTAATTTCATTGGCTTATTTTTGCGAGCTGAAGATGGTTTGGAGCTCCTATGACAATCCAAAAATTAGGTCACATTCGAAGTTCAGCGTCTTGTCAATTTTTGATGCACAAACCCATTGTTTTTTTTGCCAGGAGATAGTAACTTACAGGAGGTGAAAAATGTAAAGCAGATATCATTTAGGCATCCTGCAACTGAAATAGCTTCCCTAGTCTATGCTGTGTTATGTCTGTGGTGTACCTATTCATTTCTGTGCTTGTTCTTTGTGTAAGTATTCTTGATATGAGGACCATTATTCGACTGACCAGGCTACTTTCTCTCTGTTGATCATGGGTTTGCTATGGACGGCCCACCCCTAGTTTCACTGTCATCTCTTTAATACCTTCTTGTTTTGCTAACAGCAGTGGGCTGAGGCTCTCGTGCAGTGGTTGGGAACGATGTAAGTACAACACACTTGTTTTGGAGCCCACCAGTGCTAACAGATGACTCTCACCACTCCATCTGCTCCCGGTCCTCACAGTGGCGCAAACTCGCAGTTTCAGTACATTAGAACACATGTACAAGGCAAGCCTAGCTGAAATCCACCAATCATAGTCAATGCCATGTGTGGGCAGGATATCAGGCACTCGTATGGGCTGGCCCATTAGACACTGTAGATGCAAACTGTCTGCTGATTGGCTATCTGGGCCATCGCCAAAATCTCTTTTCAAAGAATGCATGTTTGTCTAATTTGCGCCGGAAATTTGGAAAGTTGTGGTAATGTAAGAAAGTGCTTAGAATGTGTTAGTCTAATGCTCAATAAATGACACTTAGTAGGGCAGATAAAATGTCAGTGTGGCTGAAGGGCCACTAATCAATCAATCAACCAATCAAGGGTTTCTAAAGCACAAGCTACTCACCCGGAACGGGTCTCAAGGCACTGGGTGGGAGGGGGGCCAGGGGAGTACTGCAGTGTCCGGAGGTTCATTGGGTTCCATCGAAGAGCCAGGTCTTGAGGTCCTTTAGGGTCTTAGGGAGCGATGCAGTCTCCTCCTGATCTGCTTTTCTTGATCTGAGGTACCGTTGCGAGAGAGAGCTGGGATGAGCGGAGAGAGTGCCAGGGAGCATGGAACACTAGGCGGTGGTTCAAGTTGGCGGGTCCGGTGTTGTAGAGGGCCTTGTGTGCGTAGGTGTTTACGCTTGAAGGTGATTCTCTTGTTGAAGGGGAGCCAGTGTAGGGACCGTAGGTGTTGGCTGAAGTGGCAGTGGCGCGGTAGGTTGAGGACTATTCTGGCAGCGGCATTCTGGACATTCTGGAGTTTACAGGTGAGGTTCTTGATGATCCCGGCATATAGTGCATTGCCGTAATCGAGTCTGCTGCAGATGAGGGCATGCGTGACAGTTTTCCTGTGTTTGGGGGGTCCACTTGAAGGTTTTGCAGAGTAGGCGGAGGGTGTGGTAGGAGGAGGAAGTGATGAAGTTGACCTGGCAGTCCATTTTGAGTTTGGAGTGCAGGATGATTCTGAGGTTGCGTGCGTGGTTTCTGGGGGCGGGGGCCACCAGGTGTTGTTCCAGGCGTCGGTGTGTGGGCCTATGATGAGTATCTCGGTTTTGTCCATGTTGAGTTGAAGGCAGCTGTTCTCCATCCATCTGGTGACCACTTCCAAACCTTCGTGAACGTTGCGTTTGGTGATGTTGGGTTCGTTGGATAGGGAGAATATGAGTTGGGTGTCATCTGCATACGATGAGATGTTGAGTTTGTGTGCTCTGACGATGGATGCGAGTAGGACCATGTAGATGTTGAACAGGGTCGGGCCGATGGAGGATCCTAGTGGGACTCCACAGGTGGTTGGAGTCGGTTCTGAGAGGAATGGAGGGAGTCTGACTTGTTGCGTTTTGCCAGAGAGGAAGGAGAGGATCCAGTTGAGGGCGTTGTTCCGGATTCCTGCATCACGGAGTCTGCGGGCTAGGGTGCATGAGAGACAGTGTCGAAGGCTGCGAAGAGGTCAAGAAGGATGAGGGCCACAGTCTCGCCTCTTTCAAGGAGGGCACGGGTGTCGTCTGTTGCTACGAGGACTGTGGTTTTGGTGCTGTGGTTCCTCCTGAAGCCTGATTGGGAGGAGTTGAGGATTTTGTTTGCTTCAATGAAGGCAGCGAGTTGGCTGTTGACGGCCTTTTCCATGACTTTGGCCAGATAAGGGAGTAGGAAGATCAGTCTGAAAATCTTGAGGTCGGTGGGGTCTGCTGAGGTTTTTTTCAGGAGAGGTTTGATCTCTGCCTGTTTGTCATCAGGGAAGGAGGCGGTCTTGGAGGAGCGGTTGATGATATGTTGGAGTTCAGGGGCAATGATGTCTGCGACTTTGTGGTAGATATGGTGGGGGCAGGGGTCTGTGGGGGTCCTGGAGTGGGTGATCTTCATTATCCTCAGAATGTCTTTGATGCTGAGGGTGGTCCAGCTGTCAAGTGTTGGCTGTGTACTTCTGGGAGTTGTGGGGGAAGGGTCCCTCATGAGGTTTGTTGACATCGAAGTTGTCGTAGATGGTCTTGATTTTGTGATGGAAGAAAGTGCTGAGTCTGTCGCAGAGGTCCTGGGAGGGAGTGATGTCTGTGGACTCGCTGTTGGGATGGGCGAACTCTTTTATGATGCCGAAGAGTTCCTTGTTGTTGTGAGCGTTGGTGGAGATTATGTCCTGCAGTGCTTTCTTCCTGGAGAGTCTGATGAGCTTGTGGTAGGCCGCGGTAGCTGTTCTGAAGCTGTCGAGGTCAGTCGGGGTTTTGAAGTTCCTCCACAGTTTTTCTAGTCGTTCACAGGTGCATCTGGAGTCTCGGATTTCGGTGTAAAACCAGCTGGCTTTCTTGGCATGAAGCTTTCTTGAGGAGGACGAGGGCTTTGGCGCAGTCGGTGATCCAGTTGTGTAGAGTGAGGGTGGAGGTGGTGGGGTCATCGTCGTTTGTGGTGGTGGGAGCGGAGCTGATGAGGGTTGCGGCAAGCTTGTTGTCGGGGATCTTGTTCCAATTCCTGTGTTGGAGCTGATGCGGGCATCTGCGGGGGATGTTGGATTTGAAGGTGAAGTGGGCGCAGCAGTGGTCCGACCATGGGATTTTGGAGGTGTGGCTGAAGGTGATGGAGTTCCCTGCTGTGAAGACGGGATCGAGGGTGTGCCTAGTTGAGTGCGTAGATTCGGGTACGATCTGCTTGAGTCCAATGGTGTGGAGGTTGTCCAGGAGGGAGGCGGAGTTGGGGTCCTGGAGGATGTCGAGGTGGAAGTGGAGGTTTCCTGGCAGCGTGAAAACGGTGGAGGTGATGGAGTGCGGCGTGATGATGTCAGTGATGGAGTTGGAGAAAGGAGCACGGGTCCGGGGGGTCTGTAGATGAGGGTGCCTCGGAGGCTGGAGGACGGGTTGGTCTGGAATGGATCTTGAAATGGAGGTGTACCATCAGGTCTGAGGGACTGTCGGAATATGTGCTCAGCCAGAGATTGGCCTTGTGGGCGATGGCGATGCCTCCTCCGGGGCAGTTGGGGCGATCCTTCCCAGTGAGCTTGTATCTTTCCGGGATGGCGATCGCGATGTCTGGGCCGAAGGCTGCGTTCGTCCAGGTTTCAGTGAGGAATGCGATGGCTGGGGCGGTGCTGTCGAGGAGGTCCCAGAGTTCCGTGGCGTGTCTGTGGGGGGAGTGGACATTGAGGAGGATGCATCTCGGGATTTGGGGTGTGATGGAGTTGTTGTTGGAGGGAGGTGGAGGGTCCTGGGTCTTGGTGAAGGTATGGCGGCAGTGATGGCAGGTAAAGGTTCTGTGGGTGTCGAGTGGTGAGGAGGGCTTGCAGTTCAGGTTCTTGCTGACATTGAGTTTGTGGAGAGCTGAGGAGCTGTAGTGCTGGTGGGCCGGAGGGCCATGGGTCCTGGCGCTGGTCGCGTTCGGGTCGCGGACATGTGCAGACAGGCTTGCCTTTGGCGCACCAGTTGTCTTAAGTTTGTCTCAAGTTTTGGTCTAAAGACAAAATCCTAACTTAAGGTAAATTTAAGGTAAACTTAAGTTAAACTTAAGTTAAGATTTTGTCTTAAGTTTGTCTTAAATTTTGGTCTTAAGACAAAATCCTAACTTAAGTTTAATTTAAGTTAGGATTTTGTCTTAAAACCAAAACTTAAGACAAACCTAAGACAAAATCCTAACTTTACTACTCCTAAATGCCTTTTGTGAATACCAAAAGTTGTAAAGTTAGGATTTTGTCTCAGATTACTTTTGTGAATCGGGCCCTACATGTTTTATTTGAATATTGAAATAACTAAAATGTTTTTATCTGTAAACAGTTTAGCTTAAATTCATGCACTTACCTTTTCACAAACTATTGTACATTTGTATATGCACTCACTTTCATATGCTTCACACATGTTGCATCCCCATTACCAGATGACCATAACACTACCATTTCCAGGAGTCCTTTTTTCTTTATGGCAGGCTAAATAAAGACCTAATTCACACTATTTATCTAGCTGCTGGTCAATTGCACATCCATTTATGCCAATAGATGGGAAACTCCCAATTTGTGACACAATAAATGGCTTTATTTTGACTGCATCCTGCCTGTAATTACCTCTGCTTCAATAGAAGTCAAAGGGAGAAATACATTCTAACAATTTTTTTTTTTTTAAATCTCTCACTCTCCTCTTCTAAAATGTTGCCATGTATGTACATCCTCTCTACTAATTAGACTACGGCCAGCTAAACATCAGATATTATGTACTGTTTGCCAGCCTCTGGGTAAACAGCAGCGATATTGTCTAATTTTTCCCACAGCAGGGCAAATAGCCACTTTCTTAAGATTGTTGATTAAAGGATTGATTTTCATCAAAAGTAACTCTAAGATACCAACAGTACATCACTCTCTCAAAACAGTGCTATAAAGGCACCAACTAAATGTGTTTTGATGTTCATTGTTAGCCTATTTTATTTTCAATAAAGATTTAGGGGAACCACATGTACCTGTAATCCTATAGGCCTAAGATCTAGAATAGCTAGATAACATAAAGAAATATGTTCACTTGTTGGTTGCCTACTCTCATTGGATTACCCTTTGCCTTATTTATATTGTCCAGAAGATCATATAGAAAAAAGCAGTGAAAAACTAAAGCAAGGATGCAACCTTGTTTTAACCCATTACTTATTTGTATTGGTATCTTCACTGTCCTTTCTCCTTGGGAGCCAATGCCAACCTCTGACAAGATGCACTAGTTTCTGCCACATCAGCCCTAGATTATATTAATCGAAAGTTAATTTAAAATCAAGTAATGCTATTGGCTCTAATGGTGTTCCCAATGTAATGTGCAAAAAAGAATCCTGAGATTAGTCTACATTTTGTACCCCATATTTCAAATACAAAAATAGTTCCAACTAGCTGGAAGGATTGTCTAATTAAATCTGTCTTTAAGATGGCCCATCAGCATAAACGCTTACCTCATTATTGGATATTTCATATAAAATATTTGCCCTTTTGTTGATGAGGAAGGTCGAGGCTTGGAACAAGGATGCCAAGGATCACAAGCTAGTTAATTTGGAACTGAATGGATTTAGACCTATCCAGTCAACATAGCAACAGATCTTCAAACTGAATTATGTAGCACGTAAATTAGTCAGCAGGGTATTTTGAGTGTATGTTTTGTTGATTTCAAACCCTTTACATACATGCCAGATGGGAGACACCTGATTTTTTAAGCCAGAAATAGCTTAATAATAACTGCCTCCCGTCTGAAATCGGCTCTGTTTCAATAGAAGTCAACAGGGATATAAATGATCCCGATTATTATTTTCTAAATTTCCCACTTTCCTCTTCTATAATGTTGGTATGTATGCCTTATAACGTTAGTAATGCTTCTAAAAGTTAAATGTATCTAACTCTCAGGTACCTAACCCCAAAAACCTAGGGCCAGATTTATCAAAGAGTTGCCCCATCCTTGCATCACAGAAGGGGGCAAAAGAGTTGCGCAACTGCTAAGTCAGATTTATCAAGCCACGCAAGGCCCTCTAGTGTGGCCCTACGTGACTTGATAAATCTAGAATACCGTAGCACAAATCATGTTACTTTGCCCAGGGAGACGTTCCACGCATCCACCCATGGATTTTGGTGCATTCCCAAATTTACCATTAGTGGTATACCTGGGAATGCATCAAAATGCTGTGCCTCCAAAGGTGAGGCATAACCAGGAGAAACATCTTTATTTCTCATTGTTTTTCGTGTGTTCTATGTGTGCTGCACAAATAGCAATAGGAAAATGCATCAGAGGTTTGTTTTTGTGTAGGAAGGTGCCCCTTCCTCCACAAAAACCCTCCTGTATGCAACGCAGGCACCCTTGAACCATGGCACAAGAGTATCTGCATTGGCGCTAGGCAGCACATTGTGCACCGTGCAAGGAAAGGACAGAAATGTTCCTTATGACGTTAAATACAGCGCATTCCTGCACTTTCACACAGCTCAGTACAGCAAGGTGGCTTGTTGTGGTGCGCTACGTGACATATTGGCAAATATGCCCCATAGTAGGATTGACATCTATAAAACAATTAGGTGCAAATGTTTACGATATTTAATCCACTCTTCATTATTATTCAGGTTGTAAACCTTTCCTCGACCTTAATGAAGCCATGTGCTACCAACATCCAGAAGGCCTTACCATTGTTTCTCTCAACAATAGTAGCCATTTGTTCCCATAAATGTATAACCCTCTCCTCTGTTTGTACCTTTAATTAATACTTTAAAGACTCTACACAACTTTATAATCTGGGATTCCAAACCTATATTATTCCAATCCATGTGTGCATATAAAACCTTTGTAATCTGTGAGCAGCTGCCTGTAGACTTGGGGGCCGATTCTGATCCTAGTCAGAAGAGCTACGAACGACATCGGAGCCCTTCCGCCAGCATCGGAATTTGCCGGCCGGATTCCTTTCCGACCGAACCATTCCGATGGGCTCGGTTGGAAAGGAATCCAACTCGGATTTCTGGATGGCTGACAACAGGCTCGGAGAGCCCGTCCGCTGTCCGGAAATCCTTCGGTACTCCCACGGCCGCCCCTTTACGACGAGGGAGTACGATGGCATTTTCTCACTGCTTTTTCGTGCCGGTCTTTCTAGCACGAAAAGGCAGTCAGAAACTGTCTTTGGGGGCCCCTAGTAGGGCCCTCATGGTTGCGAGGCTGCCGAATGGCCACCTGGAGGCACCTATGGTGCCCCTGTGTAGATCCCTGCACCCGGTGGCAGGCACCCTGGGGTGCCGGTCACATGGTTCAGGGATGGACTGCACCCCTCCATTGCACAATGCGGGCTTGCATTCCGCCCGGAATGCATGCTCCCATTGTGTGGGATACGATTGCGACCAAACAGGGTTCGCTCGCATCGTACTTGCAGGGCCGTGACCAACGATGGTGGGATGGTCGGTTACGGTTCCTGACCGATGTCCGACAAATTCAGGTTCGTCCGACATCGGAATCGGCCCCTTTGTATTAAACTGTCAATATCAGTAAAGTTCACACTGGCTAGGCCTTGGCGATATTTGTATTAAACTGGAGCACATTTGTGTAATTTCAATAATTTTGTGTTAGGCTTCTTATTTTAATTTGCCATCTTTTATAACTACAAGCTTTTAGTGGTAAAAATGTTGAGCAAGGCAACAATGTGAACAACAGAGCACAAGCTGCTATTGTCTGTGGCGCTTGTTTAAAAATAGACCAGGCAACGCATTTTGTGCTAAAATATAGAGCCAAATGCCGATTTCATGTAATTACATGCCATTTTGTGTCATTTTTCCGAAATTGCTTGTAACTACTCAAAAGCAAATTAAATGAATTTCGTATACTCCTAATATTAACCTGTTTAGGGGATGTCAATATATTTAACATTTTCACTGCAAAATATTCCTACTCACAACAACAGATACATTTGTACATCTGGGTCCCTATTATGTAAAGGGCGCACTTTCCCTATTTGCACCCGGCGCATCTTGAAACAGGTGCACCGGGCACAAACAGAGAAAGTGCACCCTATTACATGGAATGCGCTGCCCCCAGGGCAGCCACAAACTCGCGCTGCCCTGTGGGCAGCACATTCAGGTGAAAATTGGAGCGGCTGCTTTGAAGCCACTCCATGTTTCACTGTGCAGGTGGCAACCCAACTGCACTTTTAAAGAGAATTAGAGATTCCCTTGCAGGCGGGTGCAGGCAGTGACTGCACCCGACTGATCGGGATGTCTGGGTGTCCATGGGACCCCTTTTCCCCCCTGCAGAGAGCTGCAATAAGGGGGCGCACTGACATTTTATGTGGCACACTTTGCATCTATAATACGGCACAGGTGCAGTGGCAAAGGGATTCTCTCATTTGCATGAGGCCATGCCCCCATGCAAATGAGGGAACACACTCTGAAGATAGCACTAGCCCTTTATATGTGCCAGTGCTATCGGTATTAAAGAAGAGGTCGTACAAGCATCTGCAGCCCCTTCTGTAATGCCAAAGTGCCCCAGGGGAATGCAAAGCGGACGCAAACGCCTGTTGTGCCTCTGGCATGTCCATAATACGGCCCCTGCTGTGTCCCTATAACATCCTCAAAATCATGAGCAACCATTGCCCAATTGTTAATCTCGCCATTACAGGACCCCTGCATAATTCTTTGTCCTTTTCTAGTTCCATTAATTTTAAGCTGAGAGGTGTAAGAGTCTTTCAAGACTGTTTTAAGGACATACTTATAAGCAGATGATCACTATCCTCTCAGTCCAAGAATTCATAATTCTTCAGCTAGTTTACTATCGTCAGATGTCCATAAAAATCTAATTGATGTGGTGGTGGATACCCCATTGAATGAATGTTTATTTAGCAGGTGCATTACCAGCAAATTGGCCATTCAGCATTTTTTTACTTAAAATGACGAATCCTCTCCAACATATAAGATACACTCTTGAGTAAGTAATACTTTTTATACAGTTGAGAAGGCAAGCAAATACTACCACCTATTTCTGTGCCTTGAAATTTACTCAAGGTTATACATATGACCTTCCATTAATACTAAATACTAAGGAAATTGCACATGTACCAAGTCAAGCTGTCACTACAGGTATCCTAAAAAGAGGTTATTCTGTGGAAAAGATTTTCAACAGGATGAAGTGGCAATTTATTGGGGCGGTATTTTGCAGGTTCACCTTTGGTGAACCCTTCATACATATGGTTATGGCAGCCTGCCAGTCACCTATCTCTGAAGTTCTAACAGATGGGTCCTTATCTGATATGATTCAAATACAGCAAAGCATGTGGCAGGGCTGCCCTCTGCACTCTCTTCTGTATGTACTGGTTATAGAACCACTGGCCATAAAAAATCTTCAAAGTCCAGATATGCAGGGTATCTCATTTAGGAGTTTAGACCACAGAATCTCCCAATTTGCGGATGATGTGCTTGTCTCTCTTATCTTGTATTTTAACATGTGATGTCATGTTATATGCAGTCATAGTGCATTGGTGTGTAATCCTACATTCTTTGGATTCTATGTAAGTTCTTGAGTCCCGAGGCTGTGTCAGTTGCCTGGGGCTTATTGGATCGGCCAGATGGTTTCTAGGTTATGCATCCTTCTATATATATTAAAGAACTTATAACTTTCTACTCTATGTGTTCTGTGTCATACATTGTATGTATCAAGAATGGGGTCTGCAATTTTGCCCATCGATGATCAGGACCTAAATTCAGGACCCTTGACCCTGTTTACAGGCAGGTCGCTTCCCACGCTGCACAGCTCCACCTGACTGTGCCCTTATTCCTCTCCCACTGCTGCCACGAGTTCACACCTCCTGTGCCACTCCCCCTGCTTTTTTCCTAATTTGCCCGTTTCCACTTGTCTGAGGCACTGTATGCTTTTTTTCTCTCTAATTCTGCCTCTTTGACCCTCTAGTCCTCCGTTTGCTCTCTGTTCATTTCTGCTTTCCCCTTCCCACCGCTTCATCCCCTGTGGCCCCGCCCCCCTCAATCACGCATTCGTTCCTCGCACCCACCTCCCAGCTGCTCCTCCCTCCCACCTTTCCTTCCTAATAGCGGCCACATGCAGTGGGCGTGCTGCTGGTGTGCCGCTGGCGCGCCTAGGGCCAGCCCGTCTGTGCCCGTCCACGCCTGGACTGCGCCCAGATCCAGACCCCCTGGCTCCCGAGGGCACCACGACGTTGATGCCGCTACGACGCCAACTTCCTCCACTACTTGTTTGTTTGTTTACTTGTTTAACAGCTTTATTTCGATTGTTACATCATAAAAGCAACACAAAAAAAAAAAACAGACTAAAAATGAAACTAGTTATCAAGCAATTAGACGATTAAAAGTCACCAGTTAAACAGTAATTAACAGCCGTTTTGTCCTGATCGACCAAGCCCATGACAGAAATTTCGCAAGGCTAAAAACATACAAGGGCCGGGTATCTGATATTAAGATTCGAAGTGCCACAGATGAATGCCTGGTGCCCAAGGCTCTACACACGGGCTTAAGCCACGTTTGCCTTGGGCAAGCATAGGCCGGGCAAACAAACAAAAAATGTTCAATTGACTCTTTGGGAGTACTGCAGAAGGGACAAAACGCAACTGTCTGGTAAGGCGGTTTCCAGCTAGATGTTAGGGCGCGCACAGGGAGGGACCCCACTCTAAATCTAAAATAAAGGGCCCGGTCATATGGCTTCCAGACCAAATCCAGGTAGAGCTCCAGGCAGGGTGAATCCTTATGCACTAAAAACTCCTCTGTGAGCCTACCATGAGAAGAATCCATGGAAATTCTGCTTCTAACCCAGTTCCAATATAAGGTTTTCAAGGCTGCTTTCGGAGGGGAAGACCTATTTTCCCAAGCTTCACTAAGGCCTAGTTTGACAAGCATAGACTTGACATCAGTAAGCCATCTGATCCTACACCAGCCTACCATAGACATCACCTCTGCTAGGCCTCTAGCATACTTAGCGAGTTCGGAGACGCGCCATAGCCTGGCCCATAAGAGCAGTGGACCCAATCTTGCTACATCGCTAATTTGCTGGCAACCAAGGTCCAAAAGGAGGGGTAACGTAGGTGTACTCTCCGGGAGAGACATAATGCATTTTAGGAACTTATTCTCAGACCTAGTTAGGGCGCTGGTGTTAGAAGTACCCCAAAGTTCAGCGCCATGCAAAGCGGAACTAACTCCCTTTGCCCTGTAGATATCCAAAACAGGGGCAATAGGCTTGGTCGAAGAAGATCTCTGCTCTCTGACGAGTGCCCCTGTAACCCTTTTATGGTTAAGAGTAATTTTTAATATATGAGGGGTCCACTGCATGGAATCTGTGATACGGATCCCTAAGTAGTCAAAAACAGTGACCCTTTCCAGAGAGGTTTCACTAAGGACAGGGGGACGGCCTAATTTTTTGGGGGGATTTAATACCAAGTACTTCGTTTTGTTTGTATTTATTACTAGGCCCGTTTGTCACAGAAGGTCTGAAAGTTGTTTAAGAGTCTCTGTAGGCCCACCGAGCTTTTTGAGATTAGGAGCGTATCATCAGCAAAGAGAAGGGTGGGAATTCTCTCCCCTGCCAATGATGGTGCGTCCGAAGGTTGTTTGAGTAGGTGGTCCACAACCCCATTCACATAGAGTGAAAAAAGGGTGGGAGCCAGGACGCAGCCCTGGCGCACCCCTTTTGCCACTGGGATCCTGCTAGTTTTCTGGCCATCAGTACCCCAGCTCACCTGTGCGTAATTGCCATCGTGCAGGCGCACTAAGATAGAGAGAATGTTTGGTGGAATCCCCATTTCAGCTAACACGCCCCATAGCTGTCCTCTGGGCACGAGGTCGAAGGCAGTCTTCAGGTCAATAAATGCCAAATAAAGACTGCCTCCGCCTATCACTACCACCTTCCAGTATAGTAGTAAAAGCCTGAAGGCCTGCTCTATCGTGCCCCTTCCTCCACTAACTCAATGACGGCCGATCATCCACCTGCTTCCAGGCCACCCCGAAGCTCAACCACGTACCCTTCTCCTGCCAAAGCTGCAGCTTCACCAGCCACCAAACATCAGCACGTCCTGCCCCTCCCACCAGGGCAGGTTACAACCATCTCAGATGCATATTACTCAACATCCGCTCCGTCCACAAGCACGCCATCAAACTCTGGAACCTACTCGACTCATTGTCCCCAGATGTCGCCTTCCTGATGGAGACCTGAAAGAACCCCTTCTCGGCGCCCAACATTGCCATAGCCATCCCGGACGGCTACAAGATTACCCTCAGGGACTGCACCAACAAACCAGGAGGAGGAATCGCCATCGCCCGCCGGAATACCCTTAGAATTTCGACCAGCACCGAGGACACCCTCAGCACTGCTGAACACCTGCACTTCCAGATCCACATCAACCCCAACACCACCCTCAGAAGAACCCTCACCTACAGACCCCCCAGATCCCGACCACAGTTCAGCGACTCCATAACTAATGTCGTCAGCACGCACGTCCTTGCTTCCACAGACTACATCCTCCTCGGAGACCTGAACTTCCACCTCAAGAACACCAACGACAGCAACTCCACCACCCTGCTCGACAACCTCGCCAACCTCAGACTCAAACAGCTCATCACAACACCCACCCACTCCACCGAACACATGCTCGACCCCATCTTTTCCTCCAGCAACCACATCACCTTCAGCCACACCATCGAACTCCACTGGACTGACCACCGCTGCATCCACTTCTCTTTCAAGAAACACACCACTCACAACCACCCGCAACGAACACCCCACTGCAGCTGGAACAAGGTCACCAAAGACCAGCTAATCACCACCCTTGCCCAAGACCCACCAACACGACACAGCCACCCGCAGCTTCAGGCAATGGATCGATGACTGCGCCAACACCTTCGCCCCACTCAGGAAGCCCTCAAACAGATGCACCGACAGAAGGGCCATCTGGTTCACCACCGACCTCCAGACATCCAAGCAGACTTGCCGAAGACTCGAGAAGAAGTGGCGCCATAAACAGATGCCGGACAACCATGCAGCTCTCAAGAACGCCAGCAGCAAGCACCACCAACTCATTTGAACCGCCAAAAGGACCTTCAAGGAACGCATCAACAACAATGCACACAACAGCAAAGAGTTCTTCAACATCGTGAAGGAACTCGCCAACTCCAGCTCCAACGACATCCCGCCATCGCAAGACCTCTGCGACTCCCTAGCCACCTTCTTTCACCACAAGATCGCAGAGATCCACGACAGCTTCAACACCGAGACCCCCCCGACAGCCGCTGACACTTCAAACTCACTGCCTTCCAACCACACCGGCGTCCTGCTCTCCTGGAAACACGTCAACAATGACACCATGAAAATCATGAACATCCACTCCGGCTCACTGTCCAACCCCTGCCCTCACCACATCTTCAACAAAGCAGGCACCATCATCGCACCCCAACTCCGGGAGATCATCAACAACTCCTTCGAGACCGCCACCTTCCTGGAAAGCTGGAAACACCCTGAGATCAACGCCCTACTCAAGAAACCCAAGGCGGACCCGAAGGACCTCAAGAACTTCCGGCCCATCTCCCTGCTCCCGTTCCTTGTGAAAGTCATCGAGAAAACTGTCAACAGGCAGCTGACCCACTTCCTCGAGGAGAACAACATCCTGGACCCATCCCAATCCAGATTCTGCAGCAAATACAGCACCAAAACCGCCTTCATCACCGGCACTGACGACATCAGGACCCTGCTGGACAACCACGAAACCGCGGCCCTCATCCTCCTGGTCCTCTCGGCCGCCTTCAACACCGTCTTCCACCACACCCTACACACATGCCTCCACAACGCAGGGATCTGCGACAAAACCCTGGACTGGATCACATTCTTCCTCACCAGCAGAACCCAGAGAGTCCGCCTCCCCCTTTCCGATCCGAAGCCACCAAGATCACCTGTGGCGTACCCCAAGGATCATCCCTCAGCCCGACCCTTTTCAACATCTACATAGCACTGCTCACCAACTTCGTCCGATTGCACGACCTAAACATCGCCTCATATGCCGACGACACCCAGCTGATCATTTCCCTCACCACGGACCCCACCACCGCCAAAACCAACCCACACAAAGGAATGAAGGCCATCGCACAATGGATGAAGAACAGTCGCCTGAAACTGAACTCTGACAAGACGGAGGTCCTCATCCTTGGCTCCACCCCCTCCACCTGGGACGACTCCTGGTGGCCAGCCACGCTGGAAGCGGCTCCGACAGACACCAACCATGCACGCAACCTGGGATTCATCCTGGAATCAACACTATCAATGACCCAGCAAGTCAACGCCGTCTCCTCCTCCTGCTACAACACCCTCCGCATGCTTTGCAAGATCTACAGATGGATTCACACCGGAACCAGAAGGACGGTCACCCAAGCCTTCGTCAGCAGCAGGCTGGACTATGGCAACACCCTCTACGTGGGACCCATGGCCAAACTCCAGAGAAGACTTCAACGCATACAGAACACCTCCGCTCACCTCATCCTAGACATCCCCTGCCACAGCCACATCACTGCCCACCGAAGAGACCTGCACTGGCTCCCCGTCAACGAATGTATGATGTTACAACAAATACATTTACAACGCATGCCTTTACAACGCAGTTTTTACATCGCAACATCCTTTACAACCCATTCCACTACATCGCATGCCACTACATCGCATTTTTAGAAACTACCTTTACAACGCAGTCCATTACATCGCATAATACCTTTACAACGTATACCATTACAACGCATACCATTATATTGCATTTAAGGTAAGTATTGGATAGTATAGGGGTAAAAATTACTATTCCAACTTCAGGGAGTGCAACATTAGGGTAAGTGTTGGAAAGTGTAGGGGTAAAAATTAATATTCTAACTCCAGAGGGTGCAACAGTAGGGTAAGTGTTGGATATTGTAGGGGTAAAAATTACTATTCAACTCCAGGGAGTGAAACAGTAGGGTAAGTGTTGGATAGTGTAGGGGTGCTATGCATTCTGGTATGCGTTGTAATGACATGCAATGTAATGACTGGGTTGTAGTGACATGCATTGTAATGACATGCGTTGTAGTGACATGCAATGTAATGACTGCGTTGTAGTGACATACGTTGTAAAGGATGTTGCAATGTAATGACTGCGTTATTAATGTAGTGCGATGTAATGACTGCGTTGTAAAGGTTGTTTCCCCCGTCAACAAGAGGATCACCTTCAAGCTCCTCACCCACGCTCACAAAGCACTCCACAACACCGGACCAACATACCTCAACAAACGACTCACCTTCTACACACCGAACCGCCAGCTTTGCTCCTCTGACCTCTCCTTCACCACCGCTGCTCGCATCCACCGAACGACCACCGGCGGGAGATCATTCTCCCACCTCGCCGCCAAGACATGGAACACCCTCTCCATCCACCTGCGACAGACCCAGGACCTACTGACCTTCAGGAGACCTCTCAAGGCCTGGCTGTTCGAGCAGTAGCAGCACCCCCCAACCCCCACAGCACCTTGAGACCCTCACGGGTGAGTAGCGTGCTCTACAAATGATTGATTGATTGATTGACTCACCGACCAGAACCACTTGACTACTGGCTGCCTGCCTTCATCTCAAAGGACTCTGAGACAGTTTTCATCAGACAGGTCAGATTTGTGGATTTTGTTTGGCTGTTTGGACTTCCTTTGAGTCCCTGCTGTTGAGCGCTCGATCATATGTGCTCTCAGTATACTGCTTACTGGAAGACTGCAGCTGGGGTTGGCATGAGAAGGCATGTAGACCCGTCTTTGTTACTTGCGGCGGAAGACGGCATGAGCACAGGAGCGATTGGTTCCTGCATCCATTATTCAGGTAGTACGAGTGAGTGCCTGAACACAAGCCTCTGGAGTCTTGCCAGAAGACCATGCGTGGGGCAGAGAAGTTATCCCAGAAGGCCAAGCATCCTGTGCGTGTCACGTCACACGCAAAGAGTGAGCCATCTTGCATTTGGATTCAGAGTTTGGTGGTCTCTCATTCACATGTCAGTGGTTACATAAAGTCCCATTTCGACTGCTCCACACAGCGTGATTTTCTCTTCAATCAATCACTTGGTGGGATTTGGCCAGGCAAATGTATTAATTTAACTAAAGAAAGTAAAGTAAGAATTATATATTTTTTAAGTTGAATAAAAGCATCTATGACACAACTGGTTTGGTACTTCTCTGTGATACTTTTTCCATATCCACCTAGTTGAACAAATGTGAGTTTCTGTACGTTTTCTAACTACTGCTGCCGTGGAGGGAGTGTAAACGTTATCTAAAACATGTGCCCAGAAGTATATTCCCGTCACTTATTGTGTCACTGGGATAATTTTTTCAATACGACATGGCAATCACTCAAGGAGCCATCCAACCACCTCCATTCCTGCAGAAACAAGGCAAGCTAGAAATAAAGTGGAAAGAGTCCGTGTGCATTCTCGAAAATTATCTCACTTCGATTGATGCCATCGATTATGATCCATACAAAACTGACGCCCATTTTCAATCACTTTGGCATTGCAGGACAAAGGATATTTGACAATTTGCCTCCTGATCCGGCTCCAATCCTTGAAGGAGTAGCATGAGATGTTTATATTGAGGCCGTAAAAAGAATTCGTAAACAGTATTCAGAAGAAGCTTGTGTTCTTTTTCAGAGACATAATTTGTGACGAGAAGGCAGAGGAATACTTGGCAGCATTGAGAGTGTTGGTGTCGACCCGCGAGTTGGAAAACAATGTTGATCTATCTATCTATCTATCTATCTATCTATCTATCTATCTATCTATCTATCTATCTATCTATCTATCTATCTATCTATCTATCTATCTATCTATCTATCTATCTATCTATCTATCTATCTATCTATCTATCTATCTATCTATCTATCTATCTATCTATCTATCTATCTATCTATCTATCTATCTACCTGCCTGCCTGCCTGCCTACCTACCTACCTACCTTTCTATCTATCTATCTATCTATCTATCTATCTATCTATCTATCTATCTATCTATCTATCTATCTATCTATCTATCTATCTATCTATCTATCTATCTATCTATCTATCTATCTATCTATCTATCTATCTATCTGTCTATCTGTCTATCTAAATCTATCTATCTATCTATCTATCTATCTATGCTAAAATGCATTACTCGACTATTGAGTGAGAGGCTCTTGCATGTGTATGGGTCGTGCAGAAATTTAAGACATGCATCTGGGGAACAGCCTTTGACATTCTCACAGACCATAAACCCCTAGAATTTCTGTTGAGTGGGATGGTTTGGGCAAGGCTCCAGCCTGTCTGGTAAGACTTCTGCCTAAACTGTAGGAATATTTCATCACTCTGAAATACAGCAAAGGAGGCAAGAGCTTCAGGGTGGATTGTCTATCTCTCCCACCGTTGCCTCATTCTGAATCTGTGGATGACGATGATGAAAATGAACGTGTAGTGGCTGCCATAGATGCTGCTCAAGGGTGTGTTGCTTTTATTTCTGAGGCTGAATGGTTGTCGCAACTGAGAGTGATCTGTTTTATGCAAAGTTTTTTATTTTATAGAGAAAAGATGGCTTAATGAAAAGGGGCTGTCTCCAGAAATAAAACGTTTTCTTCCTGTTTCACCACAATTATCTTTTGAGAGCAATATATGACTGAGAAGTAGGTCATTTGTAGCTCTCGATGTTGCGTGATTGCATCATCAAAATTGCACATGAAGGGCATTTAGGATTTTTTTCTACTTGTAAAAAAACTTCGCCAGAACTACTGGTGGCCAGAAATGGATGGTCAGGTGGCTGGGCACATTAATAAATGTCCCCAGGGTGTAGTCTCTGACAAACACTGGAAATCAGATACTAACCCCTTTTATCCTGTGTCTTTGTGATCTAATGCCTTGGACAAAGTGTATTTAGATTTTGCTGGTCACTTTCACCTTTTACATTCAAACATGACGTTATTGACAGAGGTAATTAATTGTTTCTCGAAGAAGATATATTTTTTATTTTGTGGATTCACCTACTACAAGTTATGCCATACAGTTTTTGAAAAAAAAAAACTTCTAGCATTGAACGAGCACCCAAGTACATAGAAAATGGGATTCATATTGTGTCCAAAGAAATGAGAGAATTCTTAACAAGGTTGTATGTTCATCATTTTCAAGTTGCTCTTTATAGTACTTCATCAAACATTTTGGTGG
The DNA here is from genome assembly GCF_964204655.1 of Triturus cristatus. NCBI lineage: Eukaryota > Metazoa > Chordata > Amphibia > Caudata > Salamandridae > Triturus > Triturus cristatus. Next base: position 1,213,615,947 of record NC_140590.1, read on the forward strand.
AAAGGGCTAAATAATTACTATAAGAAGGAGCGCAAACGGCACTTGCCTCAGGACTTGATGTGTCAGAATTTTTAAAAGAGAAACATCTTGGCATACCTAACCACTCCACAATGCGGAACAGGAGCCCAACATTTACTCTATTGAGGGGTAGGGAAGCTAAATCCAATTTAGTTCCATTATGGTTGCAAAATACTGTTACTGGTAGCAAGGAGTAGGTAAGCGATGGATGCTCTAAAGACATGAGAGAAAAAATGTCAAAGAAACAAGAGAGTCAGAAAAAATCTTTTAATGAGGAGAATAAGGTGAAAGAAAATGAATTTATGGATAGTGGATGGATGCTCATCAGAAAACCGGCAGATGTGAGGTGCCTGCCACACGGTGCAGGGATTCACACAAGCTCACATAGAGAAATGGGAGTATGCGACCACGCCATGTACAGTTGCATTGTAATTGCGGTGCTGGGACCGTTGACCAGAGGTCGGTCCCGAGACTGCAATGGTGTCGGGCGGACATGAATCCACCCGACATTGTAATCAGGCCCTAAGAATAGTGTGCAAGGGGGCCTTATTTACAAGGCAGCGTTAAGCCACGATAAGGCGCCGGGTTTATTGCCACGGGAACGTCATAAAAAGTGACATTTCTGTGGTAATAGGGGCCTGTAAATATGCCCAGGAGTGTTGCTGAATATGCTTTCAAGGGGTCTCGCACTTCACGTCAATCAATCAATCAATCAATCATAGCATTTGTATAGCGCGCTACTCACCCGGAGGGTCTCAAGGCGCTGGGGGGGAGGGGTCTGCTACTGCTCGAAGAGCCAGGTCTTGATTTGCTTCCTGAAGGAAAGATGGTCCTGGGTCAGCCGAAGGTGGATGGGGAGGGAGTTCCACGTCTTGGCTGCTAGGCAGGAGAAGGATCTTCCTCCGGCGGTGGCTCTGCGGATGTGTGGTACGGCGGCGAGGGCGAGGCTGGTTGATCGTAGCTGGTGGGTGGGCGTGTAGAAGGTCAGGCGGTTGTTGAGGTATATGGGACCCAGGTCGTGGAGAGCTTTGTGTGGGTGGGTGAGGAGCCTGAACGTGATCCTCTTGCTGACGGGGAGCCAGTGCAGGTCTCTGAGGTGGCTGGAGATGTGGCTGTGTCGGGGGATGTCTAGGATGAGTCGTGCGGAGGCGTTCTGGATACGTTGGAGTCGCTTCTGAAGTTTGGCTGTGGTTCCGGCGTAGAGGGTGTTCCCGTAGTCCAGTCGGCTGGTGACGAGTGCCTGGGTGACCGTCCTCCTGGTTTCGGTGGGGATCCATCGGAAGATCTTGCGGAGCATGCGCAGGGTGTTGAAGCATGATGATGAGACGGCGTTGACTTGTCTGGTCATCGAGAGGGAGGAATCCAGGATGAAGCCAAGGTTGCGTGCGTGGTCCGTTGGTTCGGGAGTGGTGCCCAGGGCAGGGGGCCACCAGGAGTCGTCCCAGGCGGAGGGTGATGATCCCAGGATGAGGACTTCCGTCTTGTCTGAGTTCAGTTTCAGGCGGCTGTTCTTCATCCATTCGGAGACGTCTTTCATTCCCTCACGGAGGCTGGTTCTGGCGGTGGCGGGGTCGTTGGATCCCGATGTTGCTGAGGCGCTGAACTAGGGTGCGGTGGCAGACAGTGTCGAACGCCGCTGAGAGGTCCAGGAGGATGAGGGCCACTGTTTCGCGGCTGTCAGTCAGGGATCTGATGTCATCGGTGGCTGCGATCAGTGCGGTCTCGGTGCTGTGGTTTGCTCGGAAGCCGGACTGCGAGGGGTCGAGGGAACCGTTCTTCTCGAGGAAGGCGGCGAGCTGCCTGTTGACGGTCTTCTCGATGACTTTGGCAGGAAAGGGGAGGAGCGAGATGGGGCAGAAGTTCTTGAGGTCGGTGGGGTAGGCTGTTGGTTTCTTCAGGAGGGCGCTGAGCTCGGCGTGCTTCCAGCTCTCCGGGAAGGTGGCGGTGTTGAAGGAGGCGTTGATGATGTCCCGGAGTTGGGGTGCGATGATGGAGTCGGCCTTGTTGAAGACGTGGTGGGGGCAGGGGTCGGTTGGAGAACCGGAGTGGATGGTGTTCATCGTGTGGGTGGTGTCTTCGGTGCTGACCGGGGTCCAGGCACAGAGGGTGGTGGTGGGGGGCATTGGTTCGGTGGTTGGGTGCGTGGTTGGGGTGCCGAAGCTGTTGTGTATGTTGGCGATCTTGCGGTGGAAGAACGATGCGAGAGAGCCGCAGAGGTCTTGTGACGGCGTGATGTTGTTGTTTCCGGCGCCGGGGTTGGAGAGCTCTTTGACGATGCTGAAGAGTTCCTTGCTGTTGTGGGCGTTGTTGTCCAATCTTTCTTTGAATGCTGTCTTCTTGGTGGTGCGGATCAGCTGGTGGTGCTTGCGGGTGGCGTGCTTGAGGGCGGTCAAGTTGTCTGTGGTCTGGTCATGTCGCCAGGCTTTCTCGAGGGTGCGGCAGTTCTTCTTGGAGTCCTTGAGTTCGTCGGTGAACCAGGGCACTTTCCTGCTGCCGGGTCTGCTGGGAGGGTTCTTCAGTGGTGCAAGGTCGTCGGCGCAGGCGGTCAGCCACTGTGTGAGGTTGCTGGCTGCTTCGTTGGGGTCCGTTGTTCTGGCGGGAGGGTTCTGGCTGAGGGTGGTGGTGAGCTGCTCGGTGGTGATCTTGCTCCAGCTTCGGCGAGGAACCTGTTGCGGGTGGTGGTGGGTCGTGGTTCTTCTGAAGCTGAAGAGGACGCAGCTGTGGTCTGTCCAATGGAGTTAGGTGGAGTGGCTGAAGGAGACGTGCTTGCTGGAAGAGAAGACGGGGTCAAGCGTGTGGCCGGCGTAGTGGGTGGGGGTGTTCACCAGTTGCTTGAGTCCGAGGTTGGCGAGGTTGTCCAGCAGAGTGGTGGTGTTGCGGTCCTTGTTGTTCTCCAAGTGGAAGTTGAGGTCCCCTAGGAGGATGTAGTCAGTGGAGGGGAGGGCGTGCGGGCTGATGAAGTCTGCGATGTCTTCGCTGAATTGTGTGCGTGGTCCTGGGGGTCTGTAGATGAGGGTGCCTCTGAGTGTTGTCTTAGGGTCGGTGTGAATCTGGAAGTGGAGGTGTTCGGCGGTGGTGAGGGTGTCATCTGAGTTGGTCGTGATGCGGATGGTGTGCTTGTGGATGATGGCGATGCCTCCTCCGGTCTGGTTGACGCGGTCCCTCCGGGTGATCTTGTATCCGTCCGGGATGGCTGTGGCGATGTCGGGCGCTGAGGAGGCGTTCATCCAGGTTTCTGTGAGGAAGGCGACGTCTGGTGATGTTGTGTCGAGAAGATTCCAGAGTTCGACGGTGTGTCTGTGGACGGAGCGGGTGTTGAGCAGGATGCACTTGAGGAGGTTGTTGCAGGTGTTCAGTTTGGCGGGAGCGGTGCAGGTTCGGAGGCAGGTAAACTTGCAGGTTTGGCAGGTGAAAGGTCCGTGGGCACGTTTCGGGGTGGCTTGGTAGCAGGCGGGTTTCCGTCCGGCGTTGAGCGCGTTGAGGGTGGCGGTGTCATAGGTCCGTCGTGTGGGCTGGCAGCCACGTGGGCCAGGGGTCTTGGCGCTGGGCGGGGTCCAGGCGCGGACGGGTGCAGACGGGCTTGCCTTTGGCGCGCCTTCAGCGCACAATCGGCGTACCGCTGCGCATGAAAGCTGCGCGTACGCGCGGGCTCCATATGAGGCGAAGTGGGAGGGCGGAGCAGCTGGGAGGCGGGAGCGGGCGGCCAATTAACACAATGAAAACAATGCTGGAAATAACACAGTACAGGTAAAAAAACAGTGGGCACAAAAGCAACAGAGGTCAAGAAACAGGCTAACGGTGCGAGAGCAGTGAGCAGCAGCGAGGGGGCACCGCTGGTGAGCCGTGCGGCGTGGGGGTGTCCTGAGGTCAGGTCATACTTACCTGCGCCGCGCGGGCTCCATATGAGGCCAAGTGGGAGGACGGAGTAGCTGGGAGGCGGGAGCGGGGCGGCCAATCGGGAACAGAAGGGAAGAAGGGGGCGGGGCCGCGAAGGAGCTGCGGCGGGAAGCGGGAAGCGGGAAGCGGGTGGGGGCACCAGAGGGATTAGGGGCAGCGAGCACAAGTCAACACAATGAAAACAATGCTGGAAATAACACAGTACAGGTCAAAAAACAGTGGGCACAAAAGCAACAGAGGTCAAGAAACAGGCTAACGGCGCGAAAGCAGCGAGCAGCAGCGAGGGGGCACCGCTGGCGAGCCGTGCGGCGTGGGGGGTGTCCTGAGGTCAGGTCACACTCACCTGCGCCGCGCGGGCTCCATATGAGGGCAAGTGGGAGGGCGGAGCAGCTGGGAGGCGGGAGCGGGGCGGCCAATCAGAAACAGAAGGGAAGAAGGGGGCGGGGCCGCGAAGGAGCTGCGGCGGGAAGCGGGAAGCGGGTGGGGGCACCAGAGGGATTAGGGGCAGCGAGCACAAGTCAACACAATGAAAACAATGCTGGAAATAACACAGTACAGGTCAAAAAACAGTGGGCACAAATGCAACAGAGGTCAAGAAACAGGCTAACGGCGCGAGAGCAGTGAGCAGCAGCGAGGGGGCACCGCTGGCGAGCCGTGCGGCGTGGGGGGTGTCCTGAGGTCAGGTCACACTCACCTGCGCCGCGCGGGCTTCATATGAGGCCAAGTGGGAGGGCGGAGCAGCTGGGAGGCAGGAGCGGGGCGGCCAATCGGGAACAGAAGGGAAGAAGGGGGCGGGGCCGCGAAGGAGCTGCGGCGGGAAGCGGGTGGAGGCACCAGAGGGATTAGGGGCAGCGAGCACAAGTCAACACAATGAAAACAATGCTGGAAATAACACAGTACAGGTCAAAAAACAGTGGGCACAAAAGCAACAGAGGTCAAGAAACAGGCTAACGGCGCGAGAGCAGCGAGCAGCAGTGAGGGGGCACCGCTGGCGAGCCGTGCGGCATGGGGGGTGTCCTGAGGTCAGGTCACACTCACCTGCGCCGCGCGGGCTCCATATGAGGCCAATTGGGAGGGCGGAGCAGCTGGGAGGCGGGAGCGGGGCGGCCAATCGGGAACAGAAGGGAAGAAGGGGGCGGGGCCGCGAAGGAGCTGCGGCGGGAAGCGGGAAGCTGGTGGGGGCACCAGAGGGATTAGGGGCAGCGAGCACAAGTCAACACAATGAAAACAATGCTGCAAATAACACAGAACAGGTCAAAAAACAGTGGGCACAAAAAGCAACAGAGGTCAAGAAACAGGCTAACGGCGCGAGAGCAGCGAGCAGCAGCAAGGGGGCACCGCTGGCGAGCCGTGCGGCGTGGGGGGTGTCCTTAGGTCAGGTGCCATTAAAGGACCTGCCAGGTTGAAGGATTATGTGTTATCATAGTTTTGGAAGGAGTTTGATGTAGTATGCACCAACCTGTATTATATACAAGTATTTTCTCACATTACATTGTATTGTTTATCTGCGTCTCTTTGCATTGCATTTTAACACGTGATTTCATGTTATATACATACATATTGCATTGTTATGTAATCCTACATTCTTTGGAATCTATGGAAGTTCTGGAGTCCCAGGGCTGCAGCAGTTGCCTGGGGATTACTGGATCAGCCTGACAGTTTCTATGTTGTGGGTCCTTCTATATATATGAAAGCACTTATAACTTTCTACTCGATGGACATCGAGAAAACCTTAGATTCGGTAGACTGGCCATTTTTATATGTATTGCTCAAGAAGGTGGGTGTTGGGGACATCTTTGTACAGCTGATCAAGGTGTTATACACAGCACCAGTAGCGAAGGTCCAAATTAATGGTGTACTATCGCGTGCCATAGCAATCACTAGAGAGACGAGGCAGGGGTGCCCCCTCTCCCCACTACTATATGCACTGGTGGCCGAGCCCCTAATATGCACCATGCGGGAATACCACTCATACAGGGGTATACGTTCCCCACAGAGCAGGGGCTGTAGGCCCCCAGGTAGAAATGGATAGAACTGGTGTGGGGTAATCCTATACAGGACAAACTGTTTACTATCATACATTGTAATGCAATATGGGCCAGTCGTATCATGGTCAGGTTGGTTAGTTGTACAAGTTGGATAATACAATGGTACTTTGGCCTCTGTGTTTTATTGAGACTATAACATTACTCGCATTGATATTACCCTGTTTGCTACCTCTCTTCTCTGGTGTTAAGAAAACAATGTATGGTTCCCTTCACAAGGGTGCATGGCCTTACTAGATGTAAAGGGAAACTGCAAGCACTAGCTGTTGTGAATATGCTGCACTTATCCTTGCACTGCGACAGTGTAAATGATCTGAATGTACAAAGACCTGCTGTTGTAGTAAAAATAATAATAAAGTTAAAAAATAAAACCTTTCTACTCTACGTGTTACTGGGTTTACTGGGAGCAGAAACCTCTGGTCTGCTCCACCTTCCATACTACGAGTTCTAAGTAAATTCTGTTGGCACCAAAGGATAATGGAGGGCTGGCTTCCCATATAACCATAAGTACTACAGAGACGCCCGGCTGAGGATAGCAAGGAAATGGTCCAAAAGAGAATCCTGCAAACATTGGTTCCATATCACCTGGGCTATTGTAGGGAGGTCACTGCATTGGATAATTTTTATGCCATATAAGAATAGGCCTCGGAATGCATACTGTAGCTAGGTCACTAGTACATTATTGGAGATATGACCCTTAAGTGTGCCAACATGACTTTTCCCTAAACCCCTATTTTAGACAACCCAGACTTCACACCGGCATTGAGGTTGTGCTCGTATCTCCATTGGCGAGCTGGTGATTGCCAAATTATTTTAGATATGTTTTCAAAGGGGTAGGTTAGATCCTTTACTAATTGTAGGGAAGCCCATAACTGGTTTCATTACCAACAAATATATCCCACAGCACTAAATCCACAGATGAAAGTGGCAGCTGCCCATCCTTTTACGGTGGGAGATACGTTGCTCACCACCTATCATGGAACCAAGTGGTGATTGACTGCTATATACAAATATCTATGTGCACCACTGAAATCCCTCTCTTGGACCTACATTCAGATGTCGGGTAAGGCACTGCAATGCACCACTACCGTGAGGCAGTGGGAGATACCGTGAAGCGACGTCTACGAATACAAATTGTCCGCACGACACCGGGAATCTGCACTCAAGGTAATGAAAGGCTGACACTTCATACTGGATAAACTGTATAGGATGTTCCTGCAAACAGCCACAAATGAATGCTGGTGGGAATGTGGCATGATGGGGGATCCTCTCTGCGTGTGTGGTTGCCCCAGTTGCAAAGATTTTGGGAGGACGTTTTATCCACGGTAAAAGAGATCGCAGGGGTATCTATCCCAGCTGACCAAGAGGTGGCAATGTTGGGTCAGAGCACCAAGGGTTGGGATGGGGGAATTTTAATGAATTAGTTTCTGATTTATCAACTTTTGCTGATAGCACATATGACTATTGCTAAACATGGAAATCAGACGGTGACGCATAGCTCGCATACATTGTGATGGCATATTTGGGACACTACAGCTCTCGAAAACGTGATTGGAGATGTGGATAAAGATATTGCCAACTGGTGTTGTTATAGATGGTTAATGAACAAGGAACTGTAGCATGTCCTCCTAGACTACATTTTTTGGAATTATGGTTGAAGCCACTTGGTGAGCCGTATACCACATATTGATTTAAAGGCTATAGATTGTTGAGGAAGGGCCACAGGTACACAACCAATCTTCAGATATTTTGTTTCTTTTTTGTATAAATTACGGCCTGTGTGTACTCTGCATGACACAGAGGTTTTATATATGTGAAACTGTAATAAAATGTATTTAAAAAAAGAAATTAATATCACTATTAGCATCACAGTATACTTTGATTCAAACTAACTTAAGTGGAAAAAAGGAATTACCAATGACTAAGCCAATAGTCATAATGTTTTGAGTGGCCTACTTCAAAATAAACTGCTAATAGACCCCCCGACAAAAATAGCCAAACCATCACCCTTTATTTCCCAGAAAGGCTGGGACCACAAAGCTCAAACCCATTAAACATTATGAATTTACACAAAAAGTCTCAAGGAGTATGATAACACTCCACCAATTAAAGCTAAAATACTCTTCATCATATTTCATCTCATAAACCAAACACATTCCAGGGTAGCACATTAAGTTCTTCAGTATCAGGAGTAACTATGTTCATGCGAAGTAGAAAACCATGGTATAAATTTGGCTCTAAGATTGAGAGGCAAGAACAAATTCTTAACAGAGGTGCCTCAGTTTTCCCATTTCTCACCAATGTCCTCTTGACTCCTATTGCCCCATCATATGTTCATGCAGTGATACAAGAAATTTGTCACCAACCTATGCGTTTTACTTTTAGTTATTTTAAAGACCCATAAAGTGTAGAATTCCACTGGTGAAAACTCTTTCCCATAAGTGCCAATTATAAACCCCACATTTCTAATCCCGTTTGATGTGAGATCCCATAGAGCTAAGATGCTAGTCAAGTTTTGCGTAAATTCCTCCTATTCGGGGAGGGAGGCGAGTACTAATACACACTTCGCAAACCAAATGACTGTCAGGTGACGAGGAATCACCCTAAATTTTATACATATGGCCAAACTCCTTATTAGCATAATTTCCTTGCATCTTCAGTGAATTTTTGCAAGTGCTACTCCTGGTGCCTGACTCTGATTGCTGGCTATGACTTTTTATGCTGGAATCTTGGATTGATTCACCATCAATGTGTTTATACTTGTTCTTAGACTTGTTGATCATGTGTCTCTTTTTCTTTCTAATTATTGAGCAGCATGGGAGAAAAAGAAAAATCAACCTTTACTAAATCTGATATATGAATATTCCTAAATTCGCTTAGACGCATTAATAGCCTATTTCAAGGATAGCTTCTTCAGTTTAAATACAATGTGGTCCAGGAGGATAGAATCAGCTGAAATGAGCTCAGTTGTTCCAGAAGATATTTCATCCTAAAATAACATCATCAAGTACACTAAGTGTAAATCATAACAATAACATATTCTTGTCAATCACAGAATTCTAATATCAATAAAGTGCTAATTGTAGCAATAAGGTATAATATATCTATATTGTAGTGCAATTGAACTCCTAAGGGAGACTGACTTTTTGAAAATATTATTCATTCTGAATTCTGATGAGAGCTAATTTTTCACAATTAAAATAAAACAGTGGTCCCTGAAATGTAAAATTCATAAAGTGCTATTTGTGACAATGAAACTTGCTATCTATTACAGTGCAAAAGTGCTTCAAAAAAATGTATTTGTAAAAACTCCTTGTTTACATTTCATTCTCAACTGCAATGGATAATAATTGAGTGCTGGTCTCTCATATCCTTACCAGCCTCTTTTCAAAAAAGCGTCTCGTCTATTTACTCAACAGTCTAAAAGTTTCAAAATTGCTGAAAACGTACATTCACTCTTCATTTGCTGAGCATATGCATATTCAAACATTCTAACACTGCTTACCCTCATATACCAGCGTTCAAGAGTCAGTCAATCCTTTAATTTCCAACCTTGCAGTATCGGGGACTAAGCAGCTTCCATACCTGTACAAGTAAAACACTGAGCAAAGGTATCCACTCAGCTAATAATACTAGATGAATATCCAAATAGTACTGTAGTCGCTTCAGCCTCAGTTCTGATCCCAATCATTTTACTAAGTTCTTGAAATAACTTGGAGCAAAATACATACATTTCTAGACATGTAAAAAAAGATATGGAGCCATCCCCCCAAAATGTTTATTTGACACCTGAAACATTAATCTGGAGTTGCTTCAAAGATTCCAAGAAAAATATTAGGAGTGTAGTACATTAGCCATTTCAACAAATATGCCATTCTTTTCAAATTAGCCACCCTGAAAGATTTATATACCACCACAGAGATAGATTCCCCCACTCCTCTCATTATTCTACAATTGGTAGCTCTGAATATTATCTAAAAATTCTGGAATCACAGGTGAAACCCTATTGAGCCGTAGAATTCTGTACCAATTACCGACCCCTCAAAGTTGTTCTTTAACTAGTAGTTTCATCACTGCATGGGTTGCAATATTCATCTTGCGAACGTTATCTGCCAAAATGGCCGCTATCTTCAGAAAGCTGAAAAAAAGGGCTTGAATTTCTTCACAGTACTGGAGTATCATCTCAGCTCAAGTTTTCTATCTTTGGCTAATAATACAATCACCAGCTGTGTAGAATCCCCTTGCATTCCAGTTTTCCAAAATAGTTTTGGAGGTGGCTTATCCCATAGATCTACAATCTTTCAAGACCATAAAAACATGGTACAGCAGAATGCACCACATACACCAAAAAACTGTTTCATATCACTTTCCATTATGTATAGCACCTTATATCTAGTTCTTTCTAGAAACATAGCAGTTTTAATAAAGGCTGGCCGCTCAATTCCTGATCCTTTCAACCTATAAATCAAAATAAACTTATCAAAAGACTAAAGTTCATGAGAAAGTCAAAGAATATGATCCAACAGTGCTTCCTGAAAGTTATTCTATAAATGAGGTAGCGCAAGTCCTCCCTGATTATCATTTAGAACTGAAAATTGTACACTTGGATACTTATTATTTCAAAAACATTTCTTTAAAAGGGAATCAACCTATTGAAAATATAGCTTATTATGCTTGATAGGGACATTAGTGAAAAGAAAAAGAAGCAATGGCAAAATTGCCATCTCAATTAAAGCAACACGGCCAATTAGAGATAACAGAAGTACAGGCCCTTTACTTTCTTAATCATAACAGAGTAATTAATCTAGATTAGATCACTAAAATTGGATGTTACATAGATCCCCAAATAATGAACTGGACGTTGTGGAGCACACTGTTGTTGGAGATTCTGAGGTAGATCTGCAGCTGTTGCATTGAACAATAAAAGCTCCATCTTTGAACAAATCATTTTATAGCCCCCACCGAGATATATTTCAGAATGTCTTTTAAAGCTCCTTGAATAATGCCCTTTTCTGCTTTTAAATATAAAATAATATTATTGGGGGAGAGTTTGATTTTCACCATCCCCGCTATTGGTGGGACAATCGAGACTTTGTTAGGAATCCTAACTGTCACAGGTTCAATAAAAAACCTGAAAATAATTGCAAACATTAGACAGCCCTGTCAAGTACCTCTTTTGATTGTCGCTGATCCTATCTATTTAGAATTAGTCTATTCTTGCTTCAATGTATTTATATAAATTCTGGAGCATTCTTACAAATTGACCAGGGATTCCCAGTTTAATCGAAATATAAAATAATACTTCCCTATTGACTAAGTCAAAAGCCTTCTTGACACCTATCATCAGTATTGCCGGCTTCAGCTGATTACTCAAAATAAAATCAATGGCTAGATCAGGAATTTTGTGTTGGTGTCCATTGATCTGTTCAGTAGGAAGCCATTCTGGTCTTCGTCAATTATTTCTTTGTGTGACAGGTGTAATTTGTGCTGCCAATGCTTCGTGAACAACTTATAGTCTGAACAGGCTAACGGGGTGATCAGAATAGACATTCATACTCAGGTAATCTTTACTGAGAAAGCTAACTATTAATGATTCTTTAAAAGATTTGGGTATGTCTTCCATTCCCTAAATTGATTAAATGAATCTGCTAAAAAAGGGATCAATTCATCTGCAAATTCCTTGTCGACACCAGTCGCAATACTATTATTTCCAAAAGCTTTAGCATCTGCCATCTCTTTTAATGACTTCTCAATTTCTGCAGGGGTTGTTTTCGCTAAGAGGGTATGCCTTTTTGTATCTGTTAATTTGAGTAGTATAAAAGAGCTAAAATATTGTTCGGGTTTCGAGAAAGAAGAGTGATCTGTTTGCTCTTATAAAGCCATATAATGCTGCAAAAAATCTCTACTACATTGTGATTTTCAGTAGTATGAACATGAGACACAGTATTGAGTATTGCCTTGATTGTAGTATTATTTTTTGTAGGTTTAGCAGACCAAGCATGGAATTTGCCAATGTGCTGACTTTCTTCATAAACTTTCTGTTGATAAGTTCTATGATTACAGACTGCTTCAATTAAGAAGAAATCTCTGAGATTCTTTGATGCTCCCTCAAACCGATTCCTTTTTAATTTCCTTGTTTATAGATTAGAACAATAGTCTGGAGTCACCATGGCAGTTTAAGCTACATCAATTTCTGCCCACAGCGCTTACATTCTTATGAGGAGTGCCTTACCGAATTTTGATTTACAGGCTATCACCTGCCCCCTAAAAGTAGCTTTAAAAGCTTCCCAAACAAAAAAAGCTGGGGCTAAATTTCGATTAACTTGAAAACATTATTTAATGAAGATTCAGGTCTGCTCTGATAATAATACCATATCGAATTGCCAATCTAGCTCTCTCCTTTGGCTAAATATCTAGTTTAGATTAGTCAGAAAAGCCATTGCCCTCGATAGCAGTTGTGCCGCAATTAATTGCTTGTGAAAGCATAACACAATTATTTTTGAAGCTGTATTAAATTGGTGTGAAAAACAAGTAAATTGCAAAAATTCAGGATGATCTAGACACCATGGATCAACCAGACCAAATTCCTGCATAAACCTTGCTTGTATTTGTGCAGTCTTGGGCTTAAGTTGCTTCTTTGTTCCATTAGATGTGTCCGATTTTAAATTCTGAATAAAGGTAAAATCACCTCCCAGAACTAAAGGCCCTTCCAAATCCATCAAAAGCTCATACAGCTGCTTGAGAGACTCTATTTCATCTTGATTCAAGCCTTAATAACTAACAAGAATCCAAAAGAAACCTTCTACTGACACCTTAACCCAAATCCATCTACCTTTTCCATTTCTAATAGCATCTACAATTTGCCAGCCTAGAGTGGTAAACAAATAAATTGCCACTCCGCTGACCGCAGCTCCTGAGGTTGAAGAAAAGGCAATGGGAAACCTTCTAGGAACAGTCATATTTGGTTTGTTAGACTACGGATGTGTTTCCTGGAAGAACATCACCTCAGCACCAAATTTAGAGAGCCAATTCATTATTATCCCATATTTGTGCTTGTTCAGTAAACCATTAGCATTGCATGCACCTGTCCTAATCAATTTCCCCATACTTTTTGAGAAAGAAAAAATACCCCAAGAAAGTACATTTTTTAAGCTTTCCAACAATTTAGAGAGCCAATTCATTATTATCCCATATTTGTGCTTGTTCAGTAAACCATTAGTATTGCATGCACCTGTCCTAATCAATTTCCCCATACTTTTTGAGAAAGAAAAAATACCCCAAGAAAGTAAATTTTTTAAGCTTTCCAACAAATCCCTTGTCCCTAGCTCTTGCTAACTAAGAGTAAGCCATCCATTGAATCACTTCCTTTATCCTTCTGGCTCCACACTCTGTTCATTTCTTTCTTACCTCACCTTCCTACAACTCTAGAGATTCCCAAACTAAATGTGAACCTGCTACCCACCACTCCATGAATTCCCCTTGTCAAGCAAATTGCCCGCCTTACCCCCTGACCCACTGCACCCTTTAGCTGGTGCCATGTTGCTGCTCCTGCTGATGACAGGTTTCCATTCAGTGACAATTCTACCCACACTTTCACATTGAAGCTGGATTAAAGAAAGCAAAGCTGCACATGGGTACAGAATCGCATGGGAGCTTCACAGAGTAGCAGCCAAGATTCCTTTCCAGTCCACGTCCTGAGGAAAACCCCAGAACAAGTCAGGGTTCGAAATGCGTTGGCTTTGGGGCTGAGGCACAAGTAGTGTAGGGGTGTACAAGGGAATCATTGTAAAGTAATTCCTTCACATTGCTTATACTACCCCATTCTTAATTGTGTTGCATAATGCCCAGCATTAAGGCACGACCTTTCGAACTGCAATCAATTCGTCTATTTTTCATGTGTTACTTAAGGACTAGTGTTGCTTATTTATTAATAGGACTACAACAATCGAATGGGTGTCCAAGTCACTTTTTGATATGTTGTGTGTTGTTTTATGTATGTAAATAGATGTAGATTTTGTGTCTTTATCTGTCACATTGCCAATTTTTGTTGTTTTGTTCACAAGTGTATCACACTAAGGATTTGTGTGGCTTTCTCTATGACATGAAGAAACGTTGTTATAAACATCGTGAATAATGTGCATAACAAATGTGAAATAAATCACTTGCACTTGTAATTGATTGTCCAAGTGCTGATTAATGATCATGCAATTATCTATCTGGTCACTTGCTTCTTTCAGACAATAGGGTGGTCTAGGCCAGGTAGACATAGGACCCAAGCCTTTGGTTGCTTTAGATGTTGCTGCACCTGGCATCACTTTTGCCCTTCCACATTGGGAGTTCTCCCTACTTAATTAGCTACTATACCATGGGCTAAGACCTTACGGTGGCACCAAAATTAGATTACATTTTTTCAAACCCCAAACAAGCTCAGCACTTTAGACAGAAGATTAAGAATCTCTTATACAGTTGAAAGAAGATGAAAAAAGAACTTTCAATCTTGACTGTTGTACCACTGAGGCCTGTATATCCACTGATTAAAACAATCCCACAAATCTGGCCACTGTGATTGACACATTGGGGAAAATATGAAATTGATAGTTCTCCGAGGTTAAAAAAACCTTTCTGTTGAATGACTGCAGATAATATTCGTTCCTGAATATGAAAAAATTAGCAAGAATAGTCCATGGGTATTTCGAGTTAGGTACACATTGCACTGGAACCCTATCCACTGTCATGATTGGGAAAGCACCTGTAGCATCAGGTAGGATGTGAGATTTAATTAAAGACTCAACCAGTTGAACTGTATTTTTGAAGTTTACTTGACTCTCACTTTCTTCTGGAACACCCCCAAATCGAAGACTTGATCGTCTTGAATGATTTTCCAAATCGTCGATTTGTTTCACACGATAGCTCACTTTATTCTACACCCCCAACATTTCCTTGTTGAGAGGTACATATCTATCCTCGCGGTCTTATATCCTCTGCTTTGCCTCCTGAAATCTGATTGGCATATATGCCACACTGCACTCAATTTTTACCAATCTGTGGTGCAAGGCAGCAATTTCCTGTGCTTGCACCTGTTTCAGATCTCAAATTTCTGAAAGTATTGACACCAACAAATACTCAGATTGCCCTACCCACTGAAAGATACATTGCCCTTCATCTAGCTCAGTTCTCTGCAAGGTATTTTGTTTATCCAAGTTTGGCCCAGGGCCTATTTTATTGACCCAAGTTTGGCATAGGGCCTCCAGATCTTTTCATCTCAGCCACAAGCACTTCAGAGACCGACCCCAGACCCTGTGATTGAAAGAGTGTTTGATTTTGGGAAAAGGATCCTGTTATCTTGTGTAACCATGAGCGTCAGTGTAATGATTTCTCTATCACCTCTTATCTCTCGAAAAGCTATTTGTGGGATCCCTTTGTCTGAAAGTTTTTTTCTTGCTTAGCACAAAGTGGATACTACTTCATCTTGACCCACTAATCCAACCCTCTCTAAAGACATCAAGATTACAGTTTGAGTCCCCTCAGGCCCCTGATACATGTTCATTTATTCCAGCCCCACTGAACGTGGCTGAGTATTTTGAGCATCTAATTTCTTCAGTGCTACATTACTCTCCAAGACCACTGGGTTAATACCCTCTGCCTGAACAGTGGCACAAATTAAAGTTATTAGAGCTACCATTTGTGAGTCTATTCTCAAAAAAGCACTTCTTTCCATTTGACCCACTGCCAATCAACGCTGAATATCTTGTTTTTTATCTGCTTTCTGGGAGTAAGATTCTGGGCGATTGCCAGCAGCGGACCCCCTTGAATGCTGCTATCGCATAGGCTAGCCAGGCAAATTGAACTGCTATGTCCACTGGCGAGCAACCAGAAGACTTCTGTCTTTTTACTACATTCTCTGGCTGAGAGAATAACATCCCAAAAAGGCCCCCAGTAGTATAAACCCCCACCCCGACTCCTCACGAACAGTAATCACTCACCTTGGGGCCTCGGGGTTGAAAATAATTTCCTTTGCACCATGCAATACCAGCATCAGCCTGACATTGCATTAGAGGAGCTCTGTGATGGCTGACAGTCTCAAACAATGCACTCCCCAGGCTGTGACAGCTCCACTTCCTCCACCATATCAACTGCTAGCATTGTTTGTGATGATTCATTAAGCTAGCCGAGAAGTCCATTCAACCTCCTCCAATGCCGCAGCAACAAGCCATGGCTCACTCATGTTCACCAAACGCCTTATCAGTGCCATTCTTCGTAGTCTCCCCACTGGTGGGAGAGGCATCACTGACCTTTTCAATCACACCGACGCAGTCTGCTTAAGCGCTTCCATACTTGTGGCTTGCTGTAGCTTACTACGATCCACAAATGAGTAGGGGTGGATCGAAGAGCAAGCTAGCAGCATGTCATGAGGGCTCCGGCTGCCGAATTTCACTCTGACAACTTGTCATCTATCTCCAACAATTACATCTTCTTTGATGGGCAGAGTGTCACAGGGTGGCTGCCTCACATTTTGTGTTGTTGGACAACCTGAGGGACTTCCCTTTTAAGGAGCTTTGGAAGCTCTTTGAATGCTTTACTTAACAGTACCGCACCTGTTATGTACCTACGTCTATGATTAGTATTATTTGCTTCCATACTATTTAGACTCAGACCAAGTGGGTGTAAATATAGCAGCAACAGAATCTTCTCTGTAGGTCTCTCCCGGTGCAAATGATTAAAACCCAGTCTTTGTCTGCTTCAAAGTTTCTTTACAAAGGTATGTATAATCTTTGTGGGGCTTCCCTAGCCCTAATCTGTGTTCTTCTAATTGTTAAGCCTAAATGTATTCTTCTTCCACTTGGATCTAGAAAATCTTTTTTGAGCAACTTAACATAAGTTCTTTCAGCATCCCTAACAATATGGGAACCAAGTTCCTATATGAACATTTCCAATAACATTATTCAATGTCCATCAACGAGCACAGGAGATTCTTCCGGATACAGACAGGGAAATACAGTTTCATTCTGCGCAAAGTTTCTCAAAGCACTCAGTCTTGTCAGGTAAGGGAGTGCAAATGTAAAGAGATAGTTCAAATCAAGTTCTGAAAGTCTCAGCTGAATCTCCACTATGATTCCTGGATTTCCACAAGTTGTCTTCGTTGTCATCAGTAGCGAGATAAGTCCACTCTGGAGAAGAGTACCTCTGACAAGACAACCTCGACCTTTTAGACCTTCTGAGATCAGGTCCTTCACATTTGTCTTCACTCAGCTCAGATTCTCCAGATGTTTCGTTTATGGGGGCAAGTGTTCTTTCAGAGGACCATTCAATCTTCTTTCTTTATTTCCAGACCCGCTTTCTTCGACTACCACTTGTGGTCCCACAGCACTACTTCCTTCATTGGGGTCGGATTCTGACTCATTCACCACCACAGCACCAACTTCCTCTGAGTCAGTTACAGCTTCTACTTGGCCTGGACCCCCTTCAGATTGTTCTAGTGCTGCCTCAGGCTCTGCCTTGTCCCATACAGCTTGGCTGACCTCTTCCCATGGCCCTTGGACCACAGCTGGTGTTTCTGCTGGGAGGTGTGCTCTTTCTTTTTCAAGGGCACACAGGACTCTATGAGTGTGAGATACATGTACCCGGTTTGGAAGTCCACCACACTTCACAGTAGTTGTGGTGATTAGGATCACTTGTTATGGACCACACAATCAGGGCTCAAGACAGTTCTTTCTCACATGTTTTTTCACCACGACACAGTCTCCGGGACTAAGGTCATGGCACTGCTCCTGATGTGGTGGTGCTGTCTCCGCTTCGGCTTGGTGAGACACAGAGCAAACAAAATCAGCCAATCCTTTACACTGATTGAGCACAAAATTGTCAGTGATGTTCACAAGTATATTCGCAGGCACAACAGTCATTCGCATAGCCCTCCCCATGATGATTTTATGTCGTAGAATCCTGTCCTTTATTTGGGTACATTGTGAAGACTCATCAGCACAAGGGGCAACGCGTCAGGCCATTTCAGAGATGTTGGAGCACACACTATAGCCACTCTGGATTCCAGAGTGACATTGACCTGTTCCACAATGCCTGATGCTTCTGGCTGATAACTGCAATGAAATCTCTGCTTCACTTGCAATGCTGCACATAGCATTCTCAGAAACTCATTATTAAAATGAGTTTCTCGGTCTGATTCCAAAGAGGTTGGAAATGCAAATCTCAGAGTGGGTTCCCTCAAAAACAATTTATCTACTGTGAGACTGTCAAATCTCCTAGTAGGGTAGGCTTCCAACCAATGTGAAAAAATGCACACAACCACTAGAAGGTACCTTAATCGATTACACACTGGCATTTCAACAAAATCCAGCTGCATTCTGTTAAATAGACCTCCTGACCTCCCTATGTGACTCAGTAGCAGTTCTCTTTCCTACATTAATTTGCTGACAAATCATAAATTGGTAACACAATGCTTCAGCTATTACTCAAAACTTCGGATTGAACCACGTCTGCCTAAACAATCTCACCATGGCATCCTCTCCTACATGCATCGATCTATGATAGAACCTTGCTATTGGCAGCAACAAACTATTGGGCAGTGCTGGTCTCCCATCTCCTGAAACCCAAATGTCATCATCTCGTTTCACACATCCTGCTCTGACCCAACCTTGCTGTTCCTCCTCATTAACCTCATCCTGCATCCGCTTCACTTCCTCCCATGTATCAACAATTGCAATTAAAAGATTGGTTTCATCTGCTCCCTCATTTGTAGATTCACCATTGAATGTGCGGACATTTAGCGCACAGTAACACGCGGCCTCATCAGCATAGAGATTTCCTAGCTCCACAGCAATACAGAGCTACTGGCGATGGGCGGCTCACCAGGGAGCTGTATCAACTGACTTTGACTCCTAGGGGTGCTCTCGCTGTCATCAGCTGGTCAATAGTTGCAGCCGTCTGACAGCACAAGGAGATTAAGGCATAAAGTCACCACCCCGTGCAGGTGGGACACCTTGCTTCGACCAACATTTAACCAGAAGGGCATCAGGTCCTGCAGGCAGGCAGTAAAACTATGTTTTAACCCAGAGGAGATCCAATTAAACTGCTGATTCGCAAAGTATTTTGATAAAGTGGCAGAAAGACTTAAGCTCTTGATACAAGTGACAGCAGAACAGAAGACAGCTGGCTCACCCTGATTGAGCATTTTAATTGTCAATAATAATTGCACTTTTTGCACAAGCACTTTATTCATGATTTTTTATATACGTTATAAGGCTTGATCAGAAACTGTGAAGCATTGGCATTTTGTTCATATTTTCATACATTACAAAAGGGCTGAACAGACAAAAATATTGAGACTCATTTTGACCTCTACGTAAAGCACAATAGTTGAAAGACTGTATTTTAAAGGTTATAGTGTAAACTGTGATAATGGTTTTTGTCTTCATTTTTCATCTTTTAACTTGTATTGTCTCAATGGTTTATTTTTTTATTGTGAGTTTTAATTAACTGTACAATAAATTTACCTTACCTTACCGTAGTATGACAAAATCATTATCTTTACAGTGGGCAGAACATTTGACAACAGCAATATGGTCAGGCATTTGTAAAGCCTCTAACAGTTTCTTCACCTGCTCTCCATTGTGGATAGGGGATCCTGGTGAGGTGAAAAACTCCCTCTAAGACCATAAGATTCTCTCATTATATTTTATTAGGGGATCTCAATATTCATCTTGATCACGCTGATGCCAGGGATTCGTGTGAATTCCTGTATGCTCTTCATCTGGCCCAATTGATCGAGCTGGTTAAGCTCCCCACTCATCAGGCTGGTCACTTACTGGACCCAATTTGCAGTAACTTTCCTATTTCGATCAGAGACCCATGCCCGGTCCCTCGGTTGGATCATTTTATTACATATTTTTCATGGACCGTGATGAATGCTGAGCCTGTAGCACGGTCTTTTTGCAAACCCGCCTTCAGCAGAATTGCCTTAGGTACGTTTAAGCTAGCGCTGGAGACTACTAGACCTACTTTATCAGGTGGCATTGCAGATTGCCTTGACAGTTTTACCAGTTGGATCTCCAAGGCAGTCACCACTCATTTCCACAGTGTTCTTCTAGGCTGTCAAGGGAATCTCCTTCCAAACCCTGGTTCAGCCCCGAGCTTAAAATACTTAAACATGAATGTAAGATTCTTGAGTGAGCATGGCGCCGCAGTGATTACTGTTCGGCTGCTAAGCTGAAGCTCAGAATCAAACAGAAGGTCTATTATGAGGAAATAGCGGCTGCCAAAAGGCAATTCTATTCTAGTCGAATTGACTCCGCTAAAAATAACGTAAAATAATTTTTTTCGATTAATCAGAGCTTCACGTCTCCCCTGGCTCAAGCTAGTGTGCTATTACCTTCAGACACCTGGTGCGATACTCTATTGAATTTCTTCCTGGATAAGATTTGCACTATTCAGGCAGCCTTTTCTCACAGTGATAAGGAGACCGTGGTATCTGTCCTGCCACCAATTCCCAGAGCGGAACACTGCCTGGATATGTTTAAGACGGTGGATCTGCAGGACTTGCTTAAAATCATTAGGAGCTTGAAATCTGGCTCACCCTCTGATCCTTGTGCTGCTAGACTGCTTGCCGCAGCAGCAGAAACGATCAATGCAGAGGTTAATAGCATTGTTAACCTATCTCTCCAGACAACCAGTGTTCCAGCGGCCTGGAAGCAGGCCAGGATTCTGCCACTTATAAAGAAACCTTCACTTGATCCTCTCAATCCGGGAAACTATCGACCCATTTCCCTCTTGCCAGGGTTGGCTAAAGTGTATGAGAAGGTTGTTAATAATCAACTCATCGAGTTCATTGAGAAGGAGGGTATTTTGCACCCTGCACAATTGGGGTTCCGGGCTGCCCATAGCACCGAGTCGGTCCTGGTGGAGGTTGTGGAGGCTATTCGGGAGTGTCTGCACGCCAACGGGCGGGCAGCACTGATCCTGTTGGACCTCTGGGTGGCGTTCGACATGGTCCCACACTCTCTTCGCCTTTCACGACTCGCCGGGATAGGTGCATTAGGCACTGCCTGGAACTGTCTCAGATCCTTTTTAGAAGATCGGGCCCAACAGATCTGGATGCCCCCGTGCTCCTCTTCTACACAGTTTGTGACCACGGGAGGGCCCCAGGGGTCTTGCCTCAGCCCCGTTCTTTTTAATATTTATGTTACACCCTTAGTTTATTTGGCAGAGAGCTTGGGAGCCAAGGTGATGGCTTACGCTGATGACACCCAGCTGCTATTAACTTGGGATAAAAGCGATGAGTCGGTCTCTTCTGTTCATCACTGTCTTTCATCCATTTTTAAATGGTTAGCAGCTGGGCAGCTAAAGTGCAATGAGGAGAAGTCCTAAATCATCCTCTCCGGAAATTTTTCTCCTAATTTCCGAGAATCTCTTTGTCCTCCTGAGCTCCCGGTGCCAACCTCTCTAGGGAAACCTGCCAAAGATTTAGGGGTATGGTTTGATGAGAGTCTTTCTTTCTCATACCATATTAAGAAGCTGGCCGGTAATTGTTTTGGTCTCCTCAGAACTCTGAGGAAGTTTTTCCCTCTTCCTTCCCAGGCAGCGAGAGAAACGGTGACCTGTGCACTCATTTTGTCCCGGTTGGATTATGCCAATGCACTATACATCGGCATTCCAGACTGCCTGCTGAAAAAGCTGCGGGTAGTCCAAAATGCAGCGGCCAGACTGCTTCTGGGTATCTCTGCCAGGAGCAGTGTGCGACACCATCTGCATTTACTGCATTGGCTCCTCGTTGTTGAACGGATTAAGTTTAAATCATTGGTTGTGACTCACAAAGCACTGCATGGGCTTGGCCCCCTATACCTACAAAAACGTTTCTCCTTCTAAGTTCCATCTAGACAGCTGCGCTCCACGTTCCTCCGCTTTGCGCAGGTTCCTCGATTTAAATACCAGAGGCTTGGAGGTAACTCATTGACAAGGAAGGCTACTGCTGCCTGGAATGCTCTGCCCCTTGTCCTACGCAATATTCAGGACCCGATGGTATTCAAGAAACATTTGAAAACACATCTCTTTGCCTAAATAGACGTTTTCCTCTTGTGTTGGTTTCGCGCCGGGACACCCGTGAGTATCTGTGCGCGTTATAAATGAAAATAACACATAACATAACTGTCTGAAGTCGTGAACCACACCAAACTCATATTGGTTATCTGTGAATATAGTCACTCTCAGCTGGTCTGAAACACATCATGCGTGGTTAAGGGCAATCAATTCTGCTACCTGTGTGGAGAATACTCCTTGAAGCTAGGCAGCTTTGACCACTCCAGTAACAATGCAGACAGCATAGGCAGCCCTCAGATGTCCCTCATTATCCCTTAAACAACAGCCATCTACAAATAGAGCATAGTCAGATTCAGGCAATGGCTCATCCATTATATCGGGACGTGGCTTGGAGCACAGTTCAGTGACATCGAGACAGTCATGTTTGATTTCAGTCTCAGCCACATCACAATCAGGTACCAGGAGTAAAGTAGCTGGATTCAGAACAGAACATCTTTTCAAAGTAATATTTTCTGCAGCCAAAATAATCTGCTCATACCTAGTGAGCCTACTATTTGTCAGGTCCTTTGTTTGTGTTCTGGTCGACAAAATGTCAACAGAATGAGGTACGTAGACAATCAGTGTGTGACGTATCACAATATTTTCGCACCTCTCTATGCTGACACCTGTTGCAGCAACGGATTTGAGACATCCGGGCAATGCTGATACTACTGGATGTAAAGTAGCTAAGAAATAGGCAACTGGTCTACTGGCACCTCAATGATTCTGAGTTGACACAGAAAGAGCACAAACTTCTTATTCACTACAAAGGAGCAAAAATGCTTTATTATAGTCAGGCATTCCTAGTGCCGGAGCGTGACAAAGGCTCTCTCTCACCTCCAGGAAGGCATTCAAACAATCATTATCCCAGGGTACTGGATCAAGTACATCCTTGTGTGTCAACCTCTGCAGAGGTTTTGCCATTAGGTAAAAGTTGGGAATTCACTGATGACAGTAGTCCACCTTTCCCAGAAATATGCTGACTTCTTTCTGCGTTCAAGGTGGAATCATTTGCATGATCGCTGAGATGCTCTTTTGTGACACCTTATTCGCAGCTTTCACAATGTGATGTTCCAAATAAAGGACATGTGTCATACAGTACTGTAACTTACTTGGGGATACTTTATGTCCATTCTCAGCCAGATGGTTCAGTAAGGCAATGGTATCAGTTGTACATGCTTCTTGAGTATTCAACGCAACTAAAAGGTTGTTTATGTACTGTACCAAAACAGAGTTGTAGGGCAGAGTTGTAGTTGTAGGGCATGACCAGAGACTCCAGATTTTTTTTCAAGATCTGGTTGAATATGGAAGGACTTTCTGTATAACCTGTGGGACATGGCACCACATTAACACATGATTCCCCATTTGAAAAGCAAATAAAAAAAATGTATATCTTTGTGGAGTGGAATTGAGTAAAATGCTTGACACTGATCAATGACAGTGAACCACTCAGCCTCACATGGAATCAGAAACAGTATTTCTGAATGACTCGGTACCACAGGATAACAAAGAATCACTAATTTATTAGTCTTCCGGAGATCCTGCACAATGCGGTACTTACCGCTCGGCTTCAATAAGCCCATAATGGGTGAGTTACATGGACTCCCGGGATCTCCTTCAGAATACCCTATTCAATCATTGACTCAATAACAGTTGAAATCCCCGCAACAGTCTAAGGCTTTAGATTATACTGTGAAGTTCTCTGGAATTCAGCATTCAGTTTTTCTTGTATACGGACTGGCTCAAATCCTTTAATAAGTCCTATATCCTTTCCTGTAAAATTCCAAACTATGTACCTCACTGTATCTTGGAGATCTAAAGGTAAGTCAGCATTGGGAACAATAAAGTTTGCAGTTTTTGATTTGCCAATTTAAAGACAATGTCCTCATCATTATGTGGAAGCACAATACCCTTCGGTGTGCATTTGAAAGTGCAATTTCACTTGCACAGCAGATCATGCCCTAAGACACACACAGGACTTGTATCACACACCACAAATTGGTGATTATCTTCAAATGTCCCTATCTTTACAGGCACTTCTTTAGTTAGGGGCCTGGACAACTTCTTGTTTGTGACTCCTACAACTTGGATTTATTTTCCCTAGAGAGGCGGGTTTGGAACCTCTTCTGTT
The DNA here is from genome assembly GCF_964204655.1 of Triturus cristatus. Lineage (NCBI taxonomy): Eukaryota > Metazoa > Chordata > Amphibia > Caudata > Salamandridae > Triturus > Triturus cristatus. The sequence continues at coordinate 1,213,640,121 of NC_140590.1, forward strand.
TTCGCACCATTGCCGACCCGGAAAGTGACATTGTGGCCATCCACGTCAGCATCAACATATGGTCCGCTCTCGTCTACCTCTTGTGATGCACAATCTTCCTCCCCACTCAGACACTATCATAAAGACTGATCAGAGCCGTACTCATTGACATCTCAAACATGGGGTACTGTTGAAATGGGGTGTTATTACGGGATAAATTCTGATTCACACCCTTATCAGCATTCTGGTGTGTCAAACATTATTTACACGATGCTGTGGCATTAGGGGTTGTGGCAGTTGCATTACAGGACCTTGGGAACTGAATACATTTTGAAATCTTGGTCTGGGCACATTCTGAGATTGCTTAACAGTATCCTGTGGTTGATTAAACCCACCGTTTTGTTCCTGATTTGCAGGATTAAGATGATGCTTGTGCTTCGAATGCCCCAATTTATTACAGAAATGGCATGGATTAGGCTTTTTCAAGGTGTCAATATCAATTCCAGTTTTGGGGGTTTTAGGAGAACCTCTTCACCTTCCTTGTCCCTGAAATCCTCCCCTTTGTTGCATTGGAGCCCTAGACTGATAGACTCCTTGCATCGGGACAGTATTTCCTACATAAAGCTGTCCCTGACCCCATTGAGCAGCCTTCATCTGCACCATCATCAACTTCTCTTTTGATTTCTTGTGCTTCATTTCAAGACTTGTTCCTCCAACAAATAAAATGCTGCTTAATCATCATACTTATTTTAGGTTTCAATCCAGTCACAAATCTAAACACAAACGGTCCCATGTATTTTGCATTCTGACCACAAATCACTAGGGACCACAATCCCAAACAGCGTATTCAAATCAATCCACAAAACTTTGAAACTTTTCCTAAATCGATCAACCTGTTTGTACCACTCTACACGTTTTTCTCTCGATCTGGGTAAATAATTGGTAAATGCAGGAAGGTCGCCTCTACTCCAAGGCATATGTACATAACCTAAATTCTTACGAGGGTAACTGTTCCAGGGTTGGGCGCAATAGTCACCCGCCACAAAGAGAAAGAAGAGAAATCAAATTATAAGGGTTTTGCTCATATCCCACGTATTACTTTTGAGTGGCCAGTTTAAAGTTGTCTCCTCTCCGCATGCATCTTCTCATTTCAGCCCGTTACGGTGCGGGCGATTACACGTGCAAGCCTATGGAGCAACAAAATACTCCAGACTAGGTAAGAACTACTGCCACATGTCTTGACACTGGTTTCTTATGATAGTTCAGCGTCGCTATGTCACATTTTACGAATCAATGCACTTAGAATGGTAGCCATATCGTAATCTACGTGTATTCATTATTACAATATCATTGTGAGTCCCCGGACGTAGCAGATGATTTTATTTAATTCTCAGTGTATTTTGCGCTCTACCACTAGCACCCGGCTCAAATCATACATTGTTCTGTAATGGCACCACCATGATCAGAATTTACTCTACACACTGACTTACGCACCAGTGATGTGGGAGAACTACAAATGTGTCCCATTCTGGAGTTGGTCAATAATGTATGTTATCTGTATCGTTTGTTGATCAGTGTACTTTCTTTGAATGAAAACAATTCAGATATGTGATGCGCTCTACTGTCTGCCCACTTAGAGGATTATATTGACGTCCACTCTGTGCTTTTGTTTTCTAAATCTTCTCTTATATCATTAGGTTGCAACAGGAGCAACCAATCAATAGAGCTGTAGCCACCTTGTAGTTGGTCACAAGGGGTGTCCGCTCCTTTTGAGCAGGGTTCTTGAACCACTTACAGTCTTTTCTGACCCACTTTTAACTCACTTCATTGGTCCTGAAAAAGCACCAAGGATCGTTTTGACCACTTAGATGGCGCGAAACATGTTGACCTAATAGTTACTGCGGCACATTACGCCCCATTTGTAACACACGACCTATGGGTTTTTTAACACGGCAAGGGAATCTGCATATTAAACTTAATTCACCCTGGTATCACTTAGCTAGTTTTATTATTCACTCACTCACGCATTTGTTCTCTCAGAATCCTTTATCTCACACCCTCACTCATCATATGGCAGTACCAAAAAAAAGATCTCCACCAAAGCGACCCTTCGGGGGACTCGTAGAGCATTGCAGCGCCGGCCCGACGAGGGGCAATCGCCCTATGATGAAGCATGACATCCTTTAGGGGTGTGCAAGGGCATCAAAAGACATGGCCTGCGCTTGCCGCTGGCCTGCGAAGTGTAGACCTAGGCCCTTATAATTTGATTTCTCTTCTTTCTCTTTGTAGTGGGTCACTATTGCGCCCAACCCTGGAGCAGTTACCTCCATTTGAATTGAGACTAACACAGGGAGCACGGGTACTGGATCATGATTAGCTCCATGTACCCCTCTCTCTCTTGATACACATGTACATAACCTCCACTCGGTACTTCTTGTAAAGGGTAAGCCTTTACATCCGTTTCCTCTAAGGGAGGCGGTTTCCCCAAAGATTTCTTAGAGCCTTTCTTTTAGCCCACTTCTCTTACCATTTGTCCAATGTGCTCCAAATCTGAATGCTAGTAATTCATTTTCAGATCTGAATGTTCAACCATGCTAACCTAATATTCTCTATGTCCTGATCACTGAGAGCAACTCTGTGATTTTCCTGCAAAGCTTTTGCCCATTCTATGTCAACATCACATCTTTGAGCCAATTCAGATCATTTTTCGTGTGCCTTTCTTGCTCTCCTGGTAGCATCAATTCACTTTGATGGTAGGTATCTATTCTGTTAGACTCGAGGCTCCCACTAATCATTTAATCTAATTCAGTATTTAATTTCACCACATCAATCAATTCCACCTTTACAGCTGATTTTATAGTTCTGTGACTCATCTCTGTATTTTGACTCTCATTTGAGTTATTACTGTGTGTCTTCAACCATTTCTCTAAGTCAAATATATGTTGAAATATATGCTGACCCTCAGAAGTACTATTCGGGGTATTACTCTTTTGTGGAGTACTGTTATGTAAATTTGGGAGTGTCTCCCACTCAGGTGAATCTATTCCTGTCAATCCAGGATAATACCTTATGGATCCAAATCCATTCTGTAGTGCTGAAGGATCTGCACTCGCTGCACAAGGTAAACTCTCATTCATCAGAGTCAAGGGGACAAATCGCACATTGGTGTTGTCCATTCTTCTCTCCAATGCCCTCACTTCCACTGGAGCAGACACTCTCTGACTTTCATTCCCCACCAAACTAGGGGTGTACATACTGTTGGACATGGCCCTTTTTGCAAGATTGTTCCCAAACTTTTTGCCTTACTCCTGTATTTTTCTGACCTGTTTTTGTTGGCTTTAGGGCTCTGGGCACTTTACCACTGTTGACCAGTGCTAAAGTGCATGTGCTCTCTCCTTTAAACTTGGTAGGCTCAGCTTACACCTGTTTGGCATATTTAATTTACCTGTAAGTCCCTTGTACAGTGATATCCTATATTCCCAGGGCAACCCTACGTGGGCAGTTTACTGCCACAGTGACGTGGCATTTTAAGTCACTTGCCAAGCCGGAAACTCCCCTTTTACTACATATAGGTCACCCCTAAGGTAGGCCCTAGGTAGCCCTATGGGTAGGGTGCTGTGTAGGTAAAAGCTAGGATATGTACCTTTGTTGTGTGCCATGTCCTGGTAGTGACAAACAGCCTATTTGTTTCTCACAGTTGTGAGGCCTGCTGCTCTCATAGGTTTGCATTGGAAATTCCCTGATATGTGTTCCAGTGGTAATTTCTGATCTGGAAGGAGCAGCATTGCTATGTTTAGTATGTTTGGAATAGTGATGATAATTCCTGCTTATAGGTGAAGGTGGAGTTTTTCATTACTATTGTAGAAATACAACTTTTAGAAAGTGGGCAGTTATATGTGCTTATGACTCTTTGTGCTTTGCAGCCTGACTCCATTTGCCATCTGGTTTAGACTGACCGGGGCCTATTTGGTGCATTCACTGTAGAGTGTAGGAACCTGGAGTGGGGATGGAGGGCACACTGATAGAAATGTTTGCTGTGTTGACTTTCTTGGTCTAGTACCTTGTATTATTTGTTTTGTGGTCACAACACATCAACTGACTAATAGATTTGTACAATAATATATCTTTTATCATACACTGTGTCATTATTAGTGCAGTTGCCTGCCCTTCAAAGTGTTAAAAGTAGACTCTCTGAATACCACTGTGACCCTGAGAGAGGGACTGCTGTGTTTACCAGGAAAGCACTTATTTTCTGTAAAACGAGGCAGACTGCCGGTCTGAGAAAACCAGACCTACCTTCCTCTGACGTGACGCACTGAACGCAGTCCTTACATCATAGGGTTATGGTCCAATCGTGTATGCCTAGGATCTAGGCCTAGGATACATACCAGAACAATCCCCCAATTGGTTGGAAAGTTGAGGAAGGGTTTGCTTTTATGTCAAATACAATTATACAGTACACTGTCACCCCAGTTAGGTATCCTGCAGGTCAGCTGGCGAGCAGGCGAAAGAGAGGATGTGGCCTACTGGCTAGAGCGGTTGATTTAGAAGTTGGAGAACCGAGTTCGAGTCTCGGAAGGGACGCTCAACGTCCTGAGATTCTGGGTAAATCTCTGTGTCTGACAAAATTAATGTGTCCATCCGTAATGCAGCTGATGCTCATGTAAAGTGCTCTGGGACCTTCGGGTCAAGTTCACGGTAGATATATCTAAAAAAAAAACATATGTTAAATAAAACGGTTTTTATCTTTTTTTGTGAAAAAACAAATGAGATGTATCAATATGAAGGACAAGAAGGATGTTCCAGAGAGACAGGGATAAGACAGAGAAAGCTCTGCATCAAAAAATAATTTATTTCAAACTTTTACAGCACGAAGAAAGAGGAAGCTTTCCACTGAAAAATGTATGCAATAGATAAATTAATTTAAAAATAATGTAATGTTAGTCAGACAACCAGTGCAGAGTGTGCGTCAAATTTCGAGTATTGTTCCTTTGGGCATTTCCAAGGACAAAGTGGGCTTCTCATTTTTTAATCATCTGGAGGCGGTGTAATAAGTACGCTTTATTCATAAATAGACTGAAGTACAGCAATCCAGTTTAGCACCAATCAGTGTTGAGACTACTTATTTCCTGCTATCTAAGAGATGAAGTTAAACAATGTATTTGAGGCACCGTAGTTGATAACCTGTTATGTCATGTGAAGGTCAACATCAATTTTTATCCCTAGGCATTTGACTTCCTTGAAAGGTAACTTACTTGTGGAGGAGGGCCATTGTAAGCTGTTTCGGAGTGATGGGTGAGATCCAATTACTAGCACCTGTAAAATCGGGTTTAGTTTAAGTAAATGACTCTTGATACATGTATTAATTCCTACAATGCATGTTTAAAAAAAGGATGCTGTGCCCAGAGGTGGGTCCCTTGTTCACATTGCCACTGGATTCAAGCTAGCCTGGCTGATGACAGCTGATTAGCCAGAAACCGGTCCCAGGATGCTTGTTTCCGGTCCAGGGAAGACATGGCTTGGCAGTTCAGGCTGGACTTTTCCCATGAGGCACAGGGTCAGACTGGTTTGCATATGGCCCTGTCTGAACTGGGGTGGCGGAGTGAGCTAAAGAATGATGATGGATTAAACCCAGACCAGTTGACTGGGGGTGAGTGCTTGCAATGTTCAACACTCCATCCATCATCCCCTTTGGTTTTGCTGTGCTCTGTATTAAAGCAAAACAGTGGTGTGATGAAAGTTTAAGGGGCCTCCCTGCAATGTACACGGAGGGGCTCCCTCTCCGGATTTAAAACGGAGCGCTCAGGTTTAAGTACTGTGCTGAGCGGGCCCCCAGCAGCTGGGGGCCCCCCCGCACCGCAGGGGATGTGGGGGCCTGTGTTACACCCCTGAAGCAAAACAAACACAAGGAGATGATGGACAAAGCGCTGAAACTTTTCAGACACTCACCCCCGTCACAGATCTGGGTTGAATCCATCATCATTCTTTAGCTCACTTCGCCACCCCAGTTCAGACCCAGCCATATGTAAATCAGTCTTGACCCTGTCCCTCATGGGAACAGTTTAGACCAAACTGCCAAGCCAGGTCTTCCCTGGACTAGAAACAAGCATCCTGGGACCGGTTTCGGGGTAACACCCCTCATCAGCCAGGCTAGCGTGAATCCAGTGGCAAAGTGAGCAAGGGAGTCACATCAGGGCATACCATGACAACTTAGGGCGAACAAAGAAAGCACAAGGAGATGATGGACGGAGGACTGTAACTTTTCAGACACTCACCCTCAGTCACAGATCTGGATTGAATCCATCATCATTATTTAGCTCACTTCACCACCCCAGTTCAGAAGCAGCCATATGCAAATCAGTCTTGACCCTGTGCCTCATAGAAACAGTTCAGACCAAACTGCCAAGCTAGGTCTTCCCTGGACCGGAAACAAGCATCCTGGGACCGGTTTTGGGGTAAGACCCCTCATCAGTCAGGCTAGCTTGAATCCAGTGTCAAAGTGAGCAAGGGACCCACATCTGGGCATACCCTGCCAACTTAGGGGGAACAAAGCAAACACAAAGAGATGGTGGACGGCGCGCTGAAACTTTTCAGACACTCACCCCCAGTCACAGATCTGGGTTGAATCCATCATTGTTCTTTAGTACACTTCACCACCCCAGTTCAGAGCCAGCCATATGCAAATCAGTCTTGACCCTGTGCCTCATGGGAACAGTCCAGACCGAACTGCCAAGCACTCCTATTCTTTACAATGTGAGCATGCATTCCGACCAGAATGCATGCTCTCATTGTAAAACAAAGAGGTGCAGTTCATCCCTGCACCCCGTGGCAGGCACCTCAAGGTGCCTGCCACAGGGTGCAGGGATCAATAGGGGGGCACCATAGGTGTCCCCTCGGCCACCAACCGGAGGCCGTGCACCCATGGCAGCCCTGCTGGGGGCCCCCAAAGTCGACTTCCGACAGCCTTTCTGTGTCGGAAAGGCCAGCACAGAAAGACTGTCGGTATCCGACATTGTAATCCCTCCGGCGGAAAGAGCCACCCTCGGGATTACTGAGCCTGTCGGAGGCCAGTCGGAATGACCGGTCAGATTGCTTTCCGACCGACACTATTAAAACGGGTCAGTCGGAAAGGAATCCGACCGACTGATTACAATGCGTTAGGAAACGGCCCCGACCAACGGTTTCCTAACGCATTGTAATCAGCCCCTATGTTGTAAGGTGAAGGATGTTGATCACTGAGGGCCTAGCCTGGAATTTCAAGAGTGATTAGGTAGCTGCCAGGGAGATTATCTTTCGGTAGAGACTTTGACCAGCCATATCCAAATAATGGAGCAAAGTACAGGCAACCTTGACTAGAGCGGCTCGGCATACCCATTGACGTGACTCCCCTGATGGCAATACTGGGAATAATGTCAGGGTGTGATGGAAACTGGGCCGGGAAATGTATACATGTACAATGAAGATCAGGCATGAACAAGTACAATCTCTTAAATCGAGCTGTAATGTTTATGGTACGTCTCATGTTCTTGTTGTAAAAATCTATATAAAGAGTTAAGAAAGGAGAAATTAGGTTCAGTTCAGTTCATTCTTTGTTCGATTTTGTTTAAAATCATAAAAGTCCATAAAAACTATGCAAACAACATCACAAATTAATATCCATACTCTAGCCAACATGTATTGGCACCCAGACTGGGGGCTTTCCCATTGTGGCTCCTGGTGATGTCCATAATCACTTCTGCCATTTTGGTAAAAAAGCTGTGTTGGGGGCTGGATCTTTTCTTGTCAAAATGACCTCAAGGACCCCATTCCCCAGTGAAGGGTGATCTGTCTCAGCCACTAACATAGCAGAATAGATATTACTAAAACAATTGACCCACTTATGCTCAGGGATCATAACCTCTAGTGGCCCTAAATCTCTCAAAAAAGTTTGATTAATGGTTGACCAAAAAGCTCCATGATCTTTATTTATTGATGCCTTTTTTAGGTTCTCGCAAGCTATCACTTTCAACTCCTTTTTCCTGGAATAGAGTGCTAATTTAAATTGTTTCCTACAGGTCGCCACCCTACTATCAGATCTTGGAGTATCATTGAAGGCCTGCATTAGGGCTTTATGTGATATCTCCCATGGGCCTTCCAAAGGAGTGATTGGGTAAAAAGGAACAGACTATATGGTATACTGTGCCTCAATGCCCTTTGATGATCATATGTTGTGCAAGAGCATGTGGTCAATGGTGTCAAAAGCAGCCAACAAATCTAATAATATCAGAGCACTAACACTGTTCTCATTGGCTATTAGATGAGAGTCATCCATGGCAGCAACCACTGCTAGTTCAATACCTCTGTCTGGTCAAAATCCAGTTTGAATATCATCTAAAAGTTGGACATTGAATCAAGAAAGAGCTACATTCAGATAATATGTAAACCAGAATCGGGTCCAAAGGTGAAAGTGATTTGCATATCATTATTAGCTCTTCAACAGATTCTAAATTAGGGATCTCAATTTCTCCCCAACCACTATAGAGAATCCTTAGAGTACTGGTCAGAGGGCTTGTGATGTTTTAGATTTGAAAGTGGCTAATTTCACCTGACCGCCGAACCAGGTAGTACATATTCTCTGATATTTATAGAACACAGCCTCATAAGCACCCGAGTGCATTGTCTTGAAGTCCCTGTATCAACCCAATAGGTGGACAGAGTATGGGTCAATCTGTTTGAGAATAGTCAGTCGAAGTCATTAGAGAATTTGAGAGAGACAAATGGCCTGAGCCCTGGGCAATTTACATTATTCATTATTTTTTAAACAGATTTTATTGAGATGTTTTTATGTGACAGAGCAGGCATCTGGCACATATACAGTGTCATATCTAGGTACAACCAGTCTTTGAGTTAAGAGCATTGTGTATATCATTCTACTACATGCGATAATGGAAACCATTGTGCGATCAGGAGAAAACATCCAAGCATCGCTTCTTTAATATTAGAACTGTTTCAGTGTTGCCAGCGGGCAGAACAACAATGTAGAAATCATATATTATGCAAATCTGTTACCATGCGATACTAACAAATTACCCCCACCCACTAACTAATGGACAATTTCCATCATACAAGGCTCTATCACTGGTAATGAAACAAATGTGGGATTTGGTGTTAGACGACCCTGACCCTACACCAGTACTATCTGTGTTGGTGACCCATGGCCCCCAAAGGACGGCTATTACATGTTCATATGGGGCACTGTCGTAGGGAGCAGGCAGTCACCCAGACGACGTCAAGGTATAGTGGAAGGCGAGATTAGGACAGGAGATATCATGTCCCGCTTGGGGGAGGTAACTGCTCCCTGAGGAGGATCTCCAGTAATGCTAGGCTACGATACACGCATTGTTATGTTTCACATCACACCTACCTCACCCCAAAATGCAACAGACAAATTTACCTGGGTGTTTTCGCTATATGCCCCAGATGTGGTGAAATGATGGCAGATTTTTACCACATTGTAGGCAATGCCCAGTGATAATGCAATTCTGGGGGGACGTGCTTCAATTCATGGTGGAACTGACTGATACACATGCCTCAGGACCCTTTACAGCGAGACCTATCACGAAAAGGAACAAGCGCATCTATTGATTGATGAGCCTAACCATGGTACTGGCAAAAAGATGTATCACCACCTGGAAGGCCTCGGTGGCCCTGATGTTGCAAGCCTGGCACTCTGATCTGTTAAAATGGTCGCGGGCAGAGATAGCAGTTACATCAGGTGCCCAGAGTGAAGGAGGGGCCGGGGAGGACCCATCAAGTGGGATGGGTCCCTTGAAAAACTAGAAGCTAAGTCAGATAAATACCCTCCCTGAACAGGAAGAACAGAACCTGCTAACTCTAGATCCATAGGATGAGATCCAGTTCCAGGAATAGTGGGTGGCCGCAACACACTACGTCACGAAGGTACTAAGAAAACCATGAGTTGCACGACGGTGACCAGCTGTGATGGTCCTCTGTATATATTGCTGCATCTTAATATTCCCCTCATTCGTCGTAAACTACAAAGGGGATAAATATACAGGCTCCTCCAGGGTGTAAGTGCCACTGGTCATTGACATGACCGGGCAGTGTGGCTGTTTCCTGTCTTGAAATGTGTTTTCTTTTCTGGTTTGATCTCATTGGAAGGAAATGTAATGGAGTGACACTCGGTACTATACGGAGACCGTGGTCTATTGCAGTTAATATAGATAAGTACACATGGATGCACTGCCGCTGAGAAATGTTGATACACAATTATGTTAAAAAATGTGTGTACAACCACACGTGCTGCGAACAAAACGTTTCTATAAATGTGGCGCTCTCAGCGCGTTTAGTATCCTGTCTATCTATAATGTATGAATAAAAGACAAATTGTTTCGGCTCAGGAGAGGCGTCTGATCAGTGTGGCATAATGCAGGTTTTATGCCTCAAATAAAGTCAAATTCAGATAAATGTAGTGATATGTTTAACATTAATTTCTATTTGCAGCAATTATAATTGAACTGCCCTCGTTGTACATCATCTGGTGATGTTGCTCCGTGTGCAGTGTTTATCAAATACGAGTCTGAAAATAATGCTGCTGCAGTAACACTGCTTGTGAAAATGTTCTCTTTACGTTGCCATTGGGTTGGAACACTCTTTTTACTGCAATTTCAAATAAAAGAGAAACATTTTCTCTTCCTGTTTTAAACCTCTGTAATGTTTTAATGATGAATGCTTAAATAAATCAAATATGTCCTCCCAAAAAAGCATAAAGGCCTTACAATATTGAACTGTTCTAGTATTAACCAGATCGTCGGGCAATTCTCAGTTTACTTGTTATGATTACACACATATTACGGCCTGTAAAGTCGTTAGTGATATGAAGAACATTATGAAAAACTTTAAAAAACTAATAATAAGATTGTGTGCGTTCACAATATTTCCGATTCTATGGTATCAAGCTGGCACGCGATCAGGCATTTCTGAATGCATTTCTGAGTGACAAAGTAATTTAATGCTGTTCGGAGAAAACTTCCCAGCTCTGACCCTGCCCCGTGCACCCGGGGTTTATGTCACCATCCACTGCTCTTGAGTCACACTATTTTTTAAACATGCTTAGCTCCTCTGCTGCTCTGGAAGTAGGATGTCTGGGTAGGTCTATGTCCTCTCCTTCTAATCGTGAGTGGTAAAGTCCCTTCTAGGCCTTTAATGTGGTTCTGGTGAAGACTGAACCATTATGCTTCTGAATGGGGGTAACGGTGACATGGATAGAGGCGGAGGGCTGGGAATGTGCTGATTATGCAGGAAGGTTGTCTTTCACGGCACTGAGCTGATCTAACCGTAGCAACCTGTTGAAATGAGAGCTGAAACTCAAATCCCTTTGACAGACTCCAAGATTATGGCCATTGGGCACCTTGCCTGAAAGCCTCTCACTTTATGTGCTTTTTGTCCCCGCAGGACTGGCCTTGCGCCTCGTAAATGGACCCAATAGCTGTTCTGGCCGAGTTGAAATCTACTACGCAGGAGCCTGGGGGACGGTGTGTGATGATTCCTGGGACCTGATCGACGCAGACGTTGTGTGCAGGCAGCTCGGCTGTGGTGCCGCCAAGTCTGCTCCGTCATACGCCTATTTTGGTCAGGGCAATGGAAGCATTCTCCTGGATGGCGTGGGCTGCAGAGGAGATGAATCCTACCTGTGGGACTGCCAGAACCTCGGGTGGAACATACATGACTGTAGTCATTATGAAGATGCCGGGGTCTTCTGCACGGGTAATTTCATTTTCCTTGCTTGATATTAATCTCACTCTAGGCTTTATTCTTGCATGTCGAAGCTCTTAGTCCTCTCTATATGCTGCTCAACTTCTGAATCTCCCTAAGTAATGATGTTTAAAGAGTGACCATGGTGGAGGCTTGCCGAAAACAAACAACTTGTGGACAATCCCTTCCAGAGTAATCAGCGGAACATCTGTGTGACATGGTCGGTTGTACACCAACACATACATGATTCACCGGGTGAAGTCCACCCCCTCGCCTACACAATACCTTTTGAGCCCATGCGTACCTTCCTTTATTGTCCTTCGAAACACCTCACCTCTCTCCCTAAAGTAATTGCAAGTATCAAGGTGTCTTCAAGGGCAGTAGAGGTGGTGTACAGAAGAGGGTGACTTATGAGACATGGGCATCTGGTTCTAAGGTCCTGGTATGACAGTGCAGCTCTCTGCTACAATGCCAACTGAGCCCTGCCTCCGATAACGCTTCTCTATAGACATCTACACGCCTGGTGAGGTAGAGCGGGCAGAGGTTTAGAATGGGACAGCAAGATCCTTTCAAGGGTAGAATGAAACCCAGAAGCATGCATGAGGTTTAGGAGCTGAAAATGAACCTACAAATATATGCAATGCTTTAAGCACACCACATTTCAGATTACTGGCTGGACTAGGAAGCCCATTAATCAGTGGGTAAATACAAGATCATAGGGATCGAGCCTCCGGCCTGTCACCCTAACGTGGCACACTGGGTCTTATCTGCAAACTACTGATAGGATGTGCAGTCAATTTCGTATTTGCTCCCCAAATAAGAAACGATAATGTTTGATAACAATTTTTACATTTGTAGGTACATGTCTTATGTATGTCCTCTGCAAGAGCCATGATTTTAATTGACTATGTAGGCTTTCGCAGCCTGTCACCCTAAGTTTTGCACACTGGCACTTTATCCACAAATTACTTACAGTATGTGTAGTGAATTTCATATCTGGACTTCATATAAGAAACGATAAGGAGTGACAAAAATGTTCAGTTTTTTTCAGGTAATGTTATGTCATGTCTGACCTTCACAAGGTTTATTGTTTTAATTGACTAATAAACATTTGTTTTTACTATGAGTCTGTGACAAAGCAGTGCCCAAGGAGAAGGCACCCACCAGGGCCAGTAAATCCTCATTGTGCCTTCATGCCCTTGGCTTCTCCTCTGAATCATAGCACCTCCACAAACACAACAGTATTATCATATAGAATTATACATTCTGCACATCTCTCATTTGCAAGTATGCCTATATGTATGTGTGTGAGATTATATATATTATCTACTGGTGGTCGCCAGTAGATAGTTATAGTTAGGACCGTGTTTCCATAGGAAATCTCAAAATTCTATTTTGAATAACTAATGGGGTGCTCCGCTCAGCTCCTACCCTGAAAGTCTCGGGGTGATTCGTCAAGCGGGGGCCGAGAAAAAAGGGGGGTCCCAAAACGCGTTTTCCCCATGCATTTTCCCATAGGATCTTTAGTCGAAGGTACAGCCCGAACGGCTGAACAGAATTACTTGAAATTTGGCAAAGAGGTAGTCCTTAGGTCAAGGAAGTGCCTTTTGCATATAAGGAGTCAATCTGTTCAGTAGTTCCTGAGAAAATTGCAGTTAAAAGTACATAAATATCTATAGGCGCGCACCATGCGCGCACCGTGCGCACACGGTGCCGTGCGCGAGCGTAATTCTGATTGGTTGTTAGATGTCTGTCAGCATTCGAATCGGTCGAAATCAGGAAGTGTCGGACGCCATTTTGTCTGTCGCACTGAAAAGGAAAGGTGGAGAACGTGAAAAGGGGGCAGGGTGGAGAGTTCCTGACCCCTAGCCTTTTTCAGGGGGTCACAGAAGGACCCGAAGGGTGAAAAAAACATATATATTTTTTTTTAAATCGCGGGGTGCGCGCACCGTGCGCGCATGGTGAAAAACCCTTAAAACATATAAGAACGTGAAAAGGGGGCAGGGTAGAGAGTTTCTGACCCCCTAGCCTTTGTCAGGGGGTCCCTAAAGGACCCCGAAGGGTGAAAAAAACCATTTAAATTTTTTTTTAAAAATCGCGACGGTGCGCGCACGGTGAAAAACCCTTAAAAAAAAACCTTTTAAAACTGTTTATAATTTTATAGAAGATATTAACTATGCTGTTCAACTTTATCCAAATTCCCCCAAAAAAGCTGAGCCATTCCAAATTACAGGATACAGTCAATCTATTACTATATACATAGGTAGTTTATTGTAAAATAAATATATAAAAAATATAATAATACATTCATAAATTAGCATTTAAAAAACCTTGCAAATTCACTAAAAAAACCATAGGTTTCACACACGTTATAGTTAGGAATTAGCATTTATAAAACCTTTGAAATTCACTGAAAAAACCATAGGTGTCACACACGTTATAGTTAGGAATTAGCATTTAAAAAACCTTGCAAATTCACTTTAAAAACCATAGGTTTCACACATGTTATAGTTAGCTGGACATTTCACTCGTAAAAAACCAATGAAATTCCCCTGTTATAGTTAGTTCAGGTAACTATAACTCACGCGACCGCAATCCACTGCTGATGACGTCACATATTACATCACTGATGACATCATCCAGTGAAAATGTGTCTTTCTGTAAAATAAATATTTTTTATATATGTATATCTTGGAAGAATAAATGGGTAAATAAGTGTCTAAATACAGTGATGTAATATGTGACGTCATCAGCAGTGGATTGCGGCCGCGTGAGTTATAGTTACCTGAACTAACTATAACGGGGGAATTTCATTGGTTTTTTACGAGTGAAATGTCCAGCTAACTATAACATGTGTGAAACCTATGTTTTTTTAAGTGAATATATATATATATATATATATATATATATAAACATGTTACGAGACATTTACTGCGGTACAGCGGCAACACCATGCAGCAGCAATTTATTTTAAATCACAAGCACTTTGCCTGAACTGGTACTTACCAAAGTGATGTATTGTGGGACTACGAGACCTGTTGGCAAGCTGCATCAGTGTTCTATGATTAAGGCTATTCCAGCTGAAACGCGTCAGAACAATCACTATGTTGCCGCCCTATGGTATTATAAATGCCTGTCACATGCTACCAGTGCCTCGACTTTTCTTTGTTACTTTGCTGGATGCAATTGAGCGGAATGCTTCGTTTCCGTCGTCGTCAGAGGCTGCCCTGCAGGGTCATGAGCTCCTACGTACGAAGACTCGTGAGTGGATGTTAATGTGGGGAGACTGACCCGCTCCGACTTCAGGATTTCCCGCAAGTCACTCGACATAAAGATAAGGAGCAAGGGATGCAGCGGGGGTATTCCATCGCCCCTTGTAAAACATGTTATGAGACATTTACTGCGGTACAGCGGCAACACCATGCAGCAGCAATTTATTTTAAATCACAAGCACTTTGCCTGAACTGGTACTTACCAAAGTGATGTATTGTGGGACTACGAGACCTGTTGGCAAGCTGCATCAGTGTTCTATGATTAAGGCTATTCCAGCTGAAACGCGTCAGAACAATCACTATGTTGCCGCCCTATGGTAATATAAATGCCTGTCACATGCTACCAGTGCCTCGACTTTTCTTTGTTACTTTGCTGGATGCAATTGAGCGGAATGCTTCATTTCCGTCGTCGTCAGATGCTGCCCTGTAGGGTCATGAGCTCCTACGTACGAAGACTCGTGAGTGGATATATATCCGGCATGCAACATAATTAACTTTACTAAGAGGGGCACACCGGAGGCCTTTAAAATTGATTGAATGTGCAGGGAACTATGGGAGTTAATCATTTGCATTGTGCACGCAATACTGCCTCTGAAGAAAGAGCGTGAATGCTCTGAAACGCGTCAGGCAAACGGACATAAATCATTGGAGTTGAAATGCCTGTCCTTTTGAAATAAAAGTTTTGTTATTCACTGGCTGGAGGAGTGCGTCTCTGTATGCATGGACAATGCTTTGGAGGATATATATATATATATATATATATACATATAACCTACTTACTGGAGGTCGCCAGTAGGTTGATATAGCTAGGACCTAGTTTCCATAGGAAAAGCATTTCCTGACTTGTCTGTAACTTCGGCGTTTCTTGATGCATCTACACAAAATTTTCCCCAGAATGTGTCCTCCTGATTCTAGTTAGTTTTAATGAAGATTGTTAAATGCAGGCTATGTAACTACATAGTGGAGTCCTTGGTACATTTGGTATGTTGCTCCCCCGCCCTGCTCCAACATCCCCGGACGCTGTTAAAACCAATGTTCCTAAGGTATGGGGACAGGACGTGTGCAAAGGCAGTAATATGGCTCCTGACCTGCACAGTGCCATCGGAGCTGGCCAGATTCGGAAAATACATGCCGACAGGCAACAGTAAAGATAAAAGAAGTGAAACTGGATTAAGTTACCTGGTAGAGACAGATTTAGATAGCCACGACTGAGCAGGGCAGTTTTACCCCCCATAAGTGGGATGGAAGATAGAACATTGGAGTAAAGCAGGGAAACATATGAGAGTGGTCTGTTCTGAGTGGTTCAATGTCACATGGCACATTTGGCAACAGGAAATCCTAAGTAACTAATGCCAGTGACATATCAGCCCCAGAACAAATTATAGGCTAATTTTGCACAGTGTTCTTCCTATTATATCTGATGGAACGGAGCAACCATAGCTAAACGGACATATTGAGCAGTTGTAAATAACTTGGTGGCATATTTTGCACAGAGACATTGTTCATAAAGGTGGGGATGACGTGTTTACAGTCTAGTCGAATTATATAGCACTTGCACTTTTTATGCTAGGTCCATCTGTTACGGGAAATTCATGGGTTGGATTTCAACACTGTGATTTTATTTAAAGGTGCTGGGAACGAGCTCTCAACCTTAAGCTAAAATATAAAGAACAAGCATGTTATATGTTAGGATCAATTGCATGTATGGGGGGATCTCCTAGCCAGGTATTTATTTCTATTCATAGTGATGGGAAGTTGGAGCAAGTCAGATGATAAAGACATTCTGGATGGTTCCCTCTCCTCTGCTTTGAATTTTGTTAATAGTATAAATTTAAGGTTAAATAAACAATGTCATATGTGTGAATTTGTAGTGATTTTTTTATGTTTATTTACGCATTTTCAAATATGGTGGAACATTAATCATTGCCATGTACATCATTATCAATATCTCATCACAATAAATTAATCCATCACAATTCACAGGAATACCTTACAAATAGTATCTGACACATATCTGATGGCGGGACAGTCCATCTCCTATTCACGAGTCTTGCTGTTGGTTTCGAAGATATGTAGAGAGAGGCTCCCCAATATCTCTAGGCCTCGAGGCTGGGGGTAGCTCCTCCGCATAATTTTCTAGTTGATCTCGATAGTACACCAAGTCAAGTAGCAAGCGTTCATGTTTGGGGCTACTTTCCCCCACCCAATGGCTCAACACCCTCCTTTTTAGGTCTCACGTATGCAGCGAGCAAGCGCTGCATAGGCAAAAAGACCTTTAGCGATCGCTTCGGATTTTCAGCCAAAAACGTGCACGCGTTCCATTGCCTTCAATGGCAACGCGTGCACGTCAGGAGATTCACTTGCGGGAGCGAGCGGCTGGCGCCATATGTTATCAGTTATCGCGGCGCCAGCCGCTCACTCCCACAAGTGAATCGCGTAGGCCCCCTACTCTCTCCCCTCCCGCTGCGTGAGGCGCGCGCCCTTGTTTTCTGTTGCTATGAATGAGAGTTGCTCAGGAAGCACAAGCCCTACTTGTTTGGGAGTGTATCGTACTTCAAGGAGTAGGGTGTGAACTATAGCTTGTTGATTTCAAGTCAAGTCAAAAGAGTCTTTATTGCGAGTATTTCATCATAAAAGACATGCTAATAATTCATCAATACAAGTTAAAAACGTACAAATATATATTGAACCAGTATACATAAAAGCCAATAAATAAATTTTCACTATTAAAAACACCAATAATAAAAAGATATTAAATGTGCAAAGTTACAATGACTTGATCTATTTAAAACCTATATCATAACAAACTACACAATATTGGGATCAAAATAGTTAAGGACTGATACTCCGATTTCGTAAAAGCCATGCCCAACTAATGTATTTAGCCACACCAATGATCACAAAACTTGAGGTATCAGACTTCAATATTCTACTAGCAGTCAGTGCTGATCTAACTCCAAGTTTGCGGCATACAGCCCGCAACCACAACCTTCTTGGGCGAATATACTCCGGGCAGACGTAGAGAAAATGATCAACAGTTTCTGTCATATCCTCACAATGGGGACATTTATCATTACCCGGGGTAGACCAATTTTTAGTAAAGGAGCGTAATGGTAGGGTGCCTAGTCTAAATTGATGGTAGAGTTTACAGTCCTGCAATTTAGTAATTGTATCCCAATATGCCTCAAGATATGGATCATCCTTATAGGACAAATAAGTTATGGTCAAAGGACCTCCAGTCATGGAGGCAAAACGCTTGTCTTTGACCCATTGCCAATAAGTGTCCCTAAAAATCTTTTAAGGGGGAAAAACAGCCGTCTCGGGATTAGACCACAACTCACCCATTCCCATATCAGTCAGGGTAATTTTAATTTCAGACAACCAACTGACTCTATGGGAACCCCCATGAGTTTTGACTTCTAACAATGCATTGGCGTAAGAGGACAGTTCTGGTGTGGTCCACAGACGTCGCCAAAACGCCAGTGGCCTAAACCGCATCATATCCTCAACAGGTTGGCAACCTAGGTCATATAGGAGAGGTATACGTGGGGAGGATTGTGGTAACCCTACTGCAGACCTAAGAAATTTATTTTGAGCCACCCTCAGGGAATCCAAATTACTAAACCCCCATATTTCAGCACCATACATGACCTCTGGAAGGATTTTGGACCCATAAATTTTAATCAGGGGAGCCATAGGTTTGGTTAGCGAGAGCCTATGTTCCCTAAGCAGTGCTCCACCTAATTGAGTATGTTTAAGGGTATAGTGGTCAATCTGGGGCTTCCAGCTAAGGTTGTCAGAAAAAGTGACCCCCAAATAGGTAAAAGTAGAAGTCTGTTCTAATATTGCTCCTCCCATTTCGACCCTGGCCTTTACCGGTCTAGCACCACGTAAGACCATAAATTTGGTCTTCCCCACATTGACCTCAAGCTCATGTTCGCGGCAGAACAACTCAAAACGGGTCAGTGCTAACTGAAGCCCCTGACGCGTTTTAGAAAATTAGGAGAGTATCGTCAGCGAACATGAGCAGGGGGACCTTCATACCAGCTAAAGTGGGCGCATCAGTTGGAAAATTTAAAAAATAATCAATTACCCCATTAATAAACAAGTAAAAGAGGGTGAGGGCCAGTACACAACCTTGTCTTACCCCCTTAGACACCTCAAATCTAGATGACACCTCACCTGGTTTCCCCCAAAGAACCTGGGCATATGTGGATTCGTGTAATCTAATCAACAACCTCAGTATTCCAGGTGGCATGGCCAATGCCCGAAGGACTTCCCACAGTTTAAATCTTGGGACGGAGTCAAATGCAGACTTAAGGTCCACAAAGGCGGCAAATAGCATGCCACCCCCAAGAAATACTTCCTTCCAGTATAATAAGGTAAACCTAAAAGCCTGGTCAATGGTTCCAACATGTGAGCGAAAGCCCGCCTGTAGAGGTGTTAAAATGTCAGTTTCAGAGATCCAACTCTGAATACGGCCCAATAGGAGGCGAGCAGTAATTTTTTGGGCAGCATCTATGAGACTGATTGGGCGATAATTGGCCGGGGCAGAGCGATCACATTCCTTATAGATCGGGAATATCTCTGCCCCAAACCAAGTATCCGGAATCGACGCTCCACCAGCCAGGGCATTAGCAAAAATGGTCAGATAGGGAGTCCAGAGGTCCTGGTCCTGCTTAAAAAGATCAGCAGGAATACAATCGGGACCCGGGGCTTTACCACTGAGAAGAGATTTCAAGATTGCCTTCACCTCACTGGGGGCAAACCGTAACACTTCTATATCAGCATCAGACCACAAAACTCTTTCTGGCCTCTCACTGGACTTAAACTGATTTTCGAAAAAGGTGACCCACTGAGCAGGTTCAACATGGTTTACCGGGGTCATATCCTGTGGGTTCTTACCCCATTTGAGGAGGTGCCAAAATTGGCACATGTTCCTACCCTCGCAAGCATCATATAACTCGCTCCAGCGATTTTCGTCCCAATTTTTCTTAGCTTTTATTTGGGCAGATTTATACGCAGTTCTACAGCTCCTAATACTTTCTGGTATCCTAGATTTGATAGGTATTGAAAGGGCTTTACGAGATTCTTTACAGCTTGCATCAAACCAAGAGTTATCCCTCAGAGATTTAAATTTACCATTGACAGGGATGCTCTTGACAAAAAGAGATTTAAGACCTGCAAATAAGTCTCTATGAATATCCGGAATGCTACACTTAACCCCTTCCTCAGACTCGCAGCTAGTCAGTTTGTTCGTAGCTATATTAACCAGGTTCCTAATGGCTTCCCGTGCGGTAGCATTAGAAGCAATCTTAGGCCAGCGAACCCTTCTCTGATCATTAGTCAAGATGGCATGCGCTTGCACAACACAACCATCGTCAATTAGAGGGCCATTGAAGCTACTGTCTGATAGTAGCAACGTCAAGGGGTTATGGTCACTTTCTATCCTATCAGTCACCACCATATCAATAACAGCCGGCCACAACTCACAGTTAACCAAAATATAATCTATTCTGCTACCACTTCTGCCATTATTAAAGGTCATCGTCCCAGACCTATCTGATATCGTTCTGCAATTGGCAGCCCGCAGGCCCTTTTCAAGACATAGACCCTTCACATATAATACTGCTTGGGTCCATTGCCTAATGGGGCTTAATTCCAACTGAGGAATTCCCCACACAGAGTCCTCAGCCTCAGACAGTTTCCCGTCATCGTCTCCCAGAGGCTCAAAACATGTGTTAAAATCACCTGCCACCACCCTATGGCCATCACTGGACACTGAACAGAGTAGTTGATCTAAAAGATAAACTGTAGGGGAGCATTTGCCACCCGGGAGTCCTCTCACGTAGAGGTTTATAATGAGGATATTAAGGCCCCTAGTGGAAGTAATCCTGATAGCCAAGATATCAGGATTTTCAATCGGGACTTCCACAACTGTAATGCCCTCACATTGGCGTACCCAAATAGCCAGACCACCCACCGGTCTGCCTCTAGGACCCTTAATAGCTGATTTAAAAAAGTTCAAATACCCTACACGAAATAGGGGGACTAACGACCAGGTCTCCTGGAAACACCAGATATCTGCCTGATCGGCAAAAGCCAGCCAGTCAGGAACTGCCAGTCTAGAGAGTAAAACTGCTATATTCTAGGAGGAAATGTTAACATTATGGGAATCACTCTTTTTATGCACTACCTGATTCGCCACATTAGGGTGGGAGGTAGAACAGGCATTGGGTAAGCCAGATAAAACTAAATCTTCTCCTTGAACCAATGGAAGTGATTATTCAGGAAGCACCCGACTTAAGGGTTCTAAGACCCCTATTGTCTCAATCCCAGTATGGGCGCTAACAACCCTTAGTCAGTCATTGTCCTCCAAGGAAGAAAGGGCGGTAAAGCGATTATGTAACAAAATAGGATCGAAGGGCTGCAAAACCTGCTGGGGAGCAAAATGCGAGGCACGGAACTGTCTAGTAAGCGCATCCCTTACTGGCCTATAAAAGTAACCAAAGGGTAAAATCATGATCTCGTTAGGGTTAGGAGCATAATGAGAGGCCCTCTCCAAGATTTGTTCAACCAGTAGAGGGGACCTAAAACTCAATACCACGCAATCCCCTACCAAGGGCTTTTGAGAGTGGCCGACCCATTTTACCCGCCTAACCATTTTGAATTCTTCGAACAAACTTTTGCTGGCCCCTAGTTTGTTCCCTAGATAGTAAAGGGCTTTATTTTTGAGATTAGACCAGTGCTCCCTTGACCCTGCTGGGAGTGATGGGACATTAGCTAAGATAACTGTATGGGGAGTAGCTTCCGTGGGGAGGTGTAAGTTTATTAGCACATCAGGATCCTCTATTGCCTGATCAGCAGGTCCTTGAGTAGACCTCCTTAGCTGCTGGTCGGTCAAAGGCCTATCAACAATGGTATGGGGGGCCATGGGCCGATTTGAGTTAGCTCTATTAACTACGTGCTCATAAGAGTTAACAACTTGGGGTCTTGAATCGAGATGGCCATCATGAGCCCCTTCATCTACGTTGCAGGCCACATCATTAGAATTATGTTCAGGTGGGGTTACAACTGGTGGGATTTTACTTGTTAAAGTTGCTTCAATGCAATTTAGCCTTGTTGCCACTGAGTCTAGCTTATCCAATACAGGTTGAATAAGAAAAACTAGCTGTTCCTTAAAAAGTGAGCTTAAAAGCTCAAAATTCTGCTGGGTCATAGGTTGCAAGGGGGGAGTATTTTCAGAGGCAGTACGAATCCCACAGGGTTGGGCCCCTCTGTTACCAAGGGGTACCTTAGGGGCACTTAACTTACTGGGGCCTCTGCCTTTCCTTTTCTTGCAGGGCGGTTCTCTGGCTTTGGGGTCAGTAGCTTTTTGTTTGGCCCTAGTTGTTACCATAACAGGACTGGGAGGGCTACTTACAGTTAGCAAGGGGTCAGTAATCCCTGGCCTAGGTGTTAGACATACTTGATCCGCCAGGGAGCAGTTACCAGGCCCATTATTCATAGTAATAACCTGTTCATCCACATGCTCAGCAGGAGGTAACACCAAAACTGGTTCTAGAGATAGTCTTCTCTCCACTGCTAAAATCTTATTATTGATTACTGACTAAGCCCTAGTTAAATAGTCATCAAGAGTCCCCACCAACCTAACCTCAGCTTTCCTCTTGCTCATGATACCAGTGACTTAATACTTGTGGCACTTATACTGGGGTGAGCATACACAGATCCCAATGTAAGAACAAATAAACAAGGCCCAATTTTGCCAAGTAACTACATATAACCCAGCGACAAAAGCACAAAATGCCAATCCAAGAACCAAGAGAGGGGGCCCAGCCCAGCCACAACCGGCCACTGACGGGCAAGGACGGGCCCGCCCTTGGCCCGGCGCGCGCCCGCGCGCATCCCGCGCAGCGGGAGTGGTGAGGAGTTTTTAAAGCCCTTGCCCCGCGTCAGCTGCGGCCAGTTTGCAGCGTCGCTAAGCCTCCTGGGCAACGAAGTCCATTAACAGCAGGAATTGCCGGGAAACAGGTCCAAAGTGCAACGATGCGGCTCCCGCTCAGCGGGAGTGGTGAGGAGTTTTTAAAGCCCTTGCCCCGCGTCAGCTGCGGCCAGTTTGCAGCGTCGCTAAGCATGGGCAACGAAGTCCATTAAGTGCAGGAATTGCCGGGAAACAGGTCCAAAGTGCAATGATGCGGCTCCCCTTGTTGATATCATCATTTGATACTCTTAGCGATGGTGCCTTTTAAAACTATTGATGATAACACGAATACCCATAAATGTAGAAAAAGCATGGTTCTAATTAGAATAACGCTGATAACAGTGTGTCGCACTAAAGCGGCCAATAGAATTTCTAATGTATTAGAAGGCCTCTCTAAAAAAATGCATTAAAAGAAGAGAGCAGCTGCTACAAAAGCTTCCAGTGATGGGAAAGATACACCCTGCGCGGTGCCATCTCTTGGTATCTTCCAATTCAGAAATGAACGTATCAGACCGGAAAGGTGAGTTTGTGCTTCCGGTATACGGTTTACAACTGAGACGGGCACCTTTCTTAGGGGCAAGCTGGCAGAGGCTAAGGCAGTAAAATATACCCTGATTCGTTTTTACTCAATGCTTCAAGAGGTGGATAGTATAAACACAGCAAGAAATTGGGATGGTTATTATTAATTACAGTGAATGTTATTTGCTATAGATGTGCGCGCACCGGCACTCAATTTTATTTGCTCTTCAAAGTAAAAAGATTATAATTGCACAGTTCAGTGGTACTCGGGTGGGGTGATATTTGGGTGGCAGGTTGTTGGTTCTGGAAGTTCCTTTTCGGTGGTATTGTCACATAAACCTTGAGTGTAATTTATCTTGTTAATCAGACCCTATACGCTCTTGTAATCTACCATTGTGGTTCCACGAAAGACCGGGAACCCTACTGGCCCTGGCACACATTGTGCGGATTTACTATCCAGTGGTCTAAAAACTCGGCTGTATCTCCCCTTCAGGCAAGCACAAGAGCCACTGTCTTGGGGAATCTGACATGGAGATAGTGCAAGAGAGAGAGAAGAGAGATTAATTTGTCCAGTAACCTTATTTCTGAAAGACCTGGCGCTATTATTTTCTGATTTAATGCTCGCCGCTTTCACCTCCTGTGATCTGCAGGTCTTGAGCTGTTCTCCCGGTAAAGTGGATGCTGCCTTCCAGATTACCGAGCTCAGCAAATGGCGTACCATCACAGCCTATAATAGTAACATATGCATCAGGAAAGGCTAGATAAAAACACATTGCAATTGCGTCACTGCTCAGCCCTGCGACCAGTTACCACCGCACTGATGAGAGTGGAAGATTCCATGTCCTCAGCATGTGAGTGCAGTGCCGAGTTCACCATCTGCATGCAGAGGGGGCAACCGCCATACCAGTGTGTGTACCCCTCCCCCCAACCACCACCCCCTTTATACACACACAACTTTCGAGCAGGACACCAAGGCTTACAAGGCATATTACAGAGCCAGACCACTATCCCCTAAGCACTTAAGAGTAGTACATATTATTCATACACCTAAGCAAATCTTTGCACTCTCACTCATAGTGTATCTGGACCTTCATTTATGCTCTTCCCCCACACATAAGCAGGCGTTCACCCCGAATTAAGTGCTTAAAACTCAAATACTAATTTGCGGATTGTAGACATAGCTACTGGAATTACGAAGCAATGGGAGGGGTTCCATAAATTATGCAGCACATAGTTCCATTATGGGCCCAGAACCCCCCCCTCATGCAAAGGCAGCATAACATGGCAGAATAACATGTATAAATAAAACATACCACACATTTTTAGGTCGAGGACTACCGGTCTGCCGAAAGGCAGAACCGGAAGTCGGAGATTTAATGACTTGGAGAAGAGGGGCTTGAAACCGCCCCTCTTCTCCCCTGTTCTCCATTGGCTGGCCTCGTAAATGCTGGCCAGCCACTGGAGAAGAGGTCAGTCACTCCGATTAGGCCCCGTCCTTTTCGGATCGGGGGGCGTGTTTTTTAAAGAAAGTCTCATTCTCTCCTCCAGCCAATGGCTGGAGGAGAGAAAAGACAAACACGCCCCCGAATCCGAAAAGGACACTGCGTTTCTCCGAGGCATTTCTGCCTGCCTCGGAGAAAGGCAGTGGTGTGCTTGCCTTTTGCTCTGCCTTGTTCTCCCTGGAAACGCTCAGAGAGAGGGACATGTCTCCTCCAGCTGAATAAGGCCTGGGGCTCACTGAGTGAGCAAACAGGGTCTTTCAAAAACAAGCATTTGCAATGCAATAGGTCTCGCATTTATACGAGTTTGAGCTATTGGCATTGTAAATGACAATGCCTTTTATTTATGTTTTAAAAACCCACACATAAATAAAAGGCATTGCCATTTACAGTGCCAATAGCTCAAACTCTTAACAACTGCGAGACCTATTGCATTGCAAATGCTTGTTTTGTTTGTTTGTGTTTTTGCTTCGTTCGAGACTTTTGCCGGTAATGTTCTGCTTTGCAATTGTAGCTCTTTGATTCACTCAAAGTAAGAGACTGTTAAGCCACTTATGACTCGCCAACCAGCTGGCTGCTGATTCAAGAATAGAGCGTCCTAGCGAATACATCAATTTACACTCCTCTGGGATGGGCACACGTCCAGCGGGGAATGAGAAAACGGACCAGAAAATCAGGTCAGAGGAGACAAGTCCAGACAAAAACGGGCACACAAAAAGCAGAAAGCAATCTAATAATGAGTAACGCACTAAAGCATAAAATTAGCCAGAATGGCAGATATTGAGCGGGTGGAGAGCAACGATGACTTCACTTCGCTTGACTTTGGTGAAAGACATGCAGTGTCCTACAAATGCGTGCTGCACCCCAGCTACACACAGAGGAACTGCTACAACTCTATGATGTGTACAATGCTTTAAACCTTCAGAAAAAAGCCTCAATGTAATCCGACTTCCTAATCAGTTCTCAAAGAAAGAAAATCGGGCTAAAACAGGAATAAAACACAATGAGAAATCTCTGCGTATTAAAAAAAACAAGAAAAACAAGCCCGGCGGAGCGTGGCGCGCGCGCTTGGCGGGGGAGCGCATTCCAGGCGGGGGAGCGGACCCTTTGAAGTGCGATGCCAAACGGATTGCATGGCGGCACGATGCGCGTGATTGTGCGCGTGCTCGCCATGCAATCCGCTTTTGGGATCCGCTTTTCGTTCATAAGTGGCTGCTGCCTGTCGTTAGTGCCACTTTGGAACATTGGTAAGTGGAGACAATAATGTTCACTTTACACATCATCTGCTTTGAAATTCTGCTGTATGGTTAGCTACGGATGTGTTCTGCCCAGCATATGTTGGTGCATTTCTAAACTTACCTTGCACTTGACTATCTCTATGGCAGTACTGGTGAAGGAGAGGGCACCTCCAGATAGCTATAAAAAGAACAGAATAGGCAATCGAAAAAAGTAAAGTCCTTAGTCAGTAGAATCTCAACGCTCTACCTGTCTGATTAATAAGTGCGCTATGGGGTTATGTTTTTTTCTGAAGCACAACTACTGCTGCTGAGGTGACTGACTGGGGCTGACAAACAAACTAATCATACCAATACCACACAGATTGGAAATAAGCTACTGTATCGAGAAACGTGATATTGACAGTGCTGGGCAGCCAATCCCAAAACAAATAACAAAAGACCAGACAGCAGATCAAATCCCTTTAATTTGAGTGATGCGCAATAGTCATATTGGGTTAGGATTTTCCTTCGATGGTCATTACTTACCAGACTTAAACATAACAAAACATTACACCAGAGACAGACATTTGAACTGAAGGCAAAGAAAAAAAGCATTGAAAAAAACAATAGGTGTCACCTTTGGGACCTATTTTCTTTGAGAATCGTTTTTAGCCATGCTGTGCAACAATAGAGAAGCTGTACAGCACGACTCAACAAAAAACAGGGGCTATGAGGCATTTACCCACCTCCTTTTGCAGGCGATAGCAACACACATTCGCACACATACAAAATGATGTGTGTGCTTTTTTTAATTAATATTTAACGATCCGAATTTGAGCGGTAAATACAAATTTTTCTAAAAGTAACGCAAAAGCAATTACAATTTTTGGGGGGAGGCTTGGGTTTGAGGAAGCAACACGGAAAGTGCAGGTGGGGAAGGATACAATACGGAGGGCAGAAGCTACACGGAGGAGAGAGGGGTGCATGTAACATGAAAAGCGCAAATGGGGAAAGCAATGCGGAGGGAGGAAGCAACACGAGCGAGAGAGGAGTGTGAAGCACGGGAGGGAAAGAATCACATAGGCTGGAGAGGGGAATGTGGAGTTGTTGATGAGAAGTGCATGGGCAAGAGTAACAGAGTGCAGCAGCTGGGGTGATGAGCAGTACACAAAGGAGACAGTTAGA
Source organism: Triturus cristatus (assembly GCF_964204655.1). Taxonomy (NCBI): domain Eukaryota; kingdom Metazoa; phylum Chordata; class Amphibia; order Caudata; family Salamandridae; genus Triturus; species Triturus cristatus. The sequence continues at coordinate 1,213,667,527 of NC_140590.1, forward strand.
AAACACATTCCCTCTTGTAGAGTGCTTTACGAGTAGTGTGATAGTTATAAGACCCGCACAGTTTCCAACTGATACATTCCAGCATTTCAAACGAGTCGACACTTTTCAGGAGCAAAGGCCCGGAAAAAAGGAACAAGCAGGAAGGGGGTGGCAAATGGTGTTCACGGGCGCTTTGATGTCCTCAGTGGCCGTGCGGCTCACTGAGAACATCAAAGTGCCCGCGAAATGTAAGTGATCGCGATCGCGATCACACTTCAAAGCGGCCGTGTGGCAGGCGAAAGTGAAAGCAAACGAGTGCTTTCAGGCCTCCAAATGGTGCGCACGCCCGGACGGGTCACATGCACTGTAGTTGGAGGCCTGCAAAGCCACTGTTTGCACTTCCAAAACGCGCTTACTATAAGTCTCGCCAGAGCCAGCGCTAAAGCGCTGGTCAGGCGAGACCTAAAAAGGGAGCCCTCTGTGTCTTCGTCCCCACCTCAAACAAAGTTCTAACAACAATGCTGCTACTTCGATTGGGGGTGGGCAGGCCACGCCAACAGCCCCACCTCTGGTTTCTTCTCTAAATGTCCGCTGCCAAAGTGGCCCTCCTGACATGTCACTTCCTTCAGAGGGGATCTCGCCACACATTTCCTGAAGTCTCAAATCTGCCTGAATTGACAAAGGGTGAAAAACAGCGGCGCAAACCCCGCCTGCAAATTTTCTCGCTCCGCCTCATGTTTCAGAACCCACAGAATAAGTACATAAAAGCTTTTTAAACATACACGGGAGGGATATATTGAAGCTCGGTACAACTCAAAACTCTCAGCCAGTACAGCGGCTGCCCATGCTGTGCACTTTTATTACAACTGGAGGGAGACAGCAGCACAGCTGGCCGTGAAAGCCGGGCGCTGGAAGCCTGCCTGCCTCGAAAGAGTAAAAGCATGAAATATGAGTACCCGGTGACTAAAGGCGCGCGAAGGGCGAGCAGTTTAGAAGGAATGCTTCTCAAGAGAGGGGTGGAATTACCATACGTGGCCCAACTCTCAGCCCACGCTCCGGCATGTCACACCGGCTACAAGGGTGCTCAGGCCAGGCCACACCGCTGCAAACACCAGCACACCACATTACAAAATGAGCAGCCAGGCGCGCTACACCCATTGGGCTCACCGGGCTTCAGCCCCCCCCCACCCCGCGTTATGTGTGTCAGCCCGGCTGAGACAGCCTCGCGGGCTGGCGTCCGTCTAATTGCAGCCAGACCCGAGTACTTCACGGGTCTTTAAAAGACCATTTACTCGTTAATGAGCCTTTTGTTGTGTTTTCACCCCTTCTTACAGCCATTCTGCCTATGGCTGGAAGACTTAGCCCCCCCCCCCCGAAATCTTTTTCAGCCCCCCCCCCCCCGAAATTTGTCTCTAGTTGCCTGCCTGATACAGTCTACATTTCAGCAAATAAGTTGAATGCCATGCTACCTTACCATTTTTAGATAGCGCTGCATTCCCATTAGTATCGCCTCACAGCGCTGTAGGGCTTGGGAGAACCCTCACGCCCGTCTCTTCTCTCACTATTAACAATACACCAGTGACACACCATGGACCTGTGGAGCTGTGTTTCCTTGGCAACCAGTGCACTTTATATTAATTAGACAGTTTATTTCCGGCATATTTCTGATACCTTCTTTGCTTTTTTTAATCACCGGTAATTTCTGGTTGTCAAGAAGAAACTTGCATAGACCTGGAATGAAGACGTGTGATGTCTTTTGAAAATACACTACAGTACAATGCACACTTCTTGTGCTGGACTTACAGCTAGAGTCTGTCATTAATAATAATGCACTCTTAATTCCTCATGCTTTTCGGCGTAGCGGCGGTATTCAGTTTTCATAAAAGCAGGAGGCATGCACATGTACAGGGGTCTTTCAGAGAGGCCTGGTCGATTTAATTAAGAGCGTGGCTTAAAACATTTAAGTGAAAAAAATCTGTGCTTAGCATAGTGTGCTTCCCTACTTGTATTTTGTCTCTTTTTTAATTGTATCTAGATATATAATACAACATGTAACTTACACCTACAACAAGCCATGACTATTGGCTTTGTCAATGGTTGTTAGTTGCATAAGATAAATAAGGAACAACTATGGCTTCGTTGTATATAATGTTGAAAATGCTTCAGTTCTGAAAGGATGAGGCTGTGGAAGAACTATAACAAGTCTCTTTGATGTTACATCACAGACAGTTGAGGATGTTCCTGCTGCAGAGTTATGATTTTGTTTCACCCTGATGGTGAGGGCAAACATGGAGAGCCCGATAGCCTCGCCTCAGCATCTACTTTTTAAAACTACTTGTGCTGACCACCGGCAGGACCTGGCCCACTTAAAGCCCTGCGCTTAGTACAGTTATTGGCAGCGGAACACATAGGCCAATATGTATTCGTAAAGCTGAAGAGGTGACCTGCTCAGGGTGTGATCTTTGCGGTGGAGGCTCAATGTAATTGTTAATAGAGTGTAGCAGGCTGCATTTACTGAAACGCACCATTTGAGAGAGATTAAGCTATTGATATTGTAAATAACAATGCCGTTTCTTTAAATGTTTTAAAAACAAAAACATAAACAAAAATAATGTCATGAGCAATGCCAATAGCTCTAACTTTACCAATGCCGAGACCATTGCATTGTAAATGCAATGGTCTCGGCATTGGTAAAGTTAGAGCTATTGGCATTGCTCATGACATTATTTCTGTTTCTGTTTTTGTTTTTAAAACATTTAAAGAAACGGCATTGTCATGAGCAATGCCAATAGCTCTAACTTTAACAATGCCGAGACCGTTGCATTGTAAATGCTTGTTTGGATTGGAAAAGATATTGCTGCAGGTTTATTGCATACAAAGTATGCAACATACGGTGGGTTAACTTACGGGCAATCCAAGGGCAGGCAGCTAGACCTATGCTGCCCTGCCCGCCTGATGAGCCAAGCACTGTGGGAATACCCCCCCAACCAGTACTACCCTTATCGGAGTGATCCCCTTACTGGATCACGTGACACATTGGTCCCATATTACTCACGCCCCTTTCAGGGCGGAGCGTAGCAAGGCAAGCCCCCGGTTGTTCAGGCCCACAACCGCCCTAGGGACTAGCGGGGCGCCGACGTCATTGTTCCAGGATCCTCTCCTGAGGTTCATGTGGGTTTGGCTCTGGCACCCCTATTGTGCTCATGCAGAGGTATTCTGTACCCATCCTGCTTCCAGATCGCCCTGTAACTCCTCCTGCAATGACAAAGAAAATATTACAACTTCTTGCGCCATCCCCCTGTCTGCCCCAAGCCGGGTAAGCGGTAGGGTGGGGAACGGCGTGAGAGTGGGGCAGCAAAGAGGGTCCAAGATGGAGGGGAGAGGCCTAAATACCTTTCCCCGACCCCCCGGGCCTGCCGGACATGACGTGTCCGGCGCGCCCCCCTGTAATGGGACTCCTCCCCGAGTCCCGTGGAAGCGAGGCAGGGGGAGGAGCCCAAATGCAACTAAGGGTGGCCGCCCTCCGAGGTGGCCCCCTGCGGGGGCCGAGGGCAGCCGTATAGTTTCATTATGGGCCCAGACCCCCCCCCCTCATGCAAAGGCAGCATAACATGGCAGAATAACATGTATAAATAAAACACACCGCACATTTTTTGGATTGGAAAAGATATTGCTGCAGGTTTATTACATACAAAGTATGCAACATACGGTGGGTTAACTTACGGGCGATCCAAGGGCAGGCAGCTAGACCTATGCTGCCCTGCCCGCCTGATGAGCCAAGCACTGTGGGAATACCCCCCCAACCAGTACTACCCTTATCGGAGTGATCCCCTTACTGGATCACGTGACACA